>NC_059181.1:58507738-59120154 GCF_019923935.1 Bubalus bubalis
GGCATACACACCGAGGAAACCAGAATTGAAAGAGACACATGTACCCCAATGTTCATCACAGCACTATTTACAATAGCCAGGACATGGAAGCAACCTAGATGTCCATCAGCAGATGAATAGATAAGAAAGCTATGGTATATGTACACAATGGAATATTACTCAGCTATTAAAAAGAATGCATTTGAATCAGTTCTGATGAGGTGGGTGGAACTGGAGCCTATTATACAGAGCGAAGTAAGTCAGAAAGAAAAACACAAATACAGTATATTAACACATATATATGGAATTTAGAAAGATGGTAACGAGGACCCTATATGCGAGACAGGAAAAGAGACACAGATGTAAAGAACAGACTGTTGGACTCTGGAAGAAGGCAAGGGTGAAATGATTTGAGAGAATAACATTGAAACATGTATATTATCAAATGCGAAATAGATCACCAGTCCAGGTTCAATGCATGAGTCAGGGTGCTCAGGGCTGGTGCACTGGGATGACCCTGAGAGATCGGATGGGGAGGGAGGTGGAAGGGAGGGTCAGGATGGGGAACACATGTACACCCATGGCTGATTCATGTGAATGTATGGCAAAAACCACCACAATATTGTAAAGTAATTAGCCTCCAATTAAAAATTTTAAAAAATGCCTTGAGATTTTCTAACAGTAATTCTACCAGGTTTTTATAAATGAAAAATATCATCCCTCAAATGGTAGACACTATAGAGATGGGAAGGGAGGGAGTTTCAGAAATTTCAATATTAGAAAGTATGTACAACAAAGAAGGGTTGATCATGTTAAAAAGTCTGGTGATTCCAAAAGCTGGATCATCAGAGCCAGGGAAGGGTGATCAGAAAGTAATGACAAGTCAAAACAAGTTCAGAATCCAAAATCCACGGCAATCATGGGTAGCAGTTTAGTGAGAGGACTAGGCCCAGGGATGGATCAAGAATGTTTTCAGGGTCAACACAAACCAAATTTATCTAATTGTTTTAATTTAGATTTACAGTCAAGTTACATAGGAGCACAACTGATCCCACTGAGATGGGGGCACCTCATATTAAAGGAATTTTAACATTTGGGATTTTACTGGTAAAGACTCCAGAAGCCTTTGATTGATGGATGATATAAGAACAGAGAGTGAAAAAATTGGACACATGTAATTATGATACATTATTACATAATATCTATAATATCTGAAATACAAAAGACACGATAAGTATATTGGCAATCAGCATTGTGTCCACCTAACTTGGCAGCTAAGTTTTTTGTTCTAGATACCATGGGGACAAATGGCAACTTCTTCAGCTCTGCTAAGGCTTGTTTAGGCCCAAATAGTTTCTTACCCATACCATTAATTAAACTCCTTGTCTACTTACTTGCCATGAATGCAAGCACTACACTTCTACTAGGTTTGTCCATTGTAACTTTCACTGTATTATTTTCTTGTTTAAGTGTCTCATCATTGCTCTCTGGGTTTCCTGGCATGCCCTTTTATGTATCTCCTTTATTCTGACCTTGCTTTCCCCCAGTTTATTCTTACTTCACACTGTAGCTTTTAACTCTAGTATTTCTATTTGATTTGTGCCTTTGCTTACTAACACTTTCACTTTAGGTTTTCCTAATGCCTGCAATGCCCCTACCTCACCCTACAGAGAACTGTCCCTTGTGACTTGACAACTTCTGTTCATCATTTAAGTGGTTTCTGTGTCCTTCCTGAAAGTCAGTCACTATTCTTTTTTCTACCACTTCTGGGGTGAATTTTTCCAAATGTGGTTCTATATTGCTGCTGCTGTTGAGCCACCAAGTTGTGTCCAACTTTTTGTGGACCCTATGGCCTGCAGCATGCCAGACTTCCCTGTCTCTCACCATCTCTTGGAGTTTGCCTAAGTTCATATCCATTGAATCAGTGATGCTATCCAACCATCTCATCCTCTGTCACCTCCTTCTCTTCTTGCCCTCAATCTTTCCCAGCATAAGGGTCTTTTCCAGTGAGTCAGTTGTTCTCCTAGGGTGGCCAAATATTCGAGCTTCAGCTTCAGCATCAGCCCTTACAGAGAGTATTCAGGGTTTATTTCCTTTAAGATTGACTTTTTTGATCTCCTTGCTTTCCAAGGGACTCTTAAGGGTCTTCTCCGGTACCACAGTTCGAAAGCATCACTTCTTTGGCACTCTGCCATATTTATTGTCCAGCTCTCACATCCATACATGACTACTGGAAAGACCATAACCTTGACTATATCAAATTTTGTCAGCAAAGTGATGTCTTTGCTGCCCAACCCCCCATATTACTCTATGCTTATACTCATCTTTGCACTTTTCACATTGTATAGAATGTTTTTCTCTGTGTACCTGTCTCATTCATTACAATGTCTTCTTCATTAGATTGAAATTAGGGACATAGATGGAGATTCAAACCAGTAGGGAAACTTTCTGCTCATCTCTATTGGCACCAATGTCTATCACTATCTAGCCTATCATTACTTTTCTTTAATTTAATCAATGTGCAGTGTATCTCAGAGACTATAAACTTTCTCCTTTTTAGAGAAAGAGAGGATGATGAATTTTGTATCAAGAAGCAGAAGTAGAACACTGTGCTTTTAAGAATTTCAAGGAGTCTAGGGAAGGCAGACTGGTCTAGCAAGGCTGTTCCTAGAAAGAGGAACAATCAGAAAGAAAGTGATAGGAGTAGGTTTCCCAGGAGACTGTCTGGTGGATGAGATCACATTGCAGATATATAAACCTGCCAACAAAGAGCCAAATCAAAACAACATGCCTGGGGCAGGAGTAGAGAGATAAGTGAATTTCAGGGAGACAGTCTCATATATTTTAAGACATATACAGAGTATTCTAAGACATCCACATAAATTTCAACATATTGTATACATATAAATATGTATAGAATATTATATATATTTGTATAAAGACTAAGGTATTCTAGTATAAATATTACTGAGTAGGAAATATTATCCATTTTGGGGAAAAAATCCAACATTTGGTTTTACTTTATTTGGAAAATGATGGCCTACCCTTAAAGTACACTCTAGGTAACACCAAAGAGAATTTAAAGCACATGTTGAACCTATATTTTAAGGCCAATCATCCTGAATATATACTCCAAATTTGAAGAAAATCTGGCCAACAGTACTTTTACAGTATTTTTCCCAAATAAAGATTTTTATCCTTATAGATTTATTTTTATTTATATAGATTTAATATTAACAAAACCATATAAAATACTTTTATCTTTGTTTTTTACATGTGAATGAACTCAGATTGGTGAAAAGACAATTCAAACCTTGGTATATTTTAATTCTGTATCCATAGTCTTTCAATGATACCATGCTATATCTTCAAGCATATTTGCCAGATTTTGTTTTGTACTGCACAGTGTTTCCATGGAGCTTTATTCAAAGCTTAACTGTTTGAATTCTTTTTAAATTGAAGTGTATATGATTTACAATATTATATTAGATTCAAATGTATAACATAATGATTCAATATTTCTAGATTACCCTCCATTTTATTATAGATATTGGCTATATACTTTGTGCTGTATAATATACCCTTGTAAGTATTTTTATACATAATAGTTTGTATCACATAACCCCCTACACCTACTGTGCCTCTTCACCCTTTTCTCTTCCCATAGCAACTATTAGTTTGTTCTCTATATCTGTGCATCTGGTTTGTTACATTTATTTGTTTTATTTCTTAGATTCCACATATACATGATAATATTCAGTATCTGTCTTACACTACTAAGCATCATATCCTCCATATCATCCATATTGTTGCAAATGGCAAAATTTCATTATTTTTATGGCTACTGTCCCACTCTCTTTCCCTCCCTCACTCCCTCTCTCTGTATATAGATAGATAAATAGATAGTGGTGCAGTGGTAAAGAATCTGTCTGCCAATATGGGAGATGCAAGAGATGTGGGTTTAATCCCTGGGTCAGAAAGATCCCGTGAAGTACGAAATGACAATCTGCTACAGTATTCCTGCCTGGAAAAGTCCATGGACAGAAGAGCCTGATGGACTACATTCCATGGGAATGCAAAGAGTCGGACACAACTGAGCACAAGAACAAAGATAGATAGATAGACGAGCCTCTCTATCCATTCTTCCATTGATGGGCATTTAATTTGCTTGTGTGTGTGTGTGTGTGTGCTGTGCTTAGTCACTCAGTGGTATCTGACTCTTTGTGACCCCATGCTTATGCAGCACCAATGGTGCATATATCTTTTCAAATTAGTGTTTCCCTTTTCTTGAAATATATACCTAGGAGTGGAATTGCTTGATCATATGGTATATCTATTTTCATAATTTTTTGAGGAAACTCCATACTGTTTTCCAGAGTGGCTATACCAATTTACATTGCCCTGTATGGAGAAGGCTCCCTTTTCTCTGTATCCTCACCAACATTTGTTATTTGTAGACTTTTTGATGATAGTCATTTGCACAGGTATCAAGTGGTATCACATTGTGGTCTTTTCTTTTCTCCTTACTTTAAAGTTGTACTTATTTTAAATATTTATTTTTTATTGAAGTATAGCTGATTTACATTTTTTTGTTAGTTTCATAAGTACAGCATAGTGATTCAGTATTTTTGTAGATTACACTCCATTTTAAGTTAATATAGGATAATGGTAATAGTTTCCTGTGATATACAGTAGTTTCTACTTCTTATTTATTTTATGAATAGTTGCTTGTGTCTCTTAATCATATAATCTTATCTCACCTACCCCTTTTCCCTTTCCACAAGTGTAGGAACTACTTTGTTCTCTGTGTCTGTGAGTCTGTTTCTGTTTTGTTATACACATTCACTTAGTTTTAGATTTCACATATATAAGTGATATCATACAGTATTTGGCTTTATCTATCTGACTTATTTCACTAATATTCTCTAGGTCTATCCACATTGTGGAAAATGTCAGTATTTCATTCTCTTTTTATAGCTGAATAATGTCTTATATAGATGCCCTTGTGCCAACTTGAATTAATGCTATCAGGAGTCAGGGACACAGAGGGTGGGGCATAACCAGCCCCTCACTGGCTGCTCCCGTTCACCCTAGCTTTCTGCAGCACCCCCACACCCATGGCTATATCCATGATTCTCTTAGAGCTGTAATGAGGTGAGAGTGGGGAAGCATTTGTTATTAGATGACTGGAGTTTTGCAGCCAACTGCATACACATATGTGTGTGTATGTGTGTGTGTGTGTGTGTGTGTGTGTAAAGAGAGGCAATCTAGCAGGCATAAGTTGTATGTCCTTTTTTTGATTTGAATTTCTCTAATATTTTAAGGATATTGAGCATCTTTTCATATATCTGTTAGCCATCTACACATATTCTTTGGAAAAATGTCTATCCAGGTCTTCTACCCACTTTTGAACTGGGTTATTTGACTTTTTGATATTAAGCTGTATGAGCTATTTGTATATTTTGGATATTTAACCCTTGTCGATCACATCATTTGAAAATATTTTCTCCCATTTCATAGGCTATGTTTTTGTTTTGTTAGTGGTTTCCTTTGATGTGCAAAAGTTTTTAAGTTTAATTATATCAGCTTTGTATATATTTGCTTCTATTTTCTTTGCCTTAGGAGACAGATCAAAGAAAATATTAATATGGTTTTACCAAAGAGTGTTTTATGTTCTTTTCTAGGTGTTTCATGGTTTCAAGTCTTTAAACCATGTTGAGATTTTTTTTTTCCTGTATGGTGTGAAGGAATGTTCAATCTCTTTGTTTGACATGTGGCTGTCCAGGTTTTCTGGTACCACTTTTTTTTTTTAATTAGAGTATAGTTGGTTTAAAATATTGTGTTAGTTTCAGGTATACACCAAAGTTAATTAATTATACTTATATATATACCCACTGTTTTTCAGATTCTTAGTCCCTACAGTCCATTACAGTGTATTGAGTAGAGTTCCCTGTTCTATACGGCAAGTCCTTAAAAGTTATTTTTTTCTAGATTCCACATATAAGTGATATTATATCATATTGCTTTTCTCTTCTGACTTACTTTACTCTGTGACAGTCTCTAGGTCCATCCACCACTCTGCAAATGACACTATTTCCTTTCTCTTTATGGCTGAGTAATATTCCATTTTGCATATGTATAGCATCTTCATTTTTTTCTCATTTAATGCAATGTTTTAATCAAGGATAGGAAGGTAATAAAGATTGAAAACTTCATTTCATATTTAGTTTGGGAGACCAGTTTTGCTGAAAAGCATATCTAATGAAATATTTTATTAATTCTTGATGTTATAAAGTACTTGCAAGTTCTTATTTAGACAATAGAAATGTAGAATTTTGTTAATCAACATAACATGGGGATTTATGTACCAATTTCTATACCAATTTCCTCTTGGTATTTTTATAAACTAAATATAAATTTTAAGAGATTGGCTAATATTATATTTTGCTTTTGAAAATGATTTATATCTTTTTAAATTTTATTTTTCAAAGTTATTTTTTTAATTTGAGGAAAATTGCTTCACAGTGGTGTGTTGGTTTCTACTACACAAAAAAGGAAATCACTCATAATAATCTATATATCCCCTCCCTATTGAGCTCTCCCCCATTCCACCCTTCTAGGTCATCACAAAGGGAAGGCTGGACTCCCCATGTTATATAGCAGCTACGCACTAGCTATCTATTTTATAGAATAGTGTATATAGGTCAATGGTAGTTTTTCAATTCATCTCATCCACTCCTTCCCTCTCTGTGTTCACAAGCCCATTCTCTACATCTGTCTACATGTGTTTATTGGCTATCTGCATGTCTTCTTTCCACTTCATGGATCACAGCCTTGTGATAAAAGGGTTGCAAAACTGAATGAAGCTATGAGCCATGCCATGCAGGATGATCCAAGATGGACAAGTTATAATGAAGAGTTCTGGAAAAATGTGGTTCACTGGAGAAGGAAATGACAAACCACTGCAGCGTTTTTGCCTATAGAACCCCATGAACAGTATGAAAAAGCAAAAAGTATGACACCAGAAGATGAGCCACCTAGGTCAGCATGTGTCCAATATACTACTGGGGTAGACCAGAGGACAATTGCTAACACCTCCAGAAAGAATGAAGTAGCTGGGCCAAAGCAGAAATGATGTTCAGTCATGTCTGTGTCTGCTGCTGAAAGTAAATTTTGATGCTGTGAAGAACAATACTGCATAGGACCCTGGAATGTTATTAGGTCCAGGAATCACAATAAATTGGATGTAGTCAAGCAGTAGATGGCAAGATTAAACATCAACATCTTAGGAATCAGTAAACTAAAATGGATGGGAATGCTGCTGCTGCTGCTAAGTCACTTCAGTCGTGTCTGACTCTGTGAAACCCCACAGATGGCAGCCCACCAGGCTCCCCCATCCCTGGGATTCTCCAGGCAAGAACACTGGAGTGGGTTGCCATTTCCTTCTCCAATGCATGAAACCGAAAAGTGAAAGTGAAGTCACTCAGTCATGTCTGACTCTTTGCGACCCCCTGGAATGCAGCCTACCAGGCTCCTCCACCCATGGGATTTTCAAGGCAAGAGTACTGGAGTGGGTTGCCATTGCCTTCTCCATCATTACTCCCAGACATAACCAATTAGATCATATGTTCTTATTTTCAATAAGCAGTCAGCACTTTTCAAATAATGCAGAACATTGATTTCCAGGATGGGAATGGATGGATTTAATTCAGATGACCCGCATATCTACTACTGTGGGCAAGAATTTATTAAAAGAAATGGAGTAGCCCTCATAGTCAACGAAAGAGCCTGAAATGCAGTATTTGGGTACAACTTCAAAAATGAAAGAATTATCTAAGTTTTTTTCCAAAGCAAACCTATACCAGAGTAATCCAAGTCTGTGCCCCAACCACTGATGCCAAAGAACTGAAGTTAACTGGATCTATGAAGACCTACAAGACCTTCTAGAACAAACACCAAAAAAAAAAAAAAAAAAAAAAAAAGCCCTTTTCATCATAGGGGAAAGTAGGGAAAAAGTAGGAAGTCAAGAGATACCCAGAGTAATAGGCAAGCTTGGCCTTGGAGTACAAAATGAAGCAGGGTAAAGGCTAAAAGAGTCTTATCAAGAGAGCACACTGGTCAGAGCTAACAACCTTTTCCAGCAACACAAGAGATAATTCTACACATGGACATCACCAGATGGTCAATACTGAAATCAGATTATGTTCTTTGCAGCCAAAGATTGAAGAAGATCTACACAGTCACCAAAAGCCAGACTTGGAGCAGACCATGGCTCAGATTATAAGCTCCTTATTACAAGTTCAGTTCAGTCGCTCAATCGTGTTCAACTCTTTGCGACCCCAGAACCACAGCACGACAAGCCTCCCTGTCCATCACCAACTCCCGGAGTTCATCCAAACTCATGTCCATCGAGTTGGTGATGCCATCCAGCCATCTCATCCACTGTCGTCCCCTTCTCCTCCTGCCCCCAATCCCTCCCAGCATCAGAGTCTTTTCCAATGAGTCAACTCTTCGCATGAGGTGGCCAAAGTACTGGAGTTTCAGCTTTAGCATCATTCCTTCCACAGAACACCCAGGACCAATCTCCTTCAGAATGGACTGGTTGGATCTTCTTGTAGTCCAAGGGACTCTCAAGAGTCTTCTGCAACACCACAGTTCAAAAGCATCAATTCTTCAGTGCTCAGCATTCTTCACAGTCCAACTCTCACATCCATATATGACCACTGGAGAAACCATAGCCTTGACTAGACAGATCTTTGTTGGCAAAGTAATGTCTCTGCTTTTGAATATGCTATCTATATTGGTCATAACTTTCCTTCAAAGGAGCAAGCATCTTTTAATTTCAGGGCTGCAATCACCATCTGCAGTGATTTTGGAGCCCCCCAAAATAAAGTCTGACACTGTTTCCAATGTTTCCCCATCTATCTGCCATGAAGTGATGGTACCAGATGCCATGGTCTTAGTTTTCTGAATGTTGAGCTTTAAGCCAACTTTTTCACTCTCCTCTTTCACTTTCATCAAGTGGCTTTTTAGTTTCTCTTCCCTTTCTGCCATAAGGGTGGTGTCATCTGTATATCTGAGGATATTGATATTTCTCCTGGAAATCTTGATTCCAGTTTGTGCTTCTTCCAGCCCAGGGTTTCTCATGATGTACCCTGCATATCGGTTAAATAAGCAAGGTGACAATATACAGCCTTGATGTAACCTTTTCCTATTTGGAACCAGTCTGCTACCCCCACTAGCTTTGTTCATAGTGATGCTTTCTAAGGCCCACTTGACTTCACATTCCAGGATGTCTGACTCTAGGTGAGTAATCACACCATCGTGATTATCTTGGTTGTAAATATCTTTTTTGTACAGTTTTTCTGTGTATTCTTGCCACCTCTTCTTAATATCTTCTGCTTCTGTTAGGTCCATAACATTTATTTCCTTTATTGAGCCCATCTTTGCATGAAATGTCCCTTAGTATCTCTAATTTTATTGAAGAGATCTCTAGTCTTTCCCATTCTGTTGTGTTTCTCTATTTCTTTGTACTGATCACTGAGGAAGGCTTTCTTATCTTCTTGTTATTCTTTGGAACTCTGCCTTCAGATGCTTATATCTTTCCTTTTCTCCTTTGCTTTTTGCTTCTCTTTTCACAGCTATTTGTAAGGCCTCCCCAGACAGCCATTTTGCTTTTTTTATATTTCCTTTCCATGGGGATCGTCTTGATTTCTGTCTCCTGTACAATGTCATGACCCTCTGTCCACAGTTCATCAGGCACTCTATCTATCAGATCTAGTCCCTATATCTATTTCTCACTCCCACTGTACAATCATAAGGGATTTGACTCAGGTCATACCTGAATGGTCTAGTGGTTTTCCCTACTTTCTTCAATTTAAGTCTGAATTTGGCAATAAGGAGTTCATGATCTGAGCCACAGTCAACTCCTGGTCTTGTTTTTGATGACTGTATAGAGCTTCTCCATCTTTGGCTGCAAAGAATATAATCAATCTGATTTCGGTGTCGACCATCTGGTGATGTCCATGTGTAGAGTCTTCTCTTGTGTTATTGGAAGAGGGTGTTTGCTATGACCAGTGTGTTCTCTTGACAAAACTCTATTAGCCTTTGCCCTGCTTCATTCCATATTCCAAGGCTAAATTTACCTGTTACTCCAGGTGTTTCTTGACTTCTTACTTTTGCATTCCAGTCCCCTATAATGAAAAGGACATCTTCTTTGGGTGTTAGTTCTAAAAGGTCTTGTAGGTCTTCATAGAACTGTTCAACTTCAGCTTCTTCAGTGTTACTGGTTGGGGCATAGATTTGGATTACTGTGATATTGAATGGTTTGCCTTGGAAACAAACAGAGATCATTCTGTTGTTTTTGAGATTGCATCCAAGTACTGCATTTCAGACTCTTTTGTTGACCATGATGGCTACTCCGTTTCTTTTAAGGGATTCCTGTCCAACAGTAGTAGATATAATGGTCATCTGAATTAAATTCACCATTCCAGTCCATGTTAGCTCACTGATTTCCTAAACTGTTGATACTTGCTCTTGCCATCTCCTGTTTGACCACTTTCAATTTGCCTTGATTCATGGGCCTAACATTCCACGTTCCTATGCTATATTGCTCTTTACAGCATCGGGCTTTACCTCCATCACCAGTCACATCCACAACTGGGCATTGTTTTTGCTTTGGCTCTGTCTCTTCATTCTTTCTGGAGTTATTTCTCCACTGACCTCCATGGCCGAAAGGAGCTACCCCACACCTGAGGTCAGGGGCAGCGGCCTGGAGGAGCTACCCCAGGTCTGAGGTCAGGGGCGGTGGCCAAGAGTGCCAGGCCACAATAGCGTAGGAGTGGCTGAGAGGAGCTACCCCATGTCTGAGGTCAGGGGCTGCTGCCGGAAGGACCTACCCCCGTCCGAAGTCAGGGGCAGCAGCTGAGAGGAGCTACCCCACGTCTGAGGTCAGCGGTGGTGGCCAGGAGGAGCTACCCCATGTCTGAGGTCGGGGGCGGCTGCTGAGAGGAGCAACCCCACGTCCAAGGAGTGGTGGCTGCACGGGCACAGGAGGGCCGAGAGGAGCTACTCCATGTTCAAGGTCAGGAGGGGCAGTGGTGAGGAGATACCCCTCGTCCAATGTAAGGAGCAGCAGCTGCACTTTGCTGGAGCAGCCGTGAAGTGATACCCCACGTCCAAGATAAGAGAAACCCAAGATGGTAGGTGTTGTGAGAGGCATCAGAAGGCGGATACACAAACCATAATCACAGAAAACTAGTCAGTCTAATCACATGGACCACAGCCTTGTCTAACTCAATGAAACTAAGCCATGCCATGTGGGATGCCACATGGGGTCACCCAAGATGGCCAGGTCATGGTGGAGAGGTCTGACAGAATGTGGTCCACTGGAGAAGGGAATGGCAAACCACTTCAGTATTCTTGCCTTGAGAACCCCATGAACATTATGAAAAGGCAAAATGCTAGGATACTGAGAGAGGAACTCCCCAGGTCGGTAGGTGCCCAATATGCTACTGGAGATCAGTGGAGAAAGAACTCCAGAAAGAATGAAGGGATGGAGCCAAAGCAAAACAAGACCTTACTACAAAATTCAGGTTTAAATTGAAGAAAGTAAGGAAAACCATTAGGCCATCCAAATATTACCTAAAGCAATCCCCTCATGATTATACAGTGGAGGTGATGAATAGATTCATGGGATTAAATCTGGTAGACAGAGTGCCTGAAGAAGTATGGATCTAGGTTATATGTACAGGAAGCAATGACTATACCCATCCCAAAGAAAATTAAATGCAAGAAGGCAAAGTGCATGTTTGAGGAAACTTTACAAATAGCTGAGGCAAAAAAAAAAAAAAAAAAAAAATAATAAGCTGAGGAAAGAAAAAGGCAAGGGACAAGGGGGAATGTATATCTAACTAAATGAAGAGTTCCAGAAAATAGCAACAAAAGATAATAAAGCCTCCTTAAATGAACAATGTGAAGAAATTAAGGAAAACAATAGAATGGGAAGACTAGAGATCTCTTTAAGAAAAGTGGACATGTCGAGAGAACATTTCTTGCAAGAATGGGCATAACAAAAGACAGAAATGGTAAAGAGCTAATAGAAGCAGATGAGGTTAAGGAGAGGTGGCAAGAATACAAAGAAACACTATACAAAAAAATATTAATAACCCAAATAACCACAAAGCTGTGGTCACTCACCTAGAGCCAGGTATCCTTGAGTGTGAGGTCAAGTGGACCTTAGGAAACATTACTAAGAGCAAGTTAGTAGAGATGATAGAATTCCAGCTGTGATAATTAAAATCCTAAAAGATGATGCTATTACAGTGCTGCATTCAACGTGTAAGCAAATTTGGAACACTCAACAGTGGCCACTAGATTGGAAAAAGTGAGTTTCCATTCCAGTCCCAAAGAGGGCAATTCCAAAGAACATTCAAACTACCATACGATTGCATTCATTTCACACTGTACTCAGGTTTTGTTCAAAATCCTAGAAGACAGGCTTCAAGAGCATGTGAACTGAGAGCTGGATTTTGAAGAGTCAGAGGAATCAGAAATCAAATTGCCAACATTCATTCTATCATAGAGAAAGCAAGGGGATTTCAGAAAAACATCTACTTCTGCTTTATTGACTATGCTAAACCACTGATTATGTGGGTCACAAACATCTGTGGGAAATTCTCTAAGAGATAGGAGTACCAGACCACTTACCTGTCTCCTGAGAAACCTGTATTTGAGTCAAGAAGCAAAAGTTAGAAATGGACATGAAACAACGGACTGATTCAAAATTGGGAAAGGAGTACAACAAGGCTGTATATTGTCATTCTGCTTATTTAACTTCTATTCAGAGAACATCATGCAAAATGCCAGGCTGGATGAATTACAAACAGGAAACAAGATAAAGGCACTCTTGATGAGGCTGAAAGAGGGGAGTGAAAAAGCTGGCTTAAAACTCAACTTTCAAAAAATTAAGATCATAGCTTTCAGTCACATCACTTCATAGGAAATAGAAGGAGAAGTGGAAGCAGTGACAGATTTCATTTTCCTGGGCTCCAAAATCACTGTGGATGGTGACTGCATCCGTGAAATTAAAAGGCACTAGCTCTTTGGAAGGAAATCTATGATAAATATAGACAGTGTATTGAAAGCAGAGACATAACTTTGCCAACAAAGGTCCATATAGTCAAAACTATGGTGTTTCCAGCAGTCATGTACAAATGTGAGAATTGAATCATAAAGAAGACTGAGTGCCAGAGATCTGATCCTTTCAAATCTTGATGCTGGAAAAGATTCTTGAGAGTCCATGGGACTGCAGTCAATCCTAAAAGAAATCAAATCAACTCTGAATATTCATTGGAAGTACTAAAGCTGAAGCCGAAGCTCCAATACTTTGGCCACCTGATGTGAAGCGCCAATTCATTGGGAAAGATCCTGTTGCTGGAAAGATTGATGGCAAAAGAAGGGCTTGACAGAGGAAAACATTATTACTGACTCAATAGACAAGAATTTGAACAAACTCCAGGAGATTGTGGAAGACCAAGGAGTCTGGCGTGCTGCAGTGCATGTAGTAGTAGTGAGTCAGATATGACTTAGCAACTGAACAACATGTCTTCTTTGGATAAATGTCTGTTTAGGTCTTTTTTCCCATTTTTTTTTTTTATATTGAGCTGCCTGAGCTCTTTGTATATTTTGGACATTAATCCTTAGTTAATTGCTTCATTTGCAATGATTTTCTCCCATTCTGAATGCTGTCTTTTCATTTTATTTATAGTTTTCTTTGCTGTACAAAGGCATTGAAATTTAATTAATTCCCATTTGTTTATTCTTGCTTTCATTTCCTTTACTCTAGGATGTGGATCAGAGAGAATCTTGCTGTGATTTATGTCAAAGTGTGCTCTGCCTATATTTCCTCTAAGAGCTTTATAGTCTCTAGATTTAAATTTATGTCTTTAATCCATTTGACTTTATTTTGTGTATTCTAATTTTGTTCTTTTGCATGTAATTGCAGTTTCCCAGCACCACTTATTGCATATTCTTGCCTCCTTTATCAAAGATAAGATTCCCAGAGGTGCATGTGTTTATTTCAGGGTGTCCTATCTTCCATTGATCTATATTTCTGTTTTTGTACCACTACCATACTGTTTTGATGACTGTAGGTTTGTAGAACAGTCTGAAGTCAGGAAGGTTTATTCCTCAAACTCTGTTTTTCTTTCTCAAGATAGCTTTGACTATTCTGCATCTTTTGGGTTTCCATACAAATTGTGAAAGTTTTTATTCTAATTTGGTGAAAAAAGTTCCATTAGTAATTTGATAGGGATTTCATTGTATCTATAGATTGCTTTAGGTAGTATAACCATGACTGATTCTCCAATCCAAGAATATGGTATATATCTCATTGTGTTTGTGCCATCTTTGATTTCTTTCATCAATGTAGTATGGTTTTTCTGCATACAGGTCTTTTTTCCCCCTAAGTAGGCTTATTCCTATGCATTTTATTCTTTTATTGTGATGGTGAGTGAGACTGTTTCCTTAGTTTCTCTTTCTGATTTTTAATAGTATCTAGGAATGCAAGGGATTTCTGTGTATACATTTATTTTTTTTTATCCTGTGACTTATTAAACTCATAGATTAGATCTAGAATTTTGGTGGTATTTTTAGGGTTTTCTAGGTGTAATATCATGTCATCTGCAAACAGTGAGAGTTTTACTTCTTTTTCAATCTGGATTCCTTTTATTTATTTTTCTTCTCTGATTGCCATGGCTTGGACTTCCAAAGCTATATTAAATAATAGTGGTGAGAGTGAGTACCCTTGTGTTGTTTCTGATCTTAGAGGAAATGTCCTCAGTTTTTCAATGTTGAGAATAATGTTTTCTGTGTGCTTGTAGTTTTCTAATGTTAAGTTCCTTCTATGCCAATTTTCTGGAGAGTTTTTTTTTTTTTTTTTAATCATAAATGAGTATTGAACATTGTCAAGAGGGTTTTCTGCATCTATTTAAATAATCCTATGATTTTCATCTTTCAATTAGTTAATATGGTGTATCCCGTTGTTTGATTTGAATATATTGAAGAATCTCTGCATCCCTGGGATAAACCTCACTTGGCCATGGTGAATAATCCCTTTAATGTGTTATTGGATTCTCTTTGATAGAATTTTGAGGATTTTTGTGTCTATGCTCATCAGTGATATAGGCTTATGATTTTTGTTTCTCTTCTTGATATTTTTGTCTGATTTTAGCATTATGGTGCTTCTTGCTTCATAGAATCAATTGGGGAGATTTCCTTGCTCTGCAGTGTTTTTGGAAGAGCTTGAGTAGGATAGATGTTGGCTCTTCTGTAAACAGTTAACTTTGCCTGTGAATCTATCTGGCAACAGGATTTTGTTTGTTGGAAGACTTTTGATGACAGTTTTGATTTCAGTCTTTGTGATTGGTCTGTTTATATTTTCTCTTCCTTCCTGGCTAAGTCTTGGAAGGTTGTACCTTTCTTAGAATTTGTCCATTTCTTCCAGGTTGTCCATTTTATTGGCATATAGTTGATTGTTGCACGTGTGCTCAGTTGTGTTTGACTGTTTGCAACCCAGTGAACTGTAGCTCTCCAGGCACTCTGTCCATGGCCTATTTCTAAGCAAGAATACCAGAGTAGATCAATCCAAGAAGAAGATATAACAATTATACATATAGATGTACCCAACCTAGGAGCACTGCAATATGTAAGACAAATGCTAACAAGTATGAAAGGGGAAATTAACAATAACACAATAATAGTGGAAGACTTTAATACCCCACTCTCACCTATGGATAAATCAACTAAACAGAAAATTAACAAGGAAACACAAACTTTAAGTGATACAATAGACCAGTTAGAGCTCATTGATATCTATAGGACATTTCACCCCAAAACAATGAATTTCACCTTTTTCTCAAGTGCACACAGAACCTTCTCAAGCATAGATCACATCCTGGGCCATAAATCTAGCCTTGGTAAATTCAAAAAAAAAAAAAATTGAAATCATTCCAAGTGTCTTTTCTGACCACAATGCAGTAAGATTAGATGTCAATTACAGGAGAAAAACTATTAAAAATTTCAACATACGGAGGCTGAACAACACGCTGCTGAATAATCAACAAATCACAGAAGAAATAAAAAAATAAATCAAAATATGCATAGAAATGAATGAAAATGAAAACACAACAAACCAGAACCTGTGGGACACTGTAAAAGCAGTGCTAAGGGGAAGGTTAATAGCAAAACAGGCAGACCTCAAGAAACAAGAAAAAAGTCAAATAAATAACCAAACTCTACACCTAAAGCAACTAGAAAAGAAAGAAATAAAGAACCCCAGGGTTAGTAGAAGGAAAGAAATCTTGTACATAGCCACCAACAAAACTAAACAAAAAACCACAAACCTTTGTTGTTGGTGATGTGTATCACAAGAGACAGAAAAGCATCCTACAGCATTTTTTCTAATGAAAAATTGTATTCCATATAAAGGGGCTAACATAAATTGAGAGAGTTAAAAGACAACATATAGTTTTAGGAAAAAATAAATGAATCATACAAATCCTAAAAAAAAAAAAAAAAAAAAAAAAAGGACAGAAATAAATGCAAAGAAACAAAACAGACCATAGCAAAAATCAACAAAGCCAAAAGCTGGTTCTTTGAATGGTGAATTCTCTCCACATTGTCTTCCATGCACCTGTTGCTGCACTCCCCTCTGAGGTGCTGAAGCTCCCTCTGTCCCTGTGCATGAGGGGGATTCTGAGTGTGTTAAACATTTCCTCCTTCAGAGCTCCCTCCTTAAGTCCTATAGTGGGGTTGCTGGGTCATATGTTAGATTTTTTTCCTAGTTTTTAAAGGAATTTCTATGCTGTTTTTCATTTCACTTATCCTTTTTCATTTTTAATTGTATTGATTTGAGTCTTCTCCCTTTTCTTTCTTGATGAGTCTGGCTAATAGTTTGTCAACTTTGTTTATCTTTTCAAAGAATCAGCTTTTGGTTTTATTGATCTTTGACATTGTTTCCTTCATTTAAAAAAATTTCTTTCTGCTTGACTATTATTTCTTTCCTTCTATAACTTTGGCTTTTTTGTTCTTATATTTCTAGTTGCTTTAGGTATAAGGTTAGGTTGTTTATCTGATGCATTTCTCATTTTTTGAGGTAGAATAGTATTGCTATAAACTTCCCTCCTAGCACTTCTTTTACTGCATCCCATAGGCTTTGAGTTGCCATGTTTTCATTATCATCCATTTCTATATTATTTAAAATTTCCTCTTATTTCTTCAGTGACATCTTGGCTATTTAGAAGTGTATTTTTTAGCCTCCATGTGTTTGTGTTTTTTACAGTTTTTTTTTCCTATAAATGAGATATAATATTCTGGTATTGTGTTTAAGCAAGATATAATTTCAATTTCCTTAAGTTCACAAAGGCTTGATTTGTGACCCAAGATGTGATCTATCTTGGAGAATATACCATGTGCATTTGAGGAAAAAAAATTATACTTTGCTGTTTTGGGGTGGAATGTTCTATAGATATCAGTTAGGTCTATCTCATCCAATGTGTTACTTAAGGCTTGTGTTTCCTTATTAATTTATTTTTTCTGGATCATCTGTCCATTTTTGTGACTGGGTTATTAAAATCCTCCACTGTTTTTGTGTTACTGTTAATTTCTCCCTTTATAGTTGTTAGCATTAAGAAGACATGCAAGAATACACAGAAGAACTGCACAAAAAAAGATCTTCATGACCCAGATAATCACGATGGTGTGATCACTGACCTAGAGCCAGACATCCTGGAATGTGAAGTCAAGTGGGCCTTAGAAAGCATCACTACGAACAAAGCTAGTGGAGGTGATGGAATTCCAGTTGAGCTAATTCAAATCCTGAAAGATGATGCTGTGAAAGTGCTGCACTCAATATGCCAACAAATTTGGAAAACTAAGCAGTGGCCACAGGACTGGAAAGGGTCAGTTTTCATTCCAATCCCAAAGAAAGGCAATGCCAAAGAATGCCCAAACTACTGCATAATTGCACTCATATCACACGCTAGTAAAGTAATGCTCAAAATTCCCCAAGCCAGGCTTCAGCAATATGTGAACCGTGAACTTCGCGATGTTCAAGCTGGTTTTAGAAAAGACAGAGGAACCAGAGATCAAATTGCCAACATCTGCTGGATCATGGAAAAAGCAAGAGAGTTCCAGAAAAACATCTATTTCTGCTTTATTGACTATGCCAAAGCTTTGACTGGGTGGATCACAATAAACTGTGGAAAATTCTGAAAGAGATGGGCATACCAGAACACCTGATCTGCCTCTTGAGAAATTTGTATGCAGGTCAGGAAGCAACAGTTAGAACTGGACATGGAGCAACAGACTGGTTCCAAATAGGAAAAGGAGTTCGTCAAGGCTGTATATTGTCAACCTGTTTATTTAACTTCTATGCAGAGTACATCATGAGAAATGCTGGACTGGAAGAAACACAAGCTGGAATCAAGATTGCTGGGAGAAATATCAATAATCTCAGATATGCAGATGACACCACCCTTATGGCAGAAAGTGAAGAGGAACTCAAAAGCCTCTTGATGAAGGTGAAAGTGGAGAGTGAAAAAGTTGGCTTAAAACTCAACATTCAGAAAACAAAGATCATGGCATCCGGTCCCACCACTTCATGGGAAATAGATGGGGAAACAATGGAAACAGTGTCAGACTTTATTTTTCTGGGCTCCAAAATCACTACAGATGGTGACTGCAGCCATGAAATTAAAAGACGCTTACTCCTTGGAAGGAAAGTTATGACCAACCTAGATAGCATATTTAAAAGCAGAGACATTACTTTGCCAACAAAGGTCCGTCTAGTCAAGGCTATGGTTTTTCCAGTGGTCATGTATGGATGTGAGAGTTGGAATGTGAAGAAGGCTGAGCGCCAAAGAATTAATGCTTTTGAACTCTGGTGTTGGAGAAGACTCTTGAGAGTCCCTTGGACTGCAAGGAGATCCAACCAGTCCATTCTGAAGGAGATCAGCCCTGGGATTTCTTTGGAAGGAATGATGCTAAAGCTGAAACTCCAGGACTTTGGCCCCCTCATGCGAAGAGTTGACTCATTGGAAAAGACTCTGATGCTAGGAAGGATTGGGGGCAGGAGGAGAAGGGGACGACAGAGGATGAGATGGCTGGATGGCATCACGGACTCGATGGACGTGATTCTGAGTGAACTCGGGGAGTTGGTGATGGACAGGGAGGCCTGGCGTGCTGGGATTCATGGGGTCTCAAAGAGTCGGACACAACTGAGTGACTGATCTGATCTGATCTGACCTTATATTTTGAGGTGCTTCAAAGTTGGGAACATATACATTTATAATTGTTATATCTTCTTGGACTGAGTCCTTGATCATTATGTAGTATCTTGTCTCTTGTAATGACCTTTATTTCAAAGTCTATTTTGTTTGATAAGTATTGCTACTCCTGCTTTATTTTCATTCCCATTTGCAAAGAATATAATTTTGTAGCCTCTCCCTTTCAGTCTGTACATACCCCATCTGAATTGGGTATCTTGTAGGCAACATATATATGGGCTTTTTTTTATATCAGTTCTGCCAGTCTGTGTATCTTGATTGGAACATTTAATCCACTTACATTTAATATAATTATCAGTATTTATAATCCTATTACCATTTGCTTTACTGATTTGGATTTTTTTCCTTCCTCTTTTGTCTACTGTCTAGAGAAATCCCTTTAGCATTTGTTGTAGAGATAGTTTGGTGGTGCTGAATTCTCTTAACTTTTGCTTTTCTGTAAAACTTTGATTTCTTCAGAAAATCTGAACAAGATCCTTGATGGGTAGAGTAATCTTGGTTGTAGGTTTTTTCCTTTCATCTCTTTGAGTATGTCCTGCCTCTCCCTTGTGCCTTGCAGAGTTTCTCCTGACAGATCAGGTGTTAAGTATAGGGGGATTCTCTTGTATGTTATCTGTTGCTTTTCCCTTGCTGCTTTTAATATGTTCTCTTTGCATTTGCTTTTTGCTGTTTTTATTAATATCTATCCTGGCATGTTTATCTTGGGGTTTATTCTGTATGTGACTTTCTGGGCTTCTTGGACATTTCCTTTCCCATGTTAATGCAGTTTTCAAGTATAATCTCAGCAAATATTTTCTCACACCCTTTCTTTTTCTCCTTCCTCTGATACCCTTATAACTCAAATGTTGGTGTGCTTAATGTTGTCCCAGAGGTCTCTGAGACTGTTCTCATTTCTTTTCATTCTTTTTCTTTTTAAAATTCTGTTATGTCTTAGTGACTTACCCACTTCTCTGCCTCAATTATTCTGCTGTTGATTCCTTCTAATGCATTTAAAGAATTTCAGTTATAATGTTGTTCATCATTTGTTGTATGTTATTTATTTCTTCTAGGTCCTCATTAAATATTTCTTGTATCTTCTCAACCGGATATTCTATTTATATATGCTTCCATTTTATTCTGTGGTTTTAGATCATCTTTACTCTGAATTCTTTTTCAGGTAGACTACTTATTTCCTCTTCATTTGTTTGGTCTTATGGGTTTTTACCATGCTCCTTCATCTGCTTCATGTTTCTCCGTCTTCCATTTTGTTTAACTCACTGTGTTTTGGGTGTCCTTTCAGCAGACTATAATGTCCCTCTAGCTTATGGAGTCTATCCCCATTGGTTGGGTTGGACCAATGCCTTTTGAAGGTTCTATGATTGAGAAGACTGGTACCTGTTTTCTGTTGTGTGGAGCTTGACCTTGTCTCTTTAAAAGGCAGTGTCATTCCCAGTGATGTGTTATGGGGTATCTGTGAACTTGTATGACTTTGGGCAGCCTGTCTGCTAATGCGTAATGTTGTGTTCCTGTTTTGCTAGTTGCTTTGTTTGAGGCATCTGACACTGGAATTTACTGGCCTTTGGGTGGGGCCAAGTCTTAGTGTTTAGATGGAAGCCTTTGGGGAGTTCTCATTAATTAGTATTCTATGGGGTCAGAAGTTCTTTGGTGGTCCAATATCTTGGGCTTGGCTGTCCCATCTTGGAGTTTCAGGCCTGAAACCTTGCTGGAGCACCAAGACTCCAGACAAGCCACAAAGCACAGAAGGAAAAAAATAAATAAATAGGGGAAAATTCAAACAAACACACAAAAAATAACAGAAAAAGCCCCCAAAGAAAAGTTTAAAGCAATATTAATCAGAAGGAACACATAAAGAAACCCAGGAACTCACACTCACAGAAAGAAAAAAAAATGAGAGAATAAAGGACCAAAAAAAAAAAAAAAAAAAAAGAGAGAGCAATCAAACCAGTTAAAAAAAAAATCCATAAATGAAAACACTAAAATCTAGAGTAGAAAAATATGAAACTAGTAACATGGAAAAAGTACAATATAATAAAAAGGTATTGTTGAAAAAGGAAAAAGTAAAATGAGTTTATTTTAAAATAAAACATTAATAATAAAATAACACTTAAAGTATTAGTAAAAAAGGAAAACTAAAAAACAAAATGAATATATGTGTGTGTGTGCCAAGTCATTTAAGTTGTGTCCAACTCTTTGCAACCCTATTGATTGTAGCCCACCAGGTTCTCTGTCCGTGGGATTCTTCAGGCAAGAATACTGGGGTGCTTTGCTATTCCCTTCTCCAAGAGATCTTCCTGACCCAGGGAACAAACCTGAGTCTCTTGGCTGGTGGGTTCTTTACCACTAGCACCATCAAGGAAGCTCAATATATAAACATATGCATATATATACATATGCATATCTATATACAGATATAGATGCATAGATATACGTATGCATAGATAGAGAGGTAGCAAGAAGAATATTTTTTCTGTGATGTCAGTGGTTCTCATCACACAGTGACCTCCAGCCAATTTGCCTACTCAGAAAGTTGTCCAATGTTTCTAGGATTTCTCTGGACCTAAGGTGGGCACTGTATGGTTAGCTCCAACTCAGATCTGGCCTGACTCCAGCTTGTACTTGCTTCCAAAGCCTACAGTTGCTCCAAAAGCCCAGTCTCAAGGTAATTTGGGGGGATTTAATCCACTGCACCTGCTGCTGCAGGAATGAATTCTCTACTTCTTTGATCGCATGGCTCCTGGTGCTCAGCTTTGGTTTTGGCCCCGCCTCTTCTTTTAGGCTGCCCTCCAACTTCTGTTCCCCATGCAGGCAAGAGGAGGCAAAAGCTGAGGCTTGCTAGGGCTCACTTTCTCAGTTAGGCAGGGGAGCAGAAGGGACATGGCAACCACAATGGGGATGTTTGGGGAGTGTCTCCCGCAGTAGGGATCTGCTGGAATTTGCTGCACTCTGGGACAGGTCATGCATTCTCCCAGAGGAATTGGCCCCAGTTTGTGGGTCCCTCAGAAGAACCAAGCTTCATGGGCTCCCAGGAAGTTATGGGTATTGACCTGCACCTGCTCATAGCTTGGTGGCTGCTTCACAAACATCATGTCCACCTCTGGGTCACAGACCCTAGCCCCATCTCTCTGTCCACCTCTGGCACTCCTGCCAGCCTTGATGCCTGCAGGTCCATGAACATGCCCACCTCTTGGGTCACAGATTGCAGCTCTATGGTCCCACCTATGGCACTCGCGAAGGCAGGGTCCTGCAATCTGCGAGCATGTGCAATTGAGGGTCCCTGTGACAATGATCTCTTGCTTTTCTGGAAGACCCAGGTTTTTCCCTGGACTCCCTCAGCTGTGTTGTACTAGCGCCCTCTGAGCACCTTCACTGCAGTCAACCCCAGTCCTCTCCCTGGGGTCTAACCCCTGAAGACTGAACCTCAGCATCCAGTCTCCATCCACCCTAGTGGGCATGCATTCACAAGTCTCAGGCTGGGAAGTGCTAGGCAGCACCAGTCTCTGAGCAGAATTCTCTCTGCTTTGCTTCCACACATCTGTTGCTGCACTGTCCTTGAGGTGCCCAAACTCCACCCCCCCATCCCTCCGCATGAGGGGGTTTCTGAGTGTGTGGAAACTTTTCCTCCTTCACAGTTCCCTCCCAGAGGTGCAGGTCTCATCCTGATTGCCTTGTCTCTTTTTTTTTTTCTCATTTGTTTTGCCATACACCATTATGTGTAGATTAGCTTGCCTTTTTGGAAATCTGAGGTCTTCTGCCACATTTAATAGATCTTCTTCAGGAGTTGTTCCATATACAACTGTATTTTTTTTTTTTAATGTATTTGTAAGGAGGAAGATGATCTCCATGTCTTACTCCTCTGCCATCTTCTAAGAGAATACTGTTGTTTCCCTGGTTGCTTCTGATATTTTTTATTTGTCTTTAATTTTTATTAGTTTGGTTAATATATGTCTTGGTGTGTTCTTCCTTAGATTATCCTGCATGGGACTCTCTGCACTTCCTCAACTTGGGTACCTATTTCCTTTCCCATGTTAAGGAATTTTTCAACTATCATCTGCAAATATTTTCTCAAGTCATTTCTCTTTCTCTCCTTTTTCTGAGACTCATATAATTCTAATGTTGGTGCATTTAGTGTTGTCCTAGAGGGCTCTGACTGAGACTGTTCTCATTTCTTTTCATTCATTTTTTAAATTCTGTTTTGCAACAATGATTTCCACAATTATATCTTCCAGCTCACTTATCCATTATTCCACCTCAATTATTCTGCTACTGATTCCTCCCAGTATATTTTCATGTCAGTTACTGTATTGTTCACCTCTGTTTGTTCTTTAGTTCTTTTAGGTTTGATTGAACCTTTATTGCATCTTTTTGATCAGTGACTCTGTTATTTTTCCAAACACTTGGATCATCTTTTCTTTAAATACTCTGAATTCTTTTTCAGACAGGTTGCCTATCTACTGTTCATTTAGTAGTTCTTATACATTTTTATCTTGCTCCAGCTGGGACATATTCGGATAATCTCATTTTGTCTAACTAACTGTGTTGCATCCTTTCTGTTGTCTGCAGGGTTGTAGTTCCTCTTGCTTCTGGTGTCTGCCCCCTGGTGGGTGAGCTTGGACCAGTTTGGTGCTGCAGGCTTCCTGATGAGAGGGATTTGTGCCTGCCTTCTGCCTGGTGGAGCTAGGTTTTGTCCCTCTGATAGACAGAGTCAGGACAGGGAGTGTGTTCTGGTAAGTCTGTGTTCTGAGAAGTATGACTTTAGGCATCCTGTCTGCTGTGGGCTGTATTACTTGCTTGCTGGTTGTTTGGACTGAGGTGTTCCAGCACTGGAGCTTGCAGGTTGTGGAGTAGGCCTAGATTTTGGTGCCAAATTGGAGACCTCCATTAGTCTCATTCTGGTTACTGTTCCCTGGGTTCTCTGCTGTAATTTTACTTGCCCCTACAGTGAGCTACAGCCAACTTCTACCTCTCAAGGATGCCCTCCAAGATGCTTTGCATCCCAGTGCATGTGAGACCTTGTGCAGCATCACTTGTTGAAGAGACTTGTCTTTTCTCCATTTGTATATTCTTGGTCCCTTCACTGTAGGTTAATTGACCATAGGTGCATGGGTTTATTCCTAGGCTATTCTGCTCCACTGATCTATATGTCTGTTTTTGTTTTAGAAGCATGCTGTTTTAATTACTATAACTTTATAGCATAGATTGAAATCTGAGCAGTTTATATCACCAGTTTGCTTGCTCTATTTTTCTCAATACTGCTTTGGTAATTTGGGGTCTTTTGTGGCCCCATATGAATTTTAGAATTACTTGTTCTACTTCTGATAAAAATATCATGAAAATTTTGATAAAAATTTCATTATACCTGTAGATTGTATTGGGTATTATGGCCATTTTAGCAATATAAATTCTTCCAGTCCTAGAGCAAGGGATATTTTCCCATTTCTTTGTATCGTCTTCAGTTTCCTTCATCACTGTTTTATAGTTTTCAGATTATAGGTCTTTTGCCTCCCTCTTTATGTTTATTCATAGGTAGTTTATCCTTTTTGAAGTGATTTTAAATGGGATTTTTTTTTTACTTTCTCTTTCAGATATGTCATTAATAGTGTACAGAAATACAACAGATTTTTGTGTTTTAATGTTGTGTCTTGAAACTTTGCTTAATTCATTAGCTAGTTCTAATAGATTTGGGATATGAGTTTGAGGATTTTTAAAAACAAATTTTCATGTTATCTGCAAATAGTGAAAATTTCACTTCTTTATTTCCAATGTAGATGCCTTTTACTTCTTTTTCTTATCTAATTGTTTTCACGGGGACTTCTAATTCTATGTTAACTGGAAGTGGTGAGAGTGGGCATACTTGTCTTGATCCTGATTTTAAAGGAAAAACTCAGCTTTTCTGTGTGGAGTGTGATGTTAGCTGTGAGTTTGTCATCAGTGTCCTTTATTATGTTGAGATATGTTTCATCTATACCAATTTTGGTGAGATTATTTTTATCCTGAATGGATGTTGAATTTCATCAAATTCATTCCTCTCTATTGAGATCATCATGTGATTTTAATTTCTACTTTTTTTTTCTAACTCTAGAGCTGTAATAAATCCCACTTGATCATAGTGTATGATCATTTTTGTATTTTTTTTTGCATTGTGTTTACTAATACTTTGTATTAGAATTTTGTGTCTTTATACATTGAATATATTGGTCTCTAACTTTCTTTTCTTTCTTTTTTGTAGTGTCTATGTCTGGTTTTGCTATCAAGGTAAAGGTGGCATCATGGAATGAATTGGGGAATGTTTTTCCCTGTTCAAATTTTAAAATAGTTTGAAAAGTTTAAATAGATCATTTTTTAAAAATATTTCATTGAACTCCCCTGTAGACTATTATTTGCTGTGAGTTTTTGAATACTAATCATTTCATTACTAGTGATCAGTCTGTTCATGTTTTCTATTTCTTCCTGATTCAGTTTTGTAAGATTTTATGTTTCTAGATAGTCATCTATTATTTTTAGGTTGTAATATTTGTTGGCATATGACTGTGTATAGTATTCTCATGATTTTTGTATCTCTGTCATATTGCTTCTAATGTATCCTCTTTCATTACTTGTTTCATTTTGTCCTTTCTCCTTTTAAAAATTGAGTGTGGCTAATACCTTATTGATTTTGTTTATCTTTTCACAAAAACAGCTCTTGGTTTTACTGAACTTTTGTTGTTAATCTCAATTTATTTTACTTTGATATTTATTTTTTCCTTTCTACTACTGACTGTTTTTTTTTTTAATTCTTTTTCTAATTACTTTAGATGGTACATTAGGTTGCTTTTTGTTTGTTTGTTTTTGTGGTAACCCTGTATTACTATAAACTTACCTCTTAGAACTCTTTTAACTGTGTCTTATATAGTGGAATCTTGTATTTTAATTTCTATATGTCTTGGAGTATTTTCTGATTTCCTATTATTTTTTCATAGATTCATTTTTTTCTCTTTTTTAAAATATAAATTTATTTATTTTAATTGGAGGCTAATAACTTTACAATATTGTGTTGATTTTGCCATACATCAACATGAATCCGCCATGGGTATACACGTGTTCCCCATCCTGAACCCCCCTCCCACCTCCCATCCCATACCATCCCTCTGGGTCATCTCAGTGCACCAGCCCCAAACAACCTGTATCATGCATCGAACCTGGACTGGTGATTCATTTCATATATGATATTATACATGTTTCAATGCCATTCTCCCAAATCATCCCACCCTCTCCCTCTCCCACAGAGTCCAAAAGACTGTTCTATACATCTGTGTCTCTTTTGCTGTCTCGCATACAAGGTTATTGTTACCATCTTTCTAAATTCCATATATATGTGTTAGTATACTGTATTGGTGTGTTTTAAAGCTTCATTATATTTACTTTTTCCCTTCATTTGTCTTCTTGTAATTAATTTCTAGTTTTATACCATAGTTGTCAGGAAAATATTGATTGGTATAATTTCTACCCTCTTAAACTTTTTCAGACTTGTTTTGTAGCCTAGTATATGATCTATCCTGAGGAATGTGCACTTAAAAAGGATGTGTATTCTGCTCTTTGGGGGTGAAAGGTCCTGTAGATATCCAATTCAATCAATGTGGTGTAATGTGTCATTTAAGAACATTTTTTTCAGTATTGATTTTCTGTTTGGAAGATATATCCATTGACATAAACCCATTACACTAATGTATTACTCTGTTTCCCTTTATCATTGATAATATTTGCTTTAGGTATTAACATTGAGGTACTTTTGTACTGGGTGTGTTAACAAGTGCAATAGCCTTTACTTGTATTGATGCCTTTGTTAGTATATAGTGCCCTTCTTAGTCTTTTGTTATAGACTTTTTTTAAGTAAAATTATTTAATTTTATTTATTTTTGGCCAAGCTATCTTGCTTGTGAGATCTTACTTTCCTGACCAGGGATCAAAACTATGCCCTTTGAAGTGGAAGCACAGAGTATTAACCACTGGATTGCCAAGGAATTCCCTAGACTTTGTTTTAATGTCTACTTTGTCAGATATGATAATTGCTACCCCAACTTTCTTTAATTTTTCATTTTTATGAAATACACTTTTTTTCATCCCTTCACTTGCAGTCTGTGTGTATCTTTAGATGTGAAGAGTCTCTTGTAAGAAGTATATAAGTTGGTCTTGTTTTTTGACCCAATTAACTACTTCCTGTCTTTTGATTGGAGATATTTAAAGGGATTACTGACATGTATGTCAGTTCAGTCAGTTCAGTCCAGTCGCTCAGTCATGTACAACTCTTTGCGACCCCATGAATTGCAGCACACCAGGCCTCCCTGTCCATCACCAATTCCCAGAGTTCACCCAGACTCATGTCCATTGAGTCAATGATGCCATCCAGCCATCTCATCCTCTGTCGTCCCCTTCTCCTCCTGCCCCCAATCCCTCCCAGCATCAGAGTCTTTTACAATGAGTCAATTCTTCACATGAGGTGGCCAAAGTATTGGAGTTTCAGCTTCAGCATCATTCCCTCCAAAGAAATTCCAGAGCTGATCTCCTTCAGAATTGACTGGTTGGATTTCCTTGCAGTCCAAGGGATTCTCAAGAGCCTTCTCCAACACCACAGTTCAAAAGCATCAATTTTTCGGTGCTCAGCTTTCTTCACAGTCCAACTCTTACATCCATACATGACTACTGGAAAAACCATAGCCTTGACTAGACGGATCTTTTTTGGCAAAATAATGTGTCTGCTTTTCAATATGCTATCAAGGTTGGTCATAACTTTTCTTCCAAGGAGTAAGCGTATTTAATTTCATGGCTGCAGTCACCATCTGCAGTGATTTTGGAGCCCCCTCAAAATAAAGCCTGACACTGTTTCCCCATCAATTTCCCATGAAGTGATGGCACCCGATGCCATGATCTTAGTTTTTGAATGTTGAGCTTTAAGCCAACTTTTTCACTCTCCACTTTCACTTTCATCAAGGGGCTTTTTAGTTCCTCTTCACTTTCTGCCATAAGGGTGGTGTCATCTGCATATCTGAGGTTATTGATATTTCTCCCAGCAATCTTGATTCCAGCTTGTGCTTCTTCCAGCCCAGCGTTTCTCATGATGTACTCTTCATATAAGTCAAATAAGCAGGGTGACAATATATAGCCTTGACATACTCCTTTTCCTATTTGGAACCAGTTTGTTGTTCCATGTCCAGTTCTAACTGTTGCTTCCTGACCTGCATATAGGTTTCCCAAGAGGCAGGTCAGGTGCTCGGGTATTCCCATCTCTTTCAGAATTTCCCACAGTTTATTGTGATCCACACAGTCAAAGGCTTTGGCATAGTCAATAAAGCAGAAAAAAATGTTTTTCTGGAACTCTTTTGCTTTTTCCATGATCCAGGGATGTTGGAAATTTGATTTCTGTTTCCTCTGCCTTTTCTAAAACCAGCTGGAACATCTGGAAGTTCAAGGTTCACGTATTGCTGAAGCCTGGCTTGGAGAATTTTGAGCATTACTTTACTAGCGTGTGAGATGAGTGCAATTGTGCGGTAGTGTGAGCATTCTTTGGCATTGCCTTTCTTTGGAATTGGAATGAAAACTGACATTTTCCTGTCCTGTGGCCACCGCTGAGTTTTCCAAATGTGCTGGCATATTTAGTGCAGCACTTTCACAGCATCATCTTCCAGGATTTGAAATAAGTCCACTGGAATTCCATCACCTCCACTTGCTTTGTTCGTAGTGTTGCTTTCTAAGGCCCACTTGACTTCACATTCCAAGATATCTGGCTCTAGGTGAGTGATCACACCATCATGATTATCTGTGTCGTGAAGAACTTTTTTGTACAGTTCTTCTGTGTATTCTTGCCACGGTTCTTAATATCTTCTGCTTCTGTTAGGTCCATACCATTTCTGTCCTTTATCGAGCCCATCTTTGCATGAAATGTTCCCCTGGTATCTCTAATTTTCTTGAAGAGATCTCTAGTCTTCCCCATTCTGTTGTTTTCCTCTATTTCTTTGCATTGATCCCTGAGGAAGGCTTTCTTATCTCTTCTTGCAATTCTTTGGAATTCTGCATTCAGATGCTTATATCTTTCCTTTTCTCCTTTGCTTTTCGCTTCTCTTCTTTTCACAGTTATTTGTAAGGCCTCCCCAGACAGCCATTTTGTCTTTTTGCATTTCTTTTCCATGGGAATGGTCTTGATCCCTGTCTCCTGCACAATGTCACGAACCTCAGTCCATAGTTCATCAGGCACTCTATCCATCAGATCTAGTCCCTTAAATCTATTTCTCACTTCCACTGTATAATCATAAGGGATTTGATTTAGGTCATACCTGAATGGTCTTGTGGTTTTCCCTACTTTCTTCAATTTAAGTCTGAATTTGGCAATAAGGAGTTCATGATCTGAGCCACAGTCAGCTCCTGGTCTTTTTTTTGTTGTTGACTGTATACAGCGTCTCCATCTTTGGCTGCAAAGAACATAATCAATCTAATTTCGGTGTTGACCATCTGGTCATGTCCATGTGTAGAGTCTTCTCTTGTGTTGTTGGAAGGGGGTGTTTGCTCTCCAGTGCATTTTCTTGGCAAAACTCTATTAGTTTTTGCCCTGCTTCATTCCATATTCCAAGGCCAAATTTGCCTGTTACTCCAGGTGTTTGTTGACTTCCTACTTTTGCATTCCAGTCCCCTATAATGAAAAGGACATCTTTTTTGGGTGTTCTAAAATTTCTTGTAGGTCTTCATAGAACCGTTCAACTTCAGCTTCTTCAGCATTACTGGTTGGGACATAGACTTGGATTACTGATATGTATGTACTTAGTTTCATTTTGTAACTTGTTGTATGCTCATTTCTGTACTTCTTTTCTGTTCTTCCTTTTTTAAGCTTCTTCCCTTGTGGCTTAATAATTATCTTTAATGGTTTGCTTTTGTTCCTTTTTCTATATTTTGGGGTATCTACTGTAGAGTTTTTTTTGTGGTTTCCATAAAGTCAATATATTTTGACATGTTACTATATCTACTTATTTTAAACTGATCATCATTTAATTTCAGTGGTCAATCCATAGCTTCTATTATGCATTTGTATTTACTAGCAGTATTTTCCCATTGATACACATGTGTACATCTGGTTGTAATGTTTTCTTTTCCACTTAGAGAAGCCTCTAACACTTCTTTTAGGGCAGATTTAGTATTGAGGAACCCTTGTTTTTGCTTGTCTGAGAAGTTGTTTTTTTAATCTCTCCTCAATTCTGAATGACAGTCTTGCTGAGGAAAGTATCCTAGGTTGTAGGTTTTTCTCTTACTTCACTTTACATATATAATGCCACTCTCTTCTTGATTGTAAAGTTTTCTTTGAAAAATCATCTAATATCCTTATGGGAGTTCCCTTCTTTGTACCCCCCCTTTTTTTTCTGTCTTTGGATATCTTTCTTTAATCTTTAATTTTTGCTATTTTTATTATGATATATATCCTGTTTTCTAATCATTCTTTTGTGTTCTTTAATTTCTGTGTTTGTATTCTTTACCTCAAAATCATTCATATATATATATATATATATATATATATATATATATATATAGTTTCTTTTTAAAATTCTCATTGTGTTCATATATACTTTTCCAAAGTCAGTTATCATACTTATCAGTAATGCTTTATCATACTTATCAGTAATGCTTTGAACTCTTTATTTGGTCAATTATTTATCTATGTTTCAATAGTTGTTTTGGGGTTATTTCACTCTTTTCTGTCCTTTCATTTATTTTTTTTTTAATTTTTTTTGTTTGTTTGTTTTTTTAATTTTATTTTATTTTTAAACTTTACATAATTGTATTAGTTTTTTAAGCCAAATTCTTCTTTATTACTTTGTCTATATGGAGTTATTTGAAACAGTTGCCTTTCTTGGTCTAGGAATGATTTCTTTGTGTGGGAGTGTTCCTATGCAGTGTGTGTGCTCTGTGGCTTTTGTGGGAGATCTGGTTCTGAAGTGAACATGAGCCATGTTTTTCCTGAGGGTGTGCTCATAGCTAAATACCTTGATGAGAAATGGGGTTAGAGATGGAAGAGCTAAAGCCAGATCCAGTTGTGAGCTGGAACTTCTTTATTCAGTGGTCATAACTGCCTTATTGAGCTCAGGGCCATGTCCCAAACTCCTTGAGCAGAAGCCCTGAGGTTTAGGTCCAAGCTGATTCCATTCCCTGTAGGTGTGATCTCTCTTGACTGCACAATATGGTACCTTTTCCTAAGAGGTGAGCAGCGCTGGAGCAAGAGGGTCTAGAGCATGTTCCCAGGACAAGGTAGGGCGTGTACTGTGACTGACCCTACTTACCAGTCAGAGCTCTAGACAGCTTCCAATGTACAACCTCTCTCACCTTGTTTTGATGCTGTACTGGGTTTATGCCTGTTCTGTTTAACCCAAGTGTTCACTCTACTTGACTATACCAGCCTTTGTCTTAATAGGGATGCTGCACCAGGACACATGATAATGCAGTCATTGGAAGCCACCCATAATACTGGACAGTTTCAATCTGCTTCTTCTATCTTGTTCCCAGGAGTAAGTAAGCAAGTATAAACTCATCAGGAGTGGAATCCATATTTCTTATAGCTTTTATGTTTTTTCCCCCCTTTGGTTTTAAATCCAGGTAAGAAGACTCATCTTCCCAGCATTAGACCCCAGAGTTGGGGTTTGCAATATATGGTTTGAACAGCTCACTCCTCAAGGAGAATCTCTGAACCTTTGATATCCCTCTCCCCTTCTGTGTCCCCTCACACAGCAATCCCAAGTTGATCCATTCTCTTCCTTTCTTGCCCAAATCCACGTCTCTTTCTTCATATCCCTGGTTATAGAAAAGTCTTTCTCCCAGTACCCGGGTTGTTTTCAGTGAGAATTGCTCCACACATGTCACTCTGCTTGACACCCCCAAATTGTATGTAATTCTTTTATATTTTTAAGTTAATCATGTTTCCATTGTGGCTTGAATTTGAAATTGAAGGTAATTGAAATTACCTTTTGATGAATTCATGGCGCGGGGGTGGGGGGGGGATGTGAGCTCAGAATCCTCTTCCCCTGCAATCTTGAAATTCCCAGCTACTTGAAAATCTTACTCAGCTTTACTGATTTTCTGTGGTGTCTTCCACTTCCCTATTGGGTTAGATAGGGTTTGCTACATCTAAACAATAGTTTGTCAACTACTTTGTGACTCACATCTTGACTGTATTAGACTGCTTTAGATGACTGAGATTGTTGAACACCAAGGGGAGATTCCCCAATTCCTGATATGGAATTGGCTGTTTTTAGTCATCCGAGTATTCAGAGACTGTTCCTTATTTTCTTCCTATCTGTAACTCCTATATCTGTTGCTTCTAACTTTTAACTTTATCCCCATCCCCATACTCAAATTATTGTAGAAATATTTCAGATATGAGTATTTAGTTCATATTTCTTAGCATGCAGAGTCTGTCATAATTTGGTTCAAGCTGATCTATCTAGCTTCATTTCCTACCACTCTTTTCCTCTATACACTCTACTTTTCAGCCACAGAAAACTCACTTTTCTCAAAAGATACCAAGTCTTTTCATGCCTCTGACAGTGATGCCATTCTTTTCTTTTTCATGCATAGTACACTAATTCAAACTTCAGTTCAAAGATTGATTCCTCTGTTTTCCATATCTTTTCCTGCACTCCAACCTATATTATAGATCTATAATCCCTTGTATGCAACTGCTAAAGCCACATGTGTCTCCGAGTTTAACATGTTTTGGATTTTATAAATGTAACATATTCACTTCATTGTTTAATTTTTAACCTTCCTATTAGGATCTGGGGAAGTATTCATTACATATTCAAATGCTTTAACTCTCAAGTAGCAAAACACATGGAGAATAACAATAATTAGGATAAATATAGCTTATGAATAGCATTGCATAAGAACAGATTGGTTTTTGCTGCTGGATTAGCTATTTTTTATTTTCAAAGAGTTTTGAACTTTATAATTATGGATGAAGAATTGTAGACTTTGTATTTCAGAATTAATTATATCAAGACAAAGTGGAGTTTATTCTACAGGTGCAATAATTGTTTAATATTAAATAATATATTAATAGAGTACTGAATGGACACGAATTTGAGCAAGCTGTGGGAGATGGTGGATAGCAAAGCCAGGTGTGCCACAGGCCATGGGGTTGCAAAGAGTCAGTCATGACTGAGCCACTGAACAATAATATAGCACACCATATTGATAGCTCAAATGAGAAAAATATGTGATGTCTCCATAATTTTCAAAAGGTATTTGACAAAATCTAATATTATCACTGATATCTTAAAAAAAAAGAAATATATGGATCCATAACATGCATATGCATGGATTATCTTTAATGGATGATCCTTAATGGTAATCTACCCTTAATAGTAAAAATCTTAAAATTATTTCCATTAAATGGAACAGAACATGAATACAACTTATTTCCACTGTTATCTAATGGTGTTCTGAAAGTTTTAGCCAAAGAAATTAGTCAAGAGAACAAAATTAAATTTATTAATATTAGAAAATTATTTATATTTCATTTGCAGTTATAAAGGACTGTAAACCCCAAAACAAAAAATTACTGGAAGCTATTCAAAGCATAATTAAGCAAGATGACTGTTTAAAAATTTGTTACATAAAATCAGTAGATTTTTCTATATACACTAAGATGGAAATCTAATATATAATACTTTATTTATAATATTAAGCAAAAGAATAAAAATTCTAATGCATAAATACAAAATGTGTATAACTTATAGAAAGGAAAAAGGATCATAAAAGAAGACATAAGTGAATGAAAAGGCTACTGCATAGTGTCTGAAATTTTAATAAAATATTAAATGTAGGTTTGTCATATATGACAAACCCACAGCAAACATTATCCTCAATGGTGAAAAATTGAAAGCATTTCCCCTAAAGTCAGGAACAAGACGAGGGTGCCCACTCTCACCACTACTATTCAACATAGTTTTGGAAGTTTTGGCCACAGCATTCAGAGCAGAAAAAAGAAATAAAAAGAATCCAAATTGGAAAAGAAGAAGTAAAACTCTCACTGTTTGCAGATGACATGAACCTCTACATAGAAAACCCTAAAGACTCCTCCAGAAAATTACTAGAACTAATCAATGACTATAGTAAAGTTGCAGTATAGAAAATCAACACAGAGAAATCCCTCACATTCCTATACACTAATAATGAGAAAATAGAAAGGGAAATTAAGGAAACAATTCCATTCACCATTGCAACAAAAAGAATAAAATATTTAGGAATATATCTACCTAAAGAAACTAGAGACCTATATATAGAAAACTATAAAACACTGGTGAAAGAAATCAAAGAGGACACTAATAGATGGAGAAATATACTATGTCATAGATTGGAAGACTCAATATAGTGAAAATGAGTATACTACCCAAAGCAATTTATAGATTCAATGCAATCCCTATCAAGCTACCAACAGTATTCTTCACAGAGCTAGAAAAAATAATCTCACAATTTGTATGGAAATACAAAAAACCTCGAATAGCCAAAGCGATCTTGAGAAAGAAGAATGGAACTGGAGGAATCAACCTGCCTGACTTCAGGCTCTACTACAAAGCCACAGTCATCAAGACAGTAGGCAGGAGGGAGGAGGGTTCAGGATGGGGAACACATGTATACCTGTGGTGGATTCATTTTTATATTTGGCAAAACTAATACAATTATGTAAAGTTTAAAAATAAAATAAAATTAAAAAAAAAGACAGTATGGTACTGGCACAAAGACAGAAATATAGATCAAGGGAACAAAATAGAAAGCCCAGAGATAAATCCATGCACATATGGACACCTTATCTTTGACAAAGGAGGCAAGAATATACATTGGATTAAAGACAATCTCTTTAACAAGTGGTGCTGGGAAAACTGGTCAACCACTTGTAAAAGAATGAAACTAGAACACTTTCTAAAACCATACACAAAAGTAAACTCAAAATGGATTAAAGATCTAAATGTAAGACCAGAAACTATAAAACTCCTAGAGGAGAACATAGGCAAAACACCCTCCGACATACATCACAGCAGGATCCTCTATGACCCACCTCCCAGAATATTGGAAATAAAGGCAAAAATAAACAAATGGGACCTAATTAAACTTAAAAGCTTCTGCACAACAAAGGAAGCTATAAGTAAGGTGAAAAGACAGCCTTCAGAATGGGAGAAAATAATAGCAAATGAAGCAACTGACAAACAACTAATCTCAAAAATATACAAACAACTCCTACAGCTCAATTCCAGAAAAATAAATGACCCAATCAAAAAATGGGCCAAATAATTAAATAAACATTTCTCCAAAGAAGACATAAAGATGGCTAATAAACACATGAAAAGATGCTCAACATCAATCATTATCAGAGAAATGCAAATCAAAGCCACAATGAGGTACCATTTCACACCAGTCAGAATGGCTGCTATCCAAAAGTCTGCAAGCAATAAATGCTGGAGAGGGTGTGGAGAAAAGGGAACCCTCTTACACTGTTGGTGGGAATGCAAACTAGTGCAGCCACTATGGAGAACAGTATGGAGATTCCTTAAAAAACTGGAAATAGAACTGCCTTATGACCCAGCAATCCCACTGCTGGGCATACACACAGAGGAAACCAGAATTGAAAGAGACACATGTACCCCAATCTTCATCACAGCACTGTTTTGAATAGCCAGGACATGGAAGCAACCTAGATGTCCATCAGCAGATGAACGGATAAGAAAGCCGTGGTACATATACACAATGTCCTTCAATGTACTTCATAAACTCAGCCATTAAAAAGAATACATTTGAATCAGTTCTAATGAGGTGGATGAAACTGGAACCTATTATACAGAGTGAAGTAAGCCAGAAAGAAAAACACCAATACAGTATACTAACGTATATATATGGAATTTAGAAAGATGGTAACAATAACCCTGTATACGAGATAGCAAAAGAGACACAGATGTATAGAACAGTCTTTTGGACTCTGTGGGAGAGGGAGAGGGTGGGATGATTTGGGAGAATGGCATTGAAACATGTATAATATCATATATGAAACGAGTTGCCAGTCCATGTTCGATGCACCATACTGGATGCTTGGGGCTGGTGCACTGGGATGACCCAAAGGGATGGTATGGGGAGGGAGGAGGGAGGAGGGTTCAGGATGGGGAACACATGTATACCTGTGGTGGATTCATGTTGATATATGGCAAAACCAATACAAAATTGTAAAGTTAAAAAATAAAATAAAATAAATAAAAATATATTAAATGTAACTCACAGTAGAAATATTGGCAAAGATTTTGGAAAGAATTTGAAAAAAATGTTAACTAAATTTTCGATTAAAAAAAATACATGGAAAAATTCTGAACCTGAATAGTAATATGTTAAGGCACATGAGTAGTGAGGGAGGGAGAACTGGATGTCAGCAACACCAGTATTAAGAAAAATATATTATGAAGCTATAATGTTTAAGAAAGCTTGGCATTGAAAAAGAAATAGAGAAAATTAATGGAGCAAGAACAAGAAAATCTCGAAATAGATACAAATATTTTTGGATATTTTGTATATTATTAAGTTTATATTTCTGATCAGGGATGGAAGTGTTTGTTTAATAAGTGGGCATAGAAAAACTGATTGACCATTTGAAGAAAAAAACAACTTCATTACCTACACTAAAAACAAATTACAGATGTATTAAAGATAGAACATTATAATAAAACTTTAAAATTTTCTATGAAAACACTAGCAAATATATTTATAATCTTGGAGTGTTAAAGACTTATTCAGAGCAGTTTGGTCACTCAGTCGTGTCTGACTCTTTGTGATCCCATGGATTACAGCATGCCAGGCTTCCCTATCCATCACCAACTCCCAGAGCCTGCTCAAACTCTTGTCCATCAAGTCAGTGATGTCACCCAACAATCTTATACTCTGTCATCCCCTTCTCCCCCTGCCCTCAATCTTTCCCAGCATCAGGGTCTTTTCCAATGAGTCAGTTCTTCACATCAGGTGGCCAAAGTATTGGAGCTTTGGCTTTAGCATTAGTTCTTCCAATGAATAGTCGGGACTGATTTCCTTTGGATTCACTGGTTTAATCTGCTTGCAGTCCAAGGGACTCTCAAAGGTATTCTCCAACACCACAGTTCAAAAGCATCAATTCTTCAGGGCTCCGCTTTGTTTACAGTTCAACTCCCACATCCATACACGACTACTGGAAAAAACCATATTTTGACTAGATGGACATTTGTCAGCAAAGTAATGTCTCTGCTTTTTAAAAGGTTTTCTAGGCTTATCACAACTTTTCTTCCAAGGAGCAAGGGTATTTTAATTTAATGGCTGCAGTCAACATCCACAGTGATTTTGGAGCCAAAGAAAACAAAGTCTGTCACAGTCTCCATTGTTTCCCCATCTAGTTGCCATGAAATGATGGGACCATATGCCATGATCTGAATTTTTGAATGGTGAGTTTAAGCAAGCTTTTTCACTCTCCTCTTTCACTTTCATCAAGAAGCTCTTTAGTTCTGTGACAAAACGTGGTCCCTCTTAGTGTTCGCCATTAACCCAACCATAGAGCACATAGACCATCCCCATGGAAAATAAATGCAAAAAACCAGAATGGCTGTCTGGGGAGGCCTTACAAATAGCTGTGAAAAGAAGAGAAGCAAAAAGCAAAGGAGAAAATGAAAGATATAAGCATCTGAATGCAAAGTTCCAAAGAGTAGCAAGGAGAGATAAGAAGGCCTTCCTCAGCGATCAATGCAAAGAAATAGAGGAAAACAACAGAATGGGAAAGACTAGAGATCTCTTCACAAAATTAGAGATACCAAGGGAATATTTCATGCAAAGATGGGCTCGATAAAGGACAGAAATGGTATGGACCTAAAAGAAGCAGAAGATATTAAGAAGAGGTGGCAAGAATACACAGAAGAACTGTACAAAAAACATATTCACGACCCAGATAATCACGAGGGTGTGGTCACTGACCTAGAGCCAGATATCTTGGAATGTGAAATCAAGTGGTCCATAGAAAGCATCACTATGAACAAAGCTAGTGGAGGTGATGGAATTCCAGTGGATCTATTTCAAATCTTGGAAGATGATGCTGTGAAAATGTTGTACTCAATATGCCAGCACATATGGAAAACTCAGCAGTGGCCACAGGACTGGAAAAGGTCAGATTTCATTCCAATTCCAAAGAAAGGCAATGCCAAAGAATGCTCAAACTACCACACAATTGCACTCATCTCACACGCTAGTAAGTAATGCTCAAAATTCTCCAAGCCAGGCTTCAGAAATACGTGAGCCATGGATTTCCAGATGTTCCAGCTGGTTTTAGAAAAGGCAGAGGAACCAGAGATCAAATTGCCAACATCTGCTGGATCATGGAAAAAACAAGAAAGTTCCAGAAAAACATCTATTTCTGCTTTATTGACTATGCCAAAGCCTTTGTGTGGATCACAATAGACTGGAAAATTCTGAAAGTGATGGGAATACCAGAGCACCTGACCTGCCTCTTGGGAAACCTATATGCAGGTCAGGAAGCAACAGTTAGAACTGGACATGGAACAACAGACTGGTTCCAAATTGGGAAAGGAGTTTGTCAAGGCTGTATATTTTCAACTTGCTTATTTAACTGATATGCAGGGTACATCATGAGAAATGCTGGGCTGGAAGAAGCACAAACTGGAATCAAGATTGCTGGGAGAAATATCAGTCACCTCAGATATGCAGATGACATCACCCTTATGGCACAAAGGAAGAGGAACTAAAAAGCCTCTTGTTGAAAAGGAAAGAGGAGAGTGAAAAAGTTGGCTTAAAGCTCAACATTCAGAAAACTAAGATCATGGCATCTGGTCCCATCACTTCATAGGAGATAGATGCGGGAACAGTGAAACAGTGTCAGACTTTATTTTTTGGGGCTCCAAAATCATGGCAGATGGTGATTGCAGCCATGAAATTAAAAGATGCTTACTCCTTGGAAGGAAAGTTATGACCAACCTAGATAGCATATTCAAAAGCAGAGACATCACTTTGCCAACAAAAGTCCGTCTAGTCAAGGCTATGGTTTTTCCAGTGGTCATGTATGGATGGGAGAGTTGGACTGTGAAGAAATCTGAGCACCAAAGAATTGATGCTTTTGAACTGTGGTGTTGGAGAAGACTCTTTTGAGTCCCCTGGACTGCAAGGAGATCCAACCAGTCCATTCTAAAGGAGATCAGTCCTCAGTGTTCTTTGGAAGGAATGATGCTATAGCTGAAACTCCAATGCTTTGGACACCTCATACAAAGAGTTGACTGATTGGAAAAGACTCTGATGTTGGGAGGGATTGGGGGCAGGAGGAGAAGGGGATGACAGAGGATGAGATGGCTGGATGGCATCACTGACTAGATGGACATGAGTTTAGGTGAACTCTGGGAGTTGGTGATGGACAGAGAGGCCTGGCATGCTGCCATTCATGGGGTCGCAAAGAGTCAGACAGGACTGAGTGACTGAACTGAACTGAGAGTGCATAGACCCCAGAGCAGAGTTGCCTATGGCCAAACAAATACCAGGGAAGGAATGCAACCCCACCCTTCAGCAGATATTTGGATTAAAAGTTTATTCAGGGCACCCTGCCCACCAGAGCAAGACCCAGTTTCTCCCGTCACCAGTCTCTCCCATCAAGGAACATACAGAAGCCTCATAGCCTCATCCATAAGAGGGCATGTAGAAGAAAACAGAAGAAGCACAGTCTCACAGTAGCTAAAAATAAAACCATATTCAGTTCAGTTCAGTTGCTCAGTCATGTCTGACTCTTTGCGACCCCATGAATCGCAGCACACCAGGCCTCCCTGTCCATCACCAACTCCCGGAGTTAACTCAGACTCCTGTCCATCGAGTCAGTGATGCCATCCAACCATCTCATCCTCTGTCATCCCCTTCTCCTCCTGCCCCCAATCCCTCCCAGCATCAGAGTCTTTCCCAATGAGTCAACTCTTCGCATGAGGTGGCCAAAGTACTGGAGTTTTAACTTTAGCATTATTCCTTCCAAAGAAATCTCAGGGCTGATCTCCTTCAGAATGGACTGGTTGGATCTCCTTGCAGTCCAAGGGACTCTCAAGAGTCTGCTCCAACACCACAGTTCAAAAGCATCAATTCTTCGGCTCTCAGCTTTCTTCACAGTTCAACTCTCCCATCCATACATGACCACTGGAAAAACCATAGCCTTGACTAGACGGACCTTTGTTGGCAAAGTCATGTCTCTGGTTTTAAATATGCTATCTAGGTTGGTCATAACTTTTCTTCCAAAGAGTAAGCGTCTTTTAACAGAAAGCTAATCGTGAGGAAAAAAGCAGAACATTATATCTCAGATGAAGGGACATCTAAAAAACAACTAAATGAACAACTAAACATCTAAAAAACATGCAGAAAAAAAAAAACAATGAAATGAAGCAGAGATAGACAACCTTCCAGAAAAAAGAATTTACAGTAATGATGGTGAAGATGATCAGGGATCTCAGGAAAAGAATGGAGCCAAAGTTTGAGAAGATGCCAGAAATGTTTACCAAAGATCTAGAAACAAAAAAAACTAACAAACAAGCAAATATGAATAATACACTAGAAGGAATCAATAGAACAATGGAGGCAGAAGAACAGATAAGTGACCTGGAGGACAGAATGGTGAAAATCATTGCCACAGAACAGTATATAGAAAAAAGAATGAAAAGAAATGAAGACAACCTAAGACATGTCTGGGAGAACATTAAATGCACCAACATTCCCATTATAGCAGTCCCAGATGGAGAAGACAGAGAGAGAAAGAACCTCAGAAAATGTTTGCAGAAATAATAGCTGTAAACTTCCTGAACATGGGGAAGGAAATAGTCAACCAAGTCCAGGAAGCACAGAGTTCCAGGAAGGATAAACCCAAGTAGGAACACATTAAGACACATAGAAATCAAACTGAAAAAAAAAAATAAAGATAGAGATAAAACATTAAAAGCAATAAATGAAAAATGACAAGTAACATACAAGCGAACTCCCATCAGGATGTCAGCTGATTTCTCAACAGAAACTCTATAAGCCAGAAGGGAATGACATGATATATTTAAAGTGGTGAATGTAAAGAACCTACAACCAAGAATACGCTACCCATCAAGACTCTCCTTCAGATTTGATGGGGAAATCAAAAGCTTTCCAGACAATCAAAATTAAGACAATTCGGCACTACCAAACCAGCTTTACAACAAATGCTAAAGAAACTTCTCTAGGCAGAAAACACAAGAGAAGGAAAAGGCCTAAAGAAAATAAACTCAAAACAATAAAGAAAACAGTAACAAGATCATACATATCAGTATCTACCTTAACTGTGAAGGATTAAATCCACCAGCCAAAAGACTTAGACTGACTGGGTGGATGAAAACATGTCTACTTCTACTTACCACGTCACTCTGCTTGATGCCCCCAAATTGTATGTAACTCTTTTCTATTTTTAAGTTAATCATGTTCCCATTGTGGCTTGCAATTGAAATTAACTTTTAATTTTTTGTCTGGCTATTGATTGTGAAAACTGATAAACATCTTTTACTATTGTGATTATGTGACTATTACTCACTTAATACCATTGCATCATGATCATGAAACAGAAAAAAAAATAGAACTCTATTTCATCAAAACTAGGATCTAATAGCAAAAACCTATAATAACTTTTTAAAAATCCAAATGCATATCAGAATTATCTTGAATTTTTTAAAAATACAAATGCTTAAGTATTGCTTTTTTCCTCCTGAGCTCCAGATATGTTTCTAAGGAGCAGTCATGTTTTAAAACAACTGGACTATATGATTATCTTCTAGATAAAAGTCTAGGTTGTTTCACTTTTTCTATTTCATATTCAGTGCTCCCATTTCATTTAGTTTGTTGTTATTCAGTTGCTCAGTTGTGTCTAAGTCTTTGCGACCCCATGAACTGCAGTATGCCAGGCTTCCCTGTCCTTCACCATCTCTTGGAGCTTGTTCAAACTCATGTCCATTGAGTTGGTGATGCCATCCAATCATGTCATCCTCTGTCATACCCTTCTCCTCTTGTCTTCAATATTTCACAACATCAGGGTGTTTTCCAATGAGTTGACTCTACACATCAGGTGGCCAAAGTATTGGAACTTCAGCTTCAGCAGCAGTTCTTCCAATGAATATTTAGGGTTGATTTCCTTTAGGATTGACTGATTTGATCTCCTTGCCATTTAGTTGATGTTCACCAATTTCTTCATCTCTTTTTTTTTTTAATGTTATCTCTCAAGCCTTTATCAAGTGTAGTAGAAAAGCTTTTATATACATATATATATGCATAATATATATATTTTAGACAAGCTATGAATTTTTGCCTAACTAAAATTTATATTTTGATCCTACTTGTTTGATTTAGTATTAATAGAATGCTGTATTTCTAACTGTAAAGCAATTATCCTTCAATAAAAAGTAAATTAATTAAAAAATAGATATACAACAAGCAACCAAGGTTTACTGTATAGCATAAGAAACTATAGTCAATATCTTGTAATAACCTATGATAGAAAATAATTTCAAAAATAAGATATGTGTATTTGTATAACTGAATAACCTTGCTGTTCACCTGTAACAGTGAAAGTCAACTATACTTCAATAAAATATATATACTAAAAACAAGCACATTGAAACAAGATACATTTTTGCCTCTCAGATTGTCAGAAACAAAAAAGGTAAATATATTCAGTACTGACAAGGTTGTAAAGAAATAGATACTATCCTGTCCCTGGAGCTCATTAGTCTTGGGTAATATCTTGTTAAAGAAAAGCACAGGGGTTTTATGTAATAAAGGAATCCCACATTTATCTAGAGGTGTATGGTTTCCAAGTGTGCTTTCATTTAACCACATAATGATCACATGTCAACATGAGAAAAAGCAAGATCCATAAAAGTTATTCTGGCTTGTTCAAATTAATTTAGTTAGTGAATGATATAGCTATAATTTTATCTTCTGACACAGTCCAAATTTTTCTCATGAATCCAGAGTAAAAGGTGAATTGGGTTGCCATCTGAGTGTTTTTCAAATCCAAATCCCATCCCATTCAACCAAGCATTTACTGAAAATCTTCTGTGGGGCATGCTTGATTCTAGATACTGGAGATAGGACAGTGACCAAAACAAAATCTCTGCCCTCATGTAAACTAAATTCTAGTGTGGGGAGAGAGATAGTAAGTAAATGAATATAAAGTATACAAGTCAATGATAAATATTATTAAGAAAAAATAAAATAAATGCTAGTGGAGGAGATGGTTCCAAGATGGCAGAGCAATAGGACAGGGAGACCACTTTCTCCCCCACAAATTCATCAAAAGATCATTTGAATGTTGAGAAACTTCCACAAAACAACTTCTGAATGCTGGCAGAGGACACCAGACACTCAGAAAGGCAGCCAAATCTCTTTGAAAGGAGGTAGGAAAAAAATATAAAAGACAAAACAGAGACAAAAGACTTAGGGATGCAGGCTGATCCTGGGGAGAGAGTCATGAACGAAGATAAGCTTCCACATAGTCTGAAGTCCTGTCACTGACATGTCTGTGGGAGTTTCGGTATCTCAGAGAGTAACATAACTAGGAGGGAGAAAAACAGAATACGTGCCTAACTGCAACTACAAGCAGCAATGGAGAAATGGCGCAGATGCTTGCATCCACCACAAGACAGTTTGGGTTGGGCAGGGAGACATGGGTCCTTAGGGTAAGAACCAGGCCTGAATTCCCTGAGGACAATCTGAGGGAGTTAATGTGAGGTAGCAACACAAACTATCTTTCAGAGAGACAAAAAACAAAACCAAAAACATTTCCTATGAAAGGCTTTGGCATGCTCACAGAACAAAGTACTGAGCAAATCCCAAAGAAGAGCTGGCCTGCTGCCATATAAGGCCCTCCATCCCTGGAGGCAGAGAGATAAGTATATGACAGCCAGGGCCAAAAGGCAAGGGGCTGCTGCAATCTCGCCCCAGAGACAGCATCTCACACCAAACTGTGAGCAGACTCCCGGTTGCTAATCATGTCTTCCTGGGATCCTGGAGCATTGACATATGCCAGGAGTATCATAGCCTGAAATCAGCTTCCCAGAGGAGACACATGGCATACCTGGGACTGTGCTCTCACAGCACACCTGGGAAACCGAGGGGCCAGGACTGGGGAGGTGAATAAGATGCATGGTCCACCTGGGACAGTGTGCTTGCCAAGCACCCAGTCACCTGACCTGCTTGAACCTGGGAAGGGCACAAAACACACAGCCCATCTGGGTCTGTGCCCTTGCAGAGAACCAGAGAACCTGAGTGTATTAGACCTGGGAATGCACAAAGCACAGGGCCCACTTGGGATAGTTCCCTTGTAGAGCACCATGGAGCCTGAGCAGTGTGGACGCAGGAAGTATACACTGCCTTGGGCTGTAGCAAAACCACTGTGGTCCATCCAGTGTACACACTCCCTACAAATGCAAGTGGTATTTGTTTGCAATGCCCGCCCCCCACAACACAACTGAACAAGTGAGCCTAAATAAGTGGCCACCCCTCCCCGCTTTGTGTCAGGGTGGAAATTACACACCAAAGAGACTGGTAAGTAGAGGAAGCCAAAATAAACAAGAGGGAACTTCTCTGGAAGTGACAGGTGCAACAGATTAAAACCCTGAAGCTAATACTGAGACTGTGCATTTGAGGGGCACATATAGACCTTGATTGTAGAAGGCAATGGCACTCCACTTCAGTACTCTTGCCTGGAAAATCCCATGGGCGGAGGAGCCTGGTAGGCTGCAGTCCATGGGGTCACGAAGAGTCGGACACGACTGAGCGACTGCACTTTCACTTTTCACTTTCAGGCATTGGAGAAGAAAATGGCAACCCACTCCAATGTTCTTGCCTGGAGAATCCCAAGGACGGGGGAGCCTGGAGGGCTGCCGACTATGGGGTCACACAGAGTCGGACATGACTGAAGCAACTTAGCAGCAGCAGCAGCAGCATAGACCTTGAAAACAAGTGCAAGCCAGAACCAGTGACTATCTGGCACTGAACTGACCCTGCAATTCCCACAACAGCTCCAAAGAAATTTCTAGCTGTATTTTTATTATTACCACTGGTTAATTTTTTAAAAATTATGTTTAATTACTTCTTTAATTTTCATTTTTATAGCCTATTACCTTTCAAAAACCTACATTTAAAAATAAATTTCATATATATATATTAATTATTGTGGTTGATTTTGTTTTGTATTTTTATATTGTATTTTTGAGTGTCTAGCCTCTATTCTAACCTCTTTGCTTTTTGATATTTGTTATCAATTTTTTACCTTTAAGAATCTAATCTTTAAAAAAAAAAAAGAATCTAATCTTTAGTATCCATTCATTATTAGCTTGACTGCCCTCTCCCCTTTTGACTCTCCCTTTTCTCCTTCTGGTCATCTCTATCTCCTTCCTGCATCTTCTCTTCTCTACAGAACTCTGTGAATCACTCTGGGTGTTCCTGGCTTTGGAGAACTGTTTCACCATTAACCTAGGGATTTTATCTTCTGTGCTGTATGGATGGAGAAGTCTTGAGGCCACTGTAAGTGAAGGACCAAAAGGCAAAGACAGGAGACTTAACTCCAGAACTTTAGAACATCAGAGAACTACTGACTCCAGGGAACATTGATAGACAAGGATTCACCCAAAAATCTCCATATCTACATTGAATCAAGCTCCACCCAAGAGCCAGCAATTCCAGCAATTCTCCAGAAAAACAGGAACACAACCCTGAGCATTAAAAGACAGGGTACCCAAAGCCATGCCAAACACATAGACACCCCAAAACTCACTACTGGACACTTCATTGCACTATAGAGAGATGAGATCCAGCTCCATCCACCAGGACACAGACACAGGCTCCCCCAACCAGGAAACCTGGACAAGCCACTAGTCCAATCCCACCCACAGGGATTAGACTCCACAATTAAGAGGGACAATGAACTTCCAGCCTGCAAAAAAGGCAGCCAAACACAGCAATCCAAACAAAATGATAAGGCAGAGAAATATTCAGCAGGTAAATGAACATGAAAAAAGCCACCAAAAAACAACAAAAAAAAGAGGAGTAGATAGGGAGTCTACCTGAAAAAGGATTCAGAATAATGATAGTAAATATGATCAAAAATATTGAAAACCAAATGGATTTACAGATAAATAGAGACAAGGATGAGAAGATGCAAGAAATGATTAACAAGGATCTTGAAATAAAGAAGAGTCAATCAATGATTAAGAATGCAATAACTCTGGAGGGAACCAACAGTAGAATAACTGAGACACAAGAGTGGATAAGTGAGGTAGAAGACACAATGATGTAAATAAATGAAGCAAAGAGGAAAAAAAAGAAACGAGGATAACCTCAGAGAACTCTGGGACAATGTTAAATGCTCCAACATTTGAATTATAGGTGTCCCAAAAGAAAGGGCATGAGAAAATACTTGAGTAGATAATAATCAAAAAGTTCTTAAAATGGGGAAAGAAATAGCCACCCAAGTCCAAGAATCCCAAAGAGTCCTAAACAAGATAAGCCCAAGGCAAAACACCCCCAGTTCAGTTCAGTTAGTCGCTCAGTCGTGTCCGACTCTTTGCTACCCCATGAATCGCAGCATGCTAGGCCTCCCTGTCCATTACCAACTCCCGGAGTTCACTCAGACTCCTGTCCATCGAGACAGTGATGCCATTCAGCCATCTCATCCTCTTTCGTCCCCTTCTCCTCCTACCCCCAATCCCTCCCAGCATCAGAGTCTTTTCCAATGAGTCAACACTTCGCATGAGGTGGCCAAAGTACTGGAGTTTCAGCTTTAGCATCATTCCTTCCAAAGAAATCCCAGGGCTGATCTCCTTCAGAATGGACTGGTTGGATCTCCTTGCAGTCCAAGGGACTCTCAAGAGTCTTCTCCAACACCACAATTCAAAAGCATCAATTCTTTGGTGTTCAGCCTTCTTCACAGTCCAACTCTCACATCCATACATGAACACAGGAAAAACCATAGCCTTGACTAGACGGATCTTTGTTGGAAAAGTAATGTCTCTGCTTTTGAATATGCTATCTAGGTTGGTCATAACCTTCCTTCCGAGGTGTAAGTGTCTTTTGATTTCATTGCTGCAGTCACCATTGGCAGTGATTTTGAAGCCCCCAAAAATAAAGTCTGACACTGTTTAACACTGTTTCCCCATCTATTTTCCATGAAGTGATGGGACCAGATGCCATGATTTTTGTTTTCTGAATGTTGAGCTTTAAGTAAACTTTTTCACTCTCCAATTTAACTTCCATCAAGAGGCTTTTATGTTCCTCTTCACTTTCTGCCATAAGGGCGGTGTCATCTGCATATCTGAAGTTATTGATATTTCTCCTGGCAATCTTAATTTCAGCTTGTGTTTCTTCCAGTCCAGCGTTTCTCATGATGTACTCTTCATATAAGTTAAAAAAGCAGGGTGACAATATGCAGCCTTGACGTACTCCTTTTCCTATTTGGAACCAGTCCATTGTTCCATATCTAGTTCTAACTGTTGCTTCCTGACCTGCATACAGATTTCTCAAGAGGCAGGTCAGGTGGTCTGGTAATCCCATCTCTTTCAGAATTTTCCACAGTTTGTTGTGCTCCACACAGTCAAAGGCTTTGGCATAGTCAAAGAAGCAGAAATAGATGTTTTTCTGGAACTCTCTTGGTTTTTCCATGATCCAGTGGATGTTGGCAATTTGATCTCTGGTTCCTCTGCCTTTTCTAAAACCAGCTTGAACATCTGGAAGTTCACAGTTCACGTATTGCTGAAGCCTGGCTTGGAGAATTTTGAGTATTACTTTACTAGCATGTGAGATGAGTGCAGTTGTGTGGTAGTTTGAGCATTCTTTGGCACTGCCTTTCTTTGGGATTGGAATGAAAACTGACGTTTTCCAGTCCTGTGGCCACTGCTGAGTTTTCCAAATTTGCTGGCATATTGAGTGCAGCACTTTCACAGCATCATCTTTCAGGATTTGAATTAGCTCAACTGGAATTCCATCACCTCCACTAGCTTTGTTCGTAGTGATGCTTTCTAAGGCCCACTTGACTTCACATTCCAGGATGTCTGGCTCTAGGTCAGTGATCACACCATCATGATTGTCTGGGTCGTGAAGAACTTTTTGTACAGTTATTCTGTGTATTCTTGCCACCTCTTCTTGATATCTTCTGCTTCTGTTAGGTCCATACCTTTTATGTCCTTTTTCGAGCCCATCTTTGCATGAAATGTTCCCTTGGTATCTCTAATTTTCTTGAAAAGATCTCTAGTCTTTCCCATTCTGTTGTTTTCCTCTATTTCTTTGCATTGATCCCTGAGGAAGGCTTTCTTATCTCTCCTTACTATTCTTTGGAACTCTGCATTCAGATGCTTATGTCTTTCCTTTTCTCCTTTGCTTTTCCCTTCTCTTGTTTTCACAGCTGTTTGTAAGGCCTCCACAGACAGCCATTCTGCTTTTTTGCATTTCTTTTCCATGGGTATGGACTTGATCCTTTTCTCCTGTACAATGTGACGAACCTCATTCCATAGTTCATCAGGCATTCTATCTATCAGATCTAGGCCGTTAAATCTATTTCTCACTTCCACAGTATAATCATAAGGGATACAAATGCTAAAGGATCTTCTCTAGACAGGAAACACAGAAAAAGCTTATAAAAACAAACCCAGAACAACAAAGCAAATGGTAATGGGATCACACTTATTAATAATTACCGTAAATGTAAGTGGGTTAAATGCTCCAACCAAAAAAAAAAACTGGCTGAATGGATACAAAAACAAGACCCCTATGTTGGCTGTCTACAAGAGACCGACCTCAAACCTAGGGACACATACAGAATGAAATTGAGGCTCTGGAAAAAGATATTTCATGAAAATGGAGACCTAAATAAAGCATTAGTAACAATACTCATCAGAAAAATGAAAAGACTTTGATATAAAGATCATAATAAGAGACACAGAAGGACACCACATAATGATCAAATGATCAATCTAAGAAAAAGAACAATTATAAATACATCTGCGCCTAACGGAGGAGCACTTCAATATGTAAGGCCAGTGCTAAAAAGTGTGAAAGGGGAAATTAACAGTAGCATAATAAGAGTGGGGGACTTAACTATACCACTCACAACTATGGATAGATTAAACAAACAGAAAATTAGCTAGGAAACACAAGCTTTATATGATACAATAGACCTAATTGATATCTAAGGGTATTTCACCAAAAACAATGGATTTCACCTTTTCTCAAGTACACACTGAAAATTCTCCAGGATAGATCACATCGTGGACCATGAACCTAGCTTCAGTTCAGTTCAGTTCAGTTCAGTCTCTCAGTTGTGTCCAACTCTTTGCGACCTCATAAACTGCAGTAATCAAGGCCTCCTTGTCCATCACCAACTCCTGGAGACCAACCAAACCCATGTCCATTGTGTTGGTGATGCCATCCAACCATCTCATCCTCTGTTTTCCCCTTCCCCTCTGGCCATCAATCTTTCCCAGTATCAGGGTCTTTTCAAATGAGTCAGCTCTCCACACCAGGTGGCCAAAGTATTGGAGTTTCAGCTTCAACATCAGTCCCTCCAATGAACATCCAGGACTGATCTCCTTTAGGATGGACTAGTTGGACCTCCTTGCAGTCCAAGGAACTCTTAAGAGTCTTCTCCAACACCACAGTTCAAAAGCATCAATTTTTCGGTGCTCAGCCCTCTTTATAGTCCAACTCTCACATCCATACATGATCACTGGAAAAACCATAACCTCGACTAGACGGACCTTTGTTGGCAAAGTAATGTCCCTGCTTTTTAATATGCTCTCTAGGTTGGTCATTACTTTCCATCCAAGGAGCAAGCATCTTTTAATTTCATGGCTGCAATCACCATCCACATTGATTTTGGAGCCCCTCAAAATAAAGTCATCCGCTGTTTCCACTCTTTCCCCATCTATTTCCCATGAAGTGATGGGACCACATGCCATGATCTTCGTTTTCTGAATGTTGAGCTTTAAGCCAACTTTTTCACTCTCCTCTTGCACTTTCATCAAGAGGCTCTTTAGTTCTTCTTTACTTACTGCCATAAGGGTGGTGTCACCTGCATATCTGAGTTTATTGATATGTCTCCTGGCAATCTTGATTCCAGCTTGTGCTTCTTCCAGCCCAGCGTTTCTCATGATGTACTCTGCATATAAGTTAAATAAGCAGGGTGACAATATACAGCCTTGACGTACTCCTTTTCCTATTTGGAACCAGTCTGTTGTTCCATGTCCAGTTCTAACTGATGCTTCCTGACCTGCATACAGTAGGTTTCTCAAGAGGCAGGTCAGGTGGTTTGGTATTCCCATCTCTTTCAGAACTTTCCAAAGTTTATTGTGATCCACACAGTCAAAGGCTTTGGCATAGTCAAAGAAGCAGAAATAGATGTTTTTCTGGAACTCTCTTGCTTTTTCCATGATCCAGTGGATGTTGGCAATTTGATCTCTGGTTCCTCTGCCTTTTCTAAAACCAGCTTGAACATCTGGAAGTTTACAGTTCACATATTGCTGAAACCTGGCTTGAAGAATTTTGAGCATTTCTTTTATAGCATGTGAGATGAGTGCAATTGTGTCATAGTTTGAGCATTGTTTGGCATTGCCTTTCTTTGGGATTGGAACGAAAACTGACCTTTTCCAGTCTTGTGGCCACTGCTGAGTTTTCCAAATGTGCTGGCATATTGAGTACAGCACTTTCACAGCATCATTTTTTAGGATTTGAAATAGGAAATTTAAACAAAAAATGAAATCATTTCAGGCATCTTTTCTGATCACAATGTCATAAAATTAGATGTCAACTACAGGGAGAAAAAACTATTAAAAATTAAAGTGTATGGAGGCTAAACAACAGATTTATGAATAATCAACAGATCACTAAAGAAATCATAAAGGAAATCAAAATACGCAGAGAAAAAATGAAAACAAGACAACCCACAACTTATGGGATTCAGTAAAAGCAATGCTAACAGGGAGGTTCACAGCAATACAAGCCTACCTCAAGAAACATCAAATACACAACCTAACTTTACACCTAAAGCGACTTGAAAAATAAGAACAAAAGAATCCAAAAGCAGAAGGAACAAAATCATAAAAATCATAACAGAATTAAGTGAAAAGGAAATGAAGGAGACGAAAGCAAAAAGCAACAAGACTAAATGCTGGTACTTTGAGAAGATGAACAGACAAACCGTTCACCAGACTTATCATGAAAAAAAAGAGAAAAGAAGCAATTTAGTAAAATTAGAAATGAAAATGGAGAAATCACAACAGATAACACGGAAGTACAAAAGAATCATAAAAGAATACGACGACCCAGAGGGATGGTATGGGGAGGGAGGAGGGAGGAGGGTTCAGGATGGGGAACACATGTATATCTGTGGCGGATTCATTTTGATATTTGGCAAAACTAATACAATTATGTAAAGCTTAAAAATAAAATAAAATTAAAAAAAAAGAATACTATGAGCAATTATGTGATAATAAAATGGACAACTTGGAAGAAATGGGCAAATTTTTAGAAAAGTATAACCTTCCAAAACTGAACCAGGAAGAAATAGAAAATGTTAATAGACCAATCACAAGCATGGAAATGGAAACTGTAGCAAAAAATCTTCCAACAAACAAAAGCCCAGGAACAGATGGCTTCAAAGATGATTCTATCAAAATTTTAGAAAAGAGCTAACACCTATGTTACTCAAGCTCTTCTGGAAAATTGCAAAAGAAGATAAGCCACCAAAGTCATTCTATGAGGCCACTGTCATCTTAATACCAAAATCAGACAAAGATGCCACAGAAAACAAAACTACAAGCCAATATCACTGATGTACATAAATGCAAAAATCCTCAACAAAATTCTAGCAAAAGGAATCCAACAACATATTAAAAAGAAAGATCATACATCATGGCCAAGTGGGCGTTACTCCAGGGAGGCAAAGATTCTTCAATATTCACAAATCAATCAATGTGATACACCATATTAACAAATTGAAAGGTAAAAACCATATGATTATCTCAATAGGTGTAGAGAAAGCCTTTGAGAAAATTCAACAACCATTTATGATAAAACCTCTTCAGAAAGTAGGCATAGAAGGAATATACCTCAACATAAGAAAAGCCATATACAACAAACCCACAGCAAGCATTATCCTCAATGGCAAAAAATTGAAAGCATTTCCTCTAAAGTCAGGAACAAGACACAGGTGCCCACTCTCACCACTACTATTCATCATAGTCTCGGAAGTCCCAACCACAGCAGTCAGCAATAAAAAATAAATTAAAGGAATCCAGATTGGAAAAGAAGTAAAACTCTCGCTGTTTGCAGATGACATAATCTATTACATCAAAAACCCTAAAGACACCACCAGAAAACTACTGGAGCTAATCAATGAATATAGTAAAGTTGCAGGATATAAAATTAACACAGAGAAATCCCTTGCATTCCTATACACTAACAATGAGAAAACAGAAAGAGAAATTAAGGAAATAATCCCATTCACCATTGCAACAAAAATAATAAAATACTTAGGAATAAATTTACCTAAAGAAGCAAAAGGCCTATATATAGAAAACAATAAAACACTGATGAAAAAAATCAAAGATAACACAAACAGCTGGAGAAATATACCATCTTCATGGATTAGAACAATCAATATAGTGAAAATAAGTATACAACCCAAAACAATTTATAGATTCAATGCAATCCATAACAAGCTACCAATTGTATTTTTTACAGAACTAGAACAAGTAGTTTCACAATTTGTATGGAAACACAAAAAAAGCCTTGTATACCAAAGCATTCTTGAGAAAGAAGAATGGAACTGGAGGAATCAACCTGTCTGACTTCAGACTATACCACAAAGCTACAATCATCAATACAGTATGGTACTGGCACAAAGACAGAAATATGGATCAATGGAACAAAATATAAAGCCCAGAGATAAATCCATGCACCTATGAATATCTTATCTTGGAGAGAGGAAAAAATACAAAATGGAGAAAAGACAGTATCTTTAACAAGTGATTCTGGGAAAACTGGTCAACTACTTGTAAAAGAATGACACTAGAACACTTTCTAACACCATACACAAAATATAAATTTAAAATTTATTAAAGATCTAAATGTAAGACCAGAAACTATAAAAGTCTAAGAGGAAAACATAGGCAGAACACTCGATGACTTAAATCACTGCAAGAGCCTCTATGACCCACCACCCAGAGTAATGGAAATAAAAACAGAAATAAACAAATGGGACCTAATTAAACTTAAAAGCTTTAGCACAAAGAAGGAAACTATAAGCAAGGTGAAAAGGTAGCCTTTAGAATAGGAGAAAAATAATAGCAAATGAAACAACTGACAAAGAATTAATCTCTAAAATATGAAAGCAGCTCATGCAACTCAATACCAGAAAAATAAACGACCCAATCAAAAAGTGGGTCAAATAACTAAACAGACATTTCTCCAAAGAAGACATGCAGATGGCTAACAAATATGTGAAAAGATGCTGAACATCACTCATTATCAGACAAATGGAAATCAAAACCACAACGAGGTACCATCTCATGCCATCAAAGTCTACAAACAGTAAGTGCTGGAGAGGGTGTGGTGAGGAGGGAACCCTCTTTCACTGTTGGTTGGAATGAAAACTGGTGCAGCCACTATGGAGAACAGTGTGGAGATTCCTTTAACAACTGAAAATAGAACTGCAATAAGGCCCCACATTCCCAGTCCTGGGCACAGACACCAAGGAAACCAGAATTGAAAGAGACACATCTACTCCAGTGTTCGTTGCAGCACTGTTTACAATAGGTAGGACATGGAAGCAACCTTGATGTCCATAGGCAGATGAATGGATAAGAATGTTGTGGTACATATACACAATAGAATATTACTCAACTATAAAAAATGAACACATTTGAGTCAGTTCTAATGTGGTGGATGAAACTAGAGCCTATTATATGAAGTAAGTAAGAAAGAGAAACACCAGTACACTGTAATAATGCATATATATGGAATTTATAAAGATGGTAATGATGACCCTATATGCAAGACAGAAAAAGAGACATAGTTGTAAAGAACAGACTTTTGGACTCTGGGGGAGAAGGCGAGGGTGTGATGATTTCAGAGAGTAGCATTGAAACATGTATATTACACCATATGCAAAATAGATGACCAGTGCCAGTTCAATGTGTGAAGCAGGTCACTCAAAGCCAGTGCTCTGGTACAACCCAGAGGGATTGGGTGGGGAAGGAGGTGAGAGGGGGATTCAGGATAAGGGAACACATGTATACCCGTGGCTGATTCATGTTGATGTATGGTAAAACCAACTATAATATTGTAAAATAAGTAGCCTCCAATTAAAATAACATAATTAATTTAAAATAAAGAAATGCTAGTAGAGGTGGCATGTTTCAATTTCTAGTATAGTGGTCAAATAGAAACCATCAACTGGAAAGAAGGAAGTGAGCAAATATCTGAAGGAAGTGAAGTAATGAGCCATCAGTGTATCTGGGGAGGGAACCTAGCACCGATTTGGGAACATGTCTGGTATATTTGAGGAACGGATAGTGTAGGACCTTTGGCTCTTGCTCTGAGTTGGGAAGTCGTCAGTGGGCATGCCTGCTAAAGGAGTATTTAGGCAGGAATGATCATCATGTTGGAGGCTCCTGGGGGTCCCTAGCCGTCACTGGAACCAACCAAAATTTACCTTCCCACTTCTTAGCCTGCCTCATTGCCTCTCTTCCAGAAATAGCTGATCCCTGACTCCCAGGAGCAGTCAGTCTGGCTCATTTACTCCCATGACCCAGAGCTCTCCACATGGGGAAGCTGCAGAAGCAGTCAGATTGGCAGGCAGGGAGGCACGAGCAGATGGCTGCAATCTGATAGCAAGCAGTGAATTCCATAGGAATGAGCTGGTGAAAGGAAAGGATATCTGTCAAGCTCATAAAGTAAGGGACTTTATGTGGGAAAAAATGCTTATCTCTATCCGGGCTGGTGTTCAATGACTGTAGATGACTGCCAATATAGTGGAAAGATAAAGCAAAGATGACCATTGCAGAAGTTGGTGTCCTTCTGCAGGCATCCTGCTTTATGGGATGTCTAGTAGGATAAGAGCCGGAGAAGGCAATGGCACCCCACTCCAGTACTCTTGCCTGGAAAATCCCATGGATGGAGGAGCCTGGTAGGCTGTAGTTCATGGGGTCGCTAAGAGTCGGACACGACTGAGCAACTTCCCTTTCACTTTTCGCTTTCATGCATTGGAGAAGGAAATGGCAACCCACTCCAGTGTTCTTGCCTGGAGAATCCCAAGGACGGGGGAGCCTGGGGGGTTCCGTCTATGGGGTCACACAGAGTCGGACACGACTGAGGTGACTTAGCAGCAGCAGCAGCAGCAGTAGGATAAGAACAAGGAAACCTTTACAATCTTTGGGCACAAGTACCACTTTGGAGTTGTTCACATATTATTTGCATCTCATTTGCACCAATTCATTTGGTAGGTTTGCCAATGTGTGATGATTACTTGTTTTGAGAGATATAAATAACTGAGCCCATTGCTCAGCACAGTAAAAGTTAAATTTTATCATTGCTGATGTTACTTTTGTTATTAGAGCTGAAAGTTACCATCACGAAATTGTATAAGCCTAATAAATTTTCAACTTTGGGTTTGTTGTTGTTTTGGAGGGGGTTACTAATGAAACTCTTTTTTTTTCCCCCAAATAATTTTACAAAGAACTTCAACATATATATGAAAATATAAAAGTAGTATTTAGAATTTTATTAGTACAGAAGTATTTTGCAAGTTCAAGTTTATAATGTTTACTTATAAAATCTATCAGCAAGTATGAAGCTGTTTTGATGAGCAAAATGAATGATCATATAATTATTTTATTATGTTTTTTATAATTTATTTTTTGTCAATTTAGGTCATTTGTTTATGTTCTTATTAAAGCTGAAACCATATTTTAAAAAGGAATCCCAGACCAAGTATTTGCAAAGCTTTTGAAATACCTCTCTTGCATATCACTTTTTAAGAAACACATTTTGAAAGCCATAGATATGGGACAACATTTAAAACTGCACTTATTATTTTGGAGAAACACTCCAAAATGTTTCTCTGGAATGAAGGGCAAGTGATGTTTCATTTTACCTCTCCCTTCCATCCTAGCTTGCTTTAGTCAGATCAGCTCTACTATGTTAGACTTCCACTAAAGGCTTTGTTTGACAGGCAGACTCCATCACTGTTAGTGGCAGCATAGTATTTCATTACATGAGGTAGGGGGATAGTGTGAGGAGAATCTATTATAAGAGAAGTTTCCTGGGCTTGGAAAGGCTTGAAAATAACTCATTTTTGTCACATATTGATTACTCAAATGAAGAAACTGAGTCTTTTTTATAAGACAAATCTCTCACCTATGGCCACACAGTGCTTCAGTGGCAGAATCTAGGTAAGAGTGACTCTGTTCAAATGTGTGCAAAGGCTCCTGTCCCACTCATAATAAAAGTCAAAATCCACTTCCCTTTTCTTTTGTTGCTTCTTTGCCTCATTCTTCCACCATTCTTTCCCTCAGTCTCATCACTTCAGTCACGCTTGCCTGCTTACTATTTCATATACACCACAAGCACATTTCTAACTTACCCTTAAAAGCTGTTTCTATCAATACCTGAACTGCACTTTTCCCAAATAGCTTTATGGCTTACTCCTTTGCCTTCTTCAAATATTTTCCCAAAAGAAACCTGACCATTGTATTTAATACTACAAACTGTCTCCATATCCAGCACTCCTGATGCACTTTACCTTGTTTTAACTTTTCTATTTTCCATATAATTTATCATCTTCAAATATAAGATACAATTTACTTATTTATTAGCTTTGCTACTTACTGTCTTTCTTTCTCTGGCATGTGGGTTCCAAAAAGGCAGATATTGTCTATTTTGTTCCTTCTGTGTCTTATTAGTAAGTATTCAATAAATATTTGTAGTTGAATAATATCTACTCTCTCTGTCTAGGTTGTCTTCTAGAGCCTCTCTTTCCAGCTCAGTGTATTGTCATTCCCTGACACTCGTTCTGCATTTTGAATGCCACAGAGCACATGGCCTTCACTTGACAGGCTATGAAGTCCTCATGACATTTTGGGCTCTAGTGACTGTGGTCACATATAGCTTGAATGTAGGGTTGTAAATAGTTAAAAATGTTCTGGATATGAAGATTACCATGGCCTTCCTGTCTGAAATCAACAAAACAAACTGTTTTCCTTTCTTATGCAGGCAGAAGGGATGAAATTGACCAGGTAAAATGGCAAGAATTGGATTCCCTTATCAGAGGGAAACTTCCCCCAAACTAGTAGCCATTAAAGGGAAAATATACAATATAATCATTTTATTAATTCTGTAGATATCAAGGGTTAATCATGAAAAAAAAAAAAAAAGAAACCCAATTCTCCTCACACAGTACAAGACACCTATTAATTTCAAGGGAATATTAGATCTAAGAAAATAAAATATATGTCTGTATTTTGGAAATGTGCTCCCTTTATGGTAAACAAGTAAAGGAAAAAGCAAACCCACATTTTTCACTCTTGGGAAAATAAAGAGGAAACTTGATTGTAGGATCTAGCTGACTAGATGAAGGTCACATAATTATTAATTGAGTTGAGACTCAAAGTCAGTCCTTTGACTTCAAATTCAATTGTTATTGTTATGGGAATGTATAGGGAAAAAATGTATAAGTATGAGGGGTATGGGCAACTGGGAAGTCAGGGCAGAGAATGGCTTTTGTAAGAGATTTGGAAAAAAGCTTTTCAGTTTTGCCATCCCTGGGGAAAGGCAGCATTGGTGCAAAATTGCATAGATCTGAAGCAATGGGATGGAGAAAATAAGGTGAGGAAGGAATGACTAGGATCAAACCAGACCATCTAATTATCCAGGAGGTTAAAATATGGGAAGAAGGGTGGAATTTCATGGATCTGTTTAGTAATATATGTGTGAAATTGGGTTTGGGGTAGTAGGTGACGGTTTAGAGCATATGGAAAAGAATTTTGTTGTCTTTCTTAAGCATAGGTAATGGGAGAAGTCTTACCAGAGATTGGAAGGTAAATGGCTCAATATTGTTCTTAGAACTTTCCAAATCCCTGGGAATATCCACATAGCATAATTTCAAGAGAACTGCTCCAAAGCAAGAAAATTACTAAAATAACTCTGATGCAACTTGTATATTTGTCTTTTGGGCAAAGGCCCAACCTTACTTCCATCACACACATAGCTGAAAAGATTCATAGTCTTTGGGTCCCTATGTACCACACAAGATAAATTGGCTCAGTTTCACTTAGCTTAAAGAATAACAGGAAAATAAATTAAGATATATTTAATATATCCACATTGCCTAGATGAAGGCCAATAAAAGCCACCATCAACCACTGAGATCCTTGCAGCTGTTGTAGATCTGTTAGGATTGAAATCTTCACTCTCTATCCTCAGTGGTTCCATGATTATGCTTGTTCTATTTTTTTTTTCCAATGAAGCAACAGATTCCCATTAGCCCCACAAAATGTATGCTTCAAAAAAATTTTCTTTAGCTCTTCTCCTTTATCCAGCAGCCTATGCTCCATGTACCATTTCTTTGACTCAGAAGCTCCTTGAATGAACTGCTCTGGGAATGTATAGGGAAAAAATGTATAAGTATGAGGGGTATGGGCAACTGGGAAGTCAGGGCAGAGAAGGGCTTTTGTAAGAGATTTGGAAAAAAACTTTTCAGTTTTGCCATCCCTGGTCCACTGAATGTCATGCCCATAGATGTCAAAAACAAGCTTTATATGAGATTAATGACCAATTGTTAGTTACAAATTAGAACCAGTTCTTAACCATGGTTGCTTTTGATTGACCTCAGAACAGAAACTAAGCCTGAGTTGATAATTAACTAAAACAGAAATATTCCTTTAATGAGAAATAGAGTGGAAGAGGGTATGGGGAGGGGCAGGGAATAAACTCCCCTAATTAACTAAATGTTTAGTTAATAGAGAGATTTCTGAGCATATTATCCCATCATTCTTGTTCTTGAGTCATAAACACTGACACTTATAATCTTATTTACTCTTTCTGAAACCCTAATGAGGGAATATTGTTATCTCTTTTCTGTAGACAGAAAAAAAGGAGGCTCAGAGAGGCTTTAGCTGACTAGATGAAGGTCACATAATCATTAATTGAGTTGAGACTCAAAGTCAGTCCTTTGACTCCAAATTCAATTGTTATTGTTATTTATAAATTAGATTCTGTCACTGTTCATCTAGGAAATGTTTGCTATAGAAGAATTGAAATATTAGAAAATACTCTTAAAAATGAAATTTTCAAAACCATAGTGTAATCATGGACCCATAATAATGGCCACCACTTACTAACTTCCTATGTTCTAGGCCTTTTACATTTGTTATTTTTAATACCCCTAATTTTATAGAGAAGGAACTGGTGGTTCAGAAAGTATAGCATACTGTATAATTTATTTATTTGTTATGTGTGTTATTTATTGTATTCCTCTCTGAAGTAGATTAGTATGTTGCAACTCCATGAGGACAGGGATCCCCAGTGCTTAGAGCAATTCTCAGCATATTGTAAGTATTCTAATAAAAATTTTTTTAATGTGAGTGCCAGTATCATTCAGACTTCTCCAGAGAAACATAACCAACAGGATATTTATTATTTCTTTTAAGGAATTGGCTCATAGTTGGGAGGTTGGTGATCCAAAATTTATAGGACAAGCTGGCAAACTGGAAACTCAGGCAGGACTTGATGATATAATCTTGTCACAGAGTTGCTTCTTCAAAGAACCTTGTTTTTTACTGTTAAGGCCTTCAACTGACTGGATGAAGAAGTGAAATGATAGTCACTCAGTTGTGTCTGACTCTTTGCAACCCCATGGACTGTAGTCCTCCAGGCTCCTCTGTCCATGGAATTCTCCAGGCAAGAATAATGGAGTGGGTAGCCATTCCCTTCTCCAATGGATCTTCCCAACCCAGGGATCAAACTCAGGTATCCTGCACTGTGGGCAGATTCTTTACCGTCTGCACCACCAGGGAAGACTGATTGGATGAGACCCACCTATTTTTGAGGGTAATCTTTATGTAAAATCAACTGCTTGTAGAGGTTAACCATATATACAACATACCTTCACCAGGATCCCCTATATTAGTGTTTAATTAAACCTCTGAGCACTATAACCTAGTCAAGTCGACACATGAAACTAAAAATCACAGTGCTCAAGTTCATATAATTAAGTAAGTGGTGTTGCTGGAACTTAAATAAAAATTCATGTCTCTGTGATTCTGGAATTTATCATCTTTTCCTTTATACCACAAGAATATATAACCTGGAAGGAATTTTACTGATCATCTAGTCTAATTCTACAATAATAGATATGAAAATATGGAAGATGGGTAGAGAGAAGGAGAGGTAAGCCACAGGAAGTTGCTCAAATTCACTCTCAGATTTCCAGACTTCCCTCCCCTTATATGTTAACTAGGATTTGCATAATCTGTTTTTAATTCTTGATGTTGTGATCAAGGAATGTGAGGAACACTGCAGAGGGTGTCAAAACTGTGCTAAATGTGTGGCATAGGCCATACATACTCTGGAAATAGATTTGGTAAAAAGTTGTCAAGCTTTATGACTGTTATTTCCTTCTGTCTTTTAAAGTTGACCCCAGATACTTAATGCCCCTGCACTAAATTTTTAACCTTAAAAGTTTGAAATGTTAATTTTCATGGTATGTGCATTTTTACACAATAAAAAGGGATTTTTAAAAAGTTGATGAAAGAGTGTGAATAAAAACTTGAATTAAGAAATCAAGTGACTTATGTATTAGATTGGTGTCTACTATATTCCAGTAATTCTACATAAACATATCAGTTCAGTTCAGTCTCTCGGTTGTGTCTGACTCTTTGAGGCCTCATAGACTGCAGCCCAGTAGGCTTCCCTGTCCATCACAAGCTCCTGGAGCTTGCTCAAACTCATGTCCATCAAGCGGGTGATGCCATCCAATAATCTTATTCTCTGTCGTCTCCTTCTCCTCCTGCCTTCAATCTTTCCCAGCATCAGGGTCTTTTCTAATGAGTCAGTTCTTCACATCAGGAGGCCACAGTATTGGAGGTTCAGTTTCAGTATCAGCCCTTCCAATGAATATTCAGGATATATTTCCTTTAAGATTGACTGGTTGGATCTCCTTGCAGTCCAAGGAACTCTCAAGAGTCTTCTCCAACACCACAGTTCCAAAGCATCAATACTTCAGTGCTCAGGTTTCTTTATAGTCCAACTCTCACATCCATACATGACTACTGGAAAAACCATGGCTTTGGCTAGATGGACCTTTGTCAGCAAAGTAATGTCTCTGCTTTTTAATATGCTGTCTAGGTTGGTCATAATTTTTCTTCAAAGGAGTAAGGGCCTTTAAATTCCATGGCTGCACTCACCATCTGCAGTGATTTTGGAGCCCCCCAAAATAAAGTCTCTCACTGTTTTCATTGTTTCCCCATCTATTTGCTGTAAAGTGATGGGACTGGATGCCATGATCTTAGTTTTCTGATGATGAGTTTTAAGCCAACTTTTTCATTCTCCTATTTCACTTTCATCAAGAGGCTCTTTAGTTCTTCTTTTCTTTATTCCATAAGGGTGGTGTCATCTGCATATCTGAGGTTATTGCTATTTCTCCTGACAATCTTGATTCCATCCTGTACTTCACTGAGCCCAGCATTTCACATGATGTACTCTGCATATAAGTTAAATAAGCAGGTGAAAATATACAGCCTTGATGTACTCCTTTCCCAATTTGGAACCAGTCTGTTGTTCCATGTCCAGTTCTAAATGTTGCTTTTTGATCTGCATACAGATTTCTCAGGAGGCAGGTCAGATGGTCTGGTATTTCCCTTTAAGAATTTTCCACAGTTTGTTGTAATCCATACAGTTAAAGGTTTTGGAGTAGTCAATAAAGCAGAGATAGGTGTTTTTCTGGAACTCTCTTGCATTTTCGGTGCTCCATTGGATATTGGAAATTTGATCTCTGGTTCCTCTGCCTTTTCAAAATCCAGCTTGAATATCCAAATGTTCACAGTTCATGTACTGTTGAAGCCTGGCTGGGAGAATTTTGAGCACTACTTTACTAGCATGTGAGATGAGTGCAATTGTGCAGTAGTTTGAAAATTCTTTGGAATTGCCCTTATTTGGCATTGGAATGAAAACGGATCTTTTCCAGTCTTGTAGCCACTGCTGAATTTTCCAATTTTGCTGGCATATTGAGTGCAGCACTTTCACAGCATTACTTTTTGGATTTGATGTAGCTCAACTGGAATTCTATCGCCTTCACTAGCTTTGTTCATACTGATGTTTCCTAAGGCCCACTTGACTTCTCATTCCAGGATGTCTGGCTCTAGGTGTGTGATCACACCAGCGTGCTTATGTGGGTCATGAAGATCATTTTTATATAATTCTTCTGTGTATTCTTGCCACCTCCTCTTAATGTCTCCTGTTACTGTTATGTCCATACTGTTTCTGTCCCTTATTGTGCCCATCTTTGCATGAAATATTCCCTTGGTATCTCTAATTTTCTTGAAGAGATCTCTAGTCTTTCCCATTCTATTGTTTTCCTCTATTTCTTTGTATTGATTACTGAGAAAGGCTTTCTTATCTATCCTTGCTATTCTTTGGAACTCTGCACTCAAATGGGTATATCTTTCCTTTTTTCCTTTGCCGTTAGCTTCTCTTCTTTCCTCAGCTATTTGTAAGGTCTCCTAAGACAATCATTTTGCCTTTTTGCATTTGTCTTTCTTGGCGATGATCTTGATCACTGACTCCTAGACAATGTCGTGAACTTTTTCCATAGTCCTTCAGGCACTCTATCAAATCTAATTCCTTAAATCTATTTTTCAGTTCCACTGTATGATCCTAAGGGATTTTATTTAGGTCATACTTTAATGGTCTAGTGGTTTTCTCTACTTTCTTCAATTTAAGTCTGAATTTGGTAATAAGCAGTCCATGATCTGAGCCACAATCAGCTCCTGGTCTTGTTTTTGCTGACTCTATAGAGCTTCTCCATCTTTGGCTGCAAAGAATATAATCAATTTGATTTCAGAGTTGACCACTTGGTGGTGTCCACATGTAGAGTCTTCTCTTGTGTTGTTGGAAGAGGGTGTTTGTTATGACGAGTGCATTCTCTTGGCAAAACTCTGTTAGCCCTTTACCTGCTTCGTTTTGTACTCCAAGGCCAAATTTGCCTGTGACTCCAGATATCTCTTGACTTCCTACTTTTGCATTCCAGACACCTGTAATGAAAAGAACATCTTTTTTGGGTCTTAGTTCTAGAAAGTCTTGTAGGTCTTCATAAAACCATTCAACTTCAGCTCCTTCAGCATTACTGGTTGGGGCATAGACTTGGATTACTGTGATATTGAATGGTTTGCCTTGGAAATGAACATATGTCATTCTGTCATTTTTGAGATTTCATCCATGTACTGCCTTATGGACTCTTTTGTTGACTATGATGGCTACTCCATTTCTTCTAAGGGATTCTTGCCTACAGTAGTAGATTTAATGGTCATCTGAATTAAATTCACCCATTCCAGTCCATGTTAGCTCACTGATTTCCTAAAATGTTGATATTCGCTCTTGCCATCTCTTGTTTGACCACTTTCAATTTTCTTTGATTCATGGGCCTAACATTCCATGTTCCTATGCAATATTGCTCTTTACAGCATTGGGCTTTACATCCATCACCAGTCATATCCACAACTGGGTGTTCTTTTTGCTTTGGCTCTGTCTCTTCATTCTTTCTGGAGTTAGTTTTCCATTCTTCTCCAATAGAATATTGGGCACCTACCAACCTGGGGAGTTCATCTTTTAGCGTCATATCTTTTTGCCTTTTTGTATTGTTCATGGGGTTGTCAAGGCAAGAGTACTGAAGTGGTTTGCCATTTCCTTCTCCAGTCGACCATATTTTATCAGACCTCTCTACCATGACCCATCCATCTTGGGTGGCCCTACATGGCATGGCTCATAGTTTCATTGAGTTACACAGGACTGTGGTCCATGTGATAAGTTTGATTATTTTTCTGTGATTGTGGTTTTCATTCCTCTGATGGATAAGTATAGGAGACTTATGGAAGCTTTCTGATGGGAGAGACTGACTGTGGTGGAAACTGGGTCTTATTCTGATGGATGGGGTCATGCTCAGTAAATATTTAATGCAATTTTCTATTTATGGGTGTAGTTGTGTTCCCTTCTGGTTATCTGATCTGAGATCAAACTATCGTGGAGTTAATGAAGATAATGGCGACCTCCTTCATAAAGTCCAGTGCATGCAGTGCTGCACTCAGGGACCCCAACCCTACAGCAAGCCACCTCCAACCCTTGCCTCTGCCAAAGACTCCTGGACATTCACAGGCAACTCTGCATCAGTCTCTTCTGGGAGCAATGTTCCTTTCTCCTGGATCCTGGTGTGCCCAAGGTTTTGTTTGTGCCCTTCAAGAGTCTGTTTCCCCAGTTCTGTGTAAATTCTCATGGCTCTATGGTAAGATTAATGGTGACCTCCACCAAGAGGGGATTTTGCCACACCCAGGTCTAGTGCACCCAGAACCCCTGTCCCTGAAGCAAGCCACTGTTAACCCATACCCCCACAGGGACACTCAAACACTCAAAGACAGGTCTGTACTCAGTCTCTGTGGGGTCTCCTGGTGTGCAAAGGTCTTGTTTGAGCCTTCCAAGTGTCTCTGGCAGGTATGTGGTTCCAAAATTATAATTCCCTGCTGAACAACCATCAACAGGACAAAGTTGGATCCTACCAAAAAATGATACCCCATGTGCAAGGGAAAAGGAGAAGCCACAGCATGATGGTAGGAGGGGCGAAATTGCATTTGGAATCAAACCCCATATCTACACATATAAATTACCATATTTAATACTTAGATCAGCAGTGTGAGATTGTAAATATTATAAATAAACTTTGACCCATAAAAAGTTAAATAACTTGCCCATAGTTAGAAGATAGGAAGGCCAGGACTTGAAATCAAGTGCCTTAACTCTTATCCATTTCAATAACAACATGAAAATTAATGATGATGATGATGATTATAATCAGGTATTATATATGGAGAACACTTATTCAAATACCTATTTATAAGGTTAGTCATCTTTTATCATTTATATGTTTGTAGGAGCTACCCCATGCCCCCATGCCCGAGGCCAGGGGCGGCGGCCGGAAGGAGCTACCCCACACCCAGGCCAGGGGCGGTGGCCGGGGGGAGCAACCCCACGTCCCAGGAGGGGTGGCTGTGCTGGCGCAGGAGGGCCTAGAGGAGCTATCCCACGTTGAAGGTCAGGAAGTGCGGCAGTGAGGAGATACCCTTCGTCCAAGGTAAGGAGCAGCATCTGCGCTTTGCTGGGGCAGCCGTGAAGAGATATCCCACGCCCAAGGTAAGAGAAACCCAAGTAAGATAGTAGGTGTTACAAGAGGGCATCAGAGGGCAGACACACTGAAACCATACTCACAGAAAATTAGTCAATCTAATCACACTAGGACCACAGCCTTGTCTAACTCAATGAAACTAAGCCATGCCCGTGGGGCAACCCAAGACGGGTGGGTCATGGTGGAGAGGTCTGACAGAATGTGGCCCACTGGAGAAGGGAATGGCAAACACTTCAGTATTCTTGCCTTGAGAACCCCATGAACAGTATGAAGAGGCAAAATGATAGGATACTGAAAGAGGAACACCCCAGGTCAGTAGGGGCCCAATATGCTACTGGAGATCAGTGGAGAAAGAACTCCAGAAAGAATGAAGGGGTGGAACAAAGCAAAAACAATACCCAGCTGTGAATGTGACTGGTGATAGAAACAAGGTCCGATGCTGTAAAGAGCAATATTGCATAGGAATCTGAAATGTCAGGTCCATGAATCAAGGCACATTGGAAGTGGTCAAGCAAGAGTGAATGTCAACATTCTAGGAATCAGAGAACTCAAATGGACTGGAATGGGTGAATTTAACTCAGATGACCATTATATACACTACTGCGGGCAGGAATCCTTCAGAAGAAATGGAGTAGCCATCATGGTCAAAAAAGAGTCTGAAATACAGTACTTGGAAGACAAACAATTAAATATCACAGTAATCCAAGTCTATGACTCAACCAGTAATGCTGAAGAAGCTGAAGTTGAACGGTTTTGTGATGACCTACAAGACCTTTTATAATTAGCACCCAAAAAAGATGTCCTTTTCATTATAGGGGACTGGAATGCAAAAGTAGGAAGTCAAGAAACACCTGGAGTAACAGGCAAATTTGGCCTTGGAATATGGAATGAAGCAGGGCAAAGACTAATAGTGTTTTGCCAAGAAAATGCACTGGTCATAGCAAACACCCACTTCTGACAACACAAGAGAAGACTCTACACATGGACATCACCAGATGGTCCACATCAAAATCAGATTGATTATATTATTTGCAGCCAAAGATAGAGAAGCTCTATACAGTCAACAAAAACAAGACCAGGAGCTGATTGTGTCTCAGATCATGAACCCCTTATTGATAAATTCAGACTTAAATTGAAGAAAGAAGGGAAAACCAAAAGACCATTCAGGTATGACCTAAATCAAATCCCTTATGAGTATACAGTGGAAGTGAGAAATAGATTTAATGGACTAGATCTGATAGATAGAGTGCTTGATGAACTATGGAATGAGGTTCATGCCATTGTACAGGAGACAGGGATCAAGACCATCCCCATGGAAAATAAATGCAAAAAAGCAAAACGGTTGTCTGGGGAGGCCTTACAAATAGCTGTGAAAAGAAGAGAAGTGAAAAGCAAAGGAGAAAAGGAAAGATATAAGCATCTGAATGCAGAGTTCCAAAGAATAGCAAGGAGAGATAAGAAAGCCTTCCTCAGGGATCAATGCAAAGAAATAGAGGAAAACAACAGAATGGGAAAGACTAGAGATCTCTTTACAAAATTAGAGATACCAAGGGAATATTTCATGCAAAATGGGCTTAATAAAGGACAGAAATGGTATGGACCTAACAGAAGCAGAAGATATTAAGAAGAGGTGGCAATAATACACAGAAGAACTGTACAAAAAAGATCTTCATGACCCAGATAATCACGATGGTGTGATCACTCATCTGTAGCCAGACATCCTGGAATGTGAAGTCAAGTGGGCCTTGGAAAGCATCACTACGAACAAAGCTAGTGGAGGTGATGGAATTCCAGTTGAGCTATTTCAAATCCTGAAAGATGATGCTGTGAAAGTGCTGCACTCGATATGCCAGCAAATTTGGAAAACTCTGTAGGGGCCACAGGACTGGGAAAGGTCAGTTTTCATTCCAATTCCAAAGAAAGGCAATGCCAAAGAATGCTCAAACTACTGCACAATTGCACTCATCTCACATGCTAGTAAAGTAATGCTCAAAATTCTCCAAGCCAGCCTTCAGCAATACGTGAACCGTGAACTTCCTGATGTTCAAGCTGGTTTTAGAAAAGGCAGAGGAACCAGAGATCAAATTTCCAACATCTGTTGGATCATCAAAAAAGCAAGAGAGTTCCAGAAAAACATATATTTCTACTTTATTGACTATGCCAAAGCCTTTGACTGTGTGGATCACAATAAACTGTGGGAAATTCTGAAAGAGATGGGAATACCAGAACACCTGACCTGCCTCTTGAGAAACCTTTATGCACGTCAGGAAGCAACAGTTAGAACTGGACATGGAACAACAGACTGGTTCCAAATAGGAAAAGGAGTACATCAAGGCTGTATATTGTCACCCCGCTTATTTAACTTATATGCAGAGTACATCATAAGAAACGCTGGGCTGGAAGAAGCACAAGCTGGAATCAAGATTTCCAGGAGAGATATCAATAACCTCAGATATGCAGGTGACACCACCCTTATGGCAGAAAGTGAAGAGGAACTAAAAAGCCTCTTGATGAAAGGGAAAGAGGAGAGTGAAAAAGTTTCCTTAAAGCTCAACATTCAGAAAACTAAGATCATGGCATCTGGTCCCATCACTTCAATAGGAAATAGATGGGGAAACAGTGGAAACAGTGTCAGACTTTATTTTTGGGGCTCCAAAATCACTGCAGATGGTAATTACAGCCCTCAAATTAAAAGATGCTTAGTCCTTGGAAGGAAAGTTATGACCAACCTAGATAGCATATTCAAAAGCAGAGACATTACTTTATGAACAAAGGTCCGTCTAGTCAAGGCTATGGTTTTTCCTGTGGTCATGTATGGATGTGAAAGTTGGACTGTGAAGAAATATGAGCCCCGAAGAATTGATGCTTTTGAACTGTGGTGTTGGTGAAAACTCTTGAGAGTATCCTGGACTGGAAGGAGATCCAACCAGTCTATTCTAAAGGAGAGTAGTCCTCGGTGTATTTGGCAAAACTAATACAGTTATGTAAAATTTAAAAATAAAATAAAATTTAAAATTAAAAAAAAAAAAAAAAAAAGGAGATTAGTCCTCGGTGTCCTTTGGAAGGACTGATGCTAATGTTGAAACTCCAACACTTTGGCGACCTCATGTGAAGAGTTGACTCATTGGAAAAGACTCTGATTCTGGGAGGGATTTTGGGCAGGAGGAGAAGGGGACAACAGAGGATGAGATAGCTGGATGTCATCACCGAGTCGGTGGACATGAGTTTGGGTGAACTCTGGGAGTTGGTGATGGATGGGAAGGCCTGGAGTGCTGCAATTCATGGGGTTGCAAAGAGCTGGACATGACTAAGCGACTGAACTGAACTGAACTGAATCACTTTTGAACATTTACTATGTACCAGGCCAAAACTGCAATCTCACCTGAGAAACCCAGAGAACAAGGCCCTCTCTGATTTATCTCTGTGCTCTTGAGGTTGTCACTATGATCACACAGTAAGTAACTGATGGAGCCAAGATTCAAATCCAGGATGGCTTACTCCATAATCCATAGTCTTAAATGAGTACACTCGTACAGTAGTTCATAAAGAGCAGTTATTCAGTAGATACATCACAAATATTTGCAGAATAAACAGACTTGAATTGATTTTAAGCTATTTTGTGCCCTGTCTATGTTAAGAACGTTACTAGGTAAGGGAGCAGTTTTACATCACCTCAACAAAAGGAGGAGTCATAAGAACAGAAGAAATAAGTTTCAGGGTCTGGAGTGTGCTAGCTTTGTGTTTTTCGGGTAAGAATTTCCATTTTCTCATCTATCAAGTAGAGTAAATAACTAAAAAGTCACAGGATTTTGGTGTACACAGTGAAAAGGCAAATGTGAAAGCCTCTAGCACTGTGCTTGGCAAATCTGAATCCTCATCCAGAGTTCTATTTTCCTTTCCTGGGAGGAAATGAGAGGCAACTTACACAAATGGGAAGAGGAGAAAGGGTTAGGGTGAAGAAAGAAAGCTCAGGAAATAATGAGTGTGATCCTAGGAAGATGGAGAAATGAAGGGGAAACGTTGCTTCCCAATATTAGCCTCATGGAGTTTCTCTGGTCTTAAAGCTTGTCTTTAGCATGTCAAAGAGCTCATGAATTCTATCAGTTCTTCTCAAAACTTTTATTTCATAGACTACTCAAGTAGCCAGGTGATACCAAAGCCACAATCTTCTCCCTTTTCCCCCGAAATACTGGCATAATGTAGAGCCAGAGAGTTCATAAGTTTCCAGCTGGTAAGGTTTGAAAGAAGCCAAATGTCTTCCCTTTGGGGAGGGGCAATTCAGTGCTGGATCAAATTTTGCTTACCAGTATAATGTCTGGCACATAATAAATGCTCAATAATTGTTTGGTGAATAGATCAAAGTATTATTTTTTCCAGAAGGGGTAACTTGCCAAAGTAAAGATTATTTTTGTCATGTGTATTGGCTGTTATTATATAAGTACACCTTCCCAACCTTTTCATCTAGGAGCCAGTGACAGAAGGTAGGCAGATTGTCAAAAGATAGACAGACACATGGACAAGGAATGAGAAAGCATACATATTAAAAGCTCTCTGTAAGTCAAGGAATAAGTGCCTATTTCTTAGTTCTCTCTCTCTCTCTCTGTCTCTGTCTCTCTCTCTCTTTGTGCACTTAGTACAGAGAGGCTGCCATTTCATATTCCAAATTCCTGGTAGTATTTTCCACAAGTCTGCTTTCACAGAGATGTGAAAATTAATTTAGTCAAAATAGAGCCATTGAGTCAAAGGCCCATAGAACATAAGACCTTTAAGCGCTTTAGACTTCAAATTCTTCATTTTGTTAAGTAAGGACAGAGGGCCAAGAAATGGCCTTGTAAAATGTGGAGAGTAGTCCTTACCCTCAAGGGATTTTGAAGCAGAACCACATAAGATTGTATAGCACAGGGCCCAGTGTGGGACTGTGCTCAGGTACTATGAATTTTGTTTTTTTTTTCTCTTCTGTTATCAACATCACCAGTAACCCCTAGGGCAGGGAGTACTGGTGACTGCAAAATGGCCTTGAAGTCTATGCACTTCACAAAAGGGCACATGATGATAAGAGGAGCAGGGATAGCAGGTTAGAAGTGGAAATCCAGCCAGAAAAGCAAGATTTCAGGCAGAGCTGTACCAAAAAAGGTCTCGGGGCAAAGGGAAGCCAAGGATTGAGTCAGGTGAGGGATCTGAAGTCCTGAGTTATAGATTCCACTCTGAAACTCGGTGTCATCATTCATAAAATGGGGAGGGAATATGGGATTGTGGTAGAAGGTAGTCTCTACACTATAAAACCTGTAAAGTTCCTGTGGCCTTATAGCTTACCTGATTTATAACATTTAAGACTAGCATTTCCCTTGACTCTAAGGCCCAGCCCTACCTTTAGAACCCAAAGAGGTCTTTACCAGCCTTGGCTTCCTCTTATATGAGAATACTCTCCTCCCTAATCTTCTTAGTACTTGGAAGGTCCTAATCTGCAACACAAAATTGATAGCTTCTATATTTTGTCTGACAGCCTCTTTTCCTAAGGAAGAAAATGGGTTATGGAAGATACACAGAACTAGAGCTAACAAACCAGGACTTTAGGTAAATTAGGCACTTTCCAGGGCCTCAGTCTTATCAATTGTAAAACAATGATGGTAAAACCTATTTCCCTGGGCTGCTGTGACAAGTAAATGAGAGAATAAAAGTGTCATCACTTGGTAGTCTGTGAAGAACAGTAAACATAGGAAAAATTAGAAAATGAGCTTTCATTCTACTTTAGTTATAGGAGCAAGGGAGAAATTATTTGTCTGTCATGTTTTAGAGTCAGAAATTGATGTATCTTCCTTCCCAGATTTTGACCTTCCAGTGATTCTAGACTGTATCATAGTTATCTTCAACCCTGAAGATAGAACTTGGTACAGAGCAGACACAAAGTCAGCCTGCAACAATACATTTGACGCATATAGAACTGAAAGCCAGAAGCGATAATAGTATTTTCATTTTATAACTCAGTCCTATAAAAAGAAACTTTGTTTCTGTACAAACTATTAATGCTGCTAATTATGTCTTCACTGACAAGAAGCTCAAGATACAGTGATTAATTACTCTTGTCACAATAGTCTGAATCATCCTCTCCTTGGTCCTCATTTTTTTCTGTTACATAAGGTGCAATAAATATTTGGTGGAATTACACATGGATTCTAGGGTCAGACACACCTGTATGTAAATCCTGTTTCTTATCTGGGTGACTTTAGAAAAATTGCCTCTTTCATTTGAGTTTCATTTTCTCTTACCATAAAAGAAAGTGATAATTTGTACCTCATAATGAAGTTGTAAAACATAATGAGATAATACATAGTGTTTGGCATACCACCAGCAGTTGGGAATCAGTTAATATATGAAATATGCACATGTATGGCTTTCCTGCTTGTCTTTTCTCCAAGAAGTAGGTAAAAGTGAATGTACACATCCATAATTGCATTCTGTTTTGCTGCTTCCGACTTCTGGCACCAAACTCAAGGAGACTGGCTATCCAGGTCCATAAGAAGGAAACACGGCAAGCCAGAGAACATGTCCCTCAGGGGATTAAAGTAGGGGAAGGCAAATTCAAGCCCATGTACAAAAGCTCATAGGCAAAAAAAAAAAAAAAAAAAAAAAAAAAGAAAGGTCATTAAATGTTAGGGATCAACACCATCCCCATGGAAAAGAAATGCAAGAAAGCAAAATGGCTGTCTGAGGAGGTCTTACAAATAGCTGTGAAAATAAGAGAAGTGAAAAGCAAAGGAGAAAAGGAACGATATAAGCATCTGAATGCAGAGTTCCAAAGAATAGCAAGGAGAGATAAGAAAGCCTTCCTCAGGGATCAATGCAAAGAAATAGAGGAAAACAACAGAATGGAAAAGACTAGAGATCTCTTCAAGAAAATTAGAGATACCAAGGGAACATTTCATGCAAAGATGGGCTCGATAAAGGACAGAAATTGTATGGACCTAACAGAAGCAGAAGATATTAAGAAGAGGTAGCAAGAATACACAGAAGAACTGTACTAAAAAGTTCTTCACGACCCAGATAATCACGATGGTGTGATCACTCACCTAGAGCCAGATATCTTGGAATGTGAAGTCAAGTGGGCCTTAGAAAGCAACACTACGAACAAAGCAAGTGGAGGTGATGGAATTCCAGTGGACCTATTTCAAATCCTGAAAGATGATGCTGTGAAAGTTCTGCACTCAATATGCCAGCACATTTGGAAAACTCAGCGGTGGCCACAGGACTGAAAATGTCAGTTTTCATTCCAATTCCAAAGAAAGGCAATGCCAAAGAATGCTCACACTACCGCACAATTGCACTCATCTCACACGCTAGTAAAGTAACGCTCAAATTTCTCCAAGCCAGGCTTCAGCAATACCTGAACTGTGAACTTCCAGATGTTCCAGCTGGTTTTAGAAAAGGCAGAGGAACCAGAGATCAAATTGCCAACATCTGTTGGATCATCAAAAAAGCAAGAGAGTTCCAGAAAAAACATCTATTTCTGCTTTCTTGACTATGCCAAAGCCTTTGACTGTGTGGATCACAATAAACTGTGGGAAATTCTGAAAGAGATGGGCATACCAGAACACCTGATCTGCCTCTTGAGAAACCTATATGCAGGTCAGGAAGCAACAGTTAGAACTGTACATGGAACAACAGACAGGTTCCAAATAGGAAAAGGAGTACATCAAGGCTGTATATTGTCACCCTGCTTATTTAACTTATATGCAGAGCACATCATGAGAAACACTGGGCTGGAAGAAGCACAAGCTGGAATCAAGATTGCTGGAAGAAATAGCAATAACCTAAGATATGCAGATGACACCACCCTTATGGCAGAAAGTGAAGAGGAACTTAAAAGCCTCTTGATGAAAGTGAAAGTGGAGAGTGAAAAATTTGGCTTAAAGCTGAACATTCAGAAAACTAAGATCATGGCATCTGGTCCAATCACTTCATGGGAAATAAATGGAGAAACAGTGGAAACAGTGTCAGACTTTATCTTTTGGAGGGGCTACAAAATCACTGCAGATGGTGATTGCAGCCATGAAATTAAAATATGCTTACTTCTTGGAAACAAAGTTATGACCAACCTAGATAGCATATTCCAAATCAGACACATTACTTTGTCAACAAAGATGAAACGAGTTGCCAGTCCAGTTTCGATGCATGATACTGGATGCTTGGGACTGGTGCACTGGGACGACCCAGAGGGATGGTATGGGGAGGGAGGAGGGAGGAGGGTTCAGGATGGGGAACACATGTATACCTGTGGCGGATTCATTTTGATATTTGACAAAACTAATACAATTATGTAAAGTTTAAAAATAAAATAAAATTAAAAAAAAAAAGATTCATCTAGTCAAGGCTATGGTTTTTCCAGTGGTCATCTATGTATGTGAAAGTTGGACTGTGAATAAAGCTGGGTGCTGAAGAATGGATGCTTTTGAACTGTGGTGTTGGAGAAGACTCTTGAGAGTCCCTTGGACTCCAAGGAGATCCAGCCAGTCCATTCTAAAGGAGATCAGTCCTGGATGTTCATTGGAAGAACTGGTGCTGAAGCTGAAACTCCAACACTTTGGCGACCTCATGCGAAGAGTTGACTCATTGGAAAAGACTCTGATTCTGGGAGGGACTGGGGACAGAAAGAGAAGGGGATGAAAAGGATGAGATGGCTGGATGGCATCACAGACTCAATGGGCATGAGTTTGGGTAAATTCCGGGGTTGGTGATGGACAGAGAGGACTGGCATGCTGTGATTCATGGGATCACAAAGAGTTGGACACGACTGAGCGACTGAATTTAACTGAACTGACTGAAATGTTGGAAAAAGGAGAATAAGGAGGTGGTGGTGGAGGAGGAGAAGGAGAAGCAGGAAGTGAAGAAGGAGGAGGAGAAAAGAGAGTGGAAAGGGGGAGTATAAATCATCTGTTGCCCGCAAAGCCTAAAATATTCTCTATCTAGTCCTTTATGGAAAAAATATTGCTGACCACTGATCTAAAGAGGAAGAGCCATGTCCACCCTTGCCAAAGACAGATAAAAGCATAGTGTAGTACTAGAATGAGTCTCTTGAGTTAAAATCCCTGGTGTCTTATTCTACAGAGGTTTCCTTCACCCTACAGCTCAGAATGTGAGGGTCAAAAGGGATACTATATCTTGCACTCAATGTATGTGTAGTTTTCCTTTCCCCCTTATTTGTTTATGTAAATTGATAAATGTTTATAAAACTGGGTTCATAGTTCTGGGAATATCTAATTTTATTCTCCTTTATTCAATCCTTTCTCTTCAATTGGGTTATCTCATGTCATGATATTTTATACTAGAGGAGCAGCCTATCGGGTCCCTAGTGAGAACTCAATACATATACTTCCTTATTACTTTACATTGAAATATCAGAAATGTCTCTGGACAAATGTCTTCCTCCTATTTAGGCACCTCGTTCCCTGGGTTACATTCATGAGATTATAGACTGGCTTGAGTGTCATGAGAACCATCGTCACTTCTGGCTTCAGTTAGATGCTATCCTTGTATTCTCTCTAATTTTCAAACAACTGTGTAGCAAAGCAATGATGTCCTCCATTCATATGAGGACGCTGAAGTTCTGAGATGTTATAGCACAGTAACTGACTGAAGCCCAATCTTGTATGTGCCTCATTTCTTCTTTATATTTTCCCTCAGTAAACTGTTAGGAAAGGCTTCTTGGAGAACTAAGGTTGAGGGAAAAGAAACAGTATGCCATGACCTTTATTCCTAGCGATTACTTGAACTGAAGAATTTGAGGATGTCAGGCCAAAAGAGTAGCCTTCTGGAAGCTGATATAAGTATGTTTTTTTTTTCCCCCCACAAATGGGGCTGATGAGGACGATGTATGGATTCTGAGAATTATGTAGATAAAGAATATAATCTCCTCATATATGATTTAAATAATTATATCTACTTTGTACTATTCAAAAAGCTATTTTGAACCTTAAAAATAGAAAATGGATGTAGAAGAGAATTGTAAACTGCAAAAGGCTATATTAATGTGAGGATCTTATTCCTATACTCAGGGAAGGGCCTAGCTTTAGGTTACATGATGGATCTGTGTTAGAACCATGTTTAATTTCCCCACCTTCCTACCCCTGAGCCTAGCACATCTATCAGTATCTCCACAGCATGTACTTAGACTGTTAGATGATAGAAGAAAGAAGGTGGAGGTATCCTGAGCAGGTATCATTAGCATCTCACCCCCTTTCAAAGGAAGACTATAGTGCTGATTCATGCTTACAGTGCCAATTGTATTGCTGTTCACACTGTTTGCCGAACCCAGGATAGGCAAGACATGAACTAAGAGGCTGAAAGGAGACTCGAGGAGACATAGGAACTGCAGACACATTTATTCTCTCCTGGTTGGCACAGGAGCCAAAACACAGCCTTTCTCCTGGCTGAGGCAGCAGCTGTAGTAGCAGCCACACCATAACCACAAGGCAACCATAGCACAGCCATAACATAGCAATAGCATAAACTCATATAACATAACCATGATGTCACTTCAATGTAGCACTAATGCAGCAGCAGCCAGGGCTTTCATGGTGAAGCTCATACAGGTGTACCACACAAAGTAGCCCATGATCAAGTGAGTACCTCATGAAATACATGTGTCATGCTATAAATGATCTCATCTGTTACATTATTATTATTTACAAAACATGGGATGGGAGAGCCTGAACATGCCATTTTGGCTAATTTGCTCTCCCACTACAAAGACCATCAGACCAGCAAGCAGATTTCTGTCTTTCTCACTCCTCTGCTATGAAATGTTTATGTCTGCCTTCCATCATGTACTTGGGGAGGAGGAGAGCTGAATTAGTGGAAGAGGAGGGAAAAAGACATTTCAACAAAGAAAGGAAGCTTCCAGACCATAGTTGGCACTCTGTTGCTACCATTCAGGTCTAAATCCTTGGCAAATACTCCCTAAGAGTTTCTTCTGATCAAGTCCAAATCGCATTCCAGAGTGGAATATGACTTGGCCCTGTTCTCAGAGAGTGTGAAGTTTTATGGCTGTTTTTCAGTTACTCAGTCATGTCTTTGAGACCCTATGGACTGCACCATTCCAAGCTTCTCTGTCCTTCACTATTTCCCAGAGTGTGCTCAAATTCATGTCCATAATGTCAGTGATGGCATCCAACCATCTCATCCTCTGTCACCCTCTTCTCTTCCTGCCCTCAATCTTTCCCAGCATCAGGGTCTTTTCCAATGAGTCAGAACTTTGCATCAGGTGGCCAAAGTATTGAAGCTTAAGCTTCAGCATCAGTCTTTCCAATGAATATTCAGGATTGATTTCCTTTAGGATTGACTGGTTTCATGTCTTTACTGTCCAAGGGACTCTCAAGAGCCTTGTAATCATGTCTTCTAAGTTCAGCTACAGCTTTAATACTGCACAAAGTACCTAAGTGGAGGCAACATGATGGGATAGGGAGAGAGAAACATACAGGTATAACTGCCTCCCTCACTCTCATGTGACTCCCAGGGACTATCCTGACCAAGACCCATACAGTTTTACAGACCTGTCCCCATCATCAGGTCTGAAAGTGATAATAATAATATAACAACAACAACAATATTTCTGCCAGCTTTACTGCATCAAGCATTTGTCACTTATTAACTTCTTGACTCCTCCCAGAAATTCTATGTAGAAGGCATATTATTATCCCAATTTTTTGAATAAGGAAACTAAGACATAAGATAGTCCTCAGGAGACTACAAGAGAACTAAATCATCTTCATTCTATAAACATTAAGCATCTACTATGTGCTAAACTCTGTGGGTCCTGGGAATACACAGCATCATGAGAATACAAAATCGCAGTCATGTGGGAGAGGAGAAGAGTAAACAGTCAGACAGGAAGTCATGAATTATATACACATTTATATGCTGCTGCTGCTTAGTCACTTCAGTCATGCCTGACTCTGTGCGACCCTATGGACTGCAGCCTGCCAGGATCCTCTATCCATGGGATTCTCCAAGCAAGAATACTGGAGTGGGTTGCCATGCCCTCCTCCAGGGGAATCTTCTCAACCAGTGGATCAAACCCAGGTCTCCTGCATTACAGGCAGATTCTTTACTGCTGAGCCACCAGGGAATCCACATACGTTTATATATGCAGTGTCTATTATATATCAGGAACTATGCTAAGCCCTGAATTTGAATAATAAGCAAAGCAGATAGAGTGTTACAGCACAGAGTGGCAAGTGCCATGGCAGAGGTAAGTGTAGGGGTTATGGAATCTCAGCCTGGGGAGTGGCAGGGGCAGTCATATAAGAATTCCTGGAGAAGTTGATCCTTTTGGCAATTTCTGACCCTCAGATATTTAAAAGAGATCAGCCTAGTCTCCTCTTACCCAACAGAACAGCCAAGTCCCCCACTCTCCATCTGTCTATCCCCAGAATGTTCACAGTTAACTTTTTTTTTTAGGGTACATCAAGTTTGAGGGGATTTCTAATCACAGGCAGGTCAGAGCATTCAGTCCCAGAAGCCTCCCTCTCAATTCTCCTCTCCCTGGCAATAGGTACAATCTGTCTATCTGGTTTGCCTTAAAAACATCCTGCAAGATGATTAAATAAAAAAGGAAAGATTGGCATCTCACTGCAGTGCCTGGCTCATTGTCTCCATGGGGAGTACCTTCAGACAGCTCTTACCCGGAAGTTTTGTCTACAGCACTTTTTTTTCTATTCTTTCATTATATTCATATTTATTACAAGGGCATAAGCAGTGTCTGAGAGTCTGTCTGCTCAGCACAGCAATGAAAATTTTCTTAACATTCAGGACAATTTTTTGTTGTTGTTGTTATCAAGTGCTCTAACCCTTAGCAAGAATGGATACATATCTAAGTATATACACATGGGTATGTGGGGAAGGGGCGGTTTTGTCTATGACTATATACAGAATACTGTGTATGTTTGTAAGCATTTCTGTGTGTGTGTGTGTGTGTGTGTGTGTGAAGTTGGGCTGATTTACATGTCTGGAAGACTTCTTGCAAATTTCCTGAAGAGCTGAGTTCCATAAAATTGTCTTTCCTTTAACTTTGTGGAGAAAGAGGTCATGAGTAAATGTTGCTAGCTGAGATGATTGTGTTCATGGAAATTATTTTCCAATAAGTACAATAATTATTATTATTGGCCATAATATAATTGAACTTAGTTCTATAACAAACTCTTTACATAGGTTAGCTCATTTCATTCTCAGAACAGTCCCATAAAAGGGGCATTATTTCCCCATCATTTTATAGATGAGGAAATTGAGGGTCAAAGAGGTTAAATAATCTGTTCAAGGTTATACAGTTCATAAGTGGTATAAAGAAGATTCCAATGCAGAATTCTAAAGTCTAGGATCCCAGTTATAACTACTACACTCTAGATTAAATTTTCCAGATTTAAATTAAATATTCTAGATTAAAGTCAAGCCTAGCCAAACCATTCAATGTTGAATGTATGTGAAAGTTGCTCAGTCATGTCCAATTCTTTGTGACCCCATGCACTGTAGGTCGCCAGGCTCCTCCGTCCATGGGATTTTCCAGGCAAGAATAGTAGAGTGAATTGCCATTTCCTTCTCAAGGGAATTTTCTCAACCCAGACATCGAACCTGGGTCTCCTGCATGGCAGGCAGATTCTTTACCATCTGAGCCACGGGAATCCCCCTGAGTGCAGCTAGAGCATCTTATTGAAGTTGCTGAAAACCAAAATGTGGAGTTTAGAATTAGTATGGAAAGCATGGGGAGCCACTGACTTTTTTGATCAGGGGAATATGTTGAGAGAGGAGCTTTGGAAAGATGGAGTTCTAAAAAGAGGAGGCAACACTCTTGGACCAATTATCTACGTGTTTACTACCCTGGTTTGTGTGATCCAATCAAGAAAACAAGAAGCAATTTGGGCTTTATCAGAACAAATTACCTTTCTTGAGTTCATTGTAATCAGTCTTGTGGAGGTGCTGATATGGGAAGAGAACACAGGATTTTAACCTTAAGGAAAAATCCTAGATGATCTTACTGCAGTTTTCTGGAGGCTGACTGCTAAATAACTTGTCCTTTAGAAGCTTCCAGGGGTTCTTACTTTATTTTCATACTTGATTTAAGTTTTTTGGGTCTTATCCTAGCTCTGCTTATTAGATGTGCAAGCTACTTCTCTGAGTTTCTGTAAGATAGTTTGTTGTTCCTTTTCAGTTCTCTACTCCTAATACTGCCACACACACAAAATTCAAGACCTAATAACATCAAAGGAAGTATGAAGGAATAGAGTGTAGGCTATTTTTTTTTATAACAAGAAATTACATATCATTATAACAAGTGATAAACACAAAGAAGTATAACTAAAAAGTTAATTATTTCCTTCAAGTCTCTTTCTATCCGATTTTCAGGAGATAACTGATATTATCAGTTTGGCATAATTCCTTCCACAGCTTTTTCCATACTCTTACTAATTGTTTAAACAAATATACACACATGCACAGCTGTTTCTTTCCCTAGACAAAATGATTCATATCATGCATATGTTTTTACAAACATCATCTAATTTCACCCTCAGATGGACAAAAGCAACTTTCTTTGTTCTTTGAATAGTTAAAAGATCATGGACTTTAGTTCAATAACCACTGGATTAAAAAAAAAATAGACCTAATGTCATGAAAATAAAAATCTTGTGGGTTGAAAAGAATTAACTCAAATAAGGACACTAATCCTTTATTTGTCATATCAGTTGCTAATATTTTCCCAGTTTATTATTTGGTTTTTGACTTTGATTCTTCTGTCTTTTGTCAAAGAGAACATTTGCATAATCTTGGAGAGAAAGAGACCTTCTTAAGGAGAAGGTGTCCAAACAAGACAGAAAACTCAGATGCTAAGAGGAAAAAGAAAGGCATATTTGACTATACTCAAGAAGAAATGTTAAGGCTTTTAAAGTTTCTCTCTCCAAGCATATGGAAGGCTTAGGTGTGGGAGCATGTTGAAGAAAGGTAGAATTCAGATGAAGAAAAAGAAGTATTAGATTAGCTTTTAAATATCAATAGCTATAGGGAAATCAGTTTGATCTGTATTTTGAGAGTGTACCTAGAACTAGCAAGTAATAGAAGAATGCCTGTGTGTGGAACGGTAGTGATAAAGATTGACTCATTGTGTAAAAGAGAGTGAGGAGCTGGAAGAAAAACTTTCCTCAGATAAACACAACTCTTTACCTAATAAACTGAATTGCTGACAATAATGGGTCAGTGGTGGGGGTAATTTAGACAATTAGATGGTCTTGAGGCCATGAGGCTTCCAGCAAGATAGCCTCTAAGTGTCTCTGAAGGTTTCCTCTGACTGTGGTCAGAAGTTTTACAATCCTAAGAACTTCATGGAATCCATCAAAGCTTTCCATATTCACTCCCCATTTCAGACTCCAGAACCAGATGTTCTTGATACAGGTCATTTTAATGATCACTTTAGCAGTAGAATGAGCAAAAGCTTTTGGACACTTAGAGTTGTGTAGTGTGTACCTGGCTCTCACTAGCTGGGTGACTTTGGCCAGGTTATTTTCTCTCTCTGAATTTGAGTTTCTTTTTTTGGGAAAAAAAAAAAAAAGGTTAATACTGACTTTAAAAGCTCTTCAAGGAAGTCAGAGGACTGATGTATATTAAAGGACTTCAGAGAATGTAAAGGCTAATAAAAATGTAGGTGATTACTATGATGTCAGCTTAGGTGATTAATAACCTGAAGTAAAAAAGGCATATTGAGTAGAGTAATAGCTTTCCCTTACTCTTGGCATCAGCAGACCATTTGCAGCTGGATGGGCTCAGAGAAGGTACTGAAGCTTTCAGAGCTTACCTGCTACTAGCATCACCATTGTCCTTCATCCATGCAATTCATGGGGTGAATGACAGTTTGTTAAGACATCAGTGAGATGATGTCTAGTGTTATCAGACAGTTTTTAATTCAGGCCAAAAAAGAAAGCAGAAAATATGTCATATTGTCATCACAAATGCTGAAAAGGAGATAAATTTCTGGAACTCTAGGAAGTCCAGAGATATACATCAAAAAGGTCTGAGCTCTCAGGGACAAATTGACCAGCCCATATGGTATAAGAGCACATAAATACACAGTCTCAGATCTAGCTGAGAGTATGGGAGTAAGTGGCCTGGATGAGGGTACAACAAAGAGATTATATTTTAGCTCTTACCTCTGTAAGGACTCTGGAACTAGAATTCCTAGGTAGAAATCCTGGCTCTGTTGTTTACTATCTATGAGGTGCTAGACAAGTTAATTAATTTCTGTGTGCCTCAGTAATAGTACTTATCTTACAGTATTCTTTTGAGGATTAAATGAATTAATATCTATAAAGTGCTTAGAATAGTGGCTAGTGCATAGTAAGTGTTACATAAATACTATTTTAAAATATTAATAAAAAATATATACTTTCCTTATTAGGGCATTAAGGTTTTTTTTTTTTTCTTTTTTCTCTCTCTTTATCAGGCACCTATGCATCTCTCCATCCTCATTTCTTACTGTTTCCTCTTAAAATTGCATTCTCCAAGAATCAAGTATGTACAGCACTGTCCGATCACGCCAGGTGATTATACATCTCTTTGCTTTCGCCTTGCTCTGGAATGCTCTTCCTTTTATGTTCATTAAGAAAATTCCTCTTCTTTTTTCAAAAGCCAACTCAAACACCACCTCCTCCAAGAAGCCTTTCCTAATTATTACCACCTTGTTTTCTTATCTTCTTGATCTAGATATTCATTTATTTTCACAATTTCTTTGTCATTTACCCCATGAGTTGCTTGGATGAAGTACAATGGTGGTGTTAATAGCAGGTAGGCTCTGAAAGCTTCAGTACCTTCTCTGAACCCATCCAACCACAAATGGTCTGCAGATGCCAAGAGTAGGGAAAAGCTACTACTCTACTCAATATGACTTTTTTACTTTAGGTTGTTTATTGCCTAAGCTGACATTGTAGTAATCACCTACATTTTTATTGGCCTTTACATTCCCTGAAGCCCTTTCATAAACATCAGTAACCTGACTTCCTTGAAACTCATACACAATTCTATAATGATGGCTAATATTTTGTACTTCAATTATTTGTTTATGGGACTATATGCCGTACTTAGACCATGAGATCTTAAATGGTGACCATAATCGCCATAACCTCACTGTCTTCTCCCCCCCACCATCCTTGAGCCTATAGTTTGTTATACAGTAGAAGCTCCAACAATGTTGGTTGACAAGACTTAGATGCAATGCATTTTAAATAACTACTGATCTTGTGTCATTCTTGAAATGACCTGGTATAATAGACATTCTTATTAGCCCTGTTTTATGGATGAGGAACTTGAGGTTGAGAGAAATTAAGGGTACATCAAGGTCTCAACCAGCTAATGAGTAACAGAGCTGGAAGTTAGTGCCAAGCCTTTTTTTTATTTTTCAAACACAATGCTCTTTCCACAGCAATGCTTTTGTTATCTGCCTGATTTTATTACTAGTAATAATGGCTAGCATTTATCAATTACTTGCTTTATTTAAAACACTAGACTAAACCCATACCACAAATTATATTATTTAATCTTCTCAACAATGCTGCAAGCTTATCTCATTATGATACTCCTTAACAAATGAGGAAACTGAGACATAGAGAGGTGAAGTAATTTGCCAGAATTCACAAAGAATTTGAATCCAGTGTAAATTTATAGAAAGAATTTTTATCTGTAATCTTCTAGTAATTCTCAGTTGAGACTTAGAGAAAAGTCGCTTTTCAAAATTCTACTAGGAGTGAATGGATTTTTTAACCCAGATCCTGGTACCTCTGAAGATCTTCTCTTTCCATTGCAACATGTGGCTGCATTAGTGATCCAAAAGGGAAAAACTCTCTGAGGGGGATATTTCTGGGTAGTCGGGAGTTCAGTTACTCAACTTGAGATGTGAAGATCGTGACTCCTTATGATATAGAATTTTGAAGCAATATAAGAGAAGAGAATTAGACTGAAGTATATGGCCTGTCTTCTGTCCTCACAGATTTGTGATGAGTATATTACCTACACTGATGAGAAGAGGAGACAGATATAATGTGAAATGGGGTTGGAGGAAAAATAAATTATTGAAATGAGGCCCCAGTCGAGCAAACTTTCAGCAAGGTGATGTTTTCATCTTCTTCTTACCCAGTGATAATATCCCTAGGCAAGTTTAACAAGAAAGGACAAAGGAGGCCATTATTTTTATTTTATTTATTTGCTGCAGTCATTGAAAGTGCCCATCTTTGCATCGGCAGTTATAAATAAAGTATATCATCTGATCTTCCAGATTTATGAGCAAGGATGCACCAATCAGAATTGCCTCTGGGTATCTAAGAATAATGCATAAACACAATAAAGGAGCAACGCAAAGAGCAGAATTTAGGAGCTTCCTGGATAGGAAAGAACTTGCTAAGTAGGCAAAGGGACCCATTTGATAAATGTGTGTGATAGAGTGAATATACCAGAGCCAGCCAAGCTCGGTGATTCAAGGCATCACTCAATCATTAAAAATGCTGTCATGATCCTAGGTCTGCATACTTCCTTTTTACAAATTGACCTAGCTCACTGGGAGATAGGGAAATAGGTGGAAATAATCATGCTTGAGAGTATTACAATCTGGGCTTACCTTAGCAGGCTAGGGAGACGTGTTCTTCTTGGCCTGAGAGCATGAACCATGCAGGAAAGATCTCTAGGGTGTCCAATTGAGAGATATGTTAATTTTGAGCATGACTTTGCTAGCATGTGAGATGAGTGCAATTGTGCAGTATTTGAACATTCTTTGGCATTGCTTTTCTTTGTGATTGGAATGAAAACTGACCTTTTCCAGTCCTGTGGCCACTGATGAGTTTTCCAAATTTGCTGGCATTTTGAGTGCAGCACTTTTAGGATTTGAAATAGCTCAGCTGGAATTCCATTGCCTCCACTAGCTTTGTTTGTAGTGATATTTCCTAAAACCCACTTGACGTTGCATTCCAGGATATCTGGCTCTCGGTGAGTGATCACACCATTGTGGTTATCTGGGTCATGAAGATCCTTTTTGTATAGTTCTTCTGTGTATTCTTGCCACCTTGTCTTAATCTCTTATGCTTCTGTTAGGTCCATACCATTTCTGTCATTTATTGTGCCCATCTTTGCATGAAACATTCTAATTTTCTTGAAGATATCTTTAGTCTTTCCCATTCTATTCTTTCCCTCTATTTCTTTGCATTGATCACTGAGGAAGGCTTTCTTATCTCTTCTTGCTATTCTTTGGAACTCTGCATTCAAATGGGTATATCTTTCCTTTTCTCCTTTGCCTTTAGTTTCTCTTCTTTCTTTTTTTTTTAATGAATGTATTTATTTTTAGTGGAGCCTAATTATTTTACAATATTGTGTTTTTTTGCCGTACATTGACATGAATCAGCCACGGGTGTACATGGGTCTCCCCATCCCTAACCCCCCTCCCACTCCCTTCCTATCCCATCCCTCTGGGTTCTCAGTTATTTGTAAGGCCTCCTCAGACAACTATTTTGTATTTTATGCATTTCCTTTTCTTAGGGATGGTCTTGATCACTGCCTCCTGTGCAATGTCATGAACTTCTGTCCATAGTTCTTCAGGCTCTATGCCAGCATATTAAACTTAGACACCATATTAAAAAGCAGAGACATTACTTTGCCAACAAAGGTCCATCTAGTCAAAGCCATAGTTTTTCCAGTAGTGATGTATAGATGTGAGAGTTGGACTATAAAGAAAGCTGAGTGCCAAAGAATTGATACTTTTGAACTGTGGTGTTGGAGAGGACTCTTGAGAGTCCCTGGACTGCAAGGAGATCAAACCTGTCAATCTTGAAGGAAATCAATCCTGAATATTCATTGGAAGGACTGATGCTGAAGCTGAAACTCCAATACTTTGGCCACCTGATGTGAAGAACTGACTCACTGGAAAAGACCCTGATGCTGGGAAAGATTGAAGGCAGGAGGAGAAGGGGGTAACAGAGGATGAGGTGGTTGGATGGCATTACCGACTCAATGGATGAGAGTTTGAGCAAGCTCTGGGAGTTGGTGATGGACTTGTAAGCCTGGTGTGCTGCAGTCCATGGGGTGGCAAAAAGTTGGACATGACTGAGCTACTGAACTGGACCTGGTGCTATGGCAGAACTCATACTAGAAACTAGGACCTTTGACTCCAATTCCAGTGTTCCCACCACTTCATCTTAGTTAATTATCTTTATTCTTTATGCCTTAGTGAGGGAAGAGAGGATCTAGATATTTGACCAGACAGTGAATAGAGAACTGCAGCTGGCTCTTAGCACCTGTGTTTCCAAGTAGACCAGAGATTCAGGAAGAGCAATGGATTTGTGATCAAAAGCCCTAGGGTTCATTCACACCTAAGCCATTACCTCAGTTATCTTGGGCAAGTCCCTTTATTTCCTGAAACTTAGTTTTTCCATCTAAAAATGAGAAGAATGAAGCATGTCTAAGGAGCTCATAAACTCATAGGAACAGGGGGTGCACAGACTGTCTGAGGTACGGGAAAACTCTGGAAAGATGTTGAGACAGTAAAGATAGACACCTCCAAACATTCAATAGCCATATAACAATATATAACATATAACAATAGCCATATAAGGCTTTTGGTTTTGTCTTTTAAATGGCTTTCATTTTGTGTTCACAAACATTACTTGAACATTTACTTTGCATACATTGCCATGCAAGGTGCTATGAGAGGTGGAGATATGGGTCTTGGCCAGCAATAACAAAAGGAAAATAAATGATGACTAAAGCACTGAACTTGTGGCAAGTGGGACTCTTGTCTCCAAGACAGCCTTTGAATAGCCCTCACCTGTATCACCATTTAAGCCTTGCTGTTAGTGCTGCTTCTTTTAGTGGCCCCTTTCCTACACTATCTACCCCATATATGGTCAAAACATGCATCAATTCCAAATTCTTCTGTTTGGCATTACTGGGTCTCCCCATCCTGGGTAACTTTTCTCTCCTTGCTCCCCAGTATGAACCACCCTTGATCCTCAGGCTTGGTTCCTTACAGTGCCCACTCTCTCCATGACCTCTCCTATCCCTAATACTATCTTTATTGCAATCTCTGCCTCTCTACTTGTCTCTCATGTATTTGCCTATACCCAGCCCACTTTATCATCTTTCAGATGCCAGTATAATTTCACTTCTTCTTTAGGATATATCTCCTCTGAGTTCACAAAATCAGAACCAAACTGAACTATTAAAGGCTCAGGTGATTCCAGACTGTTCTGCCTTCTTAATTTGAGTTTCAGTTCCTTGAAGGCAGGAATCAACCCTCCTTCATGCATGATGGCTGTTTTTTTTTTTTTTTTCCTTGCCTCAAAACTGAAGATATGCAGTCTGATTCTAGTTGAAGTACAACTCAAAGAAATGTCCTTTGTTTGCCAACATATTGACATTTCTGGACTATTGAAATAATTTCAGCAATTTATGATAGGGGTTTTCAACCTGCTTTTAACACTATAATTTTTAAACACAAATAAAAGTCAGCAGGGGAACTCAATAGAGAAAACATATCGATTATGTAAAGTTTAAAAATAAAATAAAATAAAATTAAAAAAAAAAAGAATGGAAAAAAAAAAAAAAAGAAAACATATCAAAGTGGAGCTGTTCTAGTTGAAGTGAGGAAGCCATCTCTTCTATGTAATTCCTAGGATGCCTCCATAGAATGTTTTAGAGTTCATGAGGCACAACTTTGAAATAATTGTTTCGAAAGGCAAATGGGCCAGGACAAGTTAAAATTAAGATACATGGTTGGTAGATGACTTAACTGATGAATGTCATAATTCAGACTCAGGGGACCTGAGGGGTGCCATGGGGACATGGCTTATATAACCCATTCAAAGTTTGCCTTAGGGGGTAAGAACTATAGTAATCACCTACACAGAGAAATGGGGAAAGCTCCAAAAGGCCTTGGTGAGGCCATAGAAATGGGACAAGCAGCTAACTAAAGCCTATATGACTGATGAGGGGCCTCTCTTCCCTTGGGAAGGCCAGGACCCAAGGTCCTGCCTTCAGCAGTTCCTGTACTACTCTGTCTAAGCCTCTTCACTGCCAAGGGTAACAAACCCCATGTCTGAGACCCTGACTCTCTCAAGGTCCATTTCCCACATTTGGAACAATGTCCAATAGTCATCTTACTGTGTTTTCCTCTGTGTCTGGCACCAAAAGAGTTCCAAAGAGTCAGACATTTTTCTTGAGGGAATTCAGTCTTTTTTAAGAAAATATAAATGCATATTTAAACTCTCATGTAAGACATCACTTTAGCCATTTCAGGAACAAGCCCTGCAATCTACTTAGATATCAGGATACTCTGGATGATATTTTTTCTGAAAGGTTCACAGCTTTTCATACATCCCATATCCAACCACCCAAATCTGGAACACCTTTGCAATGGCCTGTGGGTTATAAACTATGTTCTCTGCCATTGGGGTTTCACAGAAGTGTCTCAGGATGCAGTAATGCTATAAGTCTAGTTCCATGTTTGTTTAGTTTAAACAATAAGAAAATAACTCATTAGCACTGTTCTAAGTGCTTTTCGTGTATTAACTCACTAAATTCTCACAAAAAAACTTATGAGATAAGTGATATTTTCTGCTCATTTTTCTTTGAAATTGAGGCACAGAGAAGTTAAGTAACTTGTCCATAGTGAAACAGCTAGATAGTCACAGGGCTAGGATTTAAACCTAGGAATCCTCAATTCAGAGCCCAAGTTAAATTATCCATACATTGTATTCTCAGGTCAGCTTCTTGAAGAAGGAAATGCATTCTTGAGAAGGAAAGCAGCCTGTCCATATTAGTGAGGTGTTTCTTCATGCACCAAGAAACAGTCTTTAATCACTCCTTGGCTCACTTCTGTCTTCTAGGCAGGACCAGATAGAAGAAAACACAATTGTCCAGGTTGCCGGTAATTTGGATTCAAGTTATTTCTTTGTTTTTAAATCTCTCTGTGATCCTGGGGAGGACGATTCTTCCTCTCTTTAGATATCAGTTTCACTGACTGCAATATGGTGATTTAGAATTCATCTCAGACTTTTTCCATTCCGAGTCAAAGTGCAAATTTTTTGTAGATTTATATACCTTAAAAAGTTCATCTGTATTTTTTGCATTCCACTGCATAATGAATATGTATTTATTTTAATGTAACTCTTCCAAATCTTCTAGCAAAGTCTGTTCTCCAGGAGAAAGTGGCCCTACAGTTCATATATCTCCAGTGCATTGGGGAGGACATTTGAAGTACATGCATTCTGGTTTCAGAGCCAGTGATCTAAAAGATATCTCCAAAGGCTTTCTTTTCTCTAACATTTTACAACATTAAAACATATTTAACCCTATTGTGCTAGGTAAAGGAAAGTAAGGTAGAAGGGAAAATGGGCTGAGCCTATTCTATGAGCTCTCTCAGAATTTTTACTCATTTGAAAACAAAATGTGGCATCAAGGAAAAGTCAAGGAGTGGCTTAACAGGAAGTCAGTTCCTGCTCTGCTACAAACGAATTGTGTGACCCTTAAATCAGATTGTTTGTAAGATTGTTTAATCTAGCCCCTTCATTAAGTGGATGAGGAAATTGAGGTACAGAGATGGGAAGATGTCTACCTGACGTTACACAAAAGTAAGTAGTGAAGTTTGGACTAGAATCATAGCACCCTGTTAAACTAGAATCATAGTACCCTGTTAAGAGAGCCATACCAGTCATGTCAAGTTCCTAGTCCTGTGTCCTCATCTCTAGAACATAAATAAAATCATTGCTCTATCCCTGAGTTATTATGTTGATCTGATGGGGCAGTGAATGTGAGAGGTCTTTGGACTGATCACTTCTTGCCATCAGAGAAGTTGAAGAGAGAGTACCAGAGTTCTGGAAACCTGAGGAGTGTGGTATCTGATGGGAAGTGTGTGCTTGAAGGGAAACCATACATGGAAAGCCTCAGAAAGGAGAGATGGGGACCTCTAAGAACACCTCCCTCTTGCTACTGAATTTCTGGGGCTATTGGACTTGTTTAAAATTAAGTGAAAACCCTGTTTGTTCTATTCAAAAATATTATATAGTATTTACTTTATGGCAAGCACTGCTTCTAGTGCTTTACAAATATTAACTCATCTAATCCTCCTGAAAATATTATGAGGTAGGTTATATGATCATCCTCATTTTATAGATGAGGAAATGGAGGTGCAAAAACATAAAGTAATTTACTCAGGCTCACACAGCTGGTAAATAGCAGAGAACAAATCTGAACTTAGGTCATTTTCCTTGAGAGTCTGTGCTCCTAACAGTTGGAAACTATCTACTCAGATAAAATTGGTTATGTGCAGGATGGTGTTATAGAAAGGCACAGAGTTTAGTATTTTGTTGCTAAAAAGAAGTTAGTGATCTTGGATAAGTCGTTCTCTTTTATGCACCTTCTTGTGTCTATGAAGAGATTTCCCTTTCTTTTGCTCATTTCTGGTATTCTAAAAACCCAGAATTCCTTTCTCCATTCCAGAGACATTTTCTCAAGCAACAACTTTGGTTTTCTTCTCTCAGCTGCACTCCCAGTCCAACCTGACTTATCACCTCTAGGGAATAATGCTCTCTCAGCATAAAGAGAATCCCAATGGAGCAGCTAATCTTTAACTTCTTAGAGCCTCTGGATGCCTCAGCAAGACTAGAACTCCAGGAAAGTTCACTTTGCTGTTCTTCATTTAGATTTGAAAAGATAATTACTGTCCATTATTTAAATATTACTGGGTTATTAAAAACTAACAATTTCTTGCCTTTCATCCTGCTTGTTTACTGTCTATTTGGGAACAGGGTGTCATTAAGCAAGTATTATGGAACAGAGTTTTTCTTTGTGCTATAAATGTTAATGTTACTTTGAGAAGCAGCTCAGAACACTGCCACCATTTGCCAACATGACTCTGGACTCATCATTTAACCTTGATGACCCTGGGTAATCAGCCAGCCAGGAAGCAGCTCCCTTGATCCCTTAAATGCTTAAGTACTGGTGATCAAAAATTCAGCACTGTAGAGCTGAAACAGACCTCCTACATACACTGACTGCTAACCATTTCACCAATGAGGAAACAGGACAGAGAGAAGGTAATTGCCTGTGGGTCCACTGTGAGTGGCCAGTCCAGAAATATAAACTATTACACCGAAAATATTGTGAAGACAGGGACTGGGTCTAATTTGTTTGCCATAGTCTCCTCAATACCAAATATAATGTCATGCCCAAAGATTGCAGTTGAAAAATATTGTGGATTTCCTGATTGGCATAACCCAGGTGTTCTGACTTCCAGGTGAGACATCTTATCAGTAAACCACAATTTTAATCAGTCTTGTAAGTTAGCATAAACATAGAGGCCAGGGCCTGAAAGAAATCAAACTATGAATATGACAATTTTTTCAGCCAAAAAATACAAAAGTCTTTCAACTATCACAATCTTCACAATCCTGATGTTACTCTTCAAGCTCTAGTCCCTTGTAGCACCAAATAGGTTATTGCTACCGACATATTGAGTGAAAGAAAGGCTTTGGGACTGAGAACCACAGAGGGAGGTGTGGCAGCTGAGGCAGTGAAGATAGTGTGGTACAGGCCACTTTGTGTTTCTGGTTTTGTCAGTTATCCATTTCTGCATAAGTAATATAAAAACTGTGCATCTTAAAGAGTGTCCAGCTATTATTTTACTGTGGGTCATGAAGCCAGGCATGTCTTATCTGATTGCACCTAGCTCAGGGTTTCTCACAGGCTACAGTCAAAGGATCAACTGGGGTTGCAGTTATCTTAAGGGTCAGCTGCAGGAAGATACGTTTCTAAGTTTGCTCATCTGGCTATTGGAAGGATTTAGTTCCTTATGAGCAGTTGGACTGAGGGCTTCTGTTCCTTGCTAGCAGTTGAACAGAGGCCTCCATCAGTTCCTTGCCACAAAGACTTCTCCATAAAGCTGCTCCCAAAATAGGACCCAGCTTCATCAGATAAAGCAAGTAAGGGAGAAAGAGAGGGATAGTAAGATGGTGTAGGAAAAGAGCAAATTAGCCAAGATGGCAGTGGTCAGGCTTTCTCACCCCATGGCCTCTTGCTCTTGCCCCACATTTTGTGAATACATGGTTATGTAGTAGTTGAGATCACTTGTAGCACTGTACATATGTGTCATGATGTACTCACTTGGCCACAGGCCTCTTTTGTTCTGTAAACCTATATAAACTCCACCGGAAAAGCCCTTGTGGTTGCCTTATGGCTATGTCTGCTGGATCAACCATGAGAGAGTACAGCATGTGTACTGAACTGCTGCTGTGCCAGTCAGGAGAGAACAAACATATCTGCAGTTCCTATGGCTCCTTAAGTTTTCTTCCAGTTTCCCTTCTCTCACCTTGCCTACTGTAGTTTCAGTGAACAGTGAGATAGAGCAAGACAGATGGAAATTATGGTCTTTAGTAACCTGACCTCTGAAGTGACATCACATCACTTTTGCCACGTTCTTAATTAGAAGTAAGTCACTAGCTTCAGTCTATACTCAAGGGAGGGTATTACAGAAGGGCATACATACCAGGAGGCAGGGACCATTGCATGCTAATTTAGAAACTATCTACAACAGTGGTTTTTTCTAGCCCAAGCTTTGTATAAGATAAGCAAACTATGAACCTAGGGGTAGAAAACAGCATTGATCAGAACATTGGAGAATTTGGCCATAGTCCTTGCTATACCACTTACTCCATAACTTTGATAACTTAGCCCACTTCTCTGAGTTGCACTACCCTCATGAGCAAAATAGAGATAAAATGCCTGCCTCACAGGGTATTTGTGGTAATGCAATGAGATTGTGGATTTCAAAGAGCTGGTAATTTAACAAAGGGGAGGATTATATGCAATCTTTTGCAGAAAGGATTCATATCTTTTATCAGAGCCTCAAAGGGACACTTGAGTTCTTCAAATGTAATGATTTATTGCACATCTAGCAAATTTTACTATTCATTTGTTCAACTGCTATTTATTGAGCACCAATCATGTACATGGTACTGTCTTAAGCACTTAGGGTGACAGAGTGGAGAAATCAGTAATCCATGGCAGTTACACACTGGTGAGGATGACAGAAATAAGGACAATAAATAAAACATATGTTATACAGTAATAAGTGCTAATTCAGAGAAAAATAAAGGAGAGTATATAGAAAAGAAATATTGGGAGGGTGGGTATAAACTTAGATAAGATAGTCAAACAAAGTTTCCCAGATAAACTAAGATTTGAGGGCAGACCAGAAGTAGGAAAGCGTGAGCCATATGTGGGAAGAGAAAATGGCAAGTCCAAAAATCATAGTGTATCTGAATTGCTCAAGGAACAGCAAATAAGCCAGAGTAGCTAGAATAAGCAAGGTGAAGAGTAGTGGGAAATGACCCAAGAGAGGTGGCAGAGGTTGGGGGTGATCATAAGGGGTCTTGTAGACCATTGTAATGAGTTCTGAATGCCACTGTTGCTGCTACTCTTAAAACCATACCAGCTTTCCACCACCCACTTCTGATGCCTGCTTAAGCTGCTGGTTTTCTACCCCAGTGCCTTGATTCAGTCATTACCCTCTTGGGTCAGTTAGAGCTGCTGCAGCTGCCCTGCTCTCCTGATCTATTTGTGAACGTTCTCTCCATCCTCATTCTCTCAGGAAACCCCTGCAAAGAAAGGCTCATGCATTAGGCGTCATTGAAACCCTAACATCTATTCCACTGTTAGCAAAATCTATGGCTGAGAGGAGGTGTTTAGCTAAAAGTTGTTGATGGAAACTATTTTGCTACCTCAAGGCTGGAAGTGCTCTAAGATACTATGCTATGTTACTCAGTGTAGGTTATCCTTCTTTCCTGGCAAGAGGAGAAAAGTCACAAATTCAGAAATTATTCTAACTCTTTGTTAATCTACTACCTATTAAGTTCCTATTAGGTGCCAGACATGGCAGTAAAGTATCTCATTTAGCTTTCACCACAATTACTTTTGGCTTCTCTAGTGGCTCAGAGAGAAGGCAATGGCAACCCACTCCAGTACTCTTGGAAAATCCCATGGATGGAGGAGCCTGGTGGGCTGCAGTCCATGGGGCTGCTAAGAGTCAGACATGACTGAGTGACTTCACTTTCACTTTTCACTTTCATGCATTTGAGAAGGAAATGGCAACCTACTCCAGTGTTCTTGCCTGGAGAATCCCAGGGACAGGGGAGCCTGGTGGGCTGCTGTCTATGAGGTTGTACAGAGTCGGACATGGCTGAAGTGACTTAGCAGCAGGAGCAGCAGCAGTGGCTCAGTGGGAAAGAATCAGCCTGCAAATACAAGAGACATAGGTTTGACCCCTGGGTCAGGAAGATCCCTTGGAGAAAGAATGGCAACCCCCTCCAGTATTCTTGTCTGGGAAATCTTATGGACAGAGGAGCTTGGCAGTCTACAGTCCATGGGGTAGCAAAAGAGTCAGATACTACTTAGAGAATAAACAACAACAGAAACAAAATAACCTTTACAGATAGGAAAACCAAGACCCAGTGTGTAGAAAAGGATTTGCCTAGCATCCCACAGTAAATCAATAGTGAGGCAATAGGTGTTATTAATGCTTTGGGCCCACAGTAGTAGAAATGGATTTCACTCACCTGCTGCTGCTGCTGCTGCTGTTGCATCACTTCAGTCGTGTCTGACTCTGACCCCAGAGACGGCAGCCCATCAGGCTCTCCCGTCCCTGGGATTCTCCAGGCAAGAACCCTGGAGTGGGTTGCCATTTCCTTCTCTAATGGGTGAAAGTGAAGTCGCTCAGTCGTGTCCGACTCTTAGCGACACCATGGACTGCAGCCCACCAGTCTCCTCCGCCCTTGGGATTTTCCAGGCAGGAGTACTGGAGTGGGTTGCCATTGCCTTCTCCGCAAGTAAAGCTTACTGTCTCAAAAAAACAGAAGGCAGTCCCCTTTAGAAGTAGACATTCTTAGGATTGAATCCCAGCTCTGTTACTTATAGTCATGTGAATTTGAACAAATTGCTCCTACTCTCAATTTTACTCTCTGTGAGAGGATTATAGCACCTGCCTTGGGTAAGGGACATGGAACTGGTGATCAGTGTGTTGTGAGTGAGATGAATGGGTATGAAATCATTTAACCCCATGTCTAGCACACTGTTTAGATATTCAAGGAATGAGTTTTCTTACTCATCAGCCTTTGATTGGACCAGCTCCATTCCTGCTAGGGCTGATGGCCTTGATATTTTATGATCATTCTCTACTTTTTGATCAGTCTTTCCAGCTTGCCCATAAGAACAGTCCAGTCCTGGTTACACTCATCTAACTCCAGGCTTCCTCAAGGCTTAATATTACCTCCCCACACCAGGAACTTTTGACAGCTGGGCACACATGGTTGGACACATATACACAGAGCTCTGAAAAGAAATGAATCTGAACCAAAGCAGTTGCTTGCTAAGTTATAGGTTTGAAGAGACTTTGGCCTTCTCCTCTGCTATAATCTCCATTAACCTTTATGAGACTCCCTAAATATTCGTTGTGGTTGTGCTCAGTCATATCCAACTCTTGGTGAACCCCTGGACTGTAGCCCCCCAGGCTCCTCTTTCCATGGAATTTTCCAGGCAAGAATACTGGAGTGGGTTGTCATTTCCTTCTCCACCAAATACTCATAGATTGTATAAAATCAGTATACTTGTCCATACAAATGCCTCCCCCAATTTTCCTTTATGTGAATATTCTGCAACAACCACTTTCAGAAAGGAGTGAGTATGGCTCAAAACTTACCACCCATTTTCCCCTCCTTCACTACATCTAGAACCCTACTATTATCTGCTGACTATGACATTGTCCCTGACAAGCAGTTTCTAAGTATACTCAGTACTACCTGCAGAGGAACTCAGACAAGAAACTGTGGGCTAGATATTCAACACTCAGAGCAAGGGAATACGCTCTGTATATAAAAGTATATGCAAAGCAGAGTGTATAAGGCCACCAGGAGAACTAAGGCCCCACTCTCACCAGGACCAATATTTCTAGGGATCAAGGTAGGAACAAAGAGAATTGGCATGGAACCAATCTAGTATATTCCAAATCCAGGTGCCAATTATGCCAGGAAAGAGGTACTCCTAGGCATGGAATTGTGGGAAACTAGCTCATCTTGATTTGAGGTTGCAGAATTAGAATGGTGGCACAAGGCATTTAATGACCACTTTTCCAAGATAGAGAGACTGATCCTAAGAAAGAAATATATTCCTAAATCTCCTCCCCCTTTTGACACTTCATGCACCTTGTCACCCTCAAGTGTGGGCTCATTACTGGAATTTATCACTTCACTAACTGGTCAGAATTCATCTGGGGGTTTGTATCAAGCTCTAGGCATGTATGCATGCATGCAAGCTTTAGGCATCATGCTTTAATAAGAAGACAGCAAAAGAGGGGCATGTACAGCGAAGATGGAGAGAGAGAGATCCCAAGGCTCATGAAGAGCAATTGAAAGAAATGGGATTGATTGGCTGGAAGAAGAGAAGATTCATGTGGTATGGTATTTTGGAAGATTTCTGAAGGGATTCTCATGGGGTAAAGAGAGCAGGTAGGGTCTGGGAAGCCCAAGTTGACAGGAAATACACCTATGGCTGGAACCCACAGGGAGCCAAATTTCAGTTGAATGAAATGAATAATTATCTATTTCTCAGAGCAGTCCATGGAAAAAAATGAACCATGTTTATAGGCGATGATCTGTCTATCACTGTAAGTGTTCAACTAGAGGATAATCAGTTCAGTTCAGTTCAGTTAAGTCACTCAGTCGTGTCTGACTCTTTGTGACTCCATGGACTGCAGCACGCCAGGCCTCCCTGTCCACCATCAACTCCCGGGGCTTACTCAAACTCATGTCCATTGAGTCGGTGATGCCATCCAACCATCTCACCCTCTGTCATTCCCTTATCCTCCCACTTTCAATCTTTCCCAGCATCACAGTCTTTTCCAGTGATCGGCTCTTTGCATCAGGTGGCCAAAGTATTGGAATGTCAGCATCAGTCCTTCCAATGGCTATTCAGGACTGATTTCCTTTAGGATGGACTGGTTGGATCTCCTTGCTTACCAAGGGACTCTCAAGAGTCTTATCCAACACCACAGTTTAAAAGCATCAATTCTTTGGCACTCAGCTTTCTTTATAATCCAACTCTCACATCCATACATGACTACTGGAAAAACCATAGCTTTGACTAGAGGATTTTGACTAGTGGATAATACACACTTTTTCAAATATCCAACAATCCTGAAATTCTTAGGTTTCTGTGATCATAGAGCTACTCAAAGTTGGAGCCAGAGCTTAGAATGCATAAGTTCTGATGTCTGCTGTTGCACTTTTGACCTCAGAGCCTGTCTCTTGATCAGGGTGGGAACATAGTGCAGTCCCAAGCTCTGGGAAAAGCAGTGATACTGCCTAAGGAGGATTGCATCCCCATTCTCCTGAACCTCAGTCTCTCATTTCAGAAACTTATACTACCATTATATCCATCATGCTGTGAGTGCCTCTGGGCTCCTAGGAATACTGAAAAGAAAGAGTCATAGGAAACTGAGTTCAGGGTTTCTTAGACTCGCTGATGACTTTCTTTTTAGCCTACCTGATTTCCTTTCAACAGTAACTATTTCAGAGTATGTGTTTCTGTGGACTGTGGTATAGTATTGGGAGGTACTAATTTCCCTGGTGTAAGCAAGCCTGCAGGCTAGCCAAGCACCTACACTTTCCTCAGAGAAGAAGACTTGCCTCATGTGCACCAACAACTTAAGAAGCTTCAGCTTTCCCTCATTTTATTCAACATTTAATTTTCTTTCTTTTGACAGGGAAGAAAAATAGGAGGAGGGGAATTAAAAGAGAAAACAACCAAGAAAGGGCTGAAGGGGAGGGTGTAGGGAGCACTAAAACCACTGCTATGTAACCAGCCAACAGTGATACTGCAAGTTTATGGGCTTTGGTTGCCATGGAGATGGTTACGTAACTCCAGCTGGTGGTGAAATTTCATACTGCTTGTGGTGGCGAACAATATTTCAGTCACTTAGGGCTACTTTTAAAGAGAACAAATAAAGTAGCCGAGGGACCCTTTGTCTTGCAGTCTACAACCCGCACTGAATTTCAGTCCCACACGCCAGTCATTTTACAGGTTTTTGTGTGTAGCAAAATGTTCCCAATTATTCTCTGAGTAGAGCTGGGTACTTACTCCTCTCTTTGGCCCAAAATGGCTAGGAATGAGGCTTGAAGCAAAGGAAAAAAAAAAAAAAAAGTAAAAGGTCCCCTTACTGGAGTGAAAGGTCTATGTGGAAAATTTCTGCTTGGAAAACTTGGTTTTTGGAAAATCATGAATTGAAGGGAGGGCATTTATCACTAGGACAGTGTCCAAAAGGGCTAGGTATGTCCTCTGTTTTTAACCTCTCTCACACACACACACTTGAACTTGTATGTACAATGATATTAAGTCTCATTTGCCTTTCCAAACAGATTCAGATGAAAGCATGTATATTCACATTTACAATGCTCTACTGAAAACATACACCATTAGATTGCACACACAATTTATTTACACATAAATACACATTTGCTTGAACATACACATTCATTTGGAGCTTCCCAGGTGGCACTACTGGTAAAGAATCTGCCTGCCAATGCTGGACACCCCAGTTCAGCTCCAGGGTCAGGAAGCTCCCCTGGATAAGGGATAGGCTACCCACTCCAGTATTCTTGGGCTTCTCTGATGGCTCAGATGGTAAAGAAATCATCTGCAATGGGGGAGATCTGGGTTAGATCCCTGGGTTGGGAAGATCCCCTGGAAGAGTGAATGGCAACCAACATTCTTGCCTGGAGAATCCCCATGGACTGAGGAGCCTGGTGGGCTACAGTCCATGGGGTCACAAAGGACAGCAAAGCATCAGACACGACTGAGAAACTAAGCACAGCACAGCACATCCCTATTGGACACAAGAACTAAAGGACACAGAGAGAAAAGTGACCCATATTCACGCTGTAATTAATATGCAGAGATTTGAACCTGGACCTTTTGATGACAAATTCAGTGCTATTGCCCCTGTGACTGCCTGCCACCACAGTACAGTAGAGACATTTTGAGTGAAAACATTCTACATGAGGAATTGAAACCGTAAACCTCTGCTTCTGAGAACTGTCTGGGAAGTTGAGGTTATGTTTTAGGTGATGTCTCTGTCCTCTTTTGTATCTCACCTAGCAATGAGGTAAATAGAGGTAATTCCATTTACCCATATCAGAATTTCCCACTCACTTGGTACCACTTGTGTCTCCTTAATCCTCTAGTCATATCCTACCCTGCCTTGTTGGTCTGGCCAGTGAGCAATGCCAACCTAGGCTTTATGCACTCATCTTTCTTTATTATTTATAGAGTGACAACAGCTTGACTGCATCATACACAGAGGAGCAAGAGACCCAGAACCAGCTCTGAAGCTAGAATAATTCAGCCACACTGCTTATACTCCAGATAAATGAATAGGAAAATAATATTTCAGGATCAATTTGGTTTTCAGGACAAAGCTTTCTAGAAAGGTTCTGAAGCACTTGAGTTCTGGAGTCAAAATTTTCTGCCAGGATATTTCTGATTTCAAAAGCTTCTGAGACTAGAAAGTTCTAGATTTGTTGTTGGAGCACGAAGTCTCTGAAGTCAGAGTATTGGGATTTGAAAGGATGTAAGAATGGAGATAATGAAAAAATAGAATAGATTTCATAACAGGGGAAAAGTGGTGTGTTGAGCTCCATCCATCAAATTTATGGCTGGCTTCCTTTTTCCTCTCCCTTTCTACTCTTCACACTCCTCCAATCTGCTCTCTGGCCCAGGATGCTGACTGGTATACTAACAAGTTTAAGTGCTCTCTCTGGTTTCTAATTGTGCTTGGTTAAGGGGAAATCTGGCAGAAAATTAGAGGGAAGGAGAAAAATCAGAGTCACGGTCTTTATTCTTCCAGCTCCCTCCATTCAGTGTCACCTTGAGTTGTACTTTTCAACTAAAGATAACAGTTCCTCTCCTGACAATTCTCTCCAGAGGCACTTTTTTTCCCAAATTTCAGTAACTCCCTCCTTTCACTCTTTCAGACTTAAGAGTGGTGACAAGAACCTACATTGAGTACTGTACCAGGCCTTGAGGTTTCCCTATGCCACACTCATACCTTTGTAAACAGTTTTTTTATTCAAACCTCTCGATATTCTAATTTGTATGCACCTACTATTTCCTTCTGGGACTAAAGTGCAAAGAAAATCTATAGGAAACAGTTATGTTATAGTCCATCTCATATCCAGTTAGAGAGAAGAGTGACCAGGATTGATTTTCTGGTGCTGCTCAGGGTGCCCTAAAATGTCCTGTCCTTTTTACCTTAGGTAGCCTCTCACATAGGTCCTCAAATGGTAATCATGATATTTGCCTGAGGACCCTTCTAAGCCATAAAGCCATTTCAAGAAGGAAGTTCAGTTCAGTCACTCATTTGTATCCATATCTTTGTGACCCCATGGACTGCAGTATGCCAGGCTTCCCTGTCCATCACCAACTCCTGGAGCTTGCTCAAACTCATGTCCATGGAGTTGGTGATGCCATCCAACCATTTCATCCTCTGTCATCCCCTTCTCCTCCTGCCTTCAATCTTTCCCAGCATCATGGTCTTTTCCAATGAGTCAGCTCTTCGCATCAGGTGGCCAAAGTTTTGGAGTTTCAGCTTCAGCATCAGTCCTTCTAATGAATATTCAGGACTGATTTCCTTTAGCACTGACTGGTTTGATCTCCTTGTAGTACAAGGAACTCTCAAAAGTCTTCTCCAGTACCACAGTTCAAAAGCATAAATTCTTTGGCACTCAGCTTTCTTTATGGTCCAACTCTCACATCCATACATGACTACTGGAAAAACCATTGCTTTGACTAGATGGATCTTTGTCAGCAAAGAAATGTCTCTACTTTTTAATATGCTGTCTTTCTCCCAAGGAGCACATGTCTTTTAATTTCATGGCTTCAGTCACCATATGCACTGATTTTTGAGCCCAAGAAAATAAAGTCTGTTTCCATTGTTTCCCCATCTATTTGCCATGAAGTTGTGGGACCAGATGCCATTATCTTCATTTTTTGAATGTTGAATGTTGAGAACCTCATGAACATTATGAAAAGGCAAGAGAGCAGAGCCCCGTCCATTGTAGAAGTATGTCATTTTCTATCATTTCAACTTGCTTCCCAATTCAAAGCCTAAGGCTTGAATCCCAAATTAGAAGAGACATATACTTTTTTCCTACAAGCCCTAGGAATAGCCCAGAAAAAATCATTAATGACATTTCACAGGCTACTTGAGAGACACAGGATGTTCAAAATAGGACATGCAGTAAAGACAAAGGATAGACTTTCTGTTCTAACAGTCAATATTTGCATTGCTTGAGGTTGCTCATGTTGATTGGTGTTGCCCTCCTAGTGTCAGAAAGACAGAAACAGACCCTGAAAAGGAAGGAGATTCACTTGACAAAGTTTAGACAGCAAGCCAAGGATGCAATCTGATGAGGACTCAGGAACTCTTGATTCCTAAAGCTGGCTACACCATTCCCAGTTAGAATTTATGACTCTCAATTTCCCTCTCTCATTTTTGCCCTTAGAAGTACAGTTTGTGGGGACGGGAGTCATTTTCTTGGACTTGCTTAGTATCTGACAATCCACCAATGTTCCTGGATTATTTCTTCTCTGCAGAATATTAAGAAGGGTGGTTTTAGTATTATCTAAGCCTCTTCTCTATTCCCAGGTATCACATTTTTTCTTATCACCATCAACATAAGAACATCCTATTTAGATCCTCATCTAAAGATCCCACAACTCAAGACTATTTAGACCAAAAGTTATCAAATTTTGTTCTCCTAAGGTTATTCAGGGGCTACTATGGGGGTATAAAGGTTTATATTAATAGGAGGTAGGGCTGCAGGGAAGAATCTCCTTCTTTAACCACTGCTGTCTCTACCATCCTTGTCATTCTTATTATCCTCAGTCCACAAGAGCAATTCTGCTGTTTTTTCTGCTTTATGTACCAAGCTTTGATTTATGGTTAAATTTGGGGGAAAAAAACTAACCGCTGCCTAAAGCAATTAGAAAACCACTGATTTATTCCAACTCCTTAATTATATAGGTGAGAAAACAGAGGCTCAGAGAGGAAAACAGATTTGTTCAAGATCACACAGTAAATAATTCAGTAGCACACTTCCAGATGTTCCAGCTGGATTTAGAAAAGGCAGAGGAACCAGAGATCAAATTGTGAACATCCATTGGATCATCAAAAAAGTAAGAGAGTTCCAGAAAAAAAACATCTACTTCTGCTTTATTGACTATGCCAAAGCCTTTGACTGTGTGTGGATCACAAAAAAAAAAAAAAAAAAAAAAAAAATGGAATATTCCTCAAGAGATGGGAATACCAGATCACCTGAACTGCCTCCTGAGAAGTCTGTATGTAGGTCAAGAAGCAACAGTTAGAACTGGACATAGAACAACAGACAGGTTCCAAATCGGGAAAGGAGTACATCAAGTCTGTATATTGTGACCCTGCTTATTTAACTTATATGCAGAGTACATCATGAGAAATACTGGACTGGATGAAGCACAAGCTGGAATCAAGATTGTCGGGAGAAATATCAATAACCTCAGATATGCAGATGACATTATCCTTATAGCAAAAAGAGAAGAAGAACTAAAGAGCCTCTTGATGAAAGTGAAAGAGGAGAGTGAAGAAGTTGGCTTAAAACTCAACATTCAGAAAACTAAGATCATAGAGTCTGTCTCCATTACTTCATGGAAAATAAATAGGGAAACAGTGGAAACAGTGACAAACTTTATTTTGGGGGGCTCCAAAATCACTGCAGATGGTGATTGCAGCCATGATTTTAAAAGGCACTTGTTCCTTGGGAGAAAATTTTTGACCAGCCTAGACAGCATTTGGACTCTGTGGGAGAAGGTGAGGGTAGGATGATTTGAGAGAATAGCATTGAAACATGCATATTATCATATGTGAAATAGGTAGCCAGTCCAGGTTTGATGCATGAGACAGGGTGTTCAGGGCTGGTGCACTGGGATGACCCTGGGAATGGGATAGGGAAAAAAGTGGGAGGGGGTTTCAGGATGGGGAATACATGTACACCCATGGCGGATTCATGTCAATGTATGGCAAAAACCACTACAATATTATAAAGTAATTACCCTCCAATTAAAATAAATAAATTAATTGTAAAAAAAAGATAAAGAAAATGAAAAGCAGTGATATTACTTTGCCAACAAAAGTCCACCTAGACAAAGCTATGGTTTTTTCAGTAGTCATGTATGGATGTGAGACTTGGACTATAAAGAAAGCTGAAGAATTGATGCTTTTGAACTGTGGTGTTGGGGAAGACTCTTGAGATTCCCTTGGACTGCAAGGAAATCCAACCAGTCAATCCTAAAGGAAATGAGTCCTAAATAGTCATTGGAAGGACTGATGCTGAAGCTGAAACTCCAATATTTTGGCCACCTGATACAAAGAACTGACTCATTTGAAAAGACCCCTAAGCTGGGAAATATTGAAGGTGGGAGGAGAAGGGGATGACAGAGGATGAGATTGTTGGATGGCTTCACTGACACAATGGACATGAGTTTGAGTAAACTCCTGGAGTTGGTGATGGACAGGGAGGCCTGGCGTGCTGCAGTCCATGGGTTCACAAAGAGTTGGACACGACTGAGCGACTGAACTGAAATGAGCACATTTAATCAGGTAAGGACTAATGAAGATCCTTACTGCATGACCTCAACCCAATTATCATTGGGTTGGCATTACCCTCACAGTCTTCCCTCCCAGCAGCCTTGGAGTGGACAGTGGGAGGAACCAGCACATTAGTCCTTGAGAATATGACTGTGAAAGGGGTGCTACTGTTTGGGTGCTCATGGTGCCTGCAGAGATGTGTTCTCCTACCCACCGCCCATGAATAGTTGCTTGCTATGCTTAAGACTGAATTGTACAAGACTGCTGTCTCTGGCCTGGCAGCCACACTTTCTACACTCAAGGTCCTTAGTCCATTAAAGAGTTTTCTACCCTTTTTTGATATATATCTGCCTTTTTTTGATATATTTCTATCAAATATATTTTCAACTTGGAACGCAAGCTTTAACCTACAGAGTGACAGCTAGAGAAATGATGCTGACTATGTTCCAAGGCAGAGAGGTATTTTGGCTATTACTAATAGGAAAGTGGAAGCTGCAGCTGTGTTTGGAGTAAAGTTCATTGAGGAATTCTTACAGATGATGCTCCATTGCCAGAGCATTACACAACACTGCCCTCTTGACAGGCCTAAAATTATCGGACACAAAGGTAAAAGGGAAAAGTTGAAGCAGTGGGTATTTGCAGCCCTGAGACAGAATAGCTCTTGTCTCTGTTCTGGACAGGCCCTGGCATGAAAGAATGGGAGTTTCAAATTATTGCTTGCTCCACTCGAGTCTAGCGTTACCAGATATCTGATGTAGCAATAAGGGGTAGGGACTTTAAAGCTAGGCTGTTTGGTTCAAATTCTGGCTCTATCATTTATTGTCTGTATGCTTTGGGGAAATTATTGATCCTTTCTATACCTCAGTTGTTCTGTATGTAAAATAGGGGTAATAACCTATATCACAGGGTAGTTGCAAGGATTAAATGAGATGGTATATGTAAAATACATAGGTCACTATCTAGAGCTATAGTAAGCTAATTATATGTAAAATTCCACTATTATTACTACTTCCCCAGACCTTGGACCCAACTCAGAGTCTTGGGTGCAAGGACCTAGACAAGTTACAACTAATTTAAGAAGCAGATGCCACTGAAACAGTTTCTGAGAGGGAGTGAAAGACAAAAATAAGAAAATTATTATTTATCTCTTTTTTAAAATTTTTATTAGTTTTATTTAAATTTTACTTCAAATATATTTATTCATTTAAATTTATTTATTTATTTATTATTTGGAGGCTAACTACTTTAAATATTGTATTGGTTTTGCCATACATTGACATGAATCTGCCATGGGTGTACATGCGTTCCCCATCCTGAACCCCCCTCCCACCTCCCTCCCCATCCCATCCCTCTGGGTCATCCCAGTGCACCAGCCCTGAGCACCCTGTCTCATGCATTGAACCTGGACTGGCGATTAGTTTCACATATGATAATATACATGTTTCAATGCCATTCTCCCAAATCATCCCACCCTTGCCTTCTCCCACAGAGTCCAAAAGACTGTTCTATACATCTGTGTCTCTTTTGCTGTCTCACATACAGGGTTATCATTACCATCTTTCTAAATTACATATATATACATTAGTATACTGTATTGGTGTTTTTCTTTCTGGCTTACTTCACTCTATATAGTATGCTGTATTTTAATCCACCTCATTAAACTTGTTCAAATGTATTTTTTTAGTGGTTGAGTAATATTCCATTGTGTATATGTACCACAGCTTTCTTATCCATATGTCTACTGATGGACATCTAGGTTGCTTCCATGTCCTGGCTATTATAAACAGTACTGCAATGAACATTGGGGTACACGTGTCTCTTTCAATTCTGGTTTCCTCAGTGTGTATGCCCAGCAGTGCGATTGCTGGGTCATATGGCAGTCCTATTTCCAGTTTTTTAAGGAATCTCCACACTGTTCTCTGCCGGGGTCCAGCCCCAGCTGATCCAGGGTATTCGAAGGAGAGACGGCATAGGCGAGGGTCAGGAAACAACTGCTTAATTAAACTTTAATTAAGGAATAGAATAAGGATAGCTCAGTAGGAAAATTCAGTGGAGAAAAGAGGCTGAGTAGCTTGGTTTACGCGGGGGACCAATAAAACTTCAAGACAAGAAGCTTGCACCACTTACGTAGGCCGCAGGCGTCCTTCCGTTCTCCCGAAGGAGAGGAGACTCTGAGGCCTCCCCGGTCGGATCTTAGAAGCCCAGGCATAATTAGTAAGCATGGTGGGTTCCGCGCTCCAGATGGAGACTCAACCAGAGTGAGAGAGAGAGAGAGACATGGGGAGACCAGTCTTTCGAAGAACTGATCCCAATTCTTTATTTTCCATGGTCTACTTTTATACACTGAGGTGTTATGCAAAAGTCATGCGGGGTCAGCAGTCCTGACTTTTATCAAAGTCAGGTGCTTCATACAAATGTATACAGAGGTCTTAGGGGTGTTACATCATCTTCTGGCCAGGGGGCCTGCTGACAATTTACGACCCTCTCCTTGTGACAGCGGTCAGTCAACCAGGACACTTATTTCTCCAGGGGTGATTATTCTTAAAACAGACGCCACCCAAATAAAGTTACATTCCTATAGGGTGAGGGTGTAGTGGGTTTTAGTTAAGGAAAGAATTTACTTAGCCTAAGGTCTAACGTGATTTATATCAAAGGTTAATACTTATTTCTTCCATATATTCATTAATGTGTGTAAGGGCAGGGGATGTGGAGACTTAGCAGTAAACATTGGCTCAACAAATGAAAAACCCTTCACCAATATGATTTCTAATCAGCCCATTATACTTATACTAATAGTTTTCTAACTTCTCTAAGGAACCTGTTTTTAGAAGGTTTAAAGCATCTCGTGCCTCTCACAGTTGGGAGGCTGTGAGCAATCACATGTGGCCGGACAAGCCTGTCAGGCAGGCTAGAGAACCTTCAGAGGAGTTTGTAGGTTAAAACACTCCTATCACGCCCAGGAATTATTATTAACTGGAGCTCTAAGTTAACTCCTTCTCCGAAAGAGGTGGTGGAGGACAGCCCCCCGTAAAGTCAGAGGTGTAGGTGAGAGCACAAAGTAGTAAAGTAGGCAGGCTCTGGTTATGGGGGTAGATGCTCGAGGATTTCCAGGGGGACTCCTGAGGCTCGATCCCGCCTTTGCGTATGTCAAGCCTCCTTCCTCATGACCTTTGCCATGGGTGGAGTGCCTCACGCCGGCCCCCAACAGTTCTCCATAGTGGCTGTAACTAGTTTGCATTACCACCAACCATGTAAGAGGGTTCCCTTTTCTCCACACCCTCTCCAGCATTTATTGTTTGTAGACTTTTAGATAGCAGCCATTCTGACTCGTGTGAAATGGTACCTCATTGTGGTTTTTGATTTGCATTTCTCTAATGAAGACTCTTGAGAGTCCCTTGGACTGCAAGGAGGTCCAACCAGTCCATCCTAAAGGAGATCAGTCCTGGGTGTTCATTGGAAGGACTGATGCTAAAGCTGAAACTCCAATACTTTGGCCACCTCACGAGAAGAGTTGACTCACTGGAAAAAAACCCTGATGCTTGGAGGGATTGGGGGCAGGAGGAGAAGGGGACAACAGAGTATGAGATGGCTGGATAGCATCACCGACTTGATGGACATGAGTTTGGGTGAACTCCGGGAGCTGGTGATGGAGAGGGAGGCCTGGCGTGCTGTGATTCATGGCTCAGAAAGAGTCAGACACGACTGAGTGACTGAACTGAACTGAACTGAATAATGAGTGATGTTGAGTATCTTTCCATGTGCTTGTTAGCCATCTGTATGTCTTCTTTGGAGAAATGTCTGTTTAGTTCTTTGGCCCATTTTTAGATTGGGTTGTTTATTCTTCTGGAACTGAGCTACAAGCGTTGCTTGTATATTTTTGAGATTAATTATTTGTCAGTTGCTTCATTTGTTATTATTTTCTCCCATTTTGAATGCCGTCTTTTCACCTTGCTTATAGTTTCCTTTGTTCTGCAAAAGCTTTTAATTTTAATTAGGTAGCATTTGTTTATTTTTGCTTTTTATAGTTTCTAGCCTTATGTTTAGATCTTTAATCCATTTTCAGTTTATTTTTGTGTATGGTGTTAAAAAGTGTTCTACTTTCATTTTTTTACAAGTCGTTGACCAGTTTCCCCAGCACCACTTGTTAAAGAGTTTGTCTTTTCTCCATTGTATATTCTTGCCTCCTTTGTCGAACATAACGTGACCATAGGTGCATGGATTTATCTCTTGGTTTTCTATTTTGTTCCAGTGATCTATATTTCTGTCTTTGTGCCAGTGCCATACTGTCTTGATGACTGTGGCTTTGTAGTAGATCCTGAAGTCAGGCAGGTTAATTCCTCCAGTTCCATTCTTTTTCTCAAGATTGCTTTGGCTATTCAAGTTTTTTTGTATTTCCATTCAAATTGTGAAATTATTTGATCTAGTTCTGTGAAAAAATACCATTGGTAGCTTGAAAGGGATTGCATTGAATATATAGATTTCTTTGGGTAGTATACTCATTTTCACTATATTGATTCTTCCAATTCATGAACACAGTATATTTGTCCATCTATTTGTGTCCTCTTTGATTTCTTTCACCAGTGTTTTATAGTTTTCTATATATAGGTCTTTAGTTTCTTTAGGTAGATATATTCCTAAGTATTTTATTCTGTTTGTTGTAATGGTGAATGGAATTGTTTCCTTAATTTCTCTTTCTGTTTTCTCATTGTTAGTGTATAGGCATGCAAGGGATTTCTGTGTGTTGATTTTATATCCTTCAACTTTACTATATTTATTAATTAGCTCTAGTAATTTTTCTGGTCGAGTCTTTAGGGTTTTCTCTGTAGAGGATCATGTCATCTGCAAACAGTGAGAGTTTTGCTTCTTCTTTTCCAACCTGGATTCTTTTTATTTCTTTTTCTGCTCCGATTGCTGTGGCCAAAACTTCCACAACTATGTTGAATAGTAGTGGTGAGAGTGGGCACCCTCATCTTGTTCCTGACTTTAGGGGAAATGCTTTCAATTTTTCACCATTGAGGATAATGTTTGCTGTGGGTTTTTCATATATAGCTTTTATTATGTTGAGGTATGTTCCTTCTATCCCTTCTTTCTGGAGGGTTTTTATCATAAATGGATGTTGAATTTTGTCAAAGGCTTTCTCTGTATGTTTTGAGATAATCATATGGTTTTTATTTTTTGATTTGTTAATGTGGTGTATTACATTGATTGATTTGTGGATATTGAAGAATCCTTGCATCCCTTGGATAAAGCCCATTTGATCATGATGTATGATCTCTTTAATATGTTGTTAGATTCTGTATGCTAGAATTTTCTTAAGGATTTTTGCATCTATGTTCATCAGTGATATTGGCCTTTAGTTTTCTTTTTTTGTGTGTCATCTTTGTCAGGTTTTGGTATTAGGGTGATGGTGGCCTCATAGAATGAGTTTGGAAGTTTACTTTCCTCTGCAATTTTCTGGAAGAGTTTGAGTAGGATAGGTGTTAGCTCTTCGCTAAATTTTTGGTAGAATTTAGCTGTGAAGCCATCAGGTCCTGGGCTTTTATTTGCTGGAAGATTTCTGATTACAGTTTCAGTTTCCATGCTTGTGATGGGTCTGTTAAGATTTTCTATTTCTTCCTGGTCCAGTTTTGGAAAGTTTTACTTTTCCTAGAATTTGTCCATTTCGGCCAAATTGTCTGTTTTATTGGCATATAGTTGCTGATAGTAGTCTCTTATGATCCTTTGTATTTATGTGTTATCTGTTGTGATCTCTCCATTTCATTTCTAACTTTGTTGATTTGAGTTTTTTCCCTTTGTTTCTTGATGAGTCTGGCTAATAGTTTTTGAATTTTATTTATCTTCTCAAAGAACCAGCTTTTGGCTTTGTTGATTTTTGCTATGGTCTCTTTTGTTTCTTTTGCATGTACTTCTGCCGTAATTTTTAAGATTTATTTCCTTCTACTAACCCTGTGGTTCTTCATTTCTTCCTTTTCTAGTTGCATTAGGTGTAGAGTTAGGTTATTTATTTGAATTTTTTCTTGTTTCTTGAGGTAAGCTTGTATTGCTATGAACCTTCCCCTTAGCACTGCTTTTACAGTGTCCCATAGGCTTTGAGTTGTTGTGTTTTCATTTTCATTCATTTCTATGTATATTTTGACTTCTTTTTTTATTTCTTCTGTGATTTGTTGGTTATTCAGCAGCGTGTTGTTCAGCCTCCATATGTTGGAATTTTAAATATTTTTTCTCCTGTAATTGACATCTAATCTTAAAGCATTGTGGTCAGCAAGATGCTTGGAATGATTTCAATTTTTTTGAATTTACCAAGGCTAGATTTATGGCCCAGGATTTGATCTATGCTGGAGAATGTTCCATGTGCACTTGAGAAAAAGGTGAAATTCATTGTTTTAGGGTGAAATGTCCTATAGATATCAATTATGTCTAGCTGTTCTATTGTATCATTTAAAGTTTGTGTTTCCTTGTTAATTTTCTGTTTAGTTGATCTATCCATAGGTGTGAGTGGGGTATTAAATCTCCCACTATTATTGTGTTATTGTTAATTTTCCCTTTCATACTTGTTAGCATTTGTCTTACATATTACAGTGCTTCTATGTTGGGTGCATGCTGCTGCTGCTGCTGCTAAGTCGCTTCAGTCGTGTCTGACTCTGTGTGGCCCCATAGACGGCAGCCCACCAGGCTCCCCCGTCCCTGGGATTCTCCAGGCAAGAACACTGGAGTGGGTTGCAATTTCCTTCTCCAATATGTTGGGTGCATATATAATCATAATTGTTGTATCTTCTTGGATTGATCCTCTGATCATTATATAGTGTCCTTCTTTGTCTCTTTTCACAGCCTTTGTTTTAAAGTCTATTTTATCTGATATGACTATTGCTACTCATGCTTTCTTTTTGGTCTCTATTTGGGTGGAATATCTTTTTTCAGCCCTTCACTTTCAGTCTGAATGTGTCCCTTGTTTTGAGCTGGGTCTCTTGTAGACAACATATATAGGGGTCTTTTTTTTTTTTTCTTTTTTTTAATCCATTCAGCCAGCCTTTGTCTTTTGGTTGGGACATTCAACCCATTTACATTTAAGGTAGTTATTGATAAATATGATCCCAATGCCATTTACTTTATTGTTTTGGGTTCAAATTTATACACCGTTTATGTGTTTCCTGTCTAGAGAATATCCTTTAGTATTTGTGGGAGAGCTGGTTTGGTGGTGCTGAATTCTCTCAGCTTTTGCTTGTCTGTAAAGCTTTTGATTTCTCCTTCATAGTTGAATGAGATCCTTGCTGGGTATAGTAATCTGGGCTGTATGTTATTTTCTTTCATCACTTTTAGTATGCCTTGCCATTCCCTTCTGGCCTGAAGCGTTTCTATTGAAAGATCAGCTGTTATCATTTGGGGAATCCCCTTGTGAGTTATTTGTTGTTTTTCCCTTGCTGCTTTTAATATTTGTTCTTTGTGTTTGACCTTTGTTAATTTGATTAATATGTGTCTTGGGGTGTTTCACCTTGGGTTTATCCTGTTCGGGATTCTCTGGGTTTCTTGGACTTGGGTGACTATTTTCTTCCCCATTTTAGGGACGTTTCTGACTATTATCTCCTCAAGTATTTTCTCATAGCCTTTCTTTTTGTCTTCTTCTGGGACTCCTATGATTCGAATGTTGGGGCGTTTAACATTGTCCCAGATGTCTCTGAGGTTATCCTCCTCTCTTTTAATTATTATTATTATTTTTTTAATTTTCTTCTCTGTTTCATTTATTTCTACCATTCTATCTTCCACCTCACTAGTCCTATCTTCTGCCTCCGTTGTTCTACTGTTGGTTCCCTCCAGAGTGTTTTTGATCTCATTTATTGCATTATTCATTATATATTGACTCTTTTTTATTTCTTCGAAGTCCTTGTTAAACATTTATTGCATCTTCTCTATCTTTCTCCAGGATATTTTTGGATCATTTTCACTATCATTATTCGGAATTCTTTATCAGGTAGATTCCCTATCTCTTCCTCTTTTGTTTGGTTTGGTGGGCACTTATCCTGTTCCTTTACCTGCTGGGTATTTCTCTGCCTTTTCATCTTGTTATATTGCTGTGTTTGGGGTGGCCTTTCAGTATTCTGGCAGTCTGTGGTTCTTCTTTATTGTGGAGGTTCCTCGCTGTGGGTGGGGTTGGACATGTGGCTTGTCAAGGTTTCCTGATTAGGGAAGCTTGTGTCTTTGTTCTGGTGGGTGGAGCTGGATTTCTTCTCTCTGGAGTGCACTGAAGTTTTCAGTAATGAGTTTTGAGATATCAGTGGGTTTGGTGTGACTTTGGGCAGCCTGTATATTGAAGCTCAGGGCTGTGTTCCTGTGTTGCTGGAGAATTTGTGTGGTATGTCTTTCTCTGGAACTTGTTGGCCTTTGGTTTCAGTGTAGGTATGGAGGCATTTGATAAATGCCTATTGATTAATGTTCCCTGGAGTCAGGAGTTCTCTGGTGTTCTCAGGATTTGGACTTAAGCCTCCTGCCTCTGGTTTTCAGTCGTATTCTTACAGTAGCCTCAAGACTTCTCCATCTATACAGCACTGATGATAAAACATCTAGGTTAATGATGAAAAGTTTCTCCCTAGTGAGGGACACCTGGAGAGGTACACAGAGTTACATGGAGAAGAGAAGAGGGAGGAGGGAGATAGAGGTGACCAGGAGGAGAAGAGGGAGAATCAAAAGGGGAGAGAGCAAGCTAGCCAGTAATCACTTCCCTATGTGCTCGCCACAGTCTGGACCCCTCAGAGATGTTCACGGAGTTACATGGAGAAGAGAAGAGGGAGGAAGGAGAGAGAGGTGGCCAGGAGGTTAAAAGGGGGAATCAAAAGGAGAGAGACAGATCCAGCCAGTAATCAGTTCCCTAAGTGTTCTCCACAGCCCAGATCACAGAAAGAGATTCCCAGAGTTGAGTAGAGAAGAGAAGGGGGAGGGAGGAGATAGATGTGACCTGGTGGAGAAAAAGCAGAGTCCAAAGAGGGAGAGAGCAATCCAGGCAGTAATCTTGCTCCCAAGTAAAAATGGGTACTGAATATTGGGTTCTTAAAACTACAAAATTGATAACAAATACCAAAAAGCAAAGATTAAAATCTAGAGTAGAGGTTATATTCTCAAAAATACAATATTTAAGAAAAAAACAGAGTCACAAAAATTATAATATATACATATATATATATATATATATATATATATGAAGCTTGCTTTAAAAATAGGGTCTTTTTTTTTTGCAAAGTAATAGTAGGTTATAAAACTGAAAATTAAAGGAGTAATAGAGGAAGTAAAAATTAAAAAATGTAAAAAATGATAACACTAAAAATATATCTAGGACTTTCTCTGGTGGTGTTGTGGACCGTGTGGGGTCAGTTCATTTTCAGATAGTTCCTTGATCGAGCTTACACTTCTCAAGATCTATAGGCCCATTCTTAGGTAGTTGGTGCTAACACAGGGTTTCAGTCTATTGCAACTGTCACTTCCAAGGCGGTTCCCTCTGTTTATTTTAGCTTCTGTTTGCTGGCCTCTTCAGTGTCTAATTTCCACCCTGACACAAGGGGGCGGTGCTGGTCACTGTTTTTAGGCTCATTTGTTCAGTCCTGCTGTGGGGAGGAAGGAACCCTGCAAACAAATATCACTGGCGTCTGTGAGGAGTGCTCCCAGTGTCTCTGCCACACTGGGTTTGCTCACGGTTTGTGTGCTTTCCCAGTCTACACTGCTTAGGTTCTAGGTTGCTCTGCCAGGAACTGTCTGAGGCTAGCCCTGGGTTGAGTGCACGTCCCAGGTCTAAACCGCTCAGGTTCAGGTTCTCGGGTACTCCACAAAGGCACAGACTTGATTGAGCCTGCATTTTGTGCCCTTCCCAGGTCCGTGCAGCTCAGGTGACCAGGTGCTTGGCGAGCTGTGACTTATCGCCTCCCCTGTCCCATTCACTCAGTTTTCTGGGTGTACAATGGGCTCGCCTTCTCAGGTGTGCTGTGTGTTTCCTCTGGGGAGCTGATCTCTGGCTGCAACCCTCCTGGTGGATGTCGACCGTCCAGAATCCCAAGGAGTCTTGGTTAGCAATGAAGCCTGCTTGCAGTTTGGTAGAGGATGCCTCTCTGGGGCTGTGATTGCCCCCTTCTGGCTCTGGCTGCCCTTGCCTTCCTGTCTCCAGCGGGGGATGAGCCAATCCGCAGCCGGCTAGCTCTGCTCAGTCCTTTGTTCTGTGAGCGGGCCTGGCAGTGTTTCAGGTTAGGGCTTTGCATGGGATAGCTATTATTTACCTCTTATCCCTACTCTGTGGCAGATATTTTATGCTAACATCAAAATTATACCATTGAATTCTCAAGACATATTTGTAAACTATTATATAACCTTTTTTCATATGAAGAAATTGTGGCTGATAAAAGTTTAATAATTTTCTAAAGCTTACCTGGAATCAAGAGTCAAACCCACATATCTATTTGCCAAGTCCCATGCACGTTATTTCTACTTATGGCCAGGTGTATCTGATGGGAAACTCAGATGACAGAATTGACATTGGAAATGCAAGGGCAATGAATTAGAGGTAGTGCCATTTTGGCTCTGCCTCAAAAAAATTGGGACATTTTCAAAGCAAAAGGAAAATTATGGGAAGCCCTTGCATACTGTTTTAGCATCTCTATTGTTCTTGCCTTTCCAAATGGAATCTGATGACCATGCCCATTTCCTCCTTCTTTGTTTTCTAAATACTCAGGATGGAAGACACTGGGATAGTCTATAAGTTATGACATTTCTGGAGAGCACTTGTGTGCCATGGGCTCAGGACATCCTCAAGTGTTAGAACCAATTCCTCTGAAACTTCATTTGTCAATTGATAATCACACAAAATCCCAGATAAAGGGAATTGGAATAAAGTCAGAAAGAATGTTGGAGGATATAAAACCACCAGAGCTAAGGCTGTGGCAGAATAAAGTCTGTAGTTCCTTCTATCTCTTGATCATTCAACCCTGAAACACTACTTCTGGGTATGGTAAAACCCAGGGCTGGTTATCCACATTTGCCTGTGATGTGAAACATGTATTCTGCTTCTAGTAGTGAAGAAATAGGGTCAAGAGAAGTAGACATATTACTCTTTCTTTGTATGTCAGTGTTAGCTCTCAGACTGGAGGAAGAAAATGTGAACTGAGCTGGCAGAGGCAACTGTAAACTAGGAAGCAGTTTTCTAGTTTGGGAACAGGGTGACAGAGAGATGGATAATGAGGAAGTTGTCATTCAAGCAGAAAGACTTTGGCTAGCTCACCAAGGAGTTAAGTGAAACTCACAGTAGACACCAATATCAACGTGTACACATAGTAGCACACTGGAGAAACAGGAAAGAATAACACTGAGCAAGCAAGGAGAGAATTTCAGCTGACTGATAAAGCATAACAACTTCATACATCAAACATGGCAATAGTAAACTTTGGGAGATGATTACGTGTGAGTGAAGGGTGTTCATGGTCTTCAGAGGGACAAAAGGTCAGGATAAGAAAAAAGATGGTACTGGACTCAAGCTACAATTCCTGCACCAGCTTCCAAGTCCAAAGAGCCTTTGAGTGCCCAGTTTGTTATTGGCATTCAGCAAAGGATATTTATTACTAGGCTCATAAGATGAGACAGGCAGGAGTCATGAATCTTGGCAGGAAAACAAGACCAAAAGATTTGCTTTGACTAAAAGTCGTATAACTGGAAAGGTTTATTGCTGAACTGATTATGTAAGAGCAGCATTTAAGATAAAGATTTGAAGCCCTTAGGCAGATTTGCAAAGAGAGTTGGGGGAAGGGCTGAATGTATTAATAGGCCATTTAAGAACTGCCTGCCTTTTAAACCTAGTTTCAGACTATAAAGGGGGAAGGCAGTGGGGCATGATAAAGGACACTAATTTGGAGTCAGAAGACCTGGAATCAGTCTTTCCCTTCTCTGTATGTATGCATCACATACATACTAGGTGGTGAAGAAGGAACAGGAGTTAGATTTGGGAATCATTAAGTGGCCTTTTATATCTGACACCTTAGGTTTTAGAGTAACCCTACTTTCAACACCCAGGTGTTTGACTCCCTACAACCTCCAGAACCCTCCAAAGGACCTAACAATCAATTCTCCAGGTGGGCATTCCTCCATTCATCCCTTCTCCCTTGGTCATATCCAGTTTCTCTTGGCCTAACCCAGTAGTTTTCCACTCTGGCAGTACTCACACAGGAAACTTTAAAAAGGCCAAGGCTCAGGCCCCATTCCAGAGACTCTGACTTAAAAGCTCCCTGATTATTCTCATGTACAGCCAGGGTAAAGAACCACTGGCTTAGACAAACTATCTGGTGGACTTAATGTAAACAGCCTTAACTTCCTCAATCTTGATTTCTTGCCTCATTGATTATTGTCTTCACATTTGCTCTGTGGCCCTTTGATCAGTCACAAACCATACAATTCTAATGCATTTTCTACCCATGGCTTATTGTTTTAACAATGATCAGTTCTTGAAACTAAGTCTCCTAATCACTTCACCAGGCACAGATCCATTTTTAGGACTCTTATCTCTAGGCACTTAGGTAGTTAATGTTAAGTGAGTTGGCATTTGTTGATTCACAGCTTTGTAAAATACCTCACTCATGTATAAAATATTAATTTGGATTTTGTGCTATTTGGCACAGGGTTGAACTTACATTCATCTCTAATTATCTAAATCTATTTAATTATTCATTAATTATTTATTTTAAGGATCTTTATAGAAACATAATTTACATACCATATAATTCATTCATTTAAAGTATATAATTCAGTGTTTTTAAAATATATTTGCAGATATGTACAACCATCACCACAGTAAATTCTAGAACATTTTCATCATCTTGAGGAGAAATCCTATACACTAACTATTGCCCACCTAGCACCTGCACCTCAACTTACATCCCTAAGCAACTACTATTCTATTTTCTGTCTCTATAGATCTCCCTATTTTAGAGTTTCATATGAATGGAATTATATAGTATGAGATCTTTTGTGACTGATTTCTTTCATAACATAATGTTTTCAAGAGATATCTATGTTATAGCACGTATTAGTGCTTTATTCATTTTTATGGCTGAATAATGCTCCTTTGTACAGATATGCCACATTTTCTTTATTCATTAGTTGATGGACGTTTGAGTTGTTTCCACCTAACTGAGCAAATAAGCATGCATGCACACTGTCTATTATAAATGATTATTAAAAATTTATGTCTGGGCATATACTTTCATTTCTTTTTATTATAGACCTAGGAGTGGAATTAATGAGTTATGTGGTATCTTTATGCTTAACAATTTGAGGAGCTGCTAGACTGTTTTCCAAAGTGGATGTATTACTTATATTTCCACCAACAGTGTATGAGTGTTCCAATTTCTCCACATCCTAGCCAACACTTCTTATTTCTGAGTTTTTGATTATTCTATTCATGCTGCTGCTGCTGCTGCTAAGTCACTTTAGTCATGTCGGACTCTGTGCGACCCCGTAGACAGCATCTCACCAGGCTCCTCTGTCCTTGGGATTCTCCAGGCAAGAATACTGGAGTGGGTTGCCCTTTCCTTCTCCTCTGTTCATGCTAATGGGTGTGAAATTTTATCTTGATTAATTTGAATTTGCCAGGCCATGCTAAGTCACTTCAGTCATGGCTGACTGTTTGTTCCCCTATGGACTATATAGCCCACCAGGTTCCTCTGTCCATGGGATTCTCCAGGCAAGCACACTGGAGTGGGTTGCCATGCCCTCCTCCAGGGGATCTTCCTGACCAGGGATTGAACCCACTTCTCTTATGTCTCCTGTGTTGGCAAGTGTCTTCTTTACTGCTAGTGCCACATAGGAATATGTATTTACTAATTTGTATTTACCAGGTGACTAATGATGTTAAGAATCTATTCATTTATTTATTGGTCACTGATGTATCTTTGGATAAATGTATACTCAGATATTTGCCTAAAAGATCCATGTAGTCAAAGCTATGGTTTTTCCAGTAGTTGTGTATGCATGTGAGAGCTGGACAATAAAAAAGGCTGAACACCAAAGAATTTATGCCTTTGAACTGTGGTGTTGAAGAAGACTCTTGAAAGTCCCTTGGATAGCAAGGGGATCAAACCAGTTGATCCTAAAGGAAATCAACCCCGAATATTCACTGGAAGGACTGATGCTGAAGCTGAAGTTTCAATACTTTGTGTATTTGAAAACAATACACATCACTCTTCACCCAATGTGAAGAGCTGACTCATTGGAAAAGACCCTGATGCTGGCTAAGATTGAAGGCAGGAAGAGAAGGGGACGACAGAGGATGAGATAGTTGGATGACATCACCAAATCAATGGACACGAGTTTGAGCAAGCTCCAGAAGATGGTGAAGGACAGGGAAGCCTGGCATGTTGCAGTACTAATGCTAAGTCGCTTCAGTCGTGTCCGACTCTGTGTGACCCCACAGACAGCAGCCCACCAGGCTCCTCTGTCCATGGGATTCTCTAGGCAAGAATACTGGAGTGGGTTGCCATTGCCTTCTCCAATGCATGCAGACATGCTAAGTCGCTTCAGTTGTGACTCTGTGCGACTCCATGGACAGCAGCCCCCCAGGCTCCTCTGTCCATGGGATTCTTTAGGCAAGAATACTGGAGTGGGTTGCCATTGCCTTCTCCATGTTGCAGTACATGGGGTTGCAAAAAGTCCGACACAACTGAGTAATTGAACAACAGCAACAATACTCACATCTTTCACCAATTTTTAAATCTGGTTGTTTATTTTTCTATTATTGATTTTTAAGAATTCCTTATTATATTTGTAAACATGTGACAATTAGCTTTTTTATTATAATGTAAGCTCCAGATATTAAGTTGTTGATTGCTAGACATCCATCTTGAATAAATACATTGTCTATACAACTAGATAAAGAGCCAGGCCACACTACCCATGATATTCCCCCCATTTCAGAATTCTCTGATTGACCTAAACAACTGACTGTTTGACTGTTTACTTTTCTCTTTTCATGCTTTAATTCCCACTCTAATATTTTAAATTCACCAATAAAGAGTGAACCCATAAAATCCTAGGTACTCCACTCTTGATTCTAATAAAGGCAGACCCCCAGGTTCACTCACTCTCCCTCTCTACCCATGACCATGCTTTGTGGCCCCAGGTGTGCTGTGTGCCTTTCAGAACCTGTGAGTAATAAACCTTGTTTCCCCCTCCCCAAAGTTTCCTGATGGTTGTTGCTGAGGTGTGTCTAACAGTCATAAGAACCACAAGGGCTGGTTCAGCCACAACACTGATTCTGTTCTAGGAAATGTCTGTGGGAGGCTCACTCACAAATATTTAGTATGAGCCCAGGTGAGTGCTCCCAGGCATTACTAGCTAATAGCATCACTGGCAGGGTTTAGTCCATGGGGTTCCATGACAGAGCAACTTTCACTTTTAGCATCATTATCCATAGGCTGAAACCAACCCAAAATACGTACATATTCTACATACAAGTCCCTTATCACATACATGGTTTAAAAATATTTTCTTCCATTCTTTGGGCTGTCTTTTCATTTTCTTGGTGGTGTGTTTTAAAATTTAAAAAACAAGTTGTTTTTTTTTTTCTTTTTATAAAATTCAGCTATCTGTGATAATCTATATGAGAAAAGTATCTGAAAAAGAATGAATATATGTACATGTATGACTGAATTTCTTTGCTGTACACCTGAACCTAACGCAACATTGTAAATCAACTATACACCAATAAAAATTCAATTTATCTCTTTTTTTCTTTTGTAGGTAGTGCTTTGATGTCATCATGCTTTGGTGCCATATTTACAAACCCTTCGGCAAACCCAAAGTCATGAAGATTTACTCCCATTTATTCTTCTAAGAATTTTATAGGTTTTGAACTTACATTTAGGTCTTTGATCCATTTTGAGTTCTAATGTCATCCATTTGCACGTGGCTGCCCATTTTCTCACCATTATTTATTACAATGATTCTCTTTTTGTCAACCTTGTTGAAAATCAGTGTCAATTTATTTCTGGGCTATTTTATTCCATCAATCAATATATCTATCCGTTTGTCACTTCCACACTGTCTTGACTGCAACTGCATTGTAGTAAGTTGTGAAATAGGGACGTGTGATTGCTTGTGCTTCATTCTTTCTTTTCAAGACTATTTTGACCATTTTGAGTTCCTGCAATTCCACATGAATTCTAGAAACACCTTGTCAATTCTACAAATAACTCCAGCTGTGAATCTAATAAGGATTGTGTTGAAATTGTAAATTAGCTTAGGAAACATTAGGGCTTCCCTGGTAGCTCAGCAGGTAAAGAATCTGCCTGCAATGCAGGATACCCCAGTTTGATTCCTGGGTCGGGAAGATCCGATGAAGAAGGATCGCTCCAGTATTCTTGGATTTCCCTGGTGCCTCAGCTGGTAAAGAATCTGCCTGTAATGTGGGAGACCTGGGTTCGATCTCTGGATTGGGAAGATCTCCTGGAGAAGGGAAAGGCTACCCACTCCAGTATTCTGGCCTGGAGAATTCCATGGACTATATAGTGCATGGGGTCACAAAAAGTCAGAAAAGGCTAACAGACTTTCACTTTCACTTTTTGCTTTAGGAAACATTGCCCTCTTAACAATGCTAAGTCTTCTGATCCATGCACACACATCACTTTTCCATTTATTTATATAGTCTTTAATTTCTTTCAAGAACTTTCTGTGGTTTCCAGAGTATAAATTTTCTAGCTCATTAAATTTATTCCTAAGTATTTCACTCTTTTGACATCATCATGAATGATTTTTTCTCTTTATTTTATCTTTTAATGTTTTATTGCAGGTGCATATAAACACAACATTTTGATTTCATTGATTTTCTGTATTGTTTTTCCATTTTATATCTTATTAATTCCTATGCTATTCCATTCTTTCTGCTTGTTTTAAGTTTCTTTTCAGTTCAGTCACTCAGTCGTTTCTGACTCTTTGCAACCTCATGGACTGCAGCACACCAGTCCTACCTGTCCATCACCAACCCCAGGCATCCCTGTCCATCACCAACTCCCAGAGCTTGCTCAAACTCATGTCCATCAAGTCAGTGGTACCATCCAACCATCTCATTCTCTGTCGTCCCCTTCTCCTCCTGCCTTCAATCTTTCCCAGCATCAGGGTCTTCTCCAATGAGTCAGTTCTTTGCATGAGGTGGCCAAAATATTGGAGTTTCAGCTTCAGCATCAGTCCTTCCAGTGAACATCCAGGACTGATCTCTTCTGGATGGACTTGTTGGATCTCTTTGCAGTCCAAGGGACTCTCAAGAGTCTTCTTCAACACCATAGTTCAAAAGTATCAGTTCTTTGATGCTCAGCTTTTTTTTTTATAGACCAATTCTCACATCCATGCATGACTACTGGAAAACCCATAGCTTTGACTAGACTGACCTTTATTTTAGGTTTAGTTTGCTATTAATTTAGGATCTTACTTCTTTCTTAATATAGGCAGCTACATGTATAATTTTGCATCTAAGCACTGCTTTAGCTATAACCCTTAAGTTTTGGTATGTAGTGCCTTCATTTTCATTCATCTCAAAGCATTTTCTCATTTTTCCTTTTGATTTCTTCTTTAATCCATTTATTGTTTATGAGTGTGTTATTTAATTTCCAAAATTTGAGAATTTCCCCAATTTTCCCCAATTATTGACTTCTAATTTATTTTCATTTGGATCAAAAAAGACACTTTTATTATGCTATGTTTTAAATTTTATTGAGGTCATATGCTTAGAAATAGCATATGATCTATTTCTAAGAATGTTCCATGTGCACTTAAAAATAATGTATTCTCTGCTGATGTTGGGTTTCTGGGTGGGATATTCTAGAGATATATTAGGTCTAATTGCTTTATAGTATTGTTCAAGTATTTTATTTTCTTGTTGGCTTTGTCTTGGTGCTGCTGCTGCTGCTAAGTCATTTCAGTTGTGTCCGACTCTGAGTGACCCCATAGACAGCAGCCCACCATGCTTCTCTGTCCCTGGGATTCTCCAGGCAAGAATACTGGAGTGGGTTGCCATTTCCTTCTCCAGGCTTTGTCTTACTATTTTATAATTTATTGAAAGTAAAGTATTGAAGTCTCCAACTCTTTTTGTTAGATTGTCTATACTTCTCTTCATTTCTGTCAATTATTGTTTCATGCAGTTTGGTGTGCTTTTATTCAGTGCACATATGTTTATAATAGTATATATTCCTGATAGATTGACACTCTTGATAGATGCTACTCTTTGAGTTGGTTGCATCCAACTCTTTGTGACTCTATGGACAGTAGGTTGCCAGGTTTCTCTGTCCATGGGATTCTTTAGGCAAGAATACTGGAGTGGATTGCCATGCCCTCCTCCTAGGGATCTTCCCATCCCAGAGATCGAATTGGCATCTCTTATATCACTTGCATTGGCCGGCAGGTTCTTTACCACTAGTGCCACCACAAAGTAGCTTAATTTATCTCTGGTTATTTTTTTTGTTGTAAATTATATTTAACCTGACATTAACATAGTCTCTCCAGCTTTCCCATAGTTGCTGGTTTGCATATTGTATCTTTTCCTATCCTTTTAATTTCAATTTGTTTGCATCTTTGAATCTAAAGTATGTGTTCTGTATACAATACACAGTTGAGATTTTTTCAAGTCTGACAGTCTTAGTCTTTTGTTTGGATTAATACATTTATATTTATTTTTTGTATGTTTGGAATTATGTGTGACATTATACTTTTGTTGTCTATATGCTTTTTTTGTTTCTTTATTCCTTCCTTACTGCTTTGTTTTGCTTGAACAATATTTCCTAAAGCAGCATTTTATTTATATGAATGATTTGCACTTTATTGTAAAATTTATTTTTAGTCATTGGCCTGAGGTTTATCATATACATCTTAACTTATCAGAATCAGCTTCAGCTTTGTACTTATATGATTCTAGCAATACATATTAGAAATGTAATTCCTGTATTTCTCTAGTCTTTTTTTTTTTTACCAGTTTTTGTGGCACTGTTGTTAAAACTATTATATCTATTAATGCAACAAACCAGACAGTACATTGTTATAATTATTATTTTTTATTTGTTGTCATTTTTAGCCCATTACCACTTTTATTCCATATATTGATACTTCCTTTGTGCTATTATTTGCAAATACATTACCCATACATTGTTTTTCTATAGTTATAGGTCCAATGCATTCTATACATATTTTACACAATTGTTTCTTTAAAATCAGTTAAGAGAAAAAAGGAGAAAACCATATTTATTCGTAGTTTTAAAATAATTATATAATTACTTTTATGATATTTTTATTTATGTGGATTCAAATTATCATCCAGAGTCACTTGCTTTCAGCCTTAGGACTTTTTTTAGTATTTCATGTAAAGCAGGTCTGCAAGTATCAAATTATCTCAGTTTTTGTTTATTTACAAAATCTCAATTTTGCCTTAAGTTTTGAAAAATAGCTTTGCTATATATAGAAATTTTGGTTAACAATTTATTTATTTAAGCATGGCTTATGTGTTTTCTCACTGTCTTCTGTCCTTCATTGCTTCTGCTGAGTGCTGAATTTCTAATCTTATTAGGTCTCCCTTGTAAATGGTATTTCATTTTTCTCTTGCTGTTTTCAAGATTACCTCATCAGCATTTTACTGTTTTGTGCTTATTTATGGGTTTCCTTGCATTTATCTTATTTGAAGCTTGTAGAGCTTCCTGAATACTTAGGTTATTGTTTTTCAATAAATTTGAGATTACAGCTATTACTTCTTTTTATTGAAACAGAGTTGATTTAAAATATTGTGTTACTTTCAGGTGGAAAGCAAAGATATTCAGTTATATATATTCTTGTTGCTGTTGGGGTCGCAAAGAGTTGGACATGACTGAGCGACTAACACACACACACGTGTGTGTGTGTGTGTGTGTATTTGTATGTGTGTGCATGTGTGTGTATTTGTATGTGTGTGTATGTATGTATATATATATATATATATATATTCCCCGCCCCCCCCCCGGTTTCTCTGTGGCTCAGTGATAAAGAATCTGCCTGGGGAGAACAAGATGGTGGAGGAGTAGGTGGACATGGAGTATATCTCTTTCCATGGGTACATTAGGAATACACCTTCAGACACAGAAGTGCATGCAGAACACCAGTTGAGAGCAGACAGGAGTATCTGACACAAAACTGGGTAGGATGAAGGAACTAGGAGGAAAAACAGGAGTGTTAGTAGGACTGGACCTGCCCTTTGTGGGTGGAGGAACTGAAGCGGAGATCTGATCCCCATATCGGGGCAACTGTCTGAGTCAGAGGAGAAACACTTAAGGCTGTGAGTGAAACAGCTGATCTGTGGCAGCCTAAATGGAATGAGAATCAAACAGTCCTTGCCACAGCCATACATACCCTAGACAGGGATGTAGATCCCCTGGAAGGGGCAGTGGCTGTAAGCTGGATTTTAGGGGTTGTGGAGCAATCCCAGGGCGAGGGCTGCTGTTGACTGTGGAGAGACAGATCAAGGAGATTTAAGGGAAGAGATTGTGGTGGGAAATGCCTGTGGAGGAAAGCAGGGTAGCCATGAAAGCAAGGCAATACTGCTGAGTCATGCATAGGGGGTGGAGCCATCACCATAGCCTCTCTTCCCTCAACACGCCAGTATTGGCAGCTTAACAGCAGAGAGGCTGGCTCACCAAACACCTGACACAGTGAACTACAGAGTAAGACCCCACCTAGGCTGCCTTTTACTTCCCTGATGCACTGATCTACAGAGTAGGGTCCCAGCCAGGGGGGCCCCTCTATGTGCCTGATGTGCTGAACAACAGAGAAGGACCCCAGGCAAGGGAGCCCTCTAAGTGCCTGAACAGAGGGAGCTATGGAGAAAGACTGGCCAAAGAGGCCTTCTGATCACAAGCTACAAGAGGCTTTAAAAAATACTGATGGACCCATAACTCCTGCAATGTAAGTAGTCCATGTCCCTGAACACTTGATGCAACCAAGGTCCCTGCAAGCCAAGCACCTGTGCCACCTTCATGCTCAACTCTCACCATGGCAGAGTGGCCACAGGCCGAAAATGTTTTGCATCTATGCATGCAGGGTCTCTTAAGTAGTGTCTGACTCTTTGCGACCCTGTAAATTGTGGCCTGCCAGGCTTCTCTGTCAGGGAGAGGGGTATTCTCCAGGCAAGAATACTGGAGCATATTGGCCAATACTTGTTGCCCTACCCTTCTAGAGCACTGTATTTCCTACTGCCCTAGCCTCCAACCCCCCTGAGTACCTGGTGCTGCCAGAACCCCTGCCACCCAAGCAGCTGCACCACCTCCACACCTGGCCCTCACAGGGGCAAATCCAAGTCCTCCAGGCTGCCTCAGGAACAAACCCCAGTGGGTGACCCCCATGCAGAGGTGGAATTAAAACCACAGTTGAAACCCAGGGGCAGTGTGACTAAGGAATAAGACCCCAAGCCTTCCGACCACCTGTACAAACTGCAGATCAAATCCACAAGATCAACTAGGCAGACTCTGTGTCTATGGAATACATAAAAGGGCATTGAGAGCTTCCACAAAATAAAATGCACTATTTCTGATAGCTGCGGACATTGGAGGCAAGAACATAGAGAAGTAGGGCCAGATTAGAATCTGAGCTGCCCCCACAACAGGTCCAGAGATCAGCCCAGTGTTGGAGGGCATCTTAGGGAGGTGAGGTGGACTGTGACTCCCAGCGAGGGAAAGGACTCTGAGAACAGTGACTCAAGAAAAACATTTATTATTCTTATGTTTTGACTTGCTCTGTAGATTCTTTAAGATTTTTTCTTTTTCCCTTTCCCCCCCTTCTGTTGTAGTTGTTGATTTTATTAGCACTATGAAATCTAATTAAGCTTTTGAGCTTTTTTTTTTTTTTCTCTTTTTTTTTTCCCTCAGTCACATTTTTTATTATTATAACCCCCTGCCTCTATATTGGGCTTTTGCAGTTCTGTGGAGTTTTTCTTTTCTTTTTTTTTTCTTTTAATTTTAATTTTTTAAACATTATTTTTTTCTACACTTATTCCTTTGTTTGATTTTCTTACTGTTTTTTCCCCATTGCAGTTAAACTTTAATGTATATATGTTAACTTATTTATCTACTTCTATTTAGCTTTGAATAGCTATTCTTTCTTTCTTTCCTTTCCTCTCAACATATTTGGCCATTTTATTTTCATTGCTTTGTTCTCCAGTTGGCACCTTGCTTTAATTGTTTTCCAGTTTGTGCTTTAGTTAGTTTTGTTCTGGTAGATATGATTTTTTTATTTCCTTTGTTCACCAGATTAATCTGTTGTACTTTATTTCTGTTGGACTGCTTTGATTCTGATTATGTGTATATAGGTATATGTGTATATTCAGTCACACATTTTATTGTTATAAACCTCTGCCTCTACATTGGGCTTTTGCAGTTCTGTGGAGTTTTCTTTTTTCTTTTTTTTTTTTTTTCCTCTTTTCTTTCTTTTTCCATTTTTTTCTTTTCTCTTTTTTATAATTTAAAAATTTTAAAACCTATTATATTTTTCTATATTTATTCATTTGTTTGCCTTTCCTACTGTTCTTTCCCTTTGAAGTTAAACTTGAATGTATATAAATCTTCTTCATCTACTTCTATTTAACTTTTCATATCTATTCTTCCTTTCTTTACTTTATTTCCTCTAAACATATTTGTTAGTTTTGTTTTCATTGCTTTATTCTTCACTTGGCACCTTGGTTTAGTTTTACTTTCTACTTTCTGCTGTAGTTTTTTTTTTTTTTTTTTTTTAATATAAATGTATTTATTTTAATGGAGGTTAATTACTTTACAATATTGTATTGCTTTTGCCATACATAAACATGAATCTGCCACAGGTATACATGTGTTCCCCATCCCAAACCCCCCTCCCTCCTCCCACCCTGTACCATCCTTCTGGGTCATTCCAGTGCACCAGCCCCAAGCATCCTGTATCCTGCATCAAACTTGGGCTGGAGATTCGTTTCATATATGATATTATACATGTTTCAATGCCATTCTCCCAAATTATCCCACCCTCTCCCTCTCCCACAGAGTCCAAAAGACCGTTCTATACATCTGTGTCTCTTTTGCTGTCTCGCATACAGGGTTATTGTTACGATCTTTTTTAATTCCATATATATCCATTAGTATACTGTATTGGTGTTTTTCTTTCTGGCTTACTTCACTCTGTATAATATGCTCCAGTTTCATCCACCTCATTAGAACTGATTCAAATGTATTATTTTTAATGGCTGAGTAATACTCCATTGTGTATATGGACCACAACTTTCTTATCCATTCATCTGCTGATGGACATCTAGGTTGCTTTCATGTCCTGGCTATTATAAACAGTGCTGCGATGAACATTGGGATACATGTGTCTCTTTCAATTCTGGTTTCCTCGGTGTGTATGCCCAGCAGTGAAGTTGCTGGGTCATAAGGCAGTTCTATTTCCAGTGTTTTAAGGAATCGCCACACTGTTCTCCATAGTGGCTGTACTAGTTTGCATTTCCACCAACAGTGTAAGAGGGTTCCCTTTTCTCCACACCCTCTCCAGCATTTATTACTTGTAGACTTTTGGATCGCAGCCATTCTGACTGGCATGAAATGGTACTTCATCATGGCTTTGATTTGCATTTCTCTGATAATGAGTGATGTTGAGCATCTTTTCATGTGTTTGTTAGCCATCTGTATGTCTTCTTTGAAGAAATGTTTATTTACCTCTTTGGCCCATTTTTTGATTGGGTCGTTTATTTTTCTGGAATTGAGCTGTTAGGAGTTGCTTGTATATTGTTGAGATTAGTTGTTTGTCAGTTGCTTCATTCGCTATTATTTTCTCCCATTCTGAAGGCTGTCTTTTCACCTTGCTTATAGTTTCCTTTGTTGTGCAGAAGCTTTTAAGTTTAATTAGGTCCCATTTGTTTATTTTTGCTTGTACTTCCAATATTCTGGGAGGTGGGTCATAGAGGATCCTGCTGTGATGTATGTCGGAGGGTGTTTTGCCTATGTTCTCCTCTAGGAGTTTTATAGTTTCTGGTCTTACATTTAGATCTTTAATCCATTTTGAGTTTATTTTTGTGTATGGTTTTAGAAAGTGTTCTAGTTTCATTCTTTTACAAGTGGTTGACCAGTTTTCCCAGCACCACTTGTTAAAGAGATTGTTTTTAATCCATTGTATATTCTTGCCTCCTTTGTCAAAGATAAGGTGTCCATAGGTGTGTGGATTTACCTCTGGGCTTTCTATTTTGTTCCATTGATGTATATTTCTGTTTTTGTGCCAGTACCATACTGTCTTGGACTGTGGCTTTGTAGTAGAGCCTGAAGTCAGGCAGGTTGATTCCTCCAGATCCATTCTTCTTTCTCAAGATTGCTTTGGCTATTCAAGGTTTTTTGTATTTCCATACAAATTGTGAGATTATTTGTTCTAGCTCTGTGCAAAATACCATTGGTAGCCTGATAGGGATTGCATTGAATCTGTAGATTGCTTTGGATAGTATACTCATTTTCACTATATTGATTCTTCCGATCCATGAACATGGTATATTTCTCATCTATTAGTGTCCTCTTTGATTTCTTTCACCAGTGTTTTATAGTTTTCTATATATAGGTCTTTAGTTTCTTTAGGTAGATATATTCCTAAGTATTTTATTCTTTTCGTTGCAATGGTGAATATAATTGTTTCCTTAGTTCCTCTTTCTGTTTTCTCATTATTAGTGTATAGGAATGCAAGGGATTTCTGTGTGTTGATTTTATATCCTGCAACTTTATTATATTCATTGATTATCTCTAGTAATTTTCTGGTGGAGTCTTTAGGGTTTTCTATGTAGAGGATCATATCATCTGCAAACAGTGAGAGTTTTACTTCTTCTTTTCCAATTTGGATTCCTTTTATTTATTTTTCTGCTCTGATTGCTGTGTCCAAAACTTCCAACACTATGATGAATAGTAGTGGTGAAGTGGTAAATATAATTTTTGATTTCCTCTGTTCACTGGGTCAATCTACTGTACTTTATTTTTGTTGGACTGTTTTGACTTCGTTCATGGATGTATATGTGTATAGTCCATTATTTTAAGTATTATTTGCCTGATTTTGTAACTGCCATTTGTCTGAGGTTCATCTTTGGTTTCTCATTTTTGGATATTTGTTTTAATCTCACTTAATGCCATAACAAACCACTTGTGGAATCTTCATTCCTGACCAGAGATCAAGCCCTGAGCCTATGGAGTGGGAGCACTGATTCCAAGACCCTAGACTACCAGAGAACTAACCCTGAAGTGAAGTGAAGTCATATCTGACTCTTTGCGACCCCATGGACTGTAGACTACCAGGGTCCCCTGTCCATGGGATTTTCCAGGCAAGAGTACTGGAGTGGATTACCATTTCCTTCTCCAGGGAATCTTTCCAATCCAAGGATTCAACCCAGCTCTCCCACATTGCAGGCAGATACTTTACTATCTGAAGCACCAGGGAAGCCCAAAACTAAACCTAGGGAGTATCAAATAGTGAGAATTCACACAAAGTAAACTACTTGAATACAAGACCCAGCATCACCCAACCACCAGTAGCACTCTTTGAAGGACACCTCATCTAAACAAAAACAAAAATACAAACTCAATCATCAGCAGACAGGATTCCCACCTTACTCAGCCTTGCCCATCAGAGGAAAAACAGACAAACAGACAAACACTCAGCACAAATTTCACCCTATATGAAGCTTACACAAACCACTGGACCAACCTTAGGAATGCAGAAATCAAAGGGAAGAAATAATTCAACCTTGAAGCCTGGGAAAAGGAGATGTCAAACACAATAAGTTAAGAAAAATTATAATGTAAAGGCAGAAAAATACTACACAAATGAAGGAACAAACTAGAAATACAGAAGTCCAAATAAATGAAGAGGAAATAGGCAAACTACCTGGAAAAAAATCAGAATTATGATAGTAAAGATGCTCAAAAAACTTGAAAATAAAATGGAGAAATTGCAAGGATCAATTAACAAAGATCAAGAAGAATTAAATTATAAACATGCAGAGGCAAATGACACAATTACTGAGATTAAAAATACTCTAGAAGGAATCAATAGCAGAATATCTGAAGCAGAAATACTAATCAGCGAACTGGAAGATAAAACGGTGGGAACAACTTCTGAAGATCAAAATAAAATAAAAAGGATGAAAATAACTGAGGATAGTCTCAGAGACATCTGGGACAATATCAAATGCACAAACATTCGAATTATAGGGGTCCCAGAAGACGAAGAGAAAGAGAAAGGGTATGAGAAAATTTTTGAAGAGATTAGAGTTGAAAATTCCCCCAACATGGAAAAAGAAATAGTCAATGAAGTCCAAGAGGCACAAAGAATCCCATGCAGGAAAAACCCAAGGAAAAACACGCCAAGAGACATACCAATCAAACTAACAAAGACTAAACAGAAAGAAAGAATATAAAAGCAGCAAGGGAGAAGTAACAAGTAACATACAAGAGAAATCCAAGCTGATCTTTCAGCAGAAACTCTGCAGGCCAGAAGGGAATGGCAGGATATATTTAAAGTACTGAAAATGAAAAATCTACAACTAAGATTACTGTACCCTGCAAGAATCTCATTCAAAACTGAGGTAGAAGTAAAAAGGTTTTCAGACAAGCAAAAGTTAAGAGAATTCAGTACCACCAAACCAGCTTTACAACACATGTCAAAGGGGCTTATAAAGTCAAGAAATACAAGAGAGAAGGAAAAAAAATCTACAAAATCAACCCCAAACAATTAAGAAAATGGCAATGGGAACATATTTATCAATAATTACTTTAAATGCAAATGGATTAAATGTTCCAACCAAAAGGCAGACTGGCTGAATGGATACAAAAACAAGACCCATATACATGTTGTCTACAAGAAACCCTCTTGAGACCTAAAGACACATATAGACTGAAAGTGAGAGAGTGCAAAATATATTCCATGCAAATGGGAAGCAAAAGAAAGCTAGAGTAACAATCCTCATATCAGAGAAAATAGGCCTAAAGAATATTACAAGAGATAAGGAAGAACACTGTATAATGATCAAGGCATCAATCCAAGAGGTAGCCATAATTGTAAATTATCTATGCACCCAACACAGGAGCATCTCAATATGTAAGAAAACACTAACAGACATAGAAGGAGAAATTGACAGTAATGCAATAATAGCAGGAGATTTTAATAACACCCCCTCACAGCAATGGACAGGTCATCAAAACAGAAAATTAATAAGGAAATACAAGTCTTAAATGGTACATTAGGTGAGATGGATGTTATTGATATCTTCAGGACATTCCATCCAAATGCAGAAGAATACACCTTCTTCTCAAGTGCACATGGAACATACTGCAGGATAGATCACAACTTGGGTCACAAATCAAACCTCAGTAAATTTAAGAAAACTGAAATCATATCAAGCATCTTCTCTGACCATGTTATGAGGTTAGATATCAATTACAATAAAAAAACTGCAAGAAACACAGACACACAGAGATTAAACAGCATGTTTCTAAATAACCAACAGGTTGCTGATGAAATAAAAAAAATTCTAGAAACAAATGACTATGAAAACATGACAACTCAAAACCTATGTGATTCAGCAAAAGCAGTTCTGAGGGAAGTTTATAGCAGTACAATCCTAACTCAAGAAACAAGAAAAACATCAAATAAACAACCTAACTTTACACTTAAAACAATTGGAAAAATAACAAAAACTCCCAAAATTAGTAGAAGGAAAGAAATAATAAAAATCTGAGCAGAAATAAGTGAAAAAGAAATGAAATTAACAATAATAAAGCTTAATAAAACTAAAAGCTGGTTCTTTGAGAAGATAAACAAAATTGACAAACCTTTAGCCAGACTCATCAAGAACAAAAGAGAGAAGAATCAAATCAATGAAATTAGAAATGAAAAAGGAGAAGTTACAACAGACAATGCAGAAATACAGAGGATTATAAGAGACATTATTATCAGTGGTGAAAAACTGAAAGTATTTCCCCTAAGATCAGGAATAAGACAAGGATGTCCACTTTCACTATTATTTAACATAGTTTTGGAAGTCCTAGCTATAGCAATCAGAGAAGGAAAAAAAAAAAAAAAAGGAATCCAGACCAGAAAAGAAGAAGTAAAGCCTCTCATTGTTTATAGATGACTTGATACTGTACATAGAAAATCCTAAAGATACTATCAGAAAATTTCTCGAGCTAACCAGTGAATTTAGAAAAATTGCAGGATACAAAGGAGAAGGTGATATCACCCCACTCCAGTACTCTTGCCTGGAAAATCCCATGGACAGAGGAGCCTGGTAGGCTCCAGTCCATGGGATCGCGAAGAGTCAGACATGACTGAGCGACTTCACTTTCACTTTTCACTTTCATGCATTGGAGAAGGAAATGGCAAACCACTCCAGTGTTCTTGCCCGGAGAATCCCAGGGACGGGGGAGCCTAGTGGGCTGCCATCTATGGGGTCGCACAGTGTTGGACATGACTGAAGCGACTTAGCAGCAGCAGCAGGATACAAAATCAATACACAAAAATCACTTGCATTTCTATATACTAACAATCAAAAATCAGAAAAAGAAATTAAGGAATCAATCCCATTCACCATTGGAACAAAAATAATTAAATATCTAGGAATAAACTTACCTAAGGAGAAAAAAGAGCTGTACACAGAAAAGTATAAGACACTAATGAAAGAAATCAAAGATATTTCTCCAAAGAAGACATACAGTTGGATAACAAACAGATGAAAAGATGCTCAACACTGCTCATTATTAGAGAAATGCAAATCAAGACCACAATGAGCTATCACTTCAAACCAGTCAGAATGGCCATCATCAAAATGTCTACAAATAATAAATGGTGGAGTGGGTGTGCAGAAAAGGGAACAATCTTGCACTGATGGTGGGAATGTTAATTGATACAGCCATTATGGAAGATGGTATGGAGATTCCTTAAAAAATCTAGGAATAAAACCACTATATGTCCCAGTTATCTCACTTCTAGGCATATAACCTGAGGAAACCGAAATTGAAAGAGACACATGCATCCCATTGTTCATTGCAGCACTATTTACAATAGCTAGAACATGGAAGCAACCTAGATGTCCATTGACAGATGAATGGATAAAGAAGTTGAGGTACATATACACAATTGGATGTTACTCAGCCATAAAAGGAACACACTTGAGTCAGTTCTGATGAAGTGGATGAACCTAGAGCCTATTATAGACAGTGAAGTGAGTCAGAAAGATAAATATTGTATTCTAATGCACATATATGGAATCTAGAAAAATTCTACTGAAGAATTTATTTACAGGGCAGCAATGGAGAAACAGACATAGGGAATAGACTTATGGACATGGGGAAAGTGGAGGAGAGGGTGAGATGTATGGAAAAAGCAACATGGAAACTTCTATTACCATATGTAAAACAGATAGCCAATGGAATTTGCTGTATGGCTGAGGAAACTCAAACAGGGGCTCTATATTAACCTGGAGGTGTAGGATGGAGAGGGAAATGGGAGGGAGTTTAAAATGGAGAGGATATTATGCATACCCAAGGCTGATTCATGCTGTGGTTTGACAGAAAACAACAAAATTCTGTAAAGCATTTATCCTCAATAAAAAAAAAAAATAAATTAAAAGAAAAAATAGCTTTTCCTTAACAGTTATCAAATATTTACAGAAGAGACAAATTAATGGAAAAATTCAATGAGGCTTTGGGAATGTTGATTTGGAACAATTTGTAATAATCCGTTTGATATGAACAAAGTGTGTAAACAATTACACATCAGTCACTTTGATATTGGACACCTGGACCTCATGTTCATTATCTTTCTTTTGAAATACACATAATTACTGTATATGTCCCTTCATTGGTGATTGAATAAGCATAATTTGGCTATTTCCATATTTATTAATTGTACTATGTAGGGTGTTAAATGGTGTGTCTTTTTCAGCTATGAGACTGCTTACCAAAATAAATGCTTGACTTAAAAATATTTTAAAAAATAAATAAATAAAGAATCTTCCTGCCAAGCAAGATACGTGGGTTTGATCCCTGGGTCAAGTCAGGAAGAGCCCCTGGAGGAGGAAATGGCAACTCACTTCAATAACAATACATGTTGTTGAACCCATGCCCTTCTCCAGTTCTCTTCTTTTTATTATAGGTTATTACAAGATATTGAGCATAAATCCCTGTGCATATAGTAAATAATTGTTGTTTTTCTATTTTATATATGGTAGTGTGTATCTGTTGATTACTTCTAATTTATCCCTCCCCACCCTTTCCCCTTTGGTAAAGGTGAGTTTGTTGTCTATTTTTTGTTATTGTTCAGTCTCTAAGTTATTTCCAAATCTTTGTGACCCCATAAACAGCAGCACACCAGGCATCCCTGTCCTTCACTATCTCCCAGAGTGGGCTCAAACTCATGTCCATTGAATCAGTGATGCCATCTAACTGTCTCATCCTCTGTCGCCCCCTTCTCCTTCTGCTCTCAATCTTTCCTAGCATTAGGGTCTTGTTCAGTGAGTTGGCTCTTCACAAAAGTGGCCAAAGTTTTGGAGCTTTAGCTTCAGTATCAGTCCTTCTAGTGAATATTCAAGGTTGATTTCCTTTAAGATTGTTTGTTTGCAATGTGTAAATAAATTCATTTGTATATTTTGTAAATTCAGATATAAGATATATAAATTCATATATAAGATTATAGTATATAATATTTGACTTTCTCTGTCTGACTTACTTCGCTTAGTATGACATTCTATAGGTCCATCAATGTTGCTACAAATGACAATATTTCATTATTGTTTAAGGCTGAGTATTATTCCATTGTGTGTGTGTGTGTGTGTGTGTGTGTATACACCATATCTTCTTTATCCATTCATCTCTTGATGAAAATGAGAGTTGCTTCCATTTCATTGTTATTGTATATAATGTTGCTATGAACATTGGGGTAAGTGTATCTTTTAAAATCATAGTTTCATCTTTTCTACATATATGCCCAGAAGTAGAATTGATTAATCATAAGGTAGCCTTATTTTTAGCTTTTTTTAAAACCTCAATACTGTTTTCCATAGTTGCTGCACTAATTTACATTCTCACCAACAGTGTACAAGAGCTCCCTTTTCTCCACACTCTCTCCAGTATCTTTATTATTTGTAGACTTTTTGACAATGGCCATTCTAACTGATGTGAAGTCATACCTAATTGTAGTTTTTATTTTTATTTCTTTAATAATTAGCAGTGTTGAGCATCTTTCCTTGTGTCTGTTGGCCATTTCTATGTCTTCTTTGAAGAAGACGATGTCTTATTTGGTCTTCTGCCCATTTTCTATTGGGTTATTGTTTTATATTGAGTTGTATGAACCATTTGTTTATTTTAGATATTTAAGTTACTTGTCATTTCTTTTGCCAACACTTTGTCCCAATCCATAGGCTGCCTCTATACTTTGTTTATAGCTTCCTTTGCTGTGCAAAAGCTTTTAGGTTTGATTATGTCCCATTTGTTTATTTTTGCTTTTATTTCTTTGGCCTTGGGAGACTGATCTAAAAAACATATTGCTAACATTTATATAAGATAATGTTTTGGTTATGTTCTTTTTTAAGACTTTTATAATGTCATGTTTCATATTTAGATCTTTAAACTTTTTGGGTTTCTTTTTGTATATGGTGTGAGGGAGTGTTCTGATTTCATTGATTTACATGTGGCTGTCCAGCTTTCCCAAAAGCACTTCTTGAAGAGACTGTTTTCTCCATTGTATATTCTTGCCTCATCTGTCTAAGATTAATTGACTGTAAGTTGATGGATTTATAAGCTTTTTATTTTTTCCATTGAACTATATGTCTCTTTTTGAGACAATACCATACTGTTTCAATTACTGTGACAATGAAAGTGAAGGTCTCTCAGTCGTGTCTGACTCTTTGCGACCCCATGGACTATACAGTCCATGGAATTCTCCAGGCCAGAATACTGGAGTGGGTAGCCTTTCCCTTCTCCAGGGGATCTTCCCAACCCAAGGATAAAGCCCAGGCCTCCTGCATTGCAGCAGATTCTTTACCAGCTGAGGCACCAGGGAAACCCAAGAATTCTGGAGTAGGTAGCCTATCCCTCCTCCATCAGGTCTTCCTGACCCAGGAATCAAACTGGGGTCTCCTGCATTTCAGGTGGATCCTTTACCAAATGAGCTTCAGGGAAGTCTGCATTAAAGTCTTGGAGGTGTATGCCTCTAGCTTTCTTTTTTGGTCCTCAAGATGGCTTTGGCAATTCTAGGCTTTTTGTAATCATAGTAATAGTAGTAAAAGTTGCTCAGTTGTGTCTGACTCTTTGCGACCCCATGGATGACTGTAACATACCAGGCTCCTCTGTCTACGGAATTCTCCAGGCAAGAATACAGGAGCGGATTGCCATTCCCTTCTCCAGGGTATCTTCCCAACCCAGGGATAGAACCTGGGTTTCCTGAATTGCAGGCAGATTCTTTATCATCTGTGTCACCAGGGAAGCCTTTGAGCCACCAGAGAAGCCAGGGTCTTTTGTGAGTCCATATAATATTTAGGATCACTTGTTCTAGTTCTGTGAAAAATGTCATAGGGATTGCATTTAATTTGCCAATTTCTTTGTGTAGTATGACCATTTTGACAATATTTTTTCTTCTCATCCTAGGGATATGGGATATCTTTCCATTTCTTTGAATCATCCCCAATTCCTTTGTCAACGTTTTATAGTTCTCAGGGCATACATTTTTCAATCCTTGGTTTGGTTTATTCCTGGCTATTTTATTTTTTGACATGATATTATATGGGAATGTTTTTTATTCTCTTTCTGATATTTCATTGTTAGTGTAAAGAATGCAACAGATTTCTGTAAATTAATCTTGTATCCTACTGCCTTGCTGAAGTCATTTATTACTTTTAACAGTTTTTGTGTGGGGTTGCTAGGGTTTTCTATATACAGTATTATGTCATCTGTATATAATGACTATTTTACATCTTCCCTTATGATTTAGATATATTTTATTTATTTTTCTTATCTAATTGATATTGCCAGTACTTCTAATACTATGTTGAAAGAAATGGTGAGAGTGAATGCACATTCTTGTCTTGTTCCATAATTTAGCAGTAAGACTGAGCTTTTCACAGATGAGTAGGATATTGGCTGTGGGCTTGTCATAAATGACTTTTATTGTGTTTAGCTATGTTTCCTCTATACTCACATTGGTGAAACTTTTTATCATGAATGAATGTTGAATTTCATCAAAAGTTTTTTCTGCATCTATTGAGATGGTCATGTGACTTTTGTCTTTTCTTTTGTTAACACAAAATATCACATTGTTTCATTTGCACATAGTGAATGTTCCTCATGACCCTGAAATTAATGCAACCTGATCATGGTATATGACCTTCTTATGTATTGCTAGAATTGTATTGACAATTTTTGCATCTGTATTTTGCCCTGTAATTTTCATTTCTTTAGTTCTTTTTTTTTTTTTCATAGTGTCTGGTTTTGTTATCAAGATGATGATGGCATCATAGAATTATTTTAGAGTTCTCTCCTCTTCAGTATTTTCAAACACTTTGAGAAGAATAGGACTTCCCTGGTGGCTCAGATGATAAAGAATCTGCCTGTAATGAAGGAGACCAGGTTTGACCCCAGGATCAGGAAGATTCCCTGGAGAAGGGGATGACTATCCACTCCAGTATTCTTGTTTGGAGAGTTCTATGGACAGAGGAGCCTGGCAGCCTACAGTCCATGGAATCACAAAGAGTCAAACATGACTGAACGACTAACCTTTCACTTTCACTTTGAAAAAAATAGGTATAAGTTCTTCATTGTATGCTTGGTATAATTCCTCAGAGAAGTCATCTGGTCCTGGACTTTTGTTTGTAAGGAATTTTTTCATTATAGATTTTATTTTGCTTCTAGTGATCAATGTGTTCAAACTTCTGTTTTTTTCTTTTCTTTTTAAATTTATTTTTAATTGAAGGATAATTGTTTTACAGAAATTTGTTGTTTTCTGTCAAACCTCAACATGAATCAGCCATATGTACATATATGGCCCCTCCTTCCTGAAGCTCCCTCCTTTTTCCGACCCCATCTAACCCCTCTAGGTTGATATAGAGCCCCTGTTTGAGTTTCCTGAGACATATGGGAAATTCCCATTGGCTATCTATTTTACATATGGTAATATAACTTTCCATGTTACTCTCTACATACATCTCACCATCTCCTCCCTTCTTCCCATGTCCATAAGTCTGTTTATATCTCTTTCTCCACTGCTGCCTTGCATATAATTTCATCAGTTACATCTTTCTAGATTTCATATATATGCATTAGTATACGAGGTGTATTTTTCTCTTTCTGACTGACTCCACTCTGTATAATAGCCTCTAGGTTCATCTATCTCAAATGCATTCCTTTTTTGGACTCTTTTTTTTTTTTTAAATAATGTTTTAATTGAAGGATTATTGCTTTATAGAATTTAAATATGTTCGTTTTTATGGATGAGTAATATTCCATTGATGAGAGGTGTGCTGTGAATTTTGCCAATGTCAGTAAAAGACTTTGCCCTTAAGGAAAGTGGTAGCTAATTTAATAGGGACACATTATCTGTGTTTCCAGAATGTGCTCTAGACTCTCAGAGATGGAGCAAATAAAAGTGTCAAAGGATCATTTAATATATCTCCTTGATTATTCTGATGGCTACTTTCAAATACGAGAATTATTTCACCTTTTTGAGAAAAAGAAATTCCAGCATAATATTTCTCTGAGATGTCTTGGCCTAATAAATGGGTAGTGTCAGAGGAACTAAGGCAAAAAAGAGCCCAAGGCTTCCCTGCTGGTCCAGTGGTTAAGAATCCACCTTGCAATGCAGGGACATAGGTTAGATCCCTGGTCCAGGAAGATCCTACATGCTAAGAAGCCTGTAGTAGCCACAGTTACTAAAGCCTGTGCACCCTAGAGCCAGTGTTCTGCAACAAGAGAAGCCATTGCAATGAGAATCCTTGAAACCACAACTAGAGAGTAACCCCCTCCTCTCCACAAGTAGGAAAAGCTCGTGTGCAGCAACAAAATTCACCACAGTCAAACACTAAAATAGATACATAAATCTTTTTTTTTTTTTAAGTGTGTATCTGTCTCTAAGGGCCTGAATGAAGAGTAATAGGTTCAGAGACAAAAACCTCTTGAGGTTCATTAAAGATCCATACTGTTTGAATTGTTTTAGTACTTTGAGGCAGGGGCTATTTTATGGTAGTTTGGTTGAGCCCCAAGGGTTTTATTCAGTGTCAGTTAGGACTGGGAGAAATTCATCTCCAATCTGGAATTATTTTCTGAACTGATTAAGAGAGAGGATTGGGATGAGCCCCTCAGGTTCCTTGGAGACTCATTATTGAGAAGTAGGAGGACTTTGGAAAGCTCATAGCAGTGATAAGGGCACCCAAAGTACTTGCATTTGTGACAATCAGTTTTCCAATAATAGCAGAAACTATTAACAGGAAGGTTTTAGTTTTATTTAGCTTTCATTTGCTAAAGTTGAAGATTAAGTTGAGGATTAAGAATTTTGGCAGCCTTCCTTGGAAGTGACTCATCTAGAATACAAGACAGCTGGATTACTAGATTAACTAAGTCTGGAATGGATATAGTTTCCCATTCTATACTGGTCTTTTTATACTAGAAAGGAAAGTGAAGTGAAAATTTCTCAGTTGTGTCTGACCGACTCTTTGTGACCCCACGGACTAAACAGTCCATTGAATTCTCTAGGCCAGAATCCTGGAGTGGGTAGCCATTCCCTTCTCCAGGGATCCTTCCAAACCAGGGGTCGAACCCTGGTCTCCCACATTGCAGGTGGATTCTTTACCAACTGAACTGTCAGGGAAGCTCCCTGTTCAATCCGTTAATAAACTTAAAAGCTTCTCAAATAGAATCAGCATCTGAAGGAAGACCAGAATTTTCTTTAAAAGCAATCTGAAGACTCCTGACTGGTAAATACTAGTTTGTTTTCTATATCTGTGAGTCTTCTTTTTTGTTGTTATATTAACTAGTGGTATTTTATAGATTCTACATATAAGTGATATCATATAGTATTTGTCTTTCTCTGACTTATTTCCCTTTTTATAAGGCAATATAGGGATAAGCATTTGGGAGGTACAAACTAATAGGTGTAAGATAGGCTACAAGGCTATATGGTACAACACAAGAAATATGGCTAATATTTTGTAACAACTGTAAGTGGAGTGTAACCTTTAAAATTGTATAAAGCATTTTTAAAAGGAAATTGTCAAAAAGTCAAAAAAATAAAATTAAAACAATCTGAAGTCAAACATAAAGTTCATACCCAGGTTTGTCATATTTTTGTGTGCAAACCTGAATTTTGTACCATTCTAGAGTCTTTGGAAAAGCCCTAGGAATTGCTTGATAAAATCACTGAGTGGGCCTGACCATATAAATTAGTAGGCTGGTCTCCCAGTTGTAATTCCAGAGTCCTTTCAAGACTTTCTCAATTAACAATTTTCATCCAACACTGGGCCTGACATTTGCCAACAGCATATGAACTATCTGATATAAGTCAGAGAAACCAGGTTGAATAAGTGTATTAAATTTCTCAGGAGATATGTTAGAATCTATGGTTACTTTGGGAAAATCTTTGATTATGGCTAGAATTTAGTCCAGGGAGTATAAGAAATGAAGCATTTAGCTTCCAGATCCTCTGAAGGTTTAATTTTAAAGGGGCAGGTTTTGACAAGGTCAGAGGAAAAGGAAGTAGAGAGTTTCAGAGAAAAGTGGAAGTTTGGTGGGAAAATTAGTATGAGCAATTTGAAGGTATAGTGGAGGGATAGGCAGTGTAGAAGGAAAGGAGGAATTTGGTGCTGGAGGTGGAACCTAGTCAGAAAGAGCTGAGGGAAAGAGACAAGTTGAGCTGGAGGCAGAGCCTGGGACAAAGAAGCTAAGGGAGAAGAACCAGAAGCTTTGGGATCCATTTTATCTTTCTTTAATCATTTGCTTCCTTAAGTAATCTTAAAACTTACTTTGCATACAAGCAGTTTTAGATTCCTAATAATATTGGGAAGCCTCAAAATGCCAATCAAAATAAATATTCCCCTCAGTTGTGGAAATTTTTCAGCCATTCTACTCCAATTCGATTTTGAGAAAATTAAATTTGGGTGTTTTGAAAGTTCCCCATAAAAGTTATTAATACTCTAAACTGCTTTTGTACAAGTAAGTCCATTTAATTAGACATGGATATAAGAAAGGATCTAAGTTTTTAAACATAAAATCAGCCTGGAGTCTCTGAAAAAGGGGTGCCCTCAAGATACTGACAATTCAAGGGGTGGCTCAGAGGGTAAAGACTCTTCTTGCAACACAGGAGGCCTGAGTTTGATCCCTGGGTCAGAAAGCTACCCTGGATAAGAGAATGGCTACCCATTGCTTGGGACTGGAATGAAAACTGACCTTTTCCAGTCCTGTGGCCACTGCTGAGTTTTCCAAATTTGCTGGCATATTGAATGCAGCACTTTCACAGCATCATCTTTCAGGATTTGAAATAGCTCAACTGGAATTCCATAACTTCCACTAGCTTTGTTCGTAGTGATGCTTCCTAAGGCCCACTTGACTTCACATTCCAGGATATCTGGCTCTAGGTCAGTGATCACATCATTGCAATTATCTGGGTCATGAAGATCTTTTTTGTACAGTTCTTCTGTGTATTCTTGCCACCTCTTCTTAATATCTTCTGCTTCTAGTTAGGTCCATATCATCTCTGTACTTTATCGAGCCCATCACTGCATGAAATGTTCCCTTGGTATCTCTAATTTTCTTGAAGAGATCGCTAGTCTTTCCCATTCTGTTGTGTTCCTCTATTTCTTTGCATTGATCCCTGAGGAAGGCTTTCTTATCTCTTCTTGCTATTCTTTGGAACTCTGCATTCAGATGCTTATATCTTTCCTTTTCTCCTTTGCTTTTCACTTCTCTTCTTTTCACAGCTATTTGTAAGGCCTCCCCAGACAACCATTTTCCTTTTTTGCATTTCTTTTCCATGGGGATGGTCTTGATCCCTGTCTCCTGTACAATGGCATGAACCTCATTCCATAGTTCATCAGGCACTCTATCAGATCTAGGCCTTTAAATCTATTTCACACTACCACTGTATAATCATAAGTGATTTGATTTAGGTCATACCTGAATGGTCTAGTGGTTTTCCCTACTTTCTTCAATTTAAGTCTGAATTTGGCAATAAGGAGTTCATGATCTGAGCCACAGTCAACTTCTGGTCTTTTTGTTGTTGTTGTTGTTGCCTGTATAGAGCTTCTTCATCTTTGGCTGCAAAGAACATAATCTGATTTGGTGTTGACCATCTGGTGATTTTCATGTGTAGAGTCTTCTCTTGTGTTGTTGGAAGAGGGTGTTTGCTATGACCAGTGCATTTTCTTGGCAAAACTCTATTAGTCTTTGCCCTGCTTCATTCCGTATTCCAAGGCCAAGTTTCATTCCAATCTCAAAGAAAGGCAATGCCAAAGAATGCTCAAACTACCACACAATTGCACTCATCTCACACGCTAGTAAGTAATGCTCAAAATTCTCCAAGCCAGGTTTCAGCAATACTAGAATCGTGAACTTCCTGATGTTCAAGCTGGTTTTAGAAAAGGCAGAGGAACAAGAGATCAAATTGCCAACATCCGCTGGATCATGGAAAAAGCAAGAGAATTCCAGAAAAACATCTATTTCTGCTTCATTGACTATGTCAAAGCCTTTGACTGTGTGGATCACAATAAACTGTGGAAAATTCTGAAAGAGATGGGAATACCAGACCACCTGACCTGCCTCTTGAGAAATCTATATGCAGGTCAGGAAACAACAGTTAGAACTGGACATGGAATAATAGACTGGTTCCAAATTGGGAAAGGAGTACGTCAAGGCTGTATATTGTCACCCTACTTATTTAACTTATATGCAGAGTACATCATGAGAAATGCTGGACTGGAAGAAGCACAAGCTGGAATCAAGATTGCCAGGAGACATATCAATAACCTTCGATATGCAAATGACACCACCATTATGGCAGAAAGTGAAGAGGAACTCAAAAGCCTATTGATGAAAGTGAAAGTGGAGAGTAAAAAGTTGGCTTAAAGCTCAACATTCAGAAAATGAAGATCATGGCATCCTGTCCCATCACTTCATGGGAAATAGATGGGGAAACAGTGGAAACAGTGTCAGACTTTATTTTGGGGGGCTCCAAAACCACTGCAGATGGTGATTGCAGCCATGAAATTAAAAGACACTTACTCCTTGGAAGGAAAGTTATGACCAACCTAGATAGCATATTCAAAAGCAGAGACATTACTTTGCCAACAAAGGTCCGTCTAGTCAAGGCTATGGTTTTTCCTGTGGTCATGTATGGATGTGAGAGTTGGACTGTGGAGAAAGCTGAGTGCGGAAGAATTAATGCTTTTGAACTGTAGTGTTGGAGAAGACTCTTGAGAGTCCCATGGACTGTAAGGAGATCCAACCAATCCATTCTGAAGGAGATCAGCCCTGGGATTTCTTTGGAAGGAATGATGCTAAAGCTGAAACTCCAGTACTTTGGCCACCTCATGCAAAGAGTTGACTCATTGGAAAAGACTCTGATGCTGGGAGGGATTGGGGGCAGGAGGAGAAGGGTACAACAGAGGATGAGATGGCTGGATGACATCACCGACTCGATGGACATGAGTTTGGGTGAACTCCGGGAGTTGGTGATGGACATGGAGGACTGGCGTGCTGCGATTCATGGGGTTGCAAAGAGTCGGACTCGACTGAGCAACTAAACTGACTGAACTGACCCATTGCTTGGAGAATTCCATGGACAGAAGAGCCTGGTGGTCTACAGTCTATGGGATCACAAAGAGTCAGACACAATTGAGTGACTAACACTTTCACTTTCACTTTTCAAGATAGTTAAAGTGATCCCACTTCCTAGAGGTTTTCCCTCTAAAAATTTATTTTCAAACAACTTAAATAGCTTATAGCACAAATGGCTTGATTCACACTACTTTCAAGCCAGTCCCATCCAGTTTTAGGCAGTAGCTTTGTCCCAGAAGAGCAAGGAATAAGGGTTTTTTGTTGTTGTTGTTTTTGTTGTTTGTTTGTTTTAAACCAGTCTCCAGAGAATCACCTTTCCCAGTGAATAGGCTAAAGGCTGAAAATGTCAGCACCATTTCTGAGACATAACCCCTGTTCTTAAACAAATGAGTAGAAGGATAGCCAGCTTCAGGAGAAGCAGCCCTTGTTCCAAAGGGAATAGTGTGAAGACTAGCCAGTTTCAGTGAAATAGTCTAAACTCAGATCAGACCAAAGTGCCAAATGAATACTTACATACAGAAAACAAGGCGTTGATCAGAAAGACAAAGCATTCGAATAGATCCCAAATAAAGCCTGGACAGTTTCAATACAAAAAGGTCATTAACTCACATTCAGGAGAAAGACACAGATTTGAATTCCTTAATACGAAGGAAAAGACTAAGCACCTGGTGGCTCAGATGGAAAAGAACCTGCCTGCAATGCAGGAGACTCAGGTTTGATCCCTGGGTTGGGAATATCCTCTGGAGAAAGGAATGGCTACCCACACCATTATTCTTGCCTGGAGAATTCCACACACAGAGGAGGCTGACAGGCTACATTCCACGGAGTTGCAGCGTCAGAGACGACTGAGAGACTAGCACAAACAAACAACAACGAGTTCTCCTGTTTGCTCACCATCCCAAGAGCTCTCAGGAGTCGTCTCTGGTTTCTGTATCAGCCACAAAAATTTTAACCTGAAGCGTACTGCCAGATATTTCCTAAGTATCTAGGATCAGCAGAGAATTGCAATTTGGGAGTCTGCAGCCATGATGAGCCACACAAAAGTCCGTGCATGCAAATGAAAGAAGAACACTTTTGTAGAGAGGTAAAAATGTTGGGAGGGCTCTAGTAAACAAAAAGTCTGTGGCTTTTCATTGTCTGAGAACTTGTGAAGAAAGAAAAAGTTTTTTCTTCTTCCTGTTCAGTTCAGTTCAGTCGCTCAGTTGTGTCCTACTCTTTGTGACCCCATGAACCACAGCACACCAGGCCTCCCCATCCATCACGAAATCCCAGAGTCTACCCAAACCCATGTCCATCGAGTTGGTGATGCCATCCAATCATCTCATCCTCTGCCGTCCCCTTCTCCTCCTGCCCTCAATCTTTCCCAGCATCACAGTCTTTTCAAATGAGTCAGCTCTTCACATCAGGTGGCCAAAGTATTGGAGCTTCAGCTTCAAAATCAGTCCTTCCAATGAACAACCAGGACTGATCTCCCCCCTAGGATGGACTGGTTGGATCTCCTTGCAGTCCAAGGGACTCTCAAGAGTCTTCTCCAACACCACAGTTCAAAGGCATCAATTCTTCAGCACTCAGCTTTCTTTATAGTCTAACTCTCACATCCATATATGACCACTGGAAAAACCATAGCCTTGAGTAGATGGACCTTTGCTGGCAAAGTAATGTCTCTGCTTTTTAATATGCTGTCTAGGCTGGTCATAACTTTCCTTCCAAGGAGTAAGTGTCTTTTAATTTCATGGCTGCAATCACCATCTGCAGCAATCTTGGAGCCCAGAAAGATAAAGTCAGTCACTATTTCCAATGTTTCCCCATCTATTTGCCATAAAGTGATGGGACTGGATGACATGATCTTCATTTTCTGAATGTTGAACTTTAAGCCAATTTTTTCACTCTCCTCTTTAGGGCACTATTATTTTTCAGGGTATGAGAGCTCCCCTTTCTGGTCTCCCAACTCTATTGTTTTTGTTTATTAAATTTAAATATATATTTATATTTAGTTTATATCAAATATATACTTTATATCAATATGTATTTATTTAGTGTTTCTATTTATTATTTTCCTTTATCTATTAATTCATCACAAACACTGAGATCATTTGTATGTCTTGACTATTACAAATAATACTGCAGTGAATTCAGGGTTGTATATAGCTCCAAGATAGGTTTTACTTCCTTTGGATCTATATAAAAGTGGAATTGCTGAATTACAAGGCTTTTCTATTTTCAAATTTTGATGAAAATCCATACTCTTTTTCCATAATGTCTGCACCAATTTGCGTTCTCACTAAAAATATATAAGAGCATTATTTTTCCACATCCTTGCTAAAGCTTATATATTCTCTTTTTGAGGATAACCATGCTATTAATTATGAGTGAAAATATATTATTAGAATTTTGATTTGCCTTTCCCTGACAATTAGTGAGGCTGAGCACCTTTTCATATACTTGGTAGCCATTTGTAGATTTTCTATGAAAAAAAAAAAGTTTATTCAAGCCTTCTGTCTAGTTTTTAACCTAGTTTTTAATTTGTTGGCTATTGGGTTACATGATTTCCTTACATATTTTGAATATAAACTCCTTACCAGATAGGTAGATTGCAAATATTTTCTCCTGTTCTGTAGGTTAGCTTTTCATTTTGTTGATTGTTTCTTTTGCTGTGCAAGAGCTTTTCAGTTTGATGTAGACCCACTTGTTTAGCTTTTCTTTTCTTGCTTTTGCTGTCATATTCATAAAGTCATTGCTAAGAGCAATGTAAGGAAGCTTTCTCTATAAATTTAATGGTTTCTGATTTTACATTTAACACTTTGATCCATTTCAAGCTAGAGTGTTGTAATGTCCAGTTTCACTCTTTTACATGCCCAGTTTTCCCAGCACCATTTATTGAAGCAACTCTTTTTATGCCATTGAGTATTCTTGATAAATATTAGTTCTCAAATATTGGTTTTCAAATATGGATTTATTTCTAGACTCCACTACTTTATCCTCCACTTTCTAGCTTCACCAGCACCCTAGTCTAAGCTACTATTATTTTTTGCCTGGTCTCTTTGCTTCTACTTTTGGCCCCATCCAAAATATTCTTCACACTTCTGCTGGAATAATCTTTGCATAGCACAAAAAAGGTCATGTCATTCCCCTGCTAAAATCTCTTTAATGCTTTCCCATTGTTAATCTGGAGACAGAAAATACTATTGCTTAGGAATGGAACAATGTTTCTTCATTGAAAAGAATTATATTCTACCTTTGGAACTCAATATTTCCTTCATAACTTTTTTAAGGTCAAATAAAGTTTAAAAGCCAGATGGAATTGAAGATATTAACCAGCTGACCTTGAAGTGGCAAGATTATCCTAGATAATCTAAGTAAGTCCAATGTAATCACAAAGGCTTTTATCAGTGGAAGATGGAGGCAGAAAAAGGAAAACCAGAGAGCTGGTAGTGTGAGAAGGACTTGGCCTGATACTGCTGGCTCTGAAAATGGAGAGTGTCATGAGCCAAGGAATGTGGGTGGCTTCTAGAATATGTAAAGGTCAAGGAAACAGATTTTCTCCTAGATACTGCAGAAAGAAACTTAACCCTGTCAACATCTAGGTTTTAGCTTTGATGCTATAGATGCTCAAACACTCAGTCATGTCCAAATCTCTGTGATCCTATGGACTGTAGCCCACCAGTCTCCTGTGTCTGTGGAATTCTTCAGGCAAGAATACTGGAGTGGCTTGCCATTTCCTTCTCCAGTGGATCTTCCCCACCCATGGATTGAACCTGGGTCTCTTGCATTGAAGGTGGAGTCTGTACCAACTAAGCCACCAACTTAGCTTGGTAAAACTCAGTTCATACTTCTGACATCCATAGCATATTACATTTGTATTGTTTTAAGCAAACAATTTTATGACAATTTGTTACAGCAGCAACAGGAAACTCACACAAGTAGAAATATAAATAGTAATATAAATTTACAACTAAATATAATGACTTGGAAAATATTCTGATGCTGGGATAGATTGAAGGCAAAAGGAGAAAAGGGTGGCAGAGGATGCGATTCAACGGACATAAATTTGAGCAAACTCCATGAGATAATGGAGGACAGAAAAGCCTGGTGTGCTACAACCCATGAGATGCAAAGAGTCAGACATGACTTAGCGACTGAACAACACAATCATAATTACTTGAGTATGAATAATAAGCATGACTAAACATAGGCAGAACACTCTAACACAAAACGAGGCGATATCTTTTTCAATCAGTCTCCCAGAATAATGGAAATGAAAACAAAAATTGAAAACTGGGATCTAATTAAACTGAAAAGATTTTGTACAGCAAAGGAAACAATAAACAAAAAGAGAAGACAACAAACAGATTCAGTTGATTTCAGTTCACTCGCTCAGTACTGTCCTACTATTTGCGACCCCATGTACTGCAGCATGCCATGCTCCCCTGTCCATCACCAATTCCCAGAGCTTGCTGAAACTCGTGTCCATAGAGTTGGTGGTGCCATCCAGCCATCTCATCCTCTGTCAACCCATTCTCTTCCTGCCTTCAATCTCTCCCAGCTTCAGGATCTTTTCCAATGAGTCAGTTCTTCCCATCAGGTGGCCAAAATATTGGAGTTTCAACTTCAGCATCAATCCTTCCAATGAATATTCAGGACTCCTTTCCTTTAGGATGGACTGGTTGGATCTTCTTGCAGTCCAAGAGACTCTCAATAGCCTTCTCCAACACCATAGTTCAAAAGCATCAATTCGTTTTAGTCCAATTCTCACATCCATAGATGACTACCAGAAAAACCATAGCACTGAATAGATGGAACTTTGTTGGCAAAGTAATGTATCTGCTTTTTAATATGTTGTAAAAGTTGGTCATAGCTTTTCTTCCAAGGAGAAAGCGTCTTTTAATATCATGGCTGCAGTCACCATCTGCAGTGATTTTGGAGCCCAAGAAAGTAAAGTCTGTCTCTGTTTCCATTGTTTCCCCATCTATTTGCCATGAACTGATGGGAATGGATGCCATGATCTTAGTTTTTTGAATGTTGAGTTTTAAACCAGCCTTTCCACTCTCCTCTTTCACTTTCATCCAGAGGCTCTTCAGTTCCTCTTCACTTTCTGCCATAAGGGTGGTGTCATCTGCGTTTCTGAGATTCTTGATATTTCTCCTGGCAATCTTGATTCCAGCCTGTGCTTCATCCAACACAGAATTTTGTATGATGCACTCTGCATATAAGTTAAATAAGCAAGGTTGCAATATACAGCCCTAATGTACTCCTTTCCCAGTTTGGAACCAGTCTGTTGTTCCATCTCTAGTTCTAACAGTTGCTTCTTGACCTACATACAGATTTCTCAGGAGGCAGGTATGGTGGTCTGGTACTCTAATCTCTTGAAAAATATTCCACAGTTTGTTGTAATCTACACAGTCAAAGGCTTTGGCATAATCAATAAAGCAGAAGTAGATGTTTTTCTCGAATTCTCTTGCTTTTTCAATGATCCAACAGATGTTGAATCATAGAAAAACAGATTGGGAGAAAATACTTGCAAATGTGAATGACAAAGGATTAATCTCTGAAATTTATGAACAGCTCATGAAGCTTAACTGCAAAAAAAAAAAAAAAAAAGAAAAAAAAGAAAGAAAGAAAAGAAATGGACAGAATATCTAAATAGACATTTCTAAAAAGAAGACGTATTACAGATGGCCAAGAGGCACATGAAAAGATGTTCAACATTGCTAATTATTAGAGAAATGCAAATCAAAACTACAATGATATATCACCTCACACAAGCCAGAATTACTGTCATCAAAAATCCACAAACAATTAATGCTATAGAGGGTATGGAGAGAAGGAAATCCTTCAACACTGTTCGTGAGAATGTAAATTGGTACAGCCACCATGGAGAACAAATGGATGTTCTTTAAAAAACTGAAAATAGAGTTACCATATGACTCTGCAGTCCCACTCCTGGGCATGTATCCAGAGAGAAACATGATCCAAAAGGATACATGCACCTCAATGTTCCCTTCAGCATTGTTTACAATAGCCAAGACATGGAACCAATCTAAATGTCCATCAATAGAGGAAAAGATAAAGAAGACATTGTATATTTACACAATGGAATATTACTCAGTCATTAAAAAGAATGAGTTAATGCCATTTGCAGCAACATAGATTGACCTAGACATTGTCATACTGAGTGAAGTAAGTCAAGGCAGAGGAGGAGAAATATAATATGATATTCCTCATATGTGGAATCTAGAAAGAAATTACAAATGAACTTACAAAACAGGAAAAGAGAGTCAGACTTAGAGAACCAATTTGGTTGCCTGTGCACACTGCTATAATTAAAATGGATAACCAATAAAGACCTATTCTATATATGTATGTATATATACATAGCTGAGTCCCTTTACTGTTCACTTGAAACTATCACAACTTTGTTAATTGGCTATACCCCAATACAAAATTGAAAGTTGAAAAATCAACCTAAAACTGAAAACTGTACTATTGGAAGAAGTGAATATATTCCTACCACTCAAGCAGTTGTAAAATAAAATTTTGACCAGAAAGCAATATGGATATTCAAAAATTGCATTTCATTTAACTGTTAATAACTCTTTCTCACATCTCAGAGTGCTGTTATACACTGTTGGTGGGAATGCGAACTAGTACAGCCACTATGGAGAACAGTGTGGAGATTCCTTAAAAAACTGGAAATAGAACTGCCATACGACCCAGCAATCCCACTGCTGGGCATACACACCAAGGAAACCAGAATTGAAAGAGACACGTGTACCCCAATGTTCATCACAACACTGTTTATAATAGCCAGGACATGGAAGCAACCTAGATGTCCATCAGCAGATGAATGGATAAGAAAGCTGTGATACATATACACAATGGAGTATTACTCAGCCATTAAAAAGAATACATTTGAATCAGTTCTAATGAGGTGGATGAAACTGGAGCCTATTATACAGAGTGAAGTAAGCCAGAAAGAAAAACACCAATACAGTATACTCATGCATATATATGGAATTTAGAAAGATGGTAATGATAACCCTGTATGCGAGACAGCAAAAGAGACACAGATGTATAGAACAGTCTTTTGGAGTCTATGGGAGAGGGAAGGGGAGATGATTTGGATAATGGCATTAAAATATGTATGCTGCTGCTGCTGCTGCTGCTGCTAAGTCACTTCAGTCGTGTCCGACTCTGTGCGACCCCATAGATGACAGCCCGCCAGGCTCAGCCATCCCTGGGATTCTCCAGGCAAGAACACCAGAGTGGGTTGCCATTTCCTTCTCCAATGCATGAAAGTGAAAGGTGAAAGTGAAGTCGCTCAGTCGTGTCTGACTCTTAGCGACCCCATGGACTGCAGCCTACCAGGCTCCTCTGTCCATGGGATTTTCCAAGCAAGAGTACTGGAGTGGGGTGCCATTGCCTTCTCCGAAAACATGTATAATATCATATAAAAAATGAATTGCCAGTCCAGGTTCGATGCGGGATCCAGGAAGCTTGGGGCTGGTGCACTGGGATGACCCAGAAGGATGGTATGGGGAGGGAGGTGGGAGGGGGGTTCAGGATGGGGAATATGTGTACACCTGTGGCAGATGCATGTTGATGTGTGGCAAAACCAATACAATATTGTAAAGTAAAAAAAAATTATAATAATAATTATAAATAAAAAAAATAAAACTTTGTCAAGTGGTGGCATGAAGCCATATAAGATTTTGCACAATTTTCAAATAAAACACAAGAGTTTCCCTAGTAAGCCAATCACATATTCCCCAAATCAGTGCAAAACAGCACCTTGAAGTATTTTTTTTTCTGTAAATTTAGAGATCAAAAGTAAAAGGACACTATGCAAAGACGAAATATACATGAGGAATAGATTATACTATTACCAAGGAGCAACCAGCTGCAATGATAACATAAACTGTCTCAAAGAGAAAGCAGAATGAGTTATTGGCAAACTCTCTTTAAAATTTGGTCAGTGGCATGTGAAGTGGAAGATCGCTTACTGTCTTCTATATGCTTTTGCATTCTTTTTTCAAAATTAATTTTTAATTGAAGTATAATTGTTTAACAATAATGTACTGGTTTCTGCCATACAACAACATGAATCAGCCATAAGTGTACATATGTCCCCTCCCTCTTGAAACTCCATTACACTCCCCACCACCGACACTGCACTAAGTTGTCACAGAGTACCAGGTTGATCTCCCTCTGTTATAAGGCAACTTTCGACTAGCTATCTATTTTACATATGGTAGTGTAGAGGTTTCAGTGCTACTCTCTCAATTCTTTCCACTCTTTCTTTCCATCGCTGTGTCCATAAGTCTGTTCTCTATGTTTAAGCCTCTATTCCTACACCATGATTAGGTTAATCACAACTATTTTTCTAGATTCCATATATATGTGTTAATATACATTTTTTTATTCTTTCTGACTTACTTCATTCCATATAACAGGCTCTATGATCATCCACTTCACTAACACTTACTCAATTTGTTACTTTTTATGGCTGACTGTGGCTCAGATCATGAACAGCTTATTGCCAAATTCAGAATTAAATTGAAGACAGTAGGCAAAACCACTAGTCCATTCAGGTATGACCTAAATCAAATCCTTTATGATTATACAGTGGAAATGAGACATAGATTTAAGGGCCTAGATCTGATAGACAGAGTGCCTGATGAACTATGGATGGAGGTTCGTGACATTGTACAAGAGACAGGAATCAAGACCATCCCCAAGAAAAATAAGTGCAAAAAAGCAAAATGGCTGTCTGAAGAGGCCTTACAAATAGCTGTTAAAAGAAGAGAAGCAAAAAGCAAAGTAGAAAAAGAAAGATATACCCATTTGAATGCAGAGTTGCAGAGAATAGCAAGGAGAGATAAGAAAACCTTCCTCAGTGGCCAATGCAAAGAAATAGAGGAAAACAGTAGAATGGGAAAGACTAGAGATCTCTTCAAGAAAATTAGAGATACCAAGGGAACATTTCATGCATAGATGGGCACAATTAAGGGCAGAAATGATATGAACCTAACAGAAGCAGAAGATATTAAGAAGAGGTGGCAAGAATACACAGAACTCTACAAAAAATATCTTAATGACCCAGATAACCACGATGGTGTGATCACTCACCTAGAGCCAGACATCCTGGAATGTGAAGTCAAGTGGGCCTTAGGGAGCATCACTACGAACAAAGTTAGTGGAGGTGATGGAATTCCAGTGGAGCTATTTCAAATCCTAAAGTATGATGCTGTGAAAGTGATGCAATCAATATGTCGGCAAATTTGGAAAATTCAGCAGTGGCCACAGGATTGGAAAAGGTCAGTTTTCCTTCCAATCCCAAAGAAAAGTAGTGCCAAAGAATGCTCAAAGTCCTCCACAATTGCACTCATCTCACACGCTAGTAAAGTAATGCTCAAAAATCTCCAAGCCAGGCTTCAGCAATACGTGAACCGTGAACTTCCAGATGTTCAAGCTGGTTTTAGAAAAGGCAGAGGAACCAGAGACAAAATTGCCAACATCCGCTGGATCATCACAAAAGTATGCATTGGAGAAGGAAATGACAACCTATTCTTGTATTCTTGCCTGGAGAATCCCAGGGACAGGGGAGCCTGATTGGGCTGCCGTCTATGGGGTCACACAGAGTCAGACAAGAGTGAAGCGACTTAGCAGCAGCAGCAGCATGTATGGATGTGAGAGTTGGACTATAAGGAAAGCTGAGCACTGAAGAATTGATGCTTTTGAACTGTGGTGTTGGAGAATACTCTTGAGAGTCCCTTGGACTGCAAGGAGATTCAGCCAGTCCATCCTAAAGGAGATCAGTCCTGGGTGTTCATTGGAAGGACTGATGTTGAAGCTGAAACTCCAATACTTTGGCCACCTGATGCAAAGAGCTGACTCATTTGAAAAGACCCTGATGTTGGGAAAGATTGAGGGAATGAGGAGAAGGGGATGATGGAGGATAAGATGATTGGATGGCATCACCGACTCAATGGATGTGAGTTTGGGTAAACTCCAAACTTTACTTTTGGAGTTGGTGATGGGCAGGGAGGCTTGGCGTGCTGTGGTTCATGGGATCGCAAAGAGTCAGACACGACTGAGTGACTGGACTGAACTGATGGCTCAGTAATAGTCTTTTTATATATGCATCAAATCTTATTTAACCATTAATCTATAGATGGACATCTAGGTTAGTTCCATGTCTTGGCTACTGTAAATAGTCCTTCAATGAATATTGGGGTACATGTGTTTTTTTTTAATTATGATTTTCTCAGGGTATATTTCTAGTAATGGTATTGTTGGGTCATAAGGTAGTTTTATTCCTAGTGTTTTTAAGGAATATTCATACTATTCTCCATAGTGGCTGTATCAATTTACATTTCCACCAACAGTGCAAGAGGGTTCCCTTTTCTTCACATCCTCTCCAGGATTTACTGTTTGTAGATTTTTAAAAATTATATTCATTCTGACAGGTGTGAGGTGATGCCTCATTGTAATTTTGATTCACATGTTTCTAATAATGTCAAGCATTATTTCATGTGTTTATTGGCCATCTGTATGTTTATTAGCCATCTATATGTGTTTATTGGCCATCAGTATGATACCACCTTTATGGCAGAAAGTGAAGGGAACTAAAGAATCTCTTGATGAAGGTGAAAGAAGAGAGTGAAAAAGTTGTCTTAAAACTGAACATTCAAGAGACTAAGATTGTGGCATCTGATACCATCACTTCATGGCACATAGATGGGGAAACAATGGAAACAGTGGCAGACTTTATTTTGGGGGCTCCAAAATCACTGCAGATGGTGACTGTAGCCATGAAATTTAAAGACATATGCTCCTTGAAGAAAAGCTATGACCAACCTAGATGGCATATTAAAAAAGAGACATTACTTTGCCAACAAAGGTCTGAATAGTCAAAGGTATGGTTTTCCTAGTAGTCATGTATGGATGTGAGAGTTGGACCATAATTTCATCCAAAAAATAAAATACTTAGAAATAAACTTGACAAGGACGTGAAAGAATTATATGCTGATAAACATAAAATATTAATAAAGGAAACTGAAGATAATTTAAAGAAATTGAAAGTTATCTCATGTTTTTGGATTGGAGGAATTAACATTGTTAAAATGGCCATACTACCCAAAGAAATCTACTAATTCAGTGCTATCCTTATCTAGAACTAGAACAAATAATCCTAAAATTTATATGGAACCATAAAAGATTCAGAATTCCCAAAGCAATTCTGAGAAAAGATAACAATGCAGGAGACATAACCCTCCTAGATTTCAAAAAATACTACAAAGCTACAGTAATCAAAACAGTATGGTATTGGCACAAGATAGACATATGGATCAATGGAATAGCATAGAGAGTCCTAGAATAATTCCATATACCTACAGTCAACTAATCTTTGACAAAGGAGGCAAGAGTATGCAATGGAAAAAAAGTCCCTTCAGGAACAGGCATTGGGAAAGTTAGAACCAGTTGTTCTAAATCAGTGAGGTTAGAACACACCTTCATACCACACAGAAAAATAAACTTAAAATGGCTTAAAGACTTAAATATAGGACAAGACAGCACACAACTCCTAGAAGAGAACATACATAAGATATTCTCAGACATATATTGTACCAGTGTTTTCTTAGGTTAGTCTTCCAAGGCAATAGAAATTAAAGCAAACATAAACACATGGGGTCTGATCAAACTTACACACTTTTGCACAGCAAAGGAAACCATTAACAAAACAAAGAGACAGCATACAGAATGGGAGAAAATATTTGTAAATAATGTCACTGTTGTTGTTGTTCATCACCCAGTCATGTCCAATTCTTTGCAACCCCATGGACTGCAACACACCAGGGTTCCCTGTCCATCACCATCTCCCTGAGATTGCCCAAGTTCATGATCATTGCATCAGTGATGCTGTCCAGCCATCTCATCCTCTGATGCTCTCTTCTTCTGCCTTCAATCTCTCTCAGCATCAGAGACTTTTTCAATGTGTCGGCTGTTTGCATCAGATGACCAAATACTGGAGCTTCAGCTTCAGCTTCAGCATTAGTCCTTCTAGTGGATATTCAGGGTTTATCTCCCTTAAGATTGACTGGTTTGATCTCCTTGCTGTCCAACGGTCTTTCAGTAGTCCTCTCCAGCATCACAGTTTGAAGGCATCAATACTTTGGCATTCTGCCTTCTTTACACTCCAGATCTCGCAACCATATGTGACCACTGGGATGACCATAATTTTGATTATATAAACCTTTCTCGACAAAGTAATGTCTGCTTTTCAGCACACTGTCTAGGTTTGTCATCACTTTCCTGCCAAGAAGTAATGTTCTTCTGATTTCATGACTGCAGTCACTGTCCACAGTGGTTTTGGAGCCCAAGAAGAGGAAATCTGTCACTACTTCCACCAATTCCCCTGCTATTTGCCATGTAGTAATGGGGTCAGTTGCCATTATCTTAGTTTTTGTTAATACTTATCCTTAAGCTGGCTCTCTAACTCTCCTCCTTCACCCTCATCAAAAAGCTCTTTAGTATCTCTTTGCTTTCTCCCATTAGAGTAATATCATCCACATCTCTGAGGTTGTTGATATTTCTCTGCCTATCTTGATTCCAGCTTGTAACTCATCTAGCCTGGTGTTTCTCATTATATGCTCAGCAAACAGGTTAAACAAACATAGTGACAGCAGACAGCCCTGTCATATTCCTTTCTCAATCTTGAACCAATCAGTTGTCCCATACAGGGTTCTAACTGTTGCTTCTTGACTCGCATACAGGTTTCTCAGGAGACAGGTAAGACCGTCTGGTATTTCCATCTTTCTAAGAGCTTTCTACAGTTTGTCATGATCCACACAGTCAAAGGCTTTTACATAGTTAATGAAACAGAGGTAGATGATTTTTCTGAAATTCCCTTGCTTTCTCTATAATCCAGAGAATGTTGGCAATTTGATCTCTAATTCCTCTTCCTTTTCTAAACCCAGCTTGGACATCTGGAAGTTCTTGGTTCACATAATGTTGAAGCCTAGCATGCACGATTTTGAACATAACCTTATTAACATGTGAGATAAGTGCAATTGTCTGATGGTTAGCACATTCTTTGGTACTATCCTTCTTGGGAATTGGGATGAGGATTGAACTTTTCCAGCCCAGTGGCCACTTCTGGGTCTTCCAGATTTGCTGACATAATGAATGCAAAACCTTGATGGCATCATCCTTTAGGGATTTGAATAGTTCTGCCATAATTTCATTGCATTAACTAGCTTTATTAACAGCAGTTCTTCTTAATGACCACTTGACTTCGCATTCCAGAATGTCTGGCTCTGGGTGTCTAACCATACCATTATAGTAATCTGGCTCATTAAGATCTTTTTTAGACAGTTCTTCCATGCTTTCTTTCCATGTCTTCTTGATCTCTTCAGCATCTACTAGGTCCCTACCATTTTCATCATTTATTGTGTCCATATTTGGGTGGAATGCTCCCTTGATGTTTCCAATTTTCCTGAAGAGATCTCTAGGCTTTCCTCTTCTGTTGTTTTCTTATATTATTATGCATTGTTCATTGAAGAAGGCATTTTTGTCTCTTTTAGCTATTTTTTTGGAACTCTACATTTTATTGGATGTACCTTTCCCTCTCTACCTGCTTTTAACTTCTCTTCATTCTCCCACTATTTGTAAGGCCTCCTCAGGTAACCACTTTGCCTTCTTGCCTTTCTTTTTCTTTGGGATGGTTTTGTTCACTGCTTCCTGTACAATATTTTGGACCTCTGACCATAGTTATTCAGGCATACTGTTAACTAGATCTGGTCCCTTGAATATATGTGTTACCTCTGCTGTGAATTCATACAGGATTTGATTTAAGTCATATCTGGCTGGTCTATCATTTTTATAAATTTTCTTTAGTTTAAGCCTAAATTTTGCTATGAGAAGCTGATGATCTGAGCCACAGTCAGCTCCAGGTATTCTTTTTTCTGAGTTTATACAGCTTCTCCAGCTTTGGCTACAAATAATGTAATCAGTTTGATATCAAGCCTTGTGACTGACAAGGGCTTAATTTCCAAAGTATTCATATAGCTTATACAACTCAACAACAACAGAATAAGCAAACAACTGAATCTAAAAAAGTGGGTTAAGAACTAAATAGACATTTCTCCAAGGAAGACATACAGATGGCCAATGAGCACATGAACAGAGGCTCAACATCATTATTTTTGGGGAATCTTTTTTCATTTTTGGAGGTTCCTCAAAAACTAAAAATAGATTTTCCATAATATCCAGTGATATCACTTCTCAGCATATATCTGGACAAACTACAATTGAAAAAGATATACGCATGCCTATGTTTATAGTAGCACTATTCACATTAGCCCAGGCATGGAAACAACCTATGTGTCCATTGAAAGATGAATGGATAAAACAGATGTGGTATATATATACACTAGAATATTACTGAGCCATGAAGAAGAATGAAATAATCCCATTTACAGTAATGTGCATGAACCTAGAGATTATCATACTAAGTGAATTAAGTCAGAAGTATAATGACAAATACCATATGGTATGACTTATATGTGGAATCTAAAATATCTAAAACAGATGACCCTATCTATAAAATAGAAAGAGACTCACAGACATAGAGAACAGACTTGTGTTTGCCAAAAGGGAGTGGAGGGCAATGAGGGAGCAATGAAATGGGAGTTTGGTGTTAGTCGATGCAAACCATTATATATAGAATGGATAAACAATAAGGTCCTACTGTATAACAGATGATTTGTATTTAATATCTTGTGATAAACCATAATCCAAAAGAATTTTACAGAGAATGTATATGTATGCATAACTTAGTTTGCTGTACAGCATAAATTAACAGAACATTGCAAATAAATAATACTTCATTGAAAAAAGACCACAAATAGCAAACATTGACAAGGATGTGCAGAAAAGAGAACCCTGATACACTTTGGGACTTCCCCAGTGGTTCAGTGGTAAAGAATCCACCTGTCAATGCAGAAGCTGCAGGAGACATTGGTTCAATCCTTGGGTTGGGGAGATCCCCTGGAGGAGGAAATGGCAACCCACTCCAGTATTCTTGCCTGGAGAATCCCATGGATAGAGAAGCCTGGTGGGCTACAGTCCTTGGGGTCACAAAGGGTCAGACATGACTGAGAAAGCACACATGTATACAATTTGCAAGGAATGTACTTTGGTGCAGCCATCATAGAAAACAGTATGGAGGTTTGCAAACAAGTAAAAATAGAACTACCATAAGACCCAGAGGTTCCACTCTTGGATATTTATTTGACAAAAAGAGAAACACTAATTAGAAAAGATGCATGCACCCCAATGTTCATAGTAACATTATTTACAATTGCCAAGATACAGAAGCAACCTAAATGTTCATCAAGAAATGAATGGATAAAGAAAATGTGAGATATAATTCTGTATAAAAAAATGAAATTTTGCTACTTGCAGTATCATGGATGGACTTGTAGAGTATTATTCTAAGTGAAATAAGTCAGGCATGGAAAGACAAATACTGTACACTATCAATTATTTATGGAATCTGAAAAATAAAACAGCCAAATGTAACAAAAAAGACTCACAGATATAGAGAACAAACTAATGATTACCAGTGGGGAAGAGCTAGCTAAGGGTAGGGGGATAAGAGGTATAAACTACTGTGTATAAAATAAATAAACTAAAAACATATATTTTACAACATGGACAATAGCCAATAGTTTATAATAAATATAAAATGGAATGTAACCTTTAAAAATCGTCAAACACTATGTTATATACCCGAAACATATAATATTGAACATCAACTATATCAATAAAAACATATCTACATGCATAAATGGATTTCATTATAACCCCATTTGAAGCATTTTTAGTTTTTAATTTTTTTAACTTTTAATTTCATATTGGAGTATGTAGCCAATTAACAATGTTGTGATAGTTTCAGGTGGACAGCAAAGGAACTCAGCCATACATATACCATTATCCAAATAGAAATGTAAACATTCAGGTGTGCTTTGTGCACAATATCAAGGGAAATGATGAAGAAATATGTTAGCAACCAACTATAGGGAGCCGAATTGAGGGTGTATAAGCTGGTAAGAGACTTATCATACTTGAAAAAACGAAGTACTAAGCCAACAGAAGAGGGGAGTCCTGAAACAGAATAGTTCACACTACCAAACTTCCCAATGGTTAAGGAATTGAAGAAACCACTGCCTCAAGAAGTGAATGAGGGTAAAGATGAAAATGGAATTAAGAAAGAGTTCTAACCTGTGATCTTCCCTCACTTCATGGAGCCAGGTGATTTCTCTCATAGCAGCAGAAATCAAATGGTTTGTTTTCCCTCAAGGATAACATATAATATTTCTTCATTAAGAAACATTTGGGTCAGTTTGGAATTGATGAACTATTAGTTTTTGCTTTTCTAATGTCTTTGTCTCCACTCCAATTCTAAATGACAATCTTGCTGTACAGTGTCCTAGGTAATTTTGTTTTTCTTTTCACCACTTTCATGAACAAATGAATGAATAAAGAACATGTGAAAAGTTATACAATGGAATAGTACTCAGATATAAAAAAGAATGAAATTCTGTCATTTGCATGGAAGCAATCTAGAGATTAATATGTTTAATGGAATGTCAACTAACTACTCCAAGCTATCACATGTGGTATTAAAAAAAAATATAACATATATGCATATAACAAAGCAAGATGGACTCACAGGTATAGAGAACAAACTAGTGGTACTTACTAGGGAGATGGAAATAGGTGGAATGAGATATGGGCCTAAGAATCACAAAATACTATGTATAAAGTAGATAAGCAACAAAGATATATAGCACAGAGAAATAAAGACATTATTATTATAACTTTAATTGAATATAGTCTACAAAATATTGAATCAATATGTTGTATATGTGAAACTAATATAGTATTATAGATCAACTATACTTCAGTAGGGCTTCCCTAGTGGATAAGATGATAAAGAATCTGCCGGCAATGCAGGACACATGGGTTTGATTCCTGGGTCAGGAAGATATCCTTGAGAAGGGAATGGCTATACACTCTAGTATTCTTGGTTGGAGAATTCCATGGACAGAAGAGCCTGGTGGGTTATGTCCACGGGGTCTCAAATAACTGGACACGACTGAATGGCTAACACTTTCACTTTTAATACTTCAAAAAAAAGCAAATTATGCTTTAGATATAGTGAAGAATGAGAAGCAAAGACATCAACTAAAAATTTAAAAACTGAATGTTGAGCCTCCAACTGACTCCAAAGACTAATAATTAAACTTAGAGATCTTAAGGAGAGAAGATATTTACCTTGGGAATGTGACTGAATTAAGAGAAAATATCTGAAGATATCAGCATCAAATCTTTCCCAATGAAACCTCTATTAGTCTGTGAAGCCCAGATTTGAAAATTTCCACACACTCATAAAACTTCTAAAGTCTCAGTTAACCATTTTTTCCTATTTTTAGTTTTTTTAAGTATTTATTTTAATTGAAGGATAATTGTTTTACAATGTTGCATTGGTTTCTGCCATACATCAATATGAATTAGCTATAGGTACAAATATGTCCCCTATCTTGAACCTCCCTCCAACTGCTTCCCACCCCTTTATGTTGTTACAGAGCCCTGGTTTGAGTTCCCTGAGTCATACAGCAAATTTCCATTGGCTATCTATTTTACATATGGTAGTCTATATGCTTTGGAGAAGGCAATGGCACCCCACTCCAGTACTCTTGCCTGGAAAATCCCATGGACGGAGGAGCCTGGTAGGCTGCAGTCCATGGGGTCGCTAGGAGTTGGACACGACTGAGCGACTTCACTTTTCACTTTCATGCATTGGAGAAGGAAATGACAACCCACTCCAGTGTTCTTGCCTGGAGAATCCCAGGGACGGGGGAGCCTAGTGGGCTGCTATCTCTGGGGTCGCACAGAGTTGGACACGACTGAAGCGACTTAGCAGTAGCAGCAGCAGCAGTGTATATGCTTACATGCTATTCTCTACATTTGTCCCACCCTCTCTTTCCTACCTCTGCCCATGTCCATAAGTCTGTTCTCTATGTCTGAGTCTCCATGGCTGCCCTGCCAATAGGTTCATCAGTACCATCATTTCAGATTCCATATAGATGCATTAATATATGATATTGTTTTTTTTCTCTTTCTGACTTACTTCACTCTGTATTACAGGTTGTAGGTTCATCTACCTCATTAGAACTGACTCAAATGAATTCCTTTTTATGGCCAAATAATATTCCATGTTATATATGTACCACAGTTTCTTTATCCATTTACCTGTCAGTGGGCATCTAGGTTGCTTTCATGTTCTAGCTATTGTAAATAGTGCTGCAATGACATTGAGGTACATGTGTCTTTTTAAATTTTGGTTTCTTTAGGGTATATGACTAGCAGTGGGATTACTGGCTTCCCACATGGCACTAGTGGTAGAAAACCTGCCTGCCAATGCAAGAGATATAAAATATGCAGACTCAATCCCTGGGTCACAAAGATCTCCTGAAGGAAGGCATACAAATCCACTCCAGTATTGTTGCCTGGAGAATCCCACGGACAGAGGAGTCCGGTAGGCCATGGTCTATAGGGTCGCAAAGAGCTGGAAATGACTGAAGTGATGCAGCAGCAGCATGGTAGTTTTACTCCTAGTTTTTAAAGCAAACTCCATACCATCTTCCATAGTGGATGTATCAATTTACATTCCCACCAACAATGCAAAGGGTTTGGTTCCCTTTTCCCTACACCCTCTCCAACATTTATTGTAGATTTTTTTATGATGGCCATTTTGACCAGTGTGAGGTGATACCTCCTTGTAGTTTCAGTATTCATTTCTCATGTGTTTATTAGCCATCTGTATGCCTTATTTTAAGAAATGTCTCTTTAGGTATTCTGCTCACTTTTTGATTGGGTTGTTTATGTGTTATTGAGTTGCATAAACCGCTAGCATATTTAAGAAATTAATCATTTATCAGTTGTTTCATTTGCTATTATTTTTTCCCATTTTGAGGGCTGTCTTTTCACAGTGTTTAGATGTTTATTTGCTGTGCAAAAGATTTTAAGTTTAATTAGGTCCCAATTGTTTTCTTTTGCTTTTATTTCCATTACTCTAGAAGGTGAGTCATGGAAGACCATGCTGTGATTTATGTCATACAAAGTTCTGCCTCTGTTTTCCTCTAAATATTTTACTTTCTGGTCTCATATTTAGGTTTTAATCCATTTTGAGCTTATCTTTGTATATGGTGTTAAGAAATGTTCTAATTTCATTTTTTACATCTAGTTGTCCAGTTCTACCATCACCACATACTGAAGAAATGATATTTTCCCCGTTGAATATTCTTGCCTCTTTTGTCAAAGACAAGGTATGCATAGGTGTGTGTGTTTATCTCTGGACTTTCTGTCTTGTTCTATTGGCCTGCTTTTGTTCCAGTAACATACTGTCTTGATAACTGTAGCTTTGTAGTATAGTCTGAAGTCAGGAGGGTTGATTCCTCTAGCTCCATTCTTCTTTCTCAAGATTTCTTTGGCTATTCATGGTCATTTGTGTTTCCATATAAGTTGTGAAATTTTTTTATAGTTCTTTGAAAAATGCCATTGATAATTTGATAGTGATCACATTGAATCTGTAGATTATATTTGGTAGTGTAGTCATTTTCACAACATTGATTCTTCCAACCCAAGAGCATAGAATCTCTCCATCTGCTCATGTTGTCTTTGATTTCTTTCATCAGTGTCTCATAGTTTTCTGTATACAGCTTTTTTGTCTTTTTAGGTAGATTTATTCCTAGATATTTTATTCTTTTTGTTGCAATGGTAAATTGGATTGATTCCTTAATTTCTCTTTCTAATTTTTCATTGTTAGTATATAGGAAGGCAAGGGATTTCTGTGTATTGACTTTGTATATCACAACTTTACTAAATTCACTGATTAGCTCTAGCAATTTTGTGATAGTATCTTTAAGATTTTCTATTTATAGTATCCTGTCATCTGCAAATAGTGAGTGTTTTACTTCTTCTTTTCCAATTTGGATTCCTTTTATTTCTATTTCTTCTCTGATTGTCATAGCTAGGACTTCCAAATCTATGTTGAATAATAGTGATAAGAATGGACAAACTTTTCTTTTTCCTAATCTTACAGGGAATGCTTTAATTTTTTCACCATTGAGAATAATGTTTCCTGTGGGTTTGTTGTATATGGCCTTTATAATGTTCCATCTATGCTTATTTTCTGAAGAGTTTTTTTTTTTATCATAAATGAGCATTAATCTTTGTTGAAAGTTTTTCTACATCTATTGAGATTATCATATGTTTTTTTAAATATATTTATTTTAATTGAAGGTTAATTACTTTACAATATTGTATTGGTTTTTCCATACATCAACATGAATCCACCGCAGGTATACACGTGTTCCCCATCCCGAACCCCCTCCCTCCTCCCTCCCCATACCATCCCTCTGGGTCATCCCAGTGCACCAGCCCAAAGCAACCAGTATCATGCATCAAACTTGGATTGGTGATTCATTTCATATATGATATTATACATGTTTCAATGCCGTTCTCCCAAATCATCCCACCCTCTCGCTCTCCCACAGAGCCCAAAAGACTGTTCTATACATCTGTGTCTCTTTTGCTGTCTTTTATCTTTTAATTTGCTAATATGGTGTATCACATTGGCAGATTGGCATATACTGAAGAATCCATGCATCCCTGGAATAAACCTGACTTGGTCATGGTGTGTGATCTTTCTAACATGTTGAATTTTGTTTGCTAGAATTTTGTTGAAAATATTTGCATCTACATTCATCAGTGATATTGACTTGCAATTTCATTTTTTTTTATGTCTTTGTCTTGTTTTTGTATCAGGTGGCCTTGTAGTTTGGAAGTGTTCCTTCTGCAATTTTTGCAAAATTCTCTAGAAGTTTGATAGAATTTATCTGTAAAGCCATCTGGCCCTGGGATTTTGTTTTTAGGGAGTTTTTTTTTTTTTTTTAATCACAGTTGTGATTTCAGTGTTTGTAATTGGCTTGTTCGTAATTTATATTTCTTACTTGTTCAGTCTTAGAAGGTTGAACTTTTCTAAGAATCTATTTCCTCTAAGTTGTTCATTTTACTGACAGATAGTTTATCATAATAGACTCTTTTGTTTTGCTTTGTTTTGTTTTTTGAAATTTTAATAATTTATTATTATTATTATTTACTTTACAATATTGTATTGGTTTTGCCATACATCAACATGCATCCATCACAGGTGTACACGTGTTCCCCATCCTGAACCCCCCCTCCCACCTCCCTCCCCATACCATCCCTCTGGGTCATTCCAGTGCACCAGCCCCAAGCTTCCTGTATCCTGCATTGAAATCCACAAAACGTAATAGACTCTTAGGATCTTTTGACTTTCTGCATTGTCCGTTGTAACCCCTTCTTTTGCATTCCTAATTTTGTTTATTTGATTTTAACCACTTTTAAATATAAACAGACAAACAAGTTTACTACACATTTGAGAAAACCTCTAACATAACAGGTGAATACAGAAACAAACAAAAATAAGAAACATGAGTAACTTTGTTGTTTTTGCAAAATGAAAAATTTAAGCTCAGAAAACAAGATGGCAGAGGAGTAGGTGGTTGTGGAGTACATCTCTCTATACCTTCAGACACAGAAGTGCTTGCATAACACCAGCTGAGAGCATGCAGAAGTACCTGACCACTGGAAAATAATATATAGAACCACACAAAACTCCATAAGATGAAGGAAATAGGGGGGATAAAGAGGAGAGTTAGTAGGACTTGACCTGTCCTTGTTGGGTTGAGGAAACGAAGCAGGGGTCCGATCCCCACATCAGGGCAATTGTTTGGAACAGAGGAGAAACATTTGAGGCTTAACACCAGAGTAGGACCCCAGCAAGGGGGGGGGGCGGTCCCTTTATGTGCCTGATGTGCTGAGCAACAGAGAAAGATGAGTCAAAGAGGCCTTCTGATCACCAGCTGCCAGAGGCTAGAAAAAGACTCTGATAGGGCCATAGCTCCTGTGCCTGAGGCAGCCCATGTCCTTGAACACTTGGCACCATCAGGGTCCCCTCGACCCAAAAAGCTGCACCACCTTCACTCTCAATATTCATTGGGGCAGAGCTTCCACAGGCTAGAAAAAAAACCTAATAGCACCATATCTCCTGTGAAAATAGCTACCAGCACTCCTGCATAGCCAGCATTGCAGGGTCCCTGTGATCTAAGCAACTGTGCCACCCCCATGCATGATCCCCACAGGGACAAAACTGTCAGAGGCTAGAAAAAGTCCTGCATCTTGCATGCAGGGTCTCTTCAGTCATGTCCAACCCTTTGCAACCCTCTGGAATATGGCCTGCCAGGCTTCTCTGTCTGGGAGATTCTCCACGCAAGAATACTGAAGTGGATTGTCATGCCATTCTAGAGCACCGTATTTCCTGTTGCCCTAGTCACTGATTCCCCCGAGTACCTGGTGCTTCCAGGGCCCCTGTGAAACCCAAGCAGTTGTGCCATCTTCACACCTGGCCTTCACTGAGGCAGACCCAGGTCCTCCAGGGAAGCCTCAGGAGCAAACCCCTGTGGATGAGCACAGGCAAAGGTGGAGATAAAACCACAATTGAAATCCAGGGGCACTGTGGCTAAGGAAGAGGACTCAAAACCTTCCCACCAGATTAAATTCACATGATCAACTAGGCAGACTCTGTGTCTATGCAATATGTAAAAGGACAATGAGAGTTCGCACAAAATAAAATGCACTACTTCTGACAGATGTGGACATTGGAGGCAATAACTCAGAGGAGTAGGGCCAGATTAGTGTCTGAGTTGCCCCCACAGTAGGTACAGAGACCAGCCTAGTGCTGGAGAGCATACTGGGGAGGTAAGGTGGACTGTGACTCCCAGCGAGGGAAAGGATTTTGACAGCAGAGACTCAATAAAAATCATTTATGATTTTTATATTTTGACTTGTTCTGTAGATGCTTCTGAATTTTTTTCTTTATTTTCTTCCCCTCTCTGTTGTTGTTGTAGTTATCAATCTTATGAGTAATATTTAATCTTTTAGAATTTTTTAAATCATAATTTTAATTTATGTTATATACTTCCACCACTATGTTGGTCTTCTGTGGCTCTATGGGGTTTCCATTTCTTTTCTCTCTCTTTTTTTTAATTTTAATTTTTAAATGTTTAAAATTTATTATTCTGTTTTTACATTTATTCCTTTGTTTGCTTTTCCTGATGTTCTTTTCTTACTGAAGTTAATCTTTAATATATATACAACTTCTTTATCTATCTCTATTTATCTTTGAATTTCTGTTATTTCTTTTCTTTCCTTTTCTCACCATGTTTGTTAGTTTGTTTTGTTTTCATTGCTTTATTCCCCAGTTGGCACCTTGCTTTAGTTTTGTTTTCAGGTTGTGCTTTTAGTTAGTTTTGTTCTTAAGTGGTGGGTTTTTGGATTCCTTTGTTCACCAGGTTAATCTATTGTACTTTATTTATTTATTAATTTTTAGATTAATGTTTTGGTTTTGCTTATGAGTATATATGCATGTGTATATATTCCATTATTTTAGTTATCCTTTGCCTGATTTTGTAACTGACATTTGTCGGTGGTGCACCTTTTTTTCTTGTTTTTGTGTACTTGTTTTAATCCCATTTAATGCCATAACAAACCACATGTGGAATCTCCATTCTCAGCCATAGATCAAGCCTTGAGTTTTGGAATGGGAGCACTGACACCAAGAACTAGACTTCCAGAGAACTTCTAATACTAGGGAGTATCAAACAGTGAGAGCTGTTGATACACAGTGGTTGCCACAAAGGCAACCACTTCTATATAAGACCTGGCATCATCCAACTGCCAGTAGCACCCTATGCAGGACGCCTCATCCAAACCACAAAGAAGAGAAAAATACAAACCCAATCATAGGTAGACAGGATTGCCACCTCATTCACCCATGTCCATCAGAGGAAAAGGAAAAAAAAAATCTCACCTCCTCACACCAGATCCAAAGCATAAGCAACACCCTACACAAAGCTTACACAAATCACTGGACCAACCTTATGAGGGCCGAAACCAAAAGACTAGGAAAAGGAGACCTCAAACACAATAAGTTAAACAAAATAATGAAAAGGCAGAGAAATACTGTTCAAATGACAGAACAACCTAGAAACACACAAGTCCAAATAAGTGAAGAGGAAATAGGCAAACTATCTGAAATAGAATTCAAAATAATGATAGTAAAGATGATCCAAAGCTACTAAAATAGAATGGAGAAAATGCAAGAATCAATAAACAAAGACCTAGAAGAAATAGAGAAGAAACATACAGAGTCAAACAACACAATTACTGAAATTAAAAAAAAAAAAATAACACTAGAAGGAATCGATAGCAGAATATCTAAGGCAGAAGAATGGATAACAGAGCTGGAAGATAGAATGGTAGAAATAACCATAGAAGAACAGATTAAAGTAAAAAGAATGAAAAGAACTGAGGATAGTCTCAGAGACCCCTGGGACAATATCAAACACACTAACATTCGATCTATAGGGGTCCCAGAAGAGAAAGAGAAAAAGAAATGGTTAAAGGAAATTCTTGAAGATTTTATAGTTGAAAATTTCCCCAACATGGGAAAGGAAATAGTCAATCAAGTCCAAAAAATGCAAAAAGTCCTATACAGGATAAACCCAAGGAGAAACACATGAAGACACATACTAATCAAACTAATAAAGACTAAACACAAAGAAAGAATATTAAATGCAGCAAGGGAAAAGCAACAAGTAGCATACAAGGGAAACCCCATATGCTTAACAATTGATCTTTCAGCAGAAACTCTGCAGGCTAGAAGGGAATGGCAGGGTATATTTAAACTACTGAAAGGGAAAAATCTACAACCAAGATTACTCTACCCAGCAAGCAAGGATTTCATCCAAACTTGATGGAGAAATCAAAAAATTTACACATAAGCAAAAATTAAGAGAATTAAGTACCACCAAACCGGCTTTACAACAAATGGTAAAGGGACCTATATAATAAGGAAATATAAGAGAAGAAAAGAGCTACAAAAACAAACCCCAAACAATTAAGAAAAAAGAGGTATATATATATGTGTGTGTGTGTATATATATATATATATATATATATATATATATATATTTACCTTAAATGTAAATGGGATAAATGCTCCTACTAAAAGATAAAGACTAGTTGAATGGATATCAAAATAAGACCCATATATATGCTATCTACAAGAAACCCACTTCAGACCTAAAGACACATATAGACTGAAAGTAAAATGATAGAAAGATTTTTCCATGCAAATGGAAATCCAAAGAAAGCCGGAGTAGTAATCCTGATATCAGACAAAGGGAAAGTCACTCAGTCATGTCTGACTGTTTGTGACCCCATAGACTGTACAGTCCATAGAATTCTCCAGGCTAGGATACTAGAGTGGGTAGCCATTCCTTTCTCAAGGGGATATTACTAACCCAGGGATCAAACCCAAGTCTCCCATATTGCGGGTGGATTCTTTACCAGCTAAGCCACCAGGAAAGGCCAAGTATACAGGAGTGGGTAGACTATCCCTTCTCCAGCAGACCTTTCTGACTCAGAAATTGAACCAGGTTTCCTGCATTACAGGCTGATTCTTTACCAGCTGAGCTACCAGGGACCTTAAAATAAAGAACATTGCAAGAGACAAGGATGGACACTACATAATGATCAAGGGATCAATCTAAGAGGAAGACATAACAATTGTAAATATCTATTCACCCAACATAGGAGCACTTCAATACCTAAGACAAACACTAACAAACATATAAAGAGAAATTGACAGTAACACAATAATAGTAGGAGACTTTAACACTCCACTTACATCAATGGACAGATCATCAAAAGAGAAAATTAATAAGGAAACACAAGCCTTAATGACACATTAGACCAGATGAATCCCATCGATGTCTTCAGGATATTCCATCCAAATGCAGAAGAATAAACTTTCTTCTCAAGTGCACAGGGAAATTTTCCAGGATAGACCACATCTTGCGTCACAAATCAAACCTAAGTAAATTTAAGAAAATTGAAATCATATCAAACATCTTTTCTTACGACAATGTTACGAGGCTAAATATCAATTACAAGGAAAAAAAACTGTAAAAGCACAAACACATGGAGATTAAACAATACGTTTCTAAATAAAGAACAGGTAACTGAAGAAAACAGAAGGGAAATAAAAAAAATTTCCAGAATAAATGGCATTAAAAACAAGATGATTCAAAACCTATTTGTTGTTACTGTTTAGTCTCTCAATCGTGTCTGACTCTTTGCGACCCCATGGATTGCAGCATGGCAGTCTTTGCTGTCATGCACCATCTCCAAGATCTTGTTCAAACTCATGTCCATGGAGTCACTGATGCCATCCAATCATCTCGTCCTCTGTTGTCCCCTTCTTCTCCTGCCTTCAATAATTCCCAGAATCAGGGTCTTTTCTCATGTGTCGGCTCTTTGCATCAGGTGGCCAAAGCATTGGAGCTTCAGCATCAGACAGTCTAATGATTATTCAGCATTGGTTTATTTAGGATTGACTTCTTTGATCTTCTTGCAGTCCAAGAGAATGCACTGGTCATAGCAAACACTACACATGGACATCACCAGATACTCAATACCAAAATCAGATTGATTAAATTCTTTGCAGACAAAGACCAAAAATATCTATATATTTGTGAAAACAAAACTTGTTAGTGAAAACAAGACTGGGAGCTGACTGTGGTTCAGATCGTGGACTCCTTATTACCAAATTCCAACTTATTTTGAAGAAAGAAAGGAAAACCACTAGACCATTCAGGTATGACCTAAACTCTCTTTAGATTATATAATAGAAGTGACACATAGATTTAAGGGATTAGCTCTGATAGATAGAGTGCCTGAAGAACTATGAACAGAGGTTCGTAACATTGTACAGGAGACAGTGATCAAGACCATCCCCAAGAAAAAGAAATGCAAAAAGGCAAAATGGTTGTCTGAGGAGGCGTTACAAATAGCTGAGAAAAGAAGAGAGGCTGATGGCAAAGGAGAAAAGGAAAGATATACCCATTTGAATGCAGAGTTCCAACGAATAGCAGGGAAAGATAAGTAAGCCTTCCTCAGTGACCAATGCAAAGAAATAAAGGGAAAAAATAGAATGGGAAAGACTAGAGATATCTTCAAGAACATTAGAGATACCAAGGAAAGATGGGAAAAAGTTGGGCAAAGATGGGAATCATGCAAAGATGGGCAAAATAAAGGGTAAAATGGTATGGGCCCAACAGAAGCAGAAGATATTAAGAAGAGGTGGCAAAAATACACAGAAGAACTCTACAAAAAAGATCACAATGACTCAATCACAATGCTGTGATCACTCACCTAGAGCCAGACTTCTTGGAGCATGAAGTCAAGTGGGCCTTAGGAAGCATCACTACAAACAAAGCTAGTGTAGGTGATGGAATTTTAGTTGAACTTTTTCAAATACTAAAAGATGATGTTGTGAAAGTGATGCAATCAATATGTCAGCAAATTTGGAAAACTCAGCAGTGTCCACAGGACTGGAAAAGGTCAGTTTTCATTTCAATCCCAAGGAAAGGCAATGCCAAAAATGTTCAAACTACTGTACAATTGCACTCATCTCACATGCTAACAAAGTAATGCTCAAAATTCTCTGAGCCGTGCTTCAACAGTACTTGAACCATGAACTTCCAGATGTTCAAGCTGGTTTTAGAAAAGGCAGAGGAACCAGAGATCAAATTGTCAACATCTGTTGGATCATAGAAGAAGCAAGATAATTCCAGAAAAACATCTGCTTTATTGACTCTGTCAATGCCTTTGACTGTGTGGATAACAAGAAACTGGAAAATTCTTAAAGAGTTAGGAATATCAGACCTCCTGATCTGCCTTCTGAGAAATCTGTATGCAGGTCACGAAGCAGCAGTTAGAACTGGAGATGGAACAGCAGACTGGTTTCACATCGGGAAAGGAGTGCACCAAGGTTGTGTATGGTCACTCTGCTTATTTAACTTATATGCAGAGTACACCATGCAAAATGCTGGGTTGAATGAAGCACAAGCTGGACTCAAGATTTCTGGGAGAAATATCATTAACTTCAGATATGCAGATGACTCCACCCTTATGGTAGAAAGCAAAAAAGAACCAAAGAGCCTCTTGATGAAAGTGAAAGTAGAGAGTGAAAAAGTTGGCTTAAAACTCAACATTCAAAAAACTAAGATCATGGCACCCAGTCCTGTTACTTCATGGCAAGAGAATGGTATAACAGTGGAAATAGAGTGAGACTTTACTTTTTTTTTGGGGGGGGGGTGGGCTCCAAAATCACTTCATATAGTGACTGAAGCCCTGAAATTAAAAGACGCTTTCTACTTGGAAGAAAAGCTATGGCCAACCTAGACAGCATATTAAAAAGTAGAGACATTACTTTGTCAACAAAGTTCTGTCTAATAAAAGCTATGGTTTTTCCAGTAGTCATGTATGGATGTGAGAGTTGGACTATAAAGAAAGCTGAGCGCTGAAGAATTGATGCTTTTGAACTGTGGTATTGGAGAAGACTCTTGAGAGTCCCTTGGACTGCACAGAGATCCAACCAATCCATCCTAAAGGAAATCAGTCCTGAATATTCATTCCAAGGACTGATGCTGAAGCTGAAACTCCAATAAGTTGGCCACATAATGTGAAGAACTGACTCATTTGAAAAAACCCTGATGCTAGGAAAGATAGAAGGCATGAGAAGGAGATGACAGAGAATGAGATGTTTGGATGGCATCACCAACTTGATGGACATGAATTTGAGTAAGCTCTTGGAGTTGGTGATGGACAGGGAAGCCTGGCATGCTGAAGTCCATGGGGTTGCAAAGAGTCAGGAAATGTTCTGAACTGAACTGAAAAGAACTGAATCTGCATAGAAGTTAAATAAGCAGAATGAAAATATACAGCTTGACGTACTCCTACCCAATTTAGAACCAGTCCCTTGTTCCATGTCCGGTTCTAACTGTTGCTTCTTGACCTGCATACAGGTTTGTGAGGAGGCAGGTCAGGTGGTCTGGTATTCCCATCTTTTTAAGGATTTTCCACAGTTTGTTGTGATACACATAGTCAAAGGCTTTAGCATAGTCAATGAAGCAGAATTAGATGTTTTTTTCTGAAATTATCTTGTTTTTTTCTATGATCCAAGAGATGTTGGCAGTCTGATCTCTGGTTCCTCTGCCTTTTCTAAATTTAGCTTCAACATTTGGAAGTTCATGTTTCACATACTGTTGAAGCCTACCTTGGAGAATTTTGATCATTACTTTGCTGACATGTGAAGTGATTTCAATTGTGCCATAGTCTGAACATTCTTTGGCATTGCCCCTCTTGAGATGGGAATGGAAACTGACCTTTTCCAGTCCTGTGGACACTGTTGAGTTTTCCAAATTTGCTAGCATATTTAATGTTACACTTTCACAGCACCATCTTTCAGGATTTGAAATAGCTCAACTGGAATTCCATCACCTCCACTAGCTTTGTTCATAGTGACGCTTCCAAAGACCCACTTGACTTCACACTCCAGGATGTCTGGCTCTAGGTGAGTGATCTCATCATAATGGTTATCTAGGTCATGAAGATCTTTTTGTATAGTTCTTCTGTGTATTATTGCCTCCTCTTCTTAATATTTTCTGCTTCTGGTATGTCCATACTGTTTCTTTCTTTACCATGCCCATCTTTAGATGAAGTATACCCTTGGTATCTCTAATTTTCTTGAAGAGATCTCTAGTAGTTCCCATTCTATTGTTTCCCTCTATTTTTTTTTTTTTTTTTTTGCATTGATCATTTAGAAAGGCTTTCTTACTTCTATTTGCTATTCTTTGGAACTCTACATTCAGATGAATATATCTTTCCTTTTCTCCTTTGCCTTTTTCTTTTCTTTTTTCAGCTCTTTGTTAGTCCTCCTAGACAACCATTTTGCTTTTTTGCATTTATTTTCTTTAGGATTGTTTTGGTCACTGCTTCCTTGCAATGTTATGAACCTCTGTCCATAGTTCTTTAGGCACTCTCTCTATCAGATCTAATCCCTTGAATCTATTTTTCACTTCCATTCTATAATCATAAGGGATTTAACTTAGGTCATGCCTGAATGGTCTATTGGCTTTCCCTACTTTCTTCAATTTAAATGTGAATTTGGTAATATGGAGTTCATGATCTGAGCCACAGTCAGCTCCAAGTCTTGATTTTTCTGACTGTATAGACTGTAAAATTGATAGCCAATGAGAATTTGCTGTACGACTCACGTAACTTATAAAGGGTTCTGTAACCACCTAGAGTGGTGGGATGAGGAGGGACATGGGAGGGAGGTTCAAGAGGGAGGGAATATATGTTTACCTATATTTGATTCATGTTGATATTTGGCAGAAAACAACAAAATCCCTTAAAGCAATTATCCTTCAGTTAAATAAAAATAGGTAAAATCAAATTTAAAAAATTAATTTACAGGGAGGAAAAAGCTTAAAAATGCGAGAAGAGATCTTGGAAACTAGAAATTCATTAGTAATTATATATTTAAATTATCCATAAATTATTTATTTAAATGAAAGTTGTAAAACATATTTGAGAAAGTCTTCAAGAATATAGGGGGAAAGTCAGAAATGAAAAAATAGTAGTGAACATTTAAAATTAGAGAAATATATCAGGATGTCCAACATTCAGTTCTTAGCAGTTATAGGAAAAGAAATGAGACAAAGCATGGTGGGGTGAGTGCCAAATAAGTATTTCAAAATAACATAATGCCTTGGATAGTATGGTATTCCTTATTTAAAGTGTCCATTTATTACTCAATACAATAGTGTATTTTATAGAAAAAAAAGCATTGGTTACATGTGAGAGTTGGAAATCAGAATTGGTTTGATAACAACACTAAGTTCTGAAAAGCAATGGATAAATGGTTTCAGAATTACTAAACATTTTTTACAATTGAACCAAACTATAACAAGTGTGCAGGTTGTTTTAGATATTTTCAGACAATCAAAAGCCCTTAAGAAATTCCCATCACATTCATGCTTTCTTAGGACATATCTAGGAAATTGGAAGACTAACACTACAGACAAATAAAGACAATTTCCAGGAAGATGGTGATGGAAACCTAAGTTTGTATCGTGCATCAGCAGAGAAAGAAAGTATTCTGGGTTAAAGATGATGATACTCCAGGCAACAATATACTAAGAAAGGAAAGTATAAGAATATCTGAAGTATTGAGATATATTTTTACACAGATTTTGAATAATCTTGGTATAATTAGTTGCAAAAGTAAGCAAAGAAGAAAATTTTGAAAATGTTGCTGCCAAGCGGGGAAAATTGGGTCAAGAAAGAAAAATTAGTCTTTGCAAACAATATAATTCATTTGAATAACATTTACATAGTAATAAACATGTAAAGCATAATTATTGATCTAGCAAATTTATTGTATAACTATATTTAGAATATGATGAAACTGTTGGTGTATCCATATGTAGTGTGGAGCAGGGAAGTGACAAAGACCAACATATTCACTACGTTAATGGAAGTCAGTATGCCTAAAACTATCAAATGAAGAAGTGGTCAAATAAGGATCTTGTTAGAGATTTGTAGAGGCAAATACCAAAAGTAAAAGCTAACAGAGTTGGAAGTGATTGTCTTTTCAAGCAAGAAATGTGGCTTAAGTTTTATAGATTTTTTGACTTTTTAACATGTCTGTAAACTACTGAGAATAACTGCATGAACAATAAGATGAATAGGGCCAAGAGAGTTTATGCTAACAAAACTATAGGTAAATTCATGACATAAGAATAAGTTAGAGTATTTCTACAAGACACTGGACAGCTGGGACAATAGGCAATATTCCTATTGCCATCATAAGCAGAATATTTTGACAGAGCTACCCAAAACAGTGTCCTCCACACCGATACAATTAGGATCACTTAAAAACTATTCAGATATGTAAATATTTTCAGCTTTTTTGAGGTATAATTGGCAAATAAAATTGTAAGATATTTAAAGAAGAGTTAATTGTGATAATTTGATGTATGTATTTTGTTGTTCAGTAGCTAAGTTGTGTTCTACTCTTTGAGACTTCATGGACTGCAGCATGCCAGGCCTCCCTGTACTTCACTATCTCTGAGTTTGTTCAAATTCATGTCCATTGAGTTGGTGATGCCATCCAACAATCTCATCCTCTGTCAACCCCTTCTTCTCCTGCCCTCAATCTTTCCCAGCATAAGGGTCTTTTTCAGTGCGTCAGCATTTCACACCAGGTGGCCAGAGTACTGGAGGTTCAGCTTCAGCATCAGTCCTTCCAATGAATAGTCAGGACTGATTTCCTTTACAATTGACTGGTTGGATCTCCTTGCCGTCCATCAGACTCTCAAGAGTCTTCTCCAGCACAATTTGAAAGCATCAATTCTTCGGACCTCAGCCTTCTTTATGGTCCAAATTTCTGATCTATATATGACTAATGGAAAAACCATAGCTTTGACTGTACGGACCTTTGTTGGCAAAGTGATCTCTGCTTTTTAATATGCTGCCTAGGTTGGTCATAGCTTTTCGTCCAAGGAGGTAGCATCTTTTAATTCATGGCTGCAGGCACTGTCCACAGTGATTTTGGAGCCCACAAAAGTAGTCTGTCACTGGTTCCATGTTTTACCCATCTATTTGTCATGAAGTGATGGGACTGGGTGCCATGATGTTAGTTTCTTGAATGTTGAGCTTTGAGCCAGCTTTTTTCTCTCCTCTTTCACCTTCATTGAGAGACTCTTTAGTTTCTTTTTGTGTTCTTCCATCTGAGTGGCATCATTTGCATATCTGAAGTTATTGATATTTCTCCTGGCAATCTTAATTCCAGTTAATGATTCATTCAGTGCGGCATTCTGCATGTTGTAATTTGCATATAAATTAAATAAGCAGGGTGACAGTATATGGCCTTGATGTACTCCTTTCCCAATTTTGAACCAGTCCTTTGTTCCATGTCCGGTTCTAACTGTTACTTGTTGACCTGCATAAAGGTGTCTCAGGAGGCAGGTGAGGTGTTCTGATATACTCATCTTTAAGAATTTTCTACAGTTTGTAGTGATCCAGACAGTGAAGGGCTTTAGCATAGTCAATGAAGCATAAGTAGATATTTTTCTAGAATTCTCTTCCTTTTTATTTGATCCAAAGAATGTTGACAGTTTGATCCCTGGTTTCTCTACCTTTTCTAAATCCAGCTTGTACATCTGGAAGTTCTCAGTTCACGTAATGTTGAAGCCTAGCTTGAAGGATTTTGAGCATTACCTTGCAAGAATTTGAAAGGAGTGCAGTTGTTCGGTAGTTTGAACATTGTTTGGCATTGCCCTTCTTTGACATATGTATACATTACGCCAGTATTCCCACCACTTATTTAATTAACATTACCTCACATGCTTGTCTTTTTTTTTTTTTTTTTTTTTTTATGAGTTCACAATAAGGGATAACATGATCTGTCTGGCTTATTTCGCTTAGCATAATGCCCTCGAGGGCCACACATTTTGCAAATGGCAGAATTTTCTTCTTTAGCATAGTTGAATAATATTCCATTATACATATATACCACGTCTTCTTTATCCATTCATCTGTTGACAGATACTTAGGTTGTTTCTACATCTTGGTTGTTGTGAATGGTACTGCAATAAATATGGGAGTGCAGATTTATCTCTGATATACTTTAAAACATTTTTATATAAATCCAGAATTGTAAATGCTGGATCATATTGCAGTTATATTTTCAATTTCTGGAGAAATCTCTATACTGTTTTCTCTAGTGGCTGCATGAATTTCCATTCTTAAAAACACTGCCCAAGTGTTCCCTTTTCTCCACATTTTTGTCAACACTTTTAATCTCTTTTTGATGATAGCCATTCTGACATATATGAAGTGACATCTGTTGTGGTTTTGGTTTGCATTTCTCTGATCATTAGTAATGTTGGGCGCCTTTGCATGTACCTGTTGGCTATCTTGACACTATTCTAAATATAATTGCTTTATTAATTTCATTTTTGGAACATTCATTGCTAGAGTCAGTTCAGTTCAGTCGCTCAGTCGTGTCCTACTCTTTGTGACCCCATGAATTGCAGTACGCCAGGCCTCCCTGTCCATCACCAACTCCCGGAGTTCACTCAGACTCACGTCCATCGAATCAGTGATGCCATCCAGCCATCCCATCCTCTGCCATCCCCTTTTCCTCCTGCCCCCAATCCCTCCCAGCATCAGAGTCTTTTCCAATGAGTCAACTCTTCACATGAGGTGGCCAAAGTACTGGAGTTTCAGCTTTAGCATCATTCCTTCCAAAGAAATCCCAGGGCTGATCTCCTTTAGAATGGACTGGTTGGATCTCCTTGCGGTCCAAGGGACTCTCAAGAGTTTTCTCCAACACCACAGTTCAAAAGAATCAATTCCTTGGCGCTCAGCTTTCTTCCCAGTCCAATTATCACATCTATACATGACCACAGGAAAAACCACAGCCTTGACTAGACGGACCTTTGTTGGTAAAGTAATGGCTCTGCTTTTGAATATGCTATCTAGGATGGTCATAACTTTCCTTCCAAGGAGTAAGCGTCTTTTAATTTCATGGCTGCAGTCACCATCTGCAGTGATTTTGGACCCCCAAAAAATAAAGTTAGAGTAGAGAAATGCACTTGACTTTTATATATTAATAATGTATCTTGAAAATTAGCTGAATTAATCTATTGCTACTAATAAATTATTAGTGTTGTGTTTTTAGGATTTTTCTCTATACAATATTATATCTTCTATAGGTAGAGATAGTTTTATTTCTTCCACACTGGAAAGTTTTTTTTTTTTTTATTAATTTTTCTTTCTTGCTTAATTATCTTATCTATAGACAATAGCACAGTGCTAAATAAATTTGGTGAAAATGAATACCCTGTCTTGTTCCTATATTGGGAGGAAAAGTATTTTGTTTTCTTTTTTGGTATTAATTATAAGTTATATTTGGATTACTTCGATTTTTTTTAAGTTTAATTAAGTCCCATTTGTTTATTTTGTTTTTATTTCCATTATTCTTATAGACAAATGCAAAAAGATACTTCTGTAATTTATGTCAAAGATGTCCTGTCTATGCTTTCCTTTAGGAGTTTTATAGCATACTGTCTTACATTTAGGTATTTAACACATTTGAATTTGTTTTTATATATGATATTAGATTATGCACTAGTTTCATTCTTTAACAGGTAACTGTCCAGTATTCCCAGTGCCATTTATTGAAGAGACTGTCTTTTCTCCATTGTATATTCTTATATCTTTTGGCATAGATTAATTGACCATAGGTAGATGGGTTTATTTCTGGACTTTCTACATGCTGCATTTTTGCTACAGAAGAGAAGCAAAAAGCAAAAGAGAATGGGAAAGGTACATTCAAGTGAATGCAAATTTGCAAAGAATAGCATGGAGAGACACAAGGCCTTCTTCAATGAACAGTGCTTAAAGCTAGAAGAAAACAACAGAAGGGGAAAGACTAGAGATCTCTTCAGGAAGATTTGAGATATCAAGGGAACATTTCACCCAAAGATGGACACAATAAAGGACAGAAAAGGTAGAAACTTAGTAGATGCTGAAGAGATCAAGAGGGGATGGAAAGAATACATGGAAGAACTGTACTAAAAAGATCTTAATGAATCAGATAACTACAATGGTGTGTTCAGTCACCCAGAGCCAGACATTTTGGAGAGCAAAGTCAAGTGGGCCTTGGGAAGAACTGTTATTAATAAGGATAGTGGATGTGATAGAATTCCAGTAGAACTATTCAAAACTCTAAAGAATGATGCTATCATGTTGTCACATTCAATATGTCAGCAAATCTGGAAAACCCAAGCAGTGGCCACAGGACTGGAAAAGGTCAACTCTTATCCCAATTCCCAATAATGTGCTTACCATCTGGCAATTAGAATCATCTCCCATTTTAGTAAGTGAAGTGAAAGTTGCTCAGTCATGTCTGACTATTTGCGACCCCATGGACTGTGGCCTGCTAGGCTCTGAAGTCCATGAAATTCTCCAGACAAGAATACTGGAGTGTGTATTCATTCCCTTCTACAGGGGATCTTCCCAACCTATGGATCAAATCTAGATATCCCACATTGCAAGTGGATTATTTACCATCTGAGCCACCAGGCAGCTCATGAATACTGGAGTGGGTATCCTATCCATTCTCCAGGGGCTCTTCCTGTCCCAGGAGTCAAACTGAGATCTCCCGCATTGCAGGCAGATTCTTTACCAGCTAAGCTATCAGAGACATGCTAGTAAGGTCATGCTTAAAATCTTGCATGATAAGCCTCAGCATTATGTGAGCCAACAACTTCCAGATGTCCAAGCTTGGTTCAGAAAAGCAAGAGAAACCAGAGATCAAATTTCCAACATTCACTGGATCATAAAGAAGGCTAAAGCCTTTGACTGTGTGTATCATAACAAACTGTGACAAGTTCTTAAAGAGATGGGAATACCAGACCATCTTACCTGTCTCCTGAGAAACCTGCATGTGGTTCAAGAAGCAACAGTTAGAACCCTGTATGGAACAAGTGATTGCTTTAAGATCTAGAAAGGAGTACAACAGAGTTGTCTGCTGTCATGCTGTTTGTTTAAACTATATGCTGAGCACATAGTGAGAAATGCCAGTTGGATGAGTTTTAAGATAGAATCAAGAGAGGCGGGAGAAATATCAACAACCTCAGGTATGTGGATAATATCAGTTTAATGGCACGAAGTGAAGAGGAAATAAAGAGCCTCTTGATGAGGATGAAGGAGGAGCATGAAAGAACTGGCTTAGAAAAAAAAAAAAATATATATATATATATATATACACTAGAATCATGGCATCTGACCCCATTCCTTCATGGAAAATAGAAGGGGGAAAGGTGACAGTCGTGACAGATTTCCTCTTCTTAGGCTGTAAAATCACTGAGGATGGTGAATTGCAGCCATGAAATCAGAAGATGATTGCTTCCTGGTAGGAAAGTGATGAAAAACTTATACAGGGTGTTGAAAAGCAGAGACATTACTCTACCAACAAAGCTCTGTATATTCAAGGCTGTGATCTTCCCAGTGGTCATGTACAGTTGTGAGAGCTGGACCATAAAGAAGGCACAACACCAAAGAATTAATGCCTTCGAACTTTGGTGCTGGAGAAGACTCCTAAAAGTCCCTTGGATAGCAAGGAGATCACACCAGTCAATCTCAAGGGAAATCAACCCCGAATACTCATTGGAAGGACTGATGTTGAAGCTCAAACTCCAACATTTTGTTAATCTAATGCAAATAGCTGACTCACTGAAAAGTCTCTGATGCTGGGAAAGATTGAGGGCAGAAGGAGAAGAGGGTGTCAGAAGATGAGACAGCTGGATGGCATTACCCTTGAAATGGACATGAACTTGGGCAAATTTTGGGAGGTGGTGGGGGACAGGGAGGCCTGGTGTACTGCAGTCCATGGGGTCACAAAGAGTCAGACATGACTGGGCGACTGAACAACAACAATTGACTGTAGATACATGGGTTTATTTCTGGGCTGTCTGTCATTCTACATTGGTATGTCTGTTTTTGTGCCATACTTTAGCTTTGTAATATAACTTGAATTCAGGGATCCTGATTCTTCCAGCTCTATTCTTTCTCAAGTTAGCATTGACTTCTTGTGACTTATTGTGGTTCCATGCAAATTTTATATTTTTTTCTTCTAGTTCTGTGAAAATAATGCCATAGTAATTTAATAGAGATTGCATTCAATCTGTAGGTTGCTTTGGGTAGTATAGTTATTATAGTGGTATTTACTCAAGGGTGTATATTGTCATCCTGCTTATTTAACTTATATGCAGAGTACATCATGAGAAACGCTGGACTGGAAGAAGCACAAGCTGGAATCAAGATTGTTGGGAGAAATATCAATAACCTCAGATATGCAGATGACACCACCCTTATGGCAGAAAGTGAAGAGGAACTAAAAAGCCTCTTGATGAGAGTGAAAGAGGAGAGTGAAAAAGTTGGCTTAAAGCTCAACATTCAGAAAACGAAGATCATGGCATCTGGTCCCATTACTTCATGGGAAATAGATGGGGAAACAGTGTCAGACTTTATTTTTTTGGGCTCCAAAATCACTGCAGATGGTGACTGCAGCCATGAAATTTAAAGATGCTTGCTCCTTAGAAGGAAAGTTATGACCAACCTAGATAGCATATTCAAAAGCAGAGACATTACTTTGCCAACAAAGGTCCCTCTAGTCAAGGCTATGGTTTTTCCTGTGGTCATGTATGGATGTGAGAGTTGGACTGTGAAGAAAGCTGAGCGCCGAAGAATTGATGCTTTTGAACTGTGGTGTTGGAGAAGACTCTTGAGAGTCCCTTGGACTGCAAGGAGATCCAACCAGTCTGTTCTAAAGGGTATCAGTCCTGGGTGTTGTTTGGAAGGAATGATGCTAAAGCTGAAACTCCAGTACTTTGGCCATCTCATGCGAAGAGTTGACTCATTGGAAAACACTCTGATGCTGGGATCGATTGGGGGCAGGAGGAGAAGAGGACGACAGAGGATGAGGTGGCTGGATGGCATCACTGACTCGATGGACGTGAGTCGGAGTGAACTCCCGGAGTTGGTGATGGACAGGGAGGTCTGGCGTTCATGGGGTCGCAAAGAATCGGACACGACTGAGCAACTGAACTGACTGAACTGATTCCTCCAAACCAAGAACACAGTACATCTTTCAATTTGTTTGCATCGTCTTAATTTTCTTTCATGAGCATCTTTTAGTTTTCATAGCATAGTCCTTTTGCCTCCTTAGTTAGGTTTAGTCTTAGGTATTTTATTCTTTCAGATGTACTGGTAAAAGGGACTCTTTCCTTAATTTTCTTTTCTGATATTTCATTGTTAATGTTTAGAAATGCAACAGATTTCTGTATATTAATTTTGTGTCTTACAATTTTACCAAATTCATTAATGAGTGATAGTTGTTTTTTTTGTTAGCCTCTTCATGTTTTCTACCTATAGTATCATGCCATTTGCAAATAGTGAGTTTTACTTCTTCTTTATCAATTTGGATTATTTATTTTCCTTTTCTGATTATTATGCCTAGAACTTCTAAAACTACGTTTAATAAAGGTGAAAAAAAAATGGGCATCGTTGTTCTATTCCTGATTTTAGAGGAGATGTTTTCAGCTTTTCACTATTGAGTGTGATGTTAGCTATGGGTTTGTCATATATGGCCTTTACTACTTTGAGATAGGTTCCCTCTATTCCTACTTTCTGGAGTTTTTTTCTTTACCATCAATGGATGGCAAAGTTTATTCAAAGATTTTTCTACATCTATGTGATGATCATATGATTTCATTATTCTATTTGTTAATGTAGTATATCACATTGACCTGCAAATATGGAAAAATTGCTTACATTCTTGGGATAATTCCCACTTGATCATGGTGTATGACCTTTTAATGCATGTTAAATACATTATGCTAGTATTATGTTGATGACTTTTGTGTCTATGTTCATCAGGGATATTGGCCTGTAGATTTTTGAGGTATCTTTGTCTGGTTTTGGTATTAGCATGATTGTGGTGTCATAAAATAAGTTTGAGATTTGTCTTTTCTTTACAAATTTTTTGGAATTGTTTCAGAAGGATATGTGCAAATTCTTTTCTAACACTGTTAGAATTTAGCTGTGAAGCCATCTGGTCTTGGACTTTTGTTTGTTAGATTTTAATGAGTTTCGATTTCAATACTTGTGATTGTAGTATTCATATTTTCTATTTTTTTTCTGGTTCAATCTTGGGAGATTGGACCTTTCTAAGAATTTGTCCATTTCTTCTGGATATCCGTGTTTTTTTTTTTCTTTTTTCTTTTCTTTTCTTTTTTTTTTTTAATATAGTTGCTTGTAATAGTCTCCTATGGTCCTTTATATTTCTGTGGTGCCATTTATAACAACTACCTTTTTATTTATAAATTTATTGATTTGGTTGGTCCCTATGCCTATTTCTCATATGAGTTTGGCTGAAGATCTATCCATTTAGTTCATCTTTTCTAAGAATAAGCTTTTAGTTTGATTGACCTTTTATATTGTTTTATGATTCTCTAATTTATTCCTGCTCTGATTTTTATCATTTATTTCCTTCTACTAGCTTCCAGTTTTGTTTATTCTTCTTTCTGTAGTTGCTTTAGATATAAGTTCTAGTTGTTTATTTGATACTTTTCTTGATTGCTGAGTTAGGCTTGTATGGCTATAAACTTCCCTCTTAGATGTGGTTTTACTGAGTCCAATAGGTTTTGGAGAGTCAAGTTTTTTCTTCTTTTCAATTGAGGTGTAATTACAGTGCTGTGTTGGTTTCTGCCACACATCAACATGAATTAGCCATACATATACACACATCCAATTCCTTTTGAACCTCTCTCCCACCACCAACACCATCCCACCCCTCTAGGTTATCACAGAGCACATGTTGAGCTCCCTGCACTATACAACAATTTCCCATGTGTTATTTTATACATGGTAATGCATATATTTCAGTGTTACTTTCTCAATTATCTCATCCTCTTCTTCCCCTTCTGTATCCATAAGTCTATTATCTATGACTGAGTCTCTATTTCTGCCCTGGAAATAGGTTCATCTGTAACATTTTTATGGGTTCCATATATGCATTAACATATAGTATTTGCTTTTCTCTTTCTGACTTACTCTATTCTGTATAACTTCACTCCCACTGACTCAAGTTTGCCTCTATGTCTTGGCTATTGTAAATAGTTCTGCAATGAACATTGGTGTGAATGTGTCTTTTTGAATTAGGGTTTTCTTAGGGTATATGCTCCCTAGTAGGATTGCTGGGCCACATGGTAGATTTGTTCCTAGTTTCTAAAGAAAGTTCCACACTGTTCTCCATAATGGCTGTATCAACTTACATTCCTACCAACAGTGCAAGGGGATTCCCTTTTCTTCACATCCTCTCTGTATTTACTGATTCCTCGATGATGGCCATTCTGACCAGTGTGAGGTGACACCTCATTGTAGTTTTGATTTGCATTTCTCTAATAACCAGCAAATCTGTATGCAGGTCAGGAAGCAACAGTTAGAATTGTACATGGAAAACAGACTGGTTCCAAATCAGGAAAGGAGTATGTCAAGGCTTTATCTTGTCACGCTGCATATTTCACTTATATGCAGAATACATCATGAGAAATGCTGGGTTGGATGAAGCACAAGCTGGAATCAAGATTGCCAGGAGAACTATCAATAACCTGAGACATGTAGATGACACCACGCTTATGGCAGAAAGTGAAGAAGAAATAAAGGGCCTCCTGATGAAAGTGAAAGAGGAGAGTGAAAAGGTTGGCTTAAAGCACAACATTCAGAAAACTAAGATCGTGGCATCTGGTCCCATCACTTCATGGCAAATAGAAGGGAAAAAGTGGAAGCAGTGACAAAGTTCGCTTTATTGGGCTCCAAAATCATTGTGGATGGCGACTGCAGCCATGAAATTAAAAATGCTTGGTCCTTGAAAGAAAACCTATGACAAACCTATAAAACATGTTAAAAAGCAGACACATCACTTTGCTGACAAAGATCCATATAGTCAAGCCTATGGTATTTACTATAGTCATGTACAGTTGTGAGAGTTGGACCATAAAGAATGGACCAAAGAATTGATGCTTTAGAATTGTAGTGCTAGAGAAGACTCTTGTGAGTCCCTTGGACTGCAAGGAGATCAAACCAGTCAATCCTAAATGAAATCAACCCTAAATATTCATTGAAAGGACTGATGCTGAAGCTGAAGTTCGAATACTTTGGCCACCTGATTCCAAGAGCTGACTCATTGGAAAAGACCCTGATGCTGGAAAAGTTTGAAGCCAAAAAGAGAAGGGGGCAGCAGAGGATGAGATGGTTAGATAGAATCCCCAATTCAATGGACATGAATTTGAGCAAACTACAATAGATAGTAAAGGATAGAGGAACCTGGCTTGTTGCACTCCATGGTGCCACAAAGAGTTAAATACCACTTAGTAACTGAACAGCTACAACAGAGCTGTGTGATTGACTTTACCAATGAGTTTACCCATTTCATAATCTTCATTTTTTTTTCATGACCTTGACTTTTTCGCCTAGAGAAGTGCCTTTAGAATTTGTCATAAAATTGTTTTTTGGTGGTACTGAATTTGTTTAGCTTTTGTGTTCTGTAAAACTTTTGTTTTTCCTCATTGAATCTGAATGAGATTCTTTGTAGGTAGAGTAGTCTTGGTTGTAAGTTTTTCCTTTCATGAATTTAAATATATTGTGAAACTCCCTTCAGGTTTGCAGAGTTTCTAACCCTAACCCTAACCCTAACTGACACACATATTGTGATTTTCTTATATGTTATTTGTTGCTTTTGTCTTGTTTTTAATATTTTTTCTTAGCCTTTAATTTTTGTCATGTTGATTATTGTGTGTTTTAGCAAATTGCTCCTTTGATTAATCCTGTATTGGATTCTGTGTGCTTCCTGGGCTTGTTTTACTGTTTCTTTTACCACAGTAGAGTAATTTTCATCTATTATGTCTTCAGTATGTTCTCAGGTCCTTTTTTCTCTTTCTGGGACACCTAATTTGCAAATGCTGGTGCATTTGACATTGTCCCAGAAGTTTCTTAAACTGTCCGCATTTATTTTCATACTCTTTTCTTTATTCTGTTCTGCAGCAGTAATTTCCATCACTTTTTCTTACAACTCACTGATCTTTTCTTCTGCATCAATTATTCTGCTATTTATTCCTTCTAGTTTATTTTTCATTTCTGTTATTTTAGTCTTCAACTCTGTTTTATTGTTCTTTATATTTTCTAATTCTTGCTAAAATTTTCTTATAGCCTGTCTTTCTGTAAATACATCCTTTTCCTGAGCTCTTATATCACACAATCATTACTCTAAAATCTTTCTCAGATAGATTATCTTTCTCCACATTACTTATTTATTCTTATGAGGTGTTATCTTTCCTCTTCTTCTGGATCATGTTTTTTGTTATCTCATTTTGTTCAAATATCTATTGCATTTTTTGCATGTAGCAGCTTACTTATATTTTTAACTTTGGAGAAGTGACTATGTATTGCATTTGTTCACTCCCATCTTCTCACCTAAGATCCAGGGACCATTTTGTCCCAGGTTTGTTTGCAGATTCAGATCTGTAGAATGAAAGATCATAGTTTTCTCCTTTATGGTGTCTGCCACCTAATGTGTTAGGTTGCTCTAGAGATTTGTGCTAGCATCCTGGTTGAAGGGGCTGGGTTCTGTTCCCTGGTATGAGGAGCTGTGTTTTGGCCTTTTGGTGGGCAGAGCCATGTCAAGGAATATGTGTAGACATTTGTTCAGAAAAAGTTTAGGTAGCTTGTCTGCTAATGGGTGGGACTACATTCTCACCATTTCATTTATTTGGCCTGATGTGTCCCAGCATTGGAACCTAAAGGTTGTGGCATGAGGCTGGTCAAGGTGCTAATGATGAAGCAATATATCTGCTAACAGGAAGAATTCACGTAGATGAATACTCCTTGATATATCTGCCACCAACTTTTATGACCCTGAGAGAGCTAGAGCTGCCCTCTGAGTCACCAGAAATTCCATCAAGACTATCAGGTAAGTCTGGCCGAGGCTCCTGTGAAGTCACTGCTTTTGCTCTGAGTCCTGGTATACATGAGACCTTTTGTGTACCCTCAAATAACAGAGAAAGGGGCATCCAGTCCCATCTCTTCATGGCAAACAGATGAGGGAAAAATGGAAACTGGCAGATTTTATTTTCTTGGGCTTCAAAATCACTGCAGATGGTGACTACAACTGTGAAATTAAAAGATGCTTGCTCCTTGGAAGAAAAACTATGAAAAACCTATACAGCATATTAAAAAGCAGAGACATCCCTTTACTGACAAAGGTCAATATAGTCAAAGCTATGGTTTTTCCAGTCGTCACGTGTGGATGTAAAAGTTGAACCATAAAGAATGCTGAACACCGAAAAATTGATACTTTCTAACTGTGGTGCTGAAGATGACTCTTGAGAGTCCCTTGGACAGCAAGGCGATGAAACCAGTCATTCCTAAAAGAAATCAACCCTGAATATTCATTAGAAGGACTGATGCTTAAGCTGAAGCTCCAATACTTCAGCTACCTGATGAGAAGTGCCAACTCACTGGAAAAGACTCTGATGCTGGGAAACGTTGAGGGCAGGAAAAGAAGGTGACAGAGAATGAGATGGTTGGATGGCATCACCAACTCAATGGGCATGAACTTGAGCAAACTCTGGGAGATAGTGAAAGACAGGGAAGACTGTCCATGGGGTCACAAAAAGTCAGACACGACTTAGCAACTGAACAACAACAAAGAGTGAAGTCTGTTTTCCCCAGTCCTGTGGAGCACCTGTGATCAATCCTCAGTGCCCTTCAAAACGTCATGCTTTGGGGGTTCCTCCTCCTGATGCCAGACTCCTAGGTTGTGATGCTGGGCTCAGCGCTTTTACTCCTTTGGCAAAACTTCTGCAATATAATTATTCTCTAGCTTGTTCATTGTCCACCCAAGGTTATGGGACTTAACTGTATTCCAAGTGCACCTATCTTACCATCTTTGGACTTAGAACATTGTTTTTGGTAAGTTCCAATATTTTTTTATAGATGGTTGTTCAGTAATTAGTTTTGATTTAGGTGTAGTCATATGAAGTGGTGAGCTCAAGGTCCTTATACTCCACCATCTTGTTTCCCTATCTTTGATCTACTTTTTGTGTTGTTTTTGACATTTGATTCACATGCTACACAAGTCACCCATTTGAAGCAGGTGGGTTAAAATATATTCACAGATATGTGCAATTATCACCACATAAAACATTTTGGTCACTTAAAAAAAAAACTGGGAACCTTTAACTACAATCTATTTAGCACACTGCATGCACACATAACACATATAATGCAAACACATATACACACAAAAGCACAAATACGTTACCAACCACTAAACTAAATAATTTCTGTATCTACGGCATCCTTATTCTGGATATTTTACATAAATGGAAGCACAATATATTCTCTTTTGTTCCTGGCTTCCTTCACTTAGGAGATTTTTTAAACTTTCATCTGTGGTGCAGCATGTATCAGTACTTTATTTCCTTTTTATGGATGAATAATAATAATAATATTCCATTGCATGCTTACACTGCTTTCATTCATTGATAACTATTTTTTCTACCTTTTGATGATTATTGATAATATGTCCATGCTCATTCATATATAATTGTTTATGTGAACATAATTTTTTAGTATTTTGGAAGTATATACTTAGAATTACTAGACCATATATTAACTTTATGTTTGTTTAACAAACAATCAGACTATGTTACAAAATGACCACATTATGTTTATTCCCACCAGCAATATATGAGATTTTTTTATTTTTCCACTTCCTCATCAACACTTATTATTTTTATTTTTTATAATATCCATTCTGTAGCCATTCTAGGGTGGTGTGATTTGGTATTATATTGTGATTTTGAGTTGCATTTCCCTGATGACTGATGATATCAAATATCATTTTATGTACTTGTTAAGCTGTCTGTGTACCTTACTTAGAGAAGTGTCTATTCAGATCCTTTGCCAAATTTTAAACAGATTGTCTTTTCAACAAGTTATAAGCATTCCTTATATATGCTGGATACAAGTCCTTTATAAAATTTATGATTTGCAATTATTTTCTTCTATTACATGGGTCGTCTTCTTACTTTGTTAATGGTGTCTTTTGAGGCACAAAATGTTTATTTTAATAAAGTCCAATTTATCTACTTTTTTCTTTTATTCATATGTTTTGTTCTGCTTTTTTTTTGTTGTTAAAAGCATTCCTAGATATGAAGGCTTTGAGATTTTGAAAAATTGAAGTATACTTAATTTACAATGATGTCTTAAATTCAAGTGTATAGGAAAAGAAATTCAGTCTATATGTATGTATATTCTTTTTCATATTCTTTTGCATTTTAGCTTATTAAAAAATATTGAATATAGTTCCTTGTGCTTAACAGTAAGTCCTCTTTTTTTTATTTATTTTATATATAGTAGTGTATATAAGTTAATTCCATCTTTCTAATTTATTTATCCCTCAAAACCTCTTTGGAACCATAATTTCCTTCCTATGGTTGTGAGTATATTTCATTTTTGTAAGTCCATTTGTATCACTTTTATAGATTACACATGTATGTGATATCATATGATATTTGTATTTGTCTGCCTTACTTCACTTAGTATGATAATCAGTAGGATCATCCACACTACTGAAAATTACATTATTTCACATTATTTCATTCATTTAATGGATGAGCAATATATATATATATATATATATATATATATATATAGCTTCAGTAATGTCCGACTCTTTGCAACACTCTGGACTGTAGCCCACCAGGCTCCTCTGTCCATGGGATTCTCCAGGCAAGAATACTGGAGTGGATTGCCATGCCCTTCTCCAGGGGGTCTTCCAGGAACCAATATCTCCTACATTGAAGGCAGATACGTTACTGCTGAGCCACTGAGGAAATAATTTTTATATATAAATAATTATATATATAAATAAAACTACAAATAATAAATGATGAAGCTGTGGAGAAAAAGGAATCATTTACTGCTGATGAGAATGTGAATTTTGTTCAGCTACTATGGAGAACAGTACAGAGATTGCTTAAAAACTCAAAAGAGAGTTACTATATGATACTGCAAGCCCACTTCTTGGCATATATCCAGAGAAAGTTATAATTCAAAAGGACACATAACACTCAGTATTCATAGCAGCATTATTTACATGAGTGAGTTGGAAGCAGTCTAAATATACATGGATAGATGAATGGATAAAGATGATTATATATATATATATATATATATATATACACACACACACACACACACCCAGCTTTCCCAGCAAATCTGATTGAAGCAATTGCCTTTTCTCCATTGTATGGTTTTGCTTCTTTTGTTGTATATTAATTGAAGACAAGTGCATATGTTTTGAGGGGGAGTTTTTGTTCTGTTCCAATATCATACTCTTTTGATGACTGTAGCTTTGTAGTATAGACTGAGGACAATAAAGTTGATTCCCCCATCTCCATTCTTTCTCAAGATTGTTTTGTGTAATCATGGTCTTTTGAGTTTTCATACAAATTATGAAATTTTTTGTTCTAGTTCTGTGAAAAATATCAATGGTAGTTTGATAGGAATTGCATTCAATCTGTAGATTGCTTTGAGTAGTATGGTTATTTTCACAATATTGATTCTTCCAATCCGGGAACATAGTATATCTCTCCATTTGTTTGTGCCAACTTTGGCTTCTTTCATAGATGTCTCATAATTTTCTGCATATAAGTCTTTTGTCTCTTGAGGTAGACTTATTCCTAGGTATTTTACTTTTTGAATGGGGTTGTTTCCTTAATTTCTCTTTCTGACTTTTTATTTTTAATATATAAGACTGCAAGGGATTTATGTGTATGAATTTTATATTCTGTGACTTTACTATATTCATTGATTTTTTTTGTTATTCAGTCACTCAGTAGTGTCCAACTCTTTGTGACCTTATATACTGCAGCACACCAGGCTTTCCTGTCCTTCACAGTCTCCTCAGTTCAGTTCAGTTCAGTCGCTCAGTCATGTCCGACTCTTTGCAACCCCATGAATCGCAGCACGCCAGGCCTCCCTGTCCATTACCAACTCCCGGATTTCACCCAGACTCACGTCCATCGAGTCAGTGATGCCATCCAGCCATCTCATCCTCTGTCATCCCCTTCTCCTCCTGCTCCCAATCCCTCCCAGCATCAGAGACTTTTCCAATGAGAACTCTTCACATGAGGTGGCCAAAGTACTGGAGTTTCAGCTTTAGCATCATTCCTTCCAAAGATGCCCATTTAGTCAGAGATGCCATGCAACCATTTCATCCTCTGTCGTCCCCTTGTCTTCCTGTTTTCAATCTTTCCCAGCATCAGGGTTTCTTCCCATGAGTCAGCTCTTTGCATCAACTAATGAAATTCACTGATTATCTCTAGTAATTTTCTGTGGCATCTTTAGGGTTTTCCATGTATAATACCATGTCATCTGCAAACAGTGAGAATTCTGCTTCTTATTTTTCAACCTGGATTCCTTTTCTTTCTTTTTCTTTTCTGATTACCATGGCTAGGACTCAGAAAACTATGTTGAATAATAGTGGGGAGAGTGAGCATAGTCTTTGTCCTGTTTCTGATCTTAGAGGAAGTGCTTTCAGTTTTTCACCATTGAGAATAATGTTTGCTGTGTTTGTCATATATGGCCTTTATTATGTTGAGACAATCTTCTTCTATGCTTACTTTCTAGAGAGTTTTTTTTCATAAGTATGTGTTGATTTTTGTCAAAAGTTTTCTCTGCATCAGTTTATATGATCATATGATTTTTATCTTTCCATTTATTAATATGGTGTATGACTGATTTGCATATATTGATGAATCCTTACATCTCTGGGATAAATCCCATTTGATTATGATGCATGATCCTTTTAATGTGTTGCTGGATTCTGTTTGCTAAAATTTTGTTGAGGATTTTTGCATCTATGTTCTTCAGTGATATTGGCCTGTAATTTACTTTTTTTGTGGCTTCTTTATCTGATTTTCGTATCAGGGATTATATGGCCTTATATAATGTGTTTGGGAGCTTTTTTTCCCTGAAATTTTCTGGAAGAGTTTGAGCAAGATGTGGCAAAACTAATACAATTATGTAAAGTTTAAAAATAAAATAAAATTTAAAAAAATAAAAAATAAAAAAAAATAAACTTTTGGTAGAATTTGCCTATTAAGCCATCTGACACTGGGCTTCTGTTTTTGGGAGATTGGTTTATTACAGTTTTGATTTCTGTGCTTGTGATTGATCTGTGCATATTTTCTATTTCTTCCAGGTTCAGTTTTGGAAGATTATACTTTTCTAAGATTTTTCCCTTTCTTCCAGGTTATCCGTTTTGTTGGCATATAGTTCTTTATAGTAGTCTCTTATGATCCTCTGTATTTCTGTGTTTTCTATTGTAACTTCTACTTTTTTATTTATAATTTTATTAACTTGGGTCTCCTCTCTATTTTTCTTGATTTGTCTGGCTAATGGTCTTTAGAGACTAGGAAAAACCTACTAGCACCATGTTCCCTCTACCCATGGCTGCTGACTCCCCTCCATACCTTGGGCTGCCAGGGTTCCCTTGATCCAAGCAGCTGCACCACCTCCACTTCTGGTCTTCACTGGAGCAGATACAAATTATCCAGGGAAGCCTCAGGAGCAAACTCCTGTGGATGACCCACATTCAGAGGTAGAGATAAAACCACAATTGGTCTCCAGGGGCACAGTGGCTAAAGAAGAGGATCTAAAACTTTTCTGTTAGCTATGCAAGCTGCAGATTAAATCCACACAATCAACTAGGTAGACTCTGTGTTTATGGAATATATAAAAGTATAATGAGTATTCACATAAAAGAGAAACCCCTAATTCTGGCAACCTCCAAAGCAAGTACAAGCAGGAGTAGGCCTGGATTAGAATCTGAGCTGCCCACATAGCTGATCCGGAGAGCAGTCCAGTATTGGAGGGCCCCCTAGGGAGATGGAGGTAATGCTACCAGTCATATATATTGTTCTCCTTTCCTCCCCCTTGCCCCCTTATTTTCTTTTCTTTTTCATATTGCTATCATGTTCCTTCTTCATTATTCCTTTAATTTTTATTTTTATACCTATTTTCCCATTTTTAAAATGTCATTTTTTTAAATAATTTAATTTTTTTCTATTTTTAGAGTCTTAATTGCCCATTATCTTTTTGCTCTTGTTTTTGTCTTTTATTTTTTCTCTTTTATCTATCTTTCTTTCTCTTGGAATGTGTGTAAGTATCGTTGGGTGATCTTAGCTACTGAGTGTTGCTGTCACCATTAGATTTGGAGTTTTGTCTTATGTCCTGTGAGGTCTGTGAAGTCTTAGTGCTACAGTAAGGTGTCAGGTCTGAAACCACTAGATAAGAGACCCAAGTAGCATTTTGGACCACCAGAGGAATTTTGACCTCATGGAACATTAATTGATGAGAGTTTTCCCAAAGGCATCCATCTCAACACTAACACCAAGCCCTTCCCAAAGGCCAGAAAGCTCCAGTGCTGGATGCCTCATGACAAACCACTTACAAAACACAAACACAGTCCTGCCCATTGGCAAAAAGCCTGCCCAAAGCCATACAAAGTCCATAGACACTCTAAAACAGACTACTTGTTCATGTCACTACCCTTCAGAGAGACAAGATCCAGCGCCATCCACCAGAGCACAGACAAGTCCTCCAAGCCAGGAACTGACTCACAGGTGGCATACTCCATAACTAAGAGGAATTACGACTCTCCAGCCTGCAGAAAGAAGATCCCAAACACAGTAAAGTAAACGAAGTGAAGAGACAGAGAAACATGCAGCAGGTGAAGGAACGTGGTAAAAACCGACAAGACCAAACAAATGAAAAGGAAATAAGCAGCATACCTGAAAAAGAACTCAGAATAATGATGGTAGAGATGAATCAAAATCTTGGGGGGAAAATGGAGGTATAGATAAAGTGACAAGAAGTATATATCAGGAATACACAATAAATGTTTAACAAGGACATAGAAGAATTAAATAATAGGCAATCAGCAATGAACAGCACAATAACTGAGATTAAAAATATCCTAGAGGGAAACAATAGCATACTAATTGAAGCAAAAGAATAGATAAGTGAGCTGAAAGATAGAATAGTGGAAATAACTTAAGTAGAACAGAATTAAAAATAAAGAGAAATAAGGATAGTCTCAGAGATCTCTGGGATAACATTAAGGATAACAACATTAAAATTATAGGGGTCCCAGAAGTAGAAGACAAAAAGAAAGGGTATGCAAAAAGATCTGAGGAAATTATACTTGAAAACTTCCCTAACAAGGGAAAGGAAATAGACACTCAAATCCAGTAAGCCCAGAGTCTCCCACACAGGATAAACACAAGGAAAAATACAAGACACATATTAATCAAACTAATGAAAATTAAACACAAAGAATAAATATTAAAGCAGTAAAGAGACAGCCTCTTCAATAAATGGTGCTACATGTAAAAGAATGAAATTAGAACACTTCCTAACCATACACAGATGAGCTTAAAAGGGAATAAATACCTTAATTTAAGACCAGAAACTATAAAACTCCCAGAGGAAAATATAGGTAGAACACTCAATGACATAAAGCAAGATCCTCTATGACCCACCTTCTAGAGTAATGGAAATTAAAAAAAAAAAAAAAGTAAATAAGTGGGACCTGATTAATCTTAAAAGCTTTTGCACAGCAAAGGAAACTATGCTGCTGATACTGCTAAGTCACTTCAGTCATGTCTGACTCTGTGCGACCCCATAGATGGCAGCCCACAAGGCTCCACCGTCCCTGGGATTCTCCAGGCAAGAACACTGGAGTGGGTTGCCATTCCCTTCTCCAATGCATGAAAGTGAAAAGTGAAAGGGAAGTCGCTCAGTCGTGTCCGACTCTTAGCGACCCCATGGACTACACCCCACTAGGCTCTCCATCCATGGGATTTTCCAGGCAAGTGTACTGGAGTGGGGTGCCATTGCCTTCTCCGAAGGAAACTATAAGCTAGGTGAAAAGACAACCCTCAGAATGGGAGAAAACAATAACCAATTAAACAACTGACAAAGGATTAATTTTCAACATAAACAAGCAGCTCATACAACTCAATACCAGGGGAAAAAAACAAACCAATCAAAAAGTGGGAAAAAGACCTAAACAGACATTTCTCCAAAGAAGACATACAGATGACTAACAAACACATAAAAAGATGCTCAACATTGCTCAGAGAAATGCAAATCAAAACTACAATGAGATATCACCTCATACAGGTCAGAATGGGCATAATTAAAAAGTCTACAAACAGTAAATGCTGGAGAGGGAGTGGAGAAAAGGTAATGCTCTTGCACTATTGGTGGGAATGTAAATTGATACAGCCACGACGGAAGGCAGTATGGAGATCCCTTAAAATACTAGGAATAAAAGCACTATATGACCCAGTGATTCCACGCCTAGGCATATACCCTAAGGAAACAAAAATTGAAAGAGAAACATGTATCCCATTGTTCACTGCAGCACTATTTACAATAGCTAGAACATGGAAGCAACCTAGATGTCCATCGACAGATGAATGGATAAAGAAGTTGTGATACATATACACAATAGAATATTACTCAGCCATAAAAAGAAACACATTTGAGTCAGTTCTAATGAGGTGAATGAACCTAGAGAATACAGAGTGAAATAATCAGAAAGAGAAAGATAAATATCATATACTAATGCATATATATGGAATCTAAAAAATGGTACTGAAGAATTTATTTACAGCCCAGATATGGAGAAACAGATGTAGAGAATAGACTTATGGACATGGGGAGACAGGAGGAGATGATGAGATGTATGGAGAGAGTAACATGGAAACGTACATTACCATATATAAAAGAGATAGCCATCGGGAATTTGCCATATGTCTCAGGAAACTCAAACAGGGGCTCTGTATCAGCCTAGAGGGATAACATTAAGGATAACAACATTAGAATTATAGGGGTCCCACGGGGAGGTAGATGGGAGGAATATCTAAAAAGGAGGGGATAAATGTATACCTATGGCTGATTCATGTTGAGGTTTGACAGAAAACAACAAAATTCTGTAAAACAATTATCCTTCAATTAAAAATATATATTTTTTAAAGCAACGAAAAGCAAAGAAGAGCATACAAAGAGATTCCCCATAAGGCTAACAGATGATGTTTCAACAGAAACACTTCAGGCTAGGAGGGAGTGGCAAGATACACTTAGAGTGATGAAAGTAAAAAGCCTGCAACCAAGATTAATTTTCAGTTCAGTTCAGTCGCTCAATCATGTCTGCCTCTTTGTGACCCCATGAATCCCAGCACGCCAGGCCTCCCTGTCCATCACCAACTCCCGGAGTTCACCCAGACTCACGTCCATCGAGTCAGTGATGCCATCCAGCCATCTCATCCTCTGTCGTCCCCTTCTCCTCCTGCCCCCAATCCCTCCCAGCATCAGAGTCTTTTCCAATGAGTCAACTCTTCGCATGAGGTGGCCAAAGTACTGGAGTTACAGCTTTAGCATCATTCCTTCCAAAGGAATCCCAGGGCTGATCTCCTTCAGAATGGACTGGTTGGATCCCCTTGCAGTCCAAGGGACTCTCAAGAGTCTTCTCCAATACCACAGTTCAAAAGCATCAATTCCTCGGGGCTCAGCCTTCTTCACAGTCCAACTCTCACAGCCATACATGACCACAGGAAAAACCATAGCCTTGACTAGATGGACCTTTGTTGGCAAAGAAATTTCTCTGCTTTTCAATATGCTATCTAGGTTGGTCATAACTTTCCTTCCAAGGAGTAAGTGTCTTTTAATTTCATGGCTGCAGTCACCATCTGCAGTGATTTTGGAGCCCAAAAAAATAAAGTCTGACACTGTTTCCACTGTTTCCCCATCTATTTCTTATGAAGTGATGGGAGCAGATGCCATGATCTTCGTTTTTTGAATGTTGAGCTTTAAGAAAACTTTTACACTCTCCTCTTTCACTTTCATCAAGAGGCTTTTTAGTTCCTCTTCAATTTCTGCCATAAGGGTGGTGTCATCTGCATATGTGAGGTTATTGATATTTCTTCCAGCAATCTTTACTCCAGCTTGTGCTTCTTCCAGCTCAGCATTTCCATGATGTACTCTGCATATAAGTTAAATAAGCAGGGTGACAATATACAACCTTGATGTGTACTCCTTTTCCTATTTGGAACCAGTCTGTTGTTCCATGCCCAGTTCTAACTGTTGCTTCCTGACCTGAATATAGGTTTCTCAAGAGGCAGGTCAGGTGGTCTGGTATTCCCATCTCTTTCAGAATTTTCCACAGTTCATTGTGATCCACACAGTCAAAGGCTTTGGCATAGTCAGTAAAGCAGAAATAGATGTTTTTCTGGAATTCTCTTGCTTTTTCGATGATCCAGTGGATGTTGGCAATTTGATCTCTGGTTCCTCTGCCTTTTCTAAAACCAGCTTGTACATCAGGAAGTTCACGGTTCACATATTGCTGAAGCCTGGCTTGGAGAATTTTGAGCATTACTTTACTAGCATGTTAGATGAGTGCAATTGTGCGGTAGTGTGAGCATTCTCTGGTATTGCCTTTCTTTGGGATTGGAATGAAAACTGACCTTTCCCAGTCCTGTGGCTGCTGCTGAGTTTTCCAAATTTGCTGGCATATTGAGTGCAGCACTTTCAGAGCATCATCTTTTAGGATTTGAAATAGCTCCACTGGAATTCCATCACCCCCAGTAGCTTTGTTCATAGTGATGTTTTCTAAGGCCCACTTGACTTCACATTGCAGAATGTCGGGCTCTAGGAGAGTGATCATGCCATCCTGATTATCTTGGTCATGAAGCTCTTTTTTGTACAGTTATTCTGTGTAATCTTGCCACCCCTTCTTAATATCTTCTGCTTCTGTTAGGTCCATACCATTTCTGTCCTTTATTGAGCCCATCTTTGCATGAAATGTTCCCTTGGTATCTCTAATTTTCTTGAAGAGATCACTAGTCTTTCCCATTCTGTTGTTTTCCTCTCTTTCTTTGCATTGATCCCTGAGGAAGGCTTTCTTATCTCTTCTTGCTATTCTTTGGAACTCTGCATTCAGATGCTTATATCTTTCCTTTTCTCCTTTGCTTTTCACTTCTCTTCTTTTCACAGCTATTTGTAAGGCCTCTTCAGACAGCCATTTTGCTTTTTTTTTCTTTTCCATGGGGATGGTCTTGATTCCTGTCTCCTGTACAATGTCACAAACCTCATTCCATAGTTCATCAGGCACTCTATCTATCAGATCTAGTCCCTAAATCTATTTCTCACTTCCACTGTATAATCATAAGGGATTTTATTCAGGTCATACCTGAATGGACTAGTGGTTTTCCCTACTTTCTTCAATTTAAGTCTGAATTTGGCAATACGGAGTTCATGATCTGAGTCACAGTCAGCTCCTGGTCTTGTTTTTGTGAGCTTCTCCATCTTTGGTGCAAAGAATGTAATCAGTCTGATTTGGTGTTGACCATCTGCTGATGTCCATGTGTAGAGCCTTCTCTTGTGTTGTTGGAAGAGGGTTTTTCCTATGACCTGTGCATTTTCTTGGCAAAACTGTGTTAACCTTTGCCCTGCTTCATTCCGCATTCCAAGGCCAAATTTGCCTGTTACTCCAGGTGTTTCTTGACTTCCTACTTTTGCATTCCAGTCCCCTCTAATGAAAAGGACATCTTTTTTTTGGGTGTTAGTTCTAAAAGGTTATGTAGGTCTTCATAGAACCGTTCATCTTCAGCTTCTTCAGCATTACTGGTTGGGGCATAGACTTTGATTACTGTGATATTGAATGGTTTGCCTTGGAAACGAACAGAGATCATTCTGTCATTTTTGAGATTGCATCCAAGTACTGCATTTTGGACTCTTTTGTTGACCATGATGGCTACTCCATTTCTTCTAAGGGATTCCTGCCTGCAGTAGTAGATATAATGCTCATCTGAGTTAAATTCACCCATTCCAGTCCATTTTAGTTTGCTGATTCCTAGAATGTCGATGTTCACTCTTGCCATCTCCTGTTTGACCACTTCCAATTTGCCTTGATTCAGGGACCAAGGACATAGGAACATTCCAGTTTCCTATGCAATATTGCTCTTTACAGCATCGGACCTTGCTTCTATCACCAGTCACATCCACAGCTGGGTAATGTTTTTGCTTTGGCTCCATCCCTTCATTCTTTCTGGAGTTATTTCTCCACTGATCTCCAGTAGCATATTGGGCACCTACCAACCTAGTGAGTTCCTCTTTCAGTATCCTATCATTTTGCCTTTTCATACTGTTCATAGTGTTCTCAAGGCAAGAATACTGAAGTGGTTTGCTATTCCCTTCTCCAGTGGACCACATTCTGTCAGACCTCTCCACATGACCCACCCATCTTGGGTGGCCCCACAGGGCATGGCTTAGTTTCACTGAGTTAGACAAGGTTGTGGTCCTAGTGTGATTAGATTGACTACTTTTCTGTGATTATGGTTTCAGTGTGTCTACCCTCTGATGTCGTCTTGCAACGCCTACTGTCTTACTTGGGTTTCTCTTACCTTGGATGTGGGGTATCTCTTCACACCTGCTCCAGCAAAGCGCAGCCACTGCTCCTTACCTTGGATGAGGGCTATCTCCTCACCGCCACCCCTCCTGACCTTGAATGTGGAATAGCTCCTCTAGGCCCTCCTGCACCCGCACAACCACTGCTCCTTGGACTGCAAGAATTTTATTCAGATTCAAAGGAGAAAGCAAATGCTTTACAGACAAGCAAAATTTAAGAGAAATCCTCACCACCAAGCCAGATTTACAACAAATGCTAAAGGAATTCTCTGGACAAGGAATATAATAGAAATGAAAGCAAAAGAATAAAGTAAATGGTAGAAGGATTATACATATCAATAATTACTTAAATATAAATGGACTAAATGCTCCAACCAAGACATAGATTGACTGAATGGATATTAAAAAAAAAAAGGTCCCTGTATATGCTGTCTAAAAGAGACCCACCTCAGACCTAGGGACACACAAAACTGAAAGTGGGGGCTGGAAAAATATATTCTATGCAAAAAAAAAAAAAAAAAAAAATCAAGAGAAAGTGGGAGTAGTAATACTGATATCAGATAAAATAGACATTAAAATAAAGGTCATTACAACAGACAAGGATGAACACTAACTACATGATGATCAAGAATTCAATCCAAGAAGAATATATAATTATAAATATATATGTACCCAACACAGGAGCACCTCAATGCATAAGACAAATCCTGACAACTATTAAAGGGAGATTTGACAGTAACACAGTAATAGTGGGGGGACTTTAATACCCCACTCACATCAATGGATAGATCATCCAGACAGAAAATGAAATGAAAGCTTTTAAACAATCCATTGGACCAGTTGGACCTAATCGAAATCTACAATGAATTTCATAAAAAACAGTAGATTTAACTTTTTTTCTCAAGCGCACATGTAAATTTCTCCAGGATAGAAACCATCTTGGGCCACAAAGCCAGACCTGTCAAGTTTAAATTAAAAAAAAAAAAAATTGAAGTAATTTCAAGCATCTTTTCTAACTACAATGCTATAATATTAGACATAAATTACAGGGAAAAAGCAACAAAAAATACAACACATGGAGGCTAAACAATATGCTTCTGAATAACCAACAGATCACTGAATAAATAATAAAGAAAATCAAAGTATACCTCAAAACAAATGACTATGAGAACATGATAATTCAGATCTTATCAGTTCAGTTCTGTTGCTCAGTCGTGTCCGACTCTTGCAACCCCATGAACCACAGCACACCAGGCCTCCATGTCCATCACCAACTCCCGGACTCCACCCAAACCCATATCCATTGAGTTGGTGATGCCAACCAACCATCTTATCCTCTGCCGTTCCCTTCTCCTCCTGCCCTCAATATTTCCCAGCATCGGGGTCTTTTCACATGAGTCAGCTCTTTGCATCAGGTGGCCAAAGTATTGGAGCTTCAACTTCAACATCAGTCCTTCCAATGAACACCCAGAACTGATCTCCTTTAGGATGGACTGGTTGGACCTCCTCGCAGTCCAAGGGACCCTCAAGAGTCTTCTTTCAGAACTTATAGGATTCACTAAAAGCAGTCCTAAGAGGAATTTTATAGCAATGCAAGCCTATCTTAAGAATCAAGAAAAATATTGAATATCCTAACCTTATACCTAAAGCAACTGGAAAAAGAACAAAACCCCCAAAGTTTGTAGAAGGAAATAAATAATAAAAATCAGAGCAGAAGTAAATGAAAACAAATTAAGGAGACAATAGCAAAGATCAATAAAACTAAAAGCTGGCTCTTTGAGAAGATTAAAAAATGTACAAACCATTAGCTTTGGTGTTTTTGATAGAATTGTTCACATCATTTTATTTCAAATGGCTCATTGCAAGTCTGTAGAAATACAATTTATTTTTTAATGTTGATCTTATAACCTGTAATTTTGCTAAATTCATTTATTACTTTTTCATTTTGGTTTATACTTTTCTACCACAGAATTTTTATTTAAAACTTTTAATTTCTTCCCTTCTACTATATTTTTGAGACATTATCATTATATCTTACTTCAATTCTTACACATGGTTTTCTATAGCTCATTAAAGATATATTTTAGAGCTGCTTTGAAGTCTTTGTATTGTTTGCCATAAAATATTTTCTGTTGCCTACTTTTTTCCTTTGTTTATGAGGCACTCTAATCTTATTCGTTCCTATGTCATTTTTGTTGCTGTTTAATCTTGAGTGTTTTAGATAGTATATGTAACCAATTCTGTATACTGATACCACACCCCCATAGCCCAGCCAAATTGTTGGTTTTGTTTATTTGTTTATCGACTAAGTTGAATTAATCCTGCATATACCATTTTTTCCTGGAGCATATTGCCTCTGATATCTCTGCTCAGAATTTTCTCTCTTTTAAATTTTTTAGTCCGGTTACATCAGTCAGTTCAGTTCAGTCTCTCAGTCGTGTCTGACTCTTTGCGACCCCATGAATTGCAGCACGCCAGACCTCCCTGTCCATCACCAACTCCCAGAGTTCACTCAGACTCACGTCCATAGAGTCAGTGATGCCATCCAGCCATCTTATCCTCTGCCATCTCCTTTTCCTCCTGCCCCCAATCCCTTCAAGCATCAGAGTCTTTTCCAATGAGTCAACTCTTAGCATGACGTGGCCAAAGTACTGGAGTTTCAACTTTAGCATCATTCCTTCCAAAGAACACCCAGGGCTGATCTCCTTTAGAATGGTCTGGTTGGATCTCCTTGCAGTCCAAGGGACTCTCAAGAGTCTTCTCCAACACCACAGTTCAAAAGCATCAATTCTTCAGTGCTCAGCTTTATTTACAGTCCGACTCTCACATCCATACATGACCACAGGAAAAACCATAGCCTTGACTAGACGGACCTTTGTTGTCAAAGAAATGTCTCTGCTTTTCAATATGCCATCTAGGTTGGTCATAACTTTTCTTCCAAGGAGTAAGCATCTTTTAATTTCATGCCCGCAATCACCATCTGCATAGGTTTTGTCAAAGTTACCAATGCAGCCTGTTACCTTGTCAGTTAAATTTCTATCCTTTATTATTTATTGCCTGGAGGTTTTTATCATAGTTCAGAGAATTTACTTTTTTGTTCCAAATTCAGCCATGGAACTGTAGTTTGGAAGTTCAGTCCCTTATTGTCCCAGAGGGGACACAGGTACAGCCTTGGGCTGTACACAACCATCCAGACTGTCAGGGATGAGTGTAATAGTATTTTTAGACCTGACTTTCTAGGAGTAACTCTTGAGTCAGAGAATCTTATTGTTCATTCATTCAGTGTTTAATTATAGGCTGTATTTAAACCCCAGTGAAGCTTCTTCACTGTCTTAATGGGCCTGTGTGTGGCTGGGGAATGCTTTCAAGTGGGTCTCCTGTCCCTTTCTGATTGCTTCTGTGTGGATTACAGCTTAGAGGATACACACAACCATTCAATAGCCAGAGTTAATTGTGCTCCCATCAGGATTTTACTTATTTGTCTCTTTCTGATTTTCAGTATTAAACTTCTGACTACCCTGCTCTTTTTCTTTTAATCAAGGAGCTACCAGTCTCCTCTTAATTGCTTTTCACCAAGATCTCCATTGTTTTTGAATATATTCATAGGCATGGAGTTCTCTCTTCTCTGTTTTAAATAAAGTCAGTCCCCTAAGGCAGAGCTGGTAAACCCCTTGCTCTTATGACTTGCCTTTATCCCTAGGCAAAAATTCTATGCTGTTGTTCTATGGCTGGGGGTGGACACCCATATTTCCCAGAGTGAAACCTCTGGTCTTTAAATAGGCATTTATATGAGAAGGGATGTTGACCCTTGATTTTCTCACTTTGTCTCTCTCCGTATGACACCTTCATTCTATGGGCAAAGTGGGGAAAGAGGGATTATCAGGGCCCCAATAGCCTCTACCTGGGATACATCTCCCATCTTATGAGTGAAGAATGTGTGGGGAAAGAGACACTGAATCTTGTCATGCCTGTTTGAAACAGTGCTTCAGTGACTTAGGTCAGAGGTCTGAGAAATGCCACTGATAACCTAACCCTGCCATGGTAAAACTATAGCCTCAGTCTGGGAACTAGAAAGAGAAGAAACTCCCACCTTCTTGGTAGTATATGACCAGCATAGAGTATGTAGGTTAAGGCTTCTGTAAAATGGAGCTAGAAGATTAAACTAGAAGGTAAAAGACAGTCATGGTTCAAATACCAGACTCTCATTCTTATCAAAATTTTGTAGATTTCTGTGAATAAGTTTCTCTATTTTGCTATACATTCTTAGAACTATTTTTCAGAGACTTCTATTATCAATTTAAAAAATCATTTTCACCAGTTAAATTGTTGTTTTGCTGAAAATGTCTGCCAAACTCTTTATTCTGTCATTCTAGAAGTCCTCATAAACAATATATGATCACACTTCTTAAAAATTATAGAAAATTTATTTAATGAATATGCTTTTCTAACTCAACATGTTTGTCACCATGTTTTATTCACATTGTACATAACTAGTACATTTATTTTCACAGTTGTTTGTGTGAACATTAAAAAACAATTCTCTAATAGTATTATCTGACTTTAAAATTTCCCCAGTTGAAGGTGTACAAGATGGTATTCCTTTGTAATTTTGGTTTAATGGACAGGTTTATTTTTGGTTTTATGGCCACATGGACGAAATAACTTCTGGAGAAGTTGAGAACAAGAGTAAGGAACTTACTACATAATTTCTAATTTTCAATGCCACATGAGCTGGTTTCCACATCACAATATTCTCCCTATTTCTAAAATGTCTATACTCTACTACCACTACTTCAGAAAACCATCCCCATGAGGGCTTGACATTGCATACCTCTTTCCTTCTTTTGGGAAGTGTCATAATAGTGCTTCCTCTCTGCTTCCTGACTATCTCCAATAGGAGCAAAGACTCTGAAAAAAGTGGTCAGACACCATATTAGACTGGGTTTTCCAGCGCATCCCAGTGTTTCTGCAGCCCTTTATCCAGCTCACAAACACTGCTTTTTATTGATATTTGATGTGTTAATTTCTAATGTTAATATTTCAGTTTATAAAAATATAAGTGCACATATTAATTTTAAAAAGCTAAAATCTTGATATAAATTAATTTTGAATGTGTCCCCCACAATATATTAACGTTTAAATGTGCATCACATCCTTCAAGTTAAGCCAACAGCAGCAAGTACCATCAAGGTAGTTCTAAGCCATGAATGGGAATGTCTTCTATGGACTGTTTCATATAAGGTTTTCCTCTAAACTCAATATATGCTGTATTTCTGTCTTATTTTTCAAGCACTGCTTTTACTTTTAATATTTCAATCAGCAAATCTCCAAACTGAGTACACATTTGAATTATTTAAAGAACTTTTTAAAATGCAAATATCCAGGACTCACTTCCAAAGATTCAGATTCAGTAGATCTGGAGGAGCTGGGAATCTGAAATTTTAACAAGCAGTCTAGGGAATTATATACATTCATATTTCAGAACTATAGCTCTTAAGGAAGAAATGTACAATACAAAAAAACAACCTTTCTAACACAGTTGAGATTCTTGTATATTGGCCATAAGGCACCTACCCCACTCCAGTACTCTTGCCTGGAAAATCCCATGGATGGAGGAGCCTGGTAGGCTGCAGTCCATGGGGTCGCTAAGAGTTAGACACGACTGAGCAACTTCCCTTTCACTTTTCACTTTCATGCATTGGAGAAGGAAATGGCAACCCATTCCAGTATTCTTGCCTGGAGAATCCCAGGGACGGGGGAGCCTGTTTGGCTGCAGTCTATGGGGTCGCACAGAGTCGGACATGACTGAAGTGACTTAGCAGCAGCAGCAATTTCAGATTTGATGCAAGGCATCGCTAAGTCCAGTTGTAGTTACTAAACTAGTCTTATCTCACTATGCCCACTGCTACTCAGCCTCTAATCTTGAACACTTCCTGTCAGCTTCCCCCACCCCCGCCAGTTTCCCAGGTAGCAGAAACTCAAAGATATAGAGTTTTCTCATTTATATCATATAAATAAATTACAGTATGAAAGTATTTATTCCAGAAAATTCAACTGTGGCTGACGGTAATATTTTTGGTTGCATGAGAGTTGGCTTAACTAGTTTGAGAATCTTCTTTTAATGTTTTATTTTTAAATTTTATTTATTTTATTTGGAAGCTAATTACTTTACAATATTGTGGTGGTTTTTGCCATACACCGACGTGAATGAGCAATGGGTATACATGTGTCTCACCATCTTGAAACCCCCTCTCACCTCCCTCCTCACTCTATCCCTCTGGGTTGTCCTAGAGCACTAGCTTTGGGTACCCTGCTTCATGCATCAAACTTGCACTGGTCACCTATTTTTAATATGGTGATATACATGTTTCAATGCTATTCTCTCATCTCATCTCACCCTCATCTTCTCCCACAAAGTCCAAAAGTCTGTTATTTACATCTGTGTCTCTTTTGCTGTCTTGCATATAGGGTCATCATTACCGTCTTTCTAAATTCCATATATATGCATTAATATACTCTATTGGTGTTTCTCTTTCTGCCTTATTTCACTCTGTGTAATAGACTTCATCCACCTCATAGTTTCATCCACTTCATTAGAACCGACTCAAATGTATTCTTTTTTATGGCTGAATAATATTCCATTGGGTATATGTACCGCAACTTCTTTATCCACTCATCTGTCAATGGACATCTAAGTTGCTTCCATGTCCCAGCTATTGTAAAGAGTGCTGCAATGAACATTGGGGTACACGTGTCTCTTAAAAATCTGGTTTCCTCTGTGTGTGTGCCCAGAAGTAAGGTTTCTGGGTCATATGGCAGTTCTATTTCTATTTAAGGAATCTCCACACTATTCTCCATAATGGCTGCACTAGTTTGCATTCCCACCAACAGTGTAAGAGGGTTCTCTTTCCTCCACACACTCTCCAGCATTTATTATTTGTAGACTTTTTGATGGCAGCCATTATGACCAGCGTGAGATGGTACCTCATTGTGGTTTTGATTTGCATTTTTTCTGATAATGAGTGATGTTGAGCATCTTTTCATGTGTTTGTTAGCCATCTGTATGCCTTTTTTGGAGAAATGTCAGTTTAGCTCTTTAGCCCATTTTTTGATTGGGTCATTTGTTTTTTTTTTTTTCTTTTTTTTTTTTTCATATTGAGCTGCGTGAGCTGCTTGTATATTTTAGAAATTAATTCTTTATCAGTTGCTTTGTTTGCTATTATTTTGTCCCATTCTGAAGGCTTCCTTTTCACCTTACTTATAGTTTTCTTTGTTGTTCCTGTCAGCTTTTGAACAGGGGTAAGCCAGAGCTACTTCCAATCCATCCCTGGAAGGAAAACCTATAAAATCCCAGGTTTCAGGCTTCCTATTCCATACCTGTTTCATTTTGTTGACATGCTTCACTACACTAGTCACAGCCTCCACATAACTCTGGTACTCACAGCTTCCAAATAAAAATTAGCAGAATGGGAACAGAAAATAAGGAAGAACAAAAAGCTATTTCTTTGAAGTTTGCTGATTTTTTTTCTAACTTGGGCAATTTGGTTACTAGCTTTTTTATTCCCTTGGTTAACAACCTACACCTAGTTTGGCTGAGTTTCTGGTGGGGAAAAATTAGTGAAGAGAGAAATTTAAAAGGGATACATTGAATTTTCTGTACCTGGAGAAATTGGATGTTAAGAAAAGATAAATCACAGTTTGGAGGTATTCTCATACTGTTGCTTCGGAACTTGGGGGCAAGAAGTGAGATTTTAGTTCATTCATGGAATGAACTAAATGGATTATGCTATATCCATTCCAAACTGTGTGTCACTACTAGCTTACTTATTCCAAGTGATGATGGGGTCATTCTCTCTGATACCACTCAATGATAGCTCTGATTGGGAGGAAAGTTATTCTTTGTGTTGAGGTGATAAAATCTATATTTCTTATGGCTTTCTAAAGTCTTCCTCTGAGAACACCCTGAAAATATTTGTCTCTTCTGCCTTTTGATAGCCTTTCAAAAATTTGCTGTCTAAGACTAAGTTCTCTTCAGTTCAGTTCAGTCACTCAGTTGTGTCTGACTCTGCGACCCCATGAATCACAGCACACCAGGCCTCCCTGTCCATCACCAACTCCCGGAGTTCACGTCCATCGAGTTAGTGATGTCATCCAGGCATCTCATGCTCTGTCGTCCCCTTCTCCTCCTGCTCCCAATCCGTCCCAGCATCAGAGTCTTTTCCAATGAGTCAACTCTTCGCATGAGTTGGCCAAAGTACTGGAGTTTCAGCTTTAGCATCATTCCTTCCAAAGAAATTCCAGGGCTGATCTCCTTTAGAATGGACTGGTTGGATCTCCTTGCAGTCCAAGGGACTCTCAAGAGTCTTCTCCAACACCACAGTTTAAAAGCATCAATTCTTCGGCACTCAGCCTTCTTCACAGTCCAACTCTCACATCCATACATGACCACAGGAAAAACCATAGCCTTGACTAGATGGACCTTTGTTGGCAAAGTAATGTCTCTGCCTTTTTTTTTCTTTTTTTGTTTTACATTTAATTTAATTTTATTTATTTTTAAACTTTACAATATTGTTTTAGTTTTGCCAAATATCAAAATTAATCCATGACAGGTATACATGTGTTCCCCATCCTGAACCCTCCTCCCTCCTCCCTCCCCATACCATCCCTCTGGGTCGTCCCAGTGCACCAGCCCCAAGCATCCAGTATTGTGCATCGAACCTGGACTGGCAAATCGTTTCATACATGGTATTATACATGTTTCAATGCCATTCTCCCAAATCTTTCCACCCTCTCCCTCTCCAACAGAGTCCATAAGACTGTTCTATACATCAGTGTCTCTTTTGCTGTCTCGTACACAGGGTTATTGTTTTTGAATATGCTGTCTAGGTTGGTCATAACTTTCCTTCCAAGAACTTCTCTTAATTCTTCTAAAAAACAAATAACCCCATAAACTTCAACTGTTCTTCATTAGATTTTCCTACCACTCCTGAATGTATCCCCTCAGACTTCAAATACTGAAGCCCCACTGTGGCTATATTAAGATTAAGAAAGCAATTAAATTTTAAGTGTGAGGCCTTGACAAAATAGGGTTAATATTCTTTTAAGAGGTCTCTCTCTCTCTCTCTCTCTCCCTCCCTCCCTCCATTCCCCCTCTTTCACTTTCTCTCCCTGTGTGTACACATTGAGGAATGGCCATGGATGACCATTTACAATCTGGGAAGACAGGTCTCATCAGAAATCAAATTGATTTTGGACCCTGATGATGGACTTCTAGCTCCCAAAACTGTGCAAAAATAAATTTATGGTGTTTCAGCCATTCAGTTTGTGGTATTTTGTTATGGCAGACTAAACAGACTAATACACCTTACCAGACTTGTCTCACTGCCATTTGGACAGGACTCAGTTTGTGTCCCTTTTCATGTGTGGAGTCAAGAGCTATTATTCTGATATGAACCTGATCAGTAGAAAATAGATCCAAATTAACAATATTTGTAATTAACTGCCTTTGGTATTTTGTTTTTACTTGATTCACAGTCATCTCTCTTTACACAATCCAGTCTGCCCTGTATGCCTCTCAGAGTGACCCCACCCTGACCCAAGGGCACTGATTCCTAAAGTAGTTAGGCTTTTCCCCTTTCTGCTCTACTACTGTATTAATTTATTCAATAAATATTTACTATACTGTATATTTTTTAGTTCATTTATTAAGAACAGTTTTATATTCACAGCAACAATGGTATGAAAGTACATAGATTTTTGATATATACCCTTCTTCCCCAACACACAAAGCCTCCTTCATTATAAGCAGATGTATCAGAGTGGTACTTTTTTTTTTTTTTTTTTTTACAATTGATGAACTTCCATTGACACATCCTAATCACTGAATATCCATAGTTTACACTAGGGGTCACTCTTGGTGTTTTACTTCTATGGGTTTGGACAAATCTATAATGCTATAGTAAAAAAAAAAAAAAAAAAACAACAGTGTATTAAAAAGCAGAGACATAACTTTGCTTACAAAGGTCTGTATAGTCAAAGCTATGGTTTTCCAGTGGTCATGTATGGATGTGAGAGTTGGACCATAAAGAAGGTTGAATGCCGAAGAGTTGATACTTTCAAACTGTGGTGCTGGAGAAAACTATTGAGAGTCCCTTGAACAGCAAAATTAGACCAGTCAATTAAAGGAAATCAACCTTGAATATTCACTGGAAAGACTGATGCTGAAGCTGCAATAATTTGGCCACCTGATGAGAAAATCCAACTCATTAGAAAAAAGTTTGATTCTGGGAACTATTGAGGGCAAGAGGAGAAGTAGGTGACAGAGGATGAGATAGTTGGATGGCATCATCAACTCAATGCACATGAGTATGAGAAAACTTGGGGAGATAGTGAAGGACAGGGATGTCTGGCATGCTGCAGTCTGTGGGGTCATAAAGAATTGGACACGACTGAGAAACTGAACAACAGCATAATGACATGTATCTATCATTACAGTACTTCATAGTATTTCAGCTGCAGCAAAAGTCCTCTGTGCTTCACCTACTCATCCCTTCCCCCACCCTAATCCCTGGTAAGCACTGATCTTTTTATTGACTTTGTTATATTGTCTTTTCCAGAATGTCATATATTGGAATCATGCAGTATGTAGCCTTCTAAGATTTGTTTCTTTCACCAATCAGTTTCATAAGATTGTACCTTGTGAATTTAAAGTCCTGCCATGTATTTTCATGGCTTAATATCTCATTTATTTTTATTTATTTTTAATTGAATGATAATTGCTTTAGAATATTGTGTTGATTTCTGCCATACATCAACATGAATCAGCCATAAGTATACATGTCATCTCATTTATTTTTAGTGCTGAATAATATTCCATTGTCTGAATGTATTTCAGTTTATACATCCATTAGCCTACTGAAGAATATCTTGCTTGTCTCTAAGTCTTGGCAATTATGAATAAAGCTGTTGTAAATATCTGTGTGTGGGTTTTGTATGGACATAAGTTTTCAACTCCTTTAGGTGAATACCAAGGAACACAATTTCTGGATTATATGATAAGAGTGTATTTAGCTTATTTTTTCAGTTTTATTTGAGATGTAATTGACATACAACATTATAAAAAATTCAAGGTATAAAACATCATGATTTCACTTACATATATTATAAAACATATATCACAAGTTTAGTTAACATTTATCATCGAATGTAGACATAAACTAACATGAAAAATGTTTGTTTGTTTTTTTTTTCCCAATTAAAAGAATTCCTTAGACCTACTCTCTTAATAACTTTCAAAACAGCAGTGTTGCATGCTGCCTGCCAGAGTGGGTGGGGGCTGGGTGCTGAGGCTCAGGCTTTGGGGGTTAGACACCAGGACTGGGATTGACTGCAGTGAAGATATTCTGAATGTGCTAGTACAACACAACTCAGGGATTCTAGGAAAAAGTTTGGGCCTCCAACAGAGGCAAGAGATCATTGCTATGAAAAGGACTCTACCTTCATGAGTTCTAGAGGTGGAATGAGCTATGGCTGTGGACTGTGACACCAGAGGTAGATATGCCAAAGCCCACATGAGTATCAGAGAGGGACTGCCTGTGACTGAAGTTTGCAATCACAGAGGAGGGAACACATGCCAGTTGGCTGCCACCAGGGATGGTGTGAGTTCCAGAGGTGGGGGACAGGAGGTCCCTGTGGTCCCAATTTCAGGGATCGAAGCTACCACCAAGCTGTGAGTGGGCACAGATCATTGCCCACACTTTCCTTCTGTACTGTGAAGCTTGCCTCTGCTGAGGGATCCAAGACCCAAAGCTTACTCCCCTGGTGAAACACAGAAAGTGCCTCAGACTGTGGCGAATTCCCACAGGCCTTGACCACAGCTGGTACTCCATACACACCCCAACTGTATATGCCTTACTCCTCCCTCTTGCCAGCCTGACTGAGCAAGTGAGCCCTGATACGTCATTACTCTTGTCTGAGTAGGGAACAGAAACCAGAAGACGACCTATAAACAGAGGTGGAGCCAAAACCAAAGCTGAGAACCAGGGGTTGTGTGATTAAAGACGAGGAAGGGAATTCACTTCTGCAGCAGCAGGTGAAACAGATTAAATCCTCATAATTTTCTGTGGATTTTGGAGTGCAATTGTGAACTTTGGAAGCAAGTACAAGCTTGAGTGAGGTCAGATCTGAGTCTGAGCTGACCTCACAGCACTCACAGCAGGTCCAGAGACCTTTGTAGAAATATTGGAGGACTTCCTGAGTAAGCAGACTAACTGGTGCTCACTTTGTGGCAAGGACAACAGAGGACACAGGAAGACCTATTTCTCACTATGACTCTCTATGTACATATACTTTATTTGGCGGTGGGGAGGGGGTTCTTTTTCATATTGTGCTATTGCTGTTCTTTTTTAATTCCTTTCATTATTTTAATATGTTTTTCTTTTCTAAAAAGCTTATATCTTTAAATAAATTTATTTTATTTTTTTTCCAAATTTGCAGTACTCTTTTGTTATATTGCATTTTCTCCATGTTTTCTATTTTGTGTTTTTGCTAGTCTAGTTCTTAGTATTCATTTTCACATATGGTTTATTTATTGTCTTGATTGCTGTTTTCTTTTTCAATTCCTACTTTTATTTTATTTTTTAGTTCTTTTTGCTCTCTTTTCTCTTTGTGAGTCTGAGTTTCCTTGGATGTTGCTTCCACCATTTGTCTTGGGGTTTTGTCTATCCATTCTATTTTGAGTGTGTGTGTGTGTGTGTGTGGCTCTCCCCCCCCCTTTTTCTTTTGCCTATCTCTTTCTATCTTTTTATCTTCTGTGTTGTGTGGCTTGTGTAGTCTTGGAGCTATTGTAAGTGGTTGAATCTAAACCTCTGAGATGGGAAATTTGAGTCTAAGATGTTGGGCCACAAGAGAACTCATACCTCATGGAATACTAAATGGTGAGAGCTCTGCCAAAGGCCTCTGTCTTAACATTCAGACTAACTTCACCCAAGGCTAGCAAGTTCCAGTGCTGGGCACCTCACACCAAATCATCAGTAAAGCAGGAACAGAATAACTATGACCTTGCACCTGCAGAAAGAAGACCCAAACACAGTAAATCAAACAAAATGAAAATACAGAAAAACATGAAGTACTGTGGTAAAAACCCACAAGATCGACTGAATGAAGAGGAAATAGGCAATCTACCTGAAAAGGAATTCAGAGTAATAATAGTAAAGATTATCTAAAATCTTAGAAATAAAGTGGAGGCACAGATAATTAACATGGAGGCATGGATCAAGAAGATACAAGAAATGTTTAACAAGATCCTAAAAAGAATACAGAATAGACAATCAGCAATGAGCATCAAAATGGCCATGCCATGTCACTTCGGTAGAGTCCAACTCTTTGTGACCCTAGGGACATTAGCCTGCAAGGAACCTTTGTCCATGGGATTCTACAGGCAAGAATAGTGGAGTGGGCAGCCATTCCCTTCTTCAGGGGATCTTCCAAATCCAATGATTGAACCCACATCTCCTGCATTGACAGGAAGGTTCTTTACTACTAGCACAACCTGGGAAGCCCGAAGGGCACAATAACTGATATTAAAAGCACGTTAGAGGGAACCAATAGAAAAATAACTGAAGCAGAAGAATTCATAAGTGAGCTGGAATATAAAACGTTGAAAATAAACATAGCAGAAAAAGAAAAGATCATGGAAATAAATGAGGACAGCCTCAGAGACCCCTGGGAAAACATTAAGTGTATCAGCATTAAAATTATAGGGGTACCAGAAGAAGAGAATAAGAAAGGGTATGAGGAAATATTTGAGGAGATTATAGTTGAAAAATTCCCTAACATGGGAAAGGAAATAGCAACCCAAGTCCAGAAAGCTCAGAGACTCCTATACAGGATTAAACCAGTGAGAAACATACCAAGACACATATTAATCAAACTAATGAAACTCAACCACGAAGAAAAAGTATTAAAAGCAGCAAGAGAAAAGCAACAAATAACATACAATGGGATCCCCATAGGACTAAAAGGTTATTTTTCAACAGAAACTCTGAAGGCCAAAGGGAGTGGTAGGATATACTTAAAGTGATGAAAGGAAAAATCCTACAACTAAGATTACTCTACTCAGCAAGGAACTCATGCAGATTTGATTGAGAATTCAAAAGCTTTACAGATAAGCAAAAGTTAAGAGAATTCAACACCTCCAAGCCAGCTTTATAACAAATGTTAAAGAAACTTCTCTAGACAGGAAATACAAGAGAGAGAAAAAAAAAAAAAAAGACCTACAAAAACAAAGCAAAAACAATAAAGTAAATGGTAATAGGTTCATATATATCAATAAGCACCTTAAATGTAAATGGACTAAATATTCCAACCAAAAGTAATAGGCTGGCTGAATAGATACAAAAACAAGACCCCTATATATACTGTCTAAAAGAAACCCATTTCAGACCTAGGGACACATACAGACTGAAAATGAGGAGATGCCAAAAGGTATTTCATGCAAATTAAAATCCAAAGAAAGTTGCAGTAGCAATATTCACATGAGGAAAAAAATAGACTTTAAAATGAAGACCATTACAAGAGACAAGGAAGGACACTACATAATGATCAAGGGATCAATTCAAGGAGATATAACAATTATAAATTTATAAACTCTGGACATATGAGGACCTCAATACATAAAGCAAATGCTAACAACTATATAAGGGGAAATCAATGGTACACAACAATAGTGGAGGACTTTAACACTCCACTCAAACCAATGGACAGATATTCTAGACAGAAAATTATGGAAACACAAGACTTGAAGGACACACTGGGCCAGACGGACCTAATCAATATCTATAAACATTTCATTCAAAAAGGTAGATTTTACTTTTTTCTCAAGTAAAGTAGAACTTTACCATGGAACTTCCACCAGATAGATAATATCTCCAGTCAGAAATCAATTCTGGAAAGATTTTAAAAATTGAAATTGTATCAATAATTTTTTCTGACCAAAATTCTATAAGATTAGATATAAACTAAAGAAATAAAATAGTAAAAACACAAATATAAGGAGCCTAAAAAATACACTTCTGAATAATAAAAGAGGTAGCTGAAAAAAATTAAAGGGGAAATAAAAAAAATAACTAGTAGCAAATGACAATGAAAAAATAACAATTCAAAACCTATGGCATGCAGTAAAAGCAGATTCAAAATCCTCATCAAAATTCTAGCAAATGGAATCTAATAACACATTAAGAGGATTATATACCATGATTAAGTGGGCTTTATCTCAGAGATGCAAAGATTCTTCAAAATACACAAATAGAAAATTTGTATGTGATACACCATATTAACAAACTGAAAAAACAAAAACAAATGGGAGAGGAAGAGGGTGGGAAGATTTGGGAGAATGGCATTGAAACATGTAAAATATCATGTATGAAACGAGTTGCCAGTCCAGGTTCGATGCACGATACTGGATGCTTGGGGCTGGTGCACTGGGACGACCCAGAGGGATGGTATGGGGAGGGAGGAGGGAGGAGGGTTCAGGATGGGGAACACATGTATACCTGTGGCGGATTCATTTTGATATTTGGCAAAACTAATACAATTATGTAAAGTTTAAAAATAAAATAAAATTAAAAAAAAGAATACACAGAAGAACTGTACAAAAAAGAAAAAAAAATGATCTTCTCAATAGATTCAGTGAAAACCTTCAAAAAATTCAATATAGATTTATAATAAAAACTCTACAGAAGGCAGGCATAGAAGGAATTTACATCAACATAATAAAGGTCATATATGAGAAATCCATAACAAATATTAATCTCAATGATGAAAAATTTTAAGCATTTCTTCTAAGATTAGGAACAAGACAAGGGTGCCCACTATCACCACTATTATTCAACATGGTTTTGGAAGTCCCAGCCACTGCAATCAGAGAATAAAAATAAATAGATAAACAGAATCCAGATTGAAAAAGACATAAAACTATCATTGTTTGCTGTTGACATGATACTATACATAAAAAACCCTAAAGATGCCACCAAAAAGTTACTAGAACTATTCAATGAATATAGTAAATTAGTAGGATATGAAATTAATACGCAGAAATCCCTTGCATTCCAATACATAAACAATAAAAAGAAATCAGAAAAAGAAATTAAGAAAACAATCTTATTCACCATAAATTGCAACAAAAAGAATGAAATACCTATAAATGAACCTACTTAGAGAGACAAAAGACTTGTATGCAGAAAAATAAAGACTCTGATGAAAGAAACCCAAAACAAACAAACAGATGGAGAGATACACCATGTTCTTGGATTGGAAGAAGCAATATTGTGCAAATAACTATATTACTGAAAACAGTTTACAGATTCAATTCAATCCCTATCAAGCTACCAATGGTATTTTTCACAGATAGAATAAAAAATTTCAAAATCTGTATGAAAACACAAAAGGCTCCAAATAGCTAAAGCAACCTTAAGAAAGAAAAAACAGAGGTCAAAGAATCAACCTTCCTGACTTAACACTATCCTACAAAGCTACAGTCATTAAGACAGTATGGTACTTGCACCAAGACAGAAATACAGGCAAGTGGAACAAGATAGAAAGTCCACAGATAAATTCATACAACTATGGGAACCTTATTTTTGACAAAGGAGGCAGGAGTATACAGTGAAGAAAAGACAGACTCTTCAATAAGTGGTGCTAGGAAACCTGGACAGCTATGTGTAAAAAAAAAAAAAAAAAAGAAGCTACAACACTGCCTAACATCATACATAAAAATAAACTCAAAATGGATTAAAGACTTAAATTTAAGGCCAGAAATTATAAAGCTCTTAGGGGAAAACATAGGCAGTACACTCTTTGACAGAAATCACAGCAAAATATTCTTTAACTGACCCCTGAAAGTAATGAAAATAAAAACAAAAGTAAACAAATTAGAAGGAAACAATAAACAAGATTAAAATACAACCCTCAGAATGGGAAAAAATAAGTGCAAACAAAGCAGTACACAAATGATTAGTCGCCAAAATATACAAGCAGAACACACAGCTCAATATCAGAAAAAGAAAGCGCCCAATAAAAAATGGACAGAAGACTTAGACATTTCTCCAAAGAAGACATACAACTGGCCAATAAACCCATGAAAAGATGCTCAACACTGCTCATTATTAGAGAAATTCAAGTCAAAACTACAATGAGTTATCATCTCACACCAGTCACAATAGCCATCATCAAAAACCTACAAACATTAAATGCTGGAGAGGATGTAGAGAAAAAGGAACCCTCTTGCACTGTTGGTGGGAAGGAAAATTGATATAGCCATTAGGGAGAACAGTATGGAGACTCCTTTTAAAAAACTAAGAAAATAACTATTATACGACCCAGAAATCCCACTAATGGCCACAATTCTGAGAAAACCATAATTCTAAAAGACACATGTACCCCCAATGTCCATTGCAGCACTATTGTAATTAGCCAAGACATGGAATCAACCTAGATGTCCACTGACAGATAAATGGATAAAGAAGATGTGGTACATACCTACTATGGGTTATTTAGAATATTACTCTGCCATAAAAAGGAATGAATTTGAGAGAGTTGTAGTGAGAAAGAGAAAAAAAAATATCATGTTAATGCATACACATGGAATTTAGAAATAGATATTGATGAACCTATTTTAAAAGAATGGAGATGCAGATGTAGAGAACAGATTTGTACATCCAGCAGGGGAAGGAAAGGGTGAGATGCATGGAAAAAGTAGCATTGACATATACACACTATCATGTGCAAAATAGGTAGCTGGTGGGACGTTCCTATAAAACACAGGAAGACCAATCTGGCACTCATTGAAGAACTAGAAAAGTGGAATGGGGGGATGAGAGGGGAGGCTCCATAGGGAGAGGATATACACATATTTACAGGTGATTCACATTATTATATGGCAAAAAATCAATAAAATATTGTAAAGGAATCTTCCTGCGTTTAAAAAATGAATTGACCCAGAGGGATGGTATGGGGAGGGAGGAGGGAGGGGGATTCGGGATGGGGAACACGTGTATATCTGTGGCGGATTCATGTTGATGTATGGCAAAACCAGTACAATATTTTAGAGTAATTAACCTCCAGTTAAAATAAATAAATTTATTTTTAAAATAGCACTTTTAACCATAGTTACTGCACTGTATATAGTATCCCTAGTACTTATTTATTTTGTGACTTTACCTTTGTACACTTTGACAACTTTAATCATATTTCCCCTCCCCCTAATCTTGCCTCTTTGTTGTTTTTTAGCCACTTAGTACTGTCTGACTCTTTGCCACCCCATGAACTGCAGCACACCAGGCTTCCCTCTCCTTCACTATCTCCCAGAGTTTGTTCAAATTCTTGTCCATTTAGTCACTGATGCCATCCAACCATCTCATTCTCTGTGGCCCCTTTCTCCTCCTGCCCTCTGTCTTTCCCAGCATCAGAGTCTTTTCCAATGAGTCAGTCCTTCGCATCAGGTGGCCAAAGTATTGGAGTTTCAGCTTCAGCATCAGTCCTTCCAAAGAATATTCAGGACTGATCTCCTTTAGGATGGACTAGTTGGATGTCCTTGCAGTCCAAGGGACTCTCAAGAGTCTTCTCCAACACTACAGTTTAAAAGCATCAATTCTTCAGCTGCCAGCCTTCTTTATGGTCCAACTTTCACATCCATACATGTCTACTGGAAAAAATCATAGCTTTGACTAGATGGACCTTTGTCAGCAAAGTGATGCCTCTGCTTTTTAATATGCTAAGTTGGTCAATGCTATCTTTCAAAAAAGCAAGTATCCTTTCATTACATGGCTGCAGTCAGCATCCACAGTGACTGGAACCCATGAAAATAGTCTGTCATTATTTCCGTTTTTTCCCATCTATTGGCCATGAAGTGATGGGGCCAGATGCCACGATGGTGAGTTTTAAGCCAGCTTTTTCACTCACCTCTTTCACCTTCATTAAGAGGCTCTTTAGTTTCTCTTCACTTTCTGCCGTTAGGGTGATTTCATCTGCATATCTGAAGTTATTGATATTCTCCTGCAATCTTGATTCCAGCTTGTGCTTCATCCAGTGCAGAATTTAGAATGATGAACTCTGCATGTTAAATAAGCAGGGTGACAATATACAGCCTTAATGTACTCCTTTCCCAATTTTGAACCAGTCCATTATTCCATGTCTGGTTCTAAGAGTTGCTACTTGACCTGCATACAGGTTTCTCAGGGTGCAGGTAAGGTGGCCTGGTATTCCCACCTCTAAGAATTTTCCACAGTTTGTTGTAATCCACACAGTAAAAGGCTTTAGCAGAGTCAAAGAAGCAGAAGTAGATGCTTTTCTGGAATTCCATTGTTTTTTCTATGATCCAATGGATCATTGGCAATGTGATCTCTGGTTCCTCTGCCATTTCTAAATCCAGCTTGTATGGATAGAAGTTCTTGGCTCATGTATTGTTGAAGCCTACCTTGAAAGATTTTGAGCATTACCTTGCTAGCATGTGAGATGAGTGCAATTGTGTGGTAAGTTGAACATTCTTTTGCATTGCCCTTCTTTTAGAATAGAGTGAAAACTAAGCTTTTCTAGTCCTGTGGCCACTGTTGAGTTTTCCAAATGAGTTTGCATATTGAGTGCAGCACTTTAGCAGCATCACATTTTAGGATTTGAAGTAGCTCAGCTGGAGTTCTATCACCTCCATCAGCTTTGTTTATAGCGATGCTTCAAGATCCACTTGACTTTGCACTCCAGGATGTCTGGCTCTAGGTGAGTGATCACACCATTTAGCACAGTAAGGTGGTTACATACCACATAACATTAGCATTGTGGTTATGTAGTCCATTAAGACCTTTTTTCTACAGTTCTTCTGTATATTCTTGCCACCTCATATTAATATATTATGTTTCTGTTAGATCCATATCGTTTATGTCCTTCATTGTGCCCATCTTTGTGTGAAATGTTCCTTTGATATCTCTAATTTTCTTGAAGAGATCTCTAGTCTTTCCCATTCTAACTTTTCCCTCTATTTCTTTACCCTGTTCACTTAAGAAGGGTTTCTTTTCTCTTCTTTCTATTCTTTGGAACTCTGCATTCAGATGGGTATATCTTTCTTTTCTCCTTTGCCTTTCACTTTTCTTCTCAGCTATTTGTAAGGCCTCCTCAGACAACCATTTTGCCTTGTTGCATTTCTCTTCCCCTTCCCTCTGCTAAGCATAAATCTTATCTCTTTTTATATACTTTGTGTTTTAGATTCCACAAACAACTAAGATCATGTAGTACTTATCTTTCTCAATCAAGCTTACTTCACTTAGTATAGTGCACCCCAAGGTTCACTCATATTGTGGCAGATCATAAGATTTTTTTTTTATGGTTGAATAATTTTATTGTTCAATGGCTAAGTAATGTCCGACTCTGTGACCGTATGGATTGCAGCATGCCAGACTCCTTTATCCTTCACTATCTTCTGGAGTTTGCTCAAATTCGTGTCCATTGAGTCAATGATGCTATCTAACCATCTCATCCTCTACCACCCATTTCTCCTTTTTCCTTTAATCTTTCCCATCATCAAGGTCTTTTCCAATGCATTAGCTCTTCCCTACAGGTGGCCAAAGGTGTTAGAGTTTCAGTCATCATCAGTTCCTCCAATTTAGGTTTGATGTTCTTTAGGATTGACTGGTTGATCACTTTGCAGTCCAAGGGACTTTCAAGAGTCTTCTCCAACACCACAATTAGAAAGCATCAATTTTTCAGTGCTCAGCCTTCTTTATGAACCAACTCTCACATTTGCATATGACTACTGGAAAAACCACATAGTTGAATAAGTTTCCATTGTATATTCCACAAGTTATTTGTTCATTCCTCCCTCAGTAGACACATAGACTATTTCCATGTCCCTGCTGTTGTAACTAATGCTGCTGTGATCATGAGTGGAGATATCTTTTCAACATAGGTTTTGTTTCCCTTGAATATATTCCAGAAGTGAAATTGTTAAATCATATGGTTATTCTATTTTTAATTATTGAGAAACCTCCATATTCTTTTACCTGATGAGTGTATCAATTTCCAATCCCACCAACAGTGTAAAAGTGTTCCCTTCTCTTCACATTCTCACTAACTTTTGTTATACTCCCTCTTTTTAAAAATTATAGCCATTCTAACAGATCTTAGGTGATATTGTGGTTTTGATGTATATTTACCTTATGATTAGTGATGCTGAGCAACATTTCACGTTCTTGTAAATCCATTTTATGACTTCTTTGAAAAAATGGCTATTAACATACTTTAATCATTTTTTGAAATTAGATTGTTTAATTTTGCTCTTGATTACTGTGAGATCTTTATATATTTTTTTGTATTAACCCCTTAGGAGATATGGTTTGCAAGTAATTTCCCATTCTGTAGGTTGTCTTTTTGTTTTGTTGATCATTTCATTTTGTTGGGCAGAAACTTTAGCTTCCAATTAAAAAAAAAAAATTTTTTTTTTTGTACTTTAGGCACTATCCAAAAATCATGGCCAAGACCCACGTCAAAGAATTTCTTCTCTATGTTTTCTTTAGGGGTTTTGTTTTCCAGTTCACTTTTACAGCTTTAAACCATTTTGAATTAAAAAAAAATAATTATGTAAGATGAGTCTAGTTTCATTTTCTTAAACAACAATATCCAATTTTCCCAAGTTAATTTATTGAAGAGACTGTAATTTCTCCACTGAGTGGCCTTGGCTCCATTGTCAGTTGTCAGTTGGCTGTATAATACATGGAATTATTTCTGGCCTCTCAATATTATCATATTTGTGTGTGTGTGTGTGTGTGTGTGTGTGTGCTTATGCCAGTAGCATACAGGTTTGGTTACTGTAGCTTAATATGACTTGAAATCAGAAACTGTAATGTCTTCTTTCATTTCATTCTTATTTTTCAGGATTGCTTTTACTATTTGGGATCTTTTGTGGTTCCATATAAATTTTAGGATTTTTTTTTTACTCATGTAAAAATGGCCATTGGACTCTTGATAGGGATTGCATTGAATCTATTCATGGCTTTGGGCTGTATGGAACTATTAACAATATTAATTTTCCAGTACTTGAGCATGGAATATTATTCCTTTTATTTTTAGTTGCCTTCAATTTCTTTTATCAATGTCTTATGATGTTTCAGTGTACAAAAATTTTTCATCACCTCGGTAAAATTTATTTCTAAGTATTTTATTCTTTTTGATGGTATCATAGATGGGATTTTTCAGCTTCAGATAATTCATTGTTGAGTTATAGATATGTCAGTAATTTTGTATGTTAATTTTCTATCCTGCAACTTTACTGAATTTGTTGACTAAATCTGAAAAGATTTTGGGGAGGGAATCCTTAGGATATTCAATAAATAAAATTATTTCATCTGCTAATAGAGCCAACTTTAAAATTTCCTTTACAGTTCTGATGGCTTTTATCGCTATTTCTATGTCTTCCCTGATTCCTTTGTCTAGGACCTGCAGTACTATTAACAGGTTGAGTGGGAATGATGAGAGCAAGCACTCTTGTCTTTTTCCTTATCTTGGAGGAATATCCTGCAAACTTTCACCACTGACTATGATGTTGGCTGTGAACTCAACATATATGGTCGATATTATGTTGAAGAAAATTCCTTTTATAAAATATTTGTTAAGGGTTTTTATCATGACCTCATGATGAATGTTTTTCAGATAATTTAATTTCATTTATTGAGATTATCTTTTGATTTTTTTTTCTTTTATTCTATAGATGGGATCAGTTCTGTTCAGTCCAGTCAGTCAGTCAGGACCGACTCGTTGAAAACCCATGGACTGTAGCATGCCAGTCTTCCCTGTCCATCAGCAAATCCCAGAGCTTGCTAAAACTCATGTCCATTAACTTGTTGAGGGCATTCAACCATCTCATCCTCTGTCATCCCTTTCTCCTCCTGCCTTCAATCTTTCCCAGAGTCTTTTCCAATGAGTCAGTTCTTCCCATCAGGTGGCCAAAATATTGGAGTTTCAGCTTCAGCATCAGCCCTTCCAATAAATATTCAGGACGGATATCCTTTAGGATGGACTGGTTTGATCTCCATGCAGTCCAAGGGACACTCAAGAGTCTTCTCCAACAACACAGTTCAAAAGCATCAATTTTTTGGTGCTCAGCTTTCTTTATAGCCCAACTCTCACATCCATACATGACTCCTGGAAAAAACATAGCTTTGAATAGATGGACCTTTGTCAGCAAAATAATGTTTCTACTTTTTAATAGGCTGTCTAGGTTGGTCATGCTGTCTTTGCCAACAAAGGTCCATCTAGTCAGGGCTATGGTTTTCCAGTGGTCATGTATGGATGTGAGAGTTGGATTATATAGAAAGCTGAGCACCGAAGAATTGATGCTTTTGAACTGTGGTGTTGGAGAAGACTCTTGAGAGTCCCTTGGACTGCAAGGAGATCCAACCAGTCCATCCTAAAGGAGGTCAGTCCTGGGTGTTCATTGGAAGGACTGATGTTGAAGCTGTAACTCCAATACTTTGGCCACCTGATGCAAAGAGCTGACTCATTTGAAAAGTCCCTGATGCTGGGAAAGATTGAGGGCAGGAGAAGGGGATGACAGAAGATGAGATGTTTGGATGGCATCACTGACTCGATGGACATGGGTTTGGGTGAACTCTGGGAGTTAGTAATGGACAGGGAGGCCTGGCGTTCTGCGGCTCATGGGGTTGCAAAAAGGTGGACACTACTGAGTGACTGAATTGAACTAGGTTGGTCATAACTTTTCTTCCAAGGAGCAAGCATCTTTTAATTTTATGGCTGCAGTCACCATCTGCAGTGAATTTGAAGCCCAAGAAAATAAAATCTGTCTGTTTCAATTGTTTCCCCATCTATTTACCATGAAACCATGGGACAGGATGCCATGATCTTAGTTTTTTGAGCGTTGAGTTTTAAGCCAGCTTTTTCACTCTCCTCTTTCACTTTCAAGAGGCTCTTTACTTCCTCTTCACTTTCTGCCATAAGGGTGGTTTCATCCGCATATCTGAGGTTATTGATATTTCTCCTGGAAATCTTGATTCCAATTTGTGCTTCATCCAGCCCAGAATTTCACATGTCTTACTCTGCATAGAAGCTAAATAAGCGGGGTGACAATACATAGCCTTGACATACTCCTTTCCCAATTTCAAACCAGTCTGCTGTTCCATGTCCAATTCTCCCTGTTGCTTCATGACCTGCATACAGATTTCTCAGGAGGCAGGCCAGGTGGTCTGGTATTCCCATCTCTCGAAGAATTTTCCACAGTTTGTTGTGATCCACACAGTCAAAGGCTTTGTCATAGTCAATGAAGCCGAAGTAGATGTTTTTCTGGAATTCTCTTGCTTTTTCTATGATCCAACATATGTTGGCAATTTGATTTCTGGTTCCTCTGCCTTTTCTAAATACAGCTTAAACATCTGAAAGTTTATGGTTCACGTATTGCTGAAGCACAGCTTGGAAAATTTTGAGCATTACCTTGCTAGCAGGTGAGATGAGTGCAATTGTGCAGTAGCTTGAATATTTTTGGCATTGCCTTTCCTTGGGACTGGAATGAAAACTGACCTTTCCAGCCCTGTGGCCACTGCTGAGCTTTCCAACTTTGCTGGCATACTGAGTGCAGGACTTTCACAGCATCATTTTTTAGGGTTTGAAATAGCACAGCTGGAATTCGATCACCTCCACTAGCTTTGTTTGTAGTGATGCTTCCTAAGGCCCTCTTGGCTTCACATTCCAGGATGTCTGGCTCTAGGTGAGTGATCACACCATTGTAGTTATCTGTGTCATTATGATATTTTTTGTAGAGTTCTTCTGTATATTCTTGTCACCTCTTCTTAATATCTTCTGCTTCTGTTAGGTCTGTAACATTTCTGCCCTTTATTTTGTCCATCTATGCATGAAATGTTCCCTTGGTATCTATAATTTTCTTGAAGAGATCTCTAGTCTTTACCATTCTATTGTTTTCCTCTATTTCTTTGCACTGATCACTGAGGAAGGCTTTCTTATCTCGTACTACTATTCTTTGGAACTCTGCATTCAAATGGGTATATCTTTCCCTTTCTCCTTTGCCTTTCATTTCTCTTCTTTTCTCAGCTATTTGTAAGGGCTTCTCAGACAACCATTTTGCCTTTTTTGCATTTAATTTTCTTGGCGATGGTCTTGATCACTACCTCCTGTATAATGTGTTGAACCTTCAGCCATAGTTCTTCAGGCACTCTATCAAATCTAATCCCTTGACTCTATTTGTCACTTTCACTGTATAATCATAATGGCTTTGATTTAGGTCATACCAGAATGGTCTAGTGGTTTTCCCTACTTTCTTCAATTTAAGTCTGAATTTGGCAATAAGCAGTTCATTATTTGAGCCACAACAGCTCTCCATCTTGTTTTTGCTGTCTATATAGAGCTTCTCCATCTTTGATTGCAAAGAATATAATCAAGCTGATTTTGTTATTGACCATCTGGTGATGTCCATGTGTAGAGTATTCTCTTGTGTTTTTGAAAGAGAGTGTTTGCTATGACCAGTGTGTTCTCTTGTTAAAACTGTTAGCTTCGTTTTGTATTCCATGGCCGAATTTGCCTGTTATTCCAGGTATCTCTTGACTTCCTACTTTTGCATTCCAGTTCCCTATGATGAACAGGACGTCTTTTTTGTGTGTTAGTTCTACAAGGTCCTGTAGGTCTTCATAGAACCATTCAACTTTGGGTTCTTCAGCATTACTGATTGGGACATAGAGCTGGATTACTGTGATATTGAATGATTTGATTGGAAATTAACAGAGACCATTCTGTCATGTTTGAGATTGCACCCAGGTACTTTATTTCAGACTCTTTTTGTTAACTATTAAGGTTACTCAATTTCTTCTAAGGGATTCTTGCCTACAGTAGTAGATGTATCATAGTAGTAGATGTAGCAGTAGTGGTATTGATGGGATATATCACATTTACTGATTTTCATATGTTGAAGCTTTTTTGCATCTCACAAATATATCTTATTTCATCATGGTAAATGATCCTTTTAATGAGCTGCTCAATTTGGTTTTATAGAACTTAAATGAGAATTTTGTATCATATTCATCAGGGATATTGCCCTGTATTTTTATTTTCTTGTAATGTACTTTTCTGGTTTTGATATCAGGATAAGGCTAGCCCCATGAAGTGAGTTTGGGAGTGTTCCTTCATTTTTTATTTTCTGAAAGAGTTTCAGAAGGATTAATGTTGCTGCTTTAAATATTTGGTAAAATTTACCAGTGAAGCCACCTGGTTCTATGCTTCTATTTATTGAGAGACATTTGGTTGTTGATTCAGTCTTTTTATGGTAATTAGTTTTTCAGAATTTTTAGGTCTTTCTGGGTTAATTCTGGTATGTTTCTAAAAATTTTTCCTAGGTTGTCTTAATTTTTTGCACATAGTTATAGATGATTCTTTTTATTTCAGTGTTGTGAGATATAATACCCCTTTTCACATTTTAGGTTGTTTATTTGGGCTTTCTCTCTTTTTTCTGAACTTAGTGTAGCTAAAATTTGTCAATTTTGATTATCTTTGTGGAGAAATATATGCTAGCTTTGTTAGTATTTTCTATTATTTCCTGTTTTCTATTCCATTTATATCTGCTTGATCTTTATTATTTTCTTGTTTCTGTTAAATTTGAGTTTCATTTGTTTTTTCTCTTCTTAGTTTATTAAGGCCTGTGTGTGCATGCTAAGTTCCTTCTGTCATGTCCAACTCTTTGTGACCGTATGAACTGTAGCCCACCAGGCTCCTCTGCCCATCAGATTCTCCAGACATGAATACTGGAGTGATTTTCCATGCCCTCATCCAGGTGCTCTTCCTGGCCCAGGCATCCAACCTTCATCTCTTACATTTCCTGCACTGGCAGGTGGGCTCTTTACCACTAGTGCCAACTGGGAAGCACTCATTAAGGCTTAGAGTTAGGTTATTTGAAATCTTTTTTTTTTTTTTTAATATAGGCATTTATTACTATTAGCTTCTTCCTTACAACTGCTTTTGCTGCATCCCAACAACCTGGTGGGCTATAGTCTATGGGGTCATAGAAGAATTAGACATTACTTAGCAACTAAACAATAACAACGAGTCTTGGCATTGTGTTTCCATTTTTAATTTCAATATGCTATTAATATTTCACCATCCTTTTGATTTCTTCCTTGATCCATTGGTTGTTAAGGAGAGTTGTTTTATTTTCATGCATTGTAATTGCTCCAATTTTTTCTCCTGCTATTAATTTCTGGTTTCATACCATTGTGGTCACAGAAGATATTTTATATGATTGCAATGTTCTTGAATTTTCTAATAATTGTTTTGTGCCCTAACAAATCATCTATGCTACACAATGTTACATGTGTCCTTGAGAAGAATGTGTATTCTGCTTTTGTTGGATTGAATGTTCTATATATGTCTCTTAATTCCCTTTTATCTATAGCATTGTTCAAATCCTCTGTTCTCTTACTGAGTCTTTCTCTGGATGATATATATTCATTATTGAAAGTAGGTTGTTAAATTCTGAAACTATTCTCACATTGTCATTTATTTCTCCTTTTAGCTCTGTTTATTTTTGCTTTATATATTTAAGTGTTCCAATGTTGAGTGCACAAATATATGCAATTGTTGCATCTTCTTGAGAGAGTGACACCTTTAATCATTATATAATGACCTTCTTTGACTCATTTTACTATTTCTAGTTTAAAGTCCAGTTTTCCTGATATAAGAAAACTACCCCTGTTTTTTTCTGTGTGAGAAATATTTACTTGAAATATCTTTTGCATACTTTGCCTCTCAAGCAGTATGTGTCTTTAAGGGTAATGTGAGTCTCCTGTAGGCAGAATACTTTTAGATCTTTTTTATTGAAATTTATTCAGTCATTTAATATTATTTGACTGCATAAATTGATCCATTTATAAATTGTTTATAGGTTTCTGCCCATTTTTAATTGGGTTGTTTGGGTTTTTTGATGTTGAGTTGTATGAGCTGATTATATATTTTGGAAATTAACCCTTTACTGGTCATATCATTTGCAAATATTTTTTTCTCTTATTCAATAGATTGTCTTTTCATTTTGTTGATGATTTCTTTTGCTCTGCAAAATATTTTATGCATAATTAGATACAATTTATTTATTTTTGCTTTTATTTTCTTTCCTTTAAAAGATAGGTTAAAAAATATTACTACAATTTATGTCAAAGCATGTTCATATATGTTTTCCTTTAGGAGTTATAATCCCTTCCCAAGTTCCCTGAACAAATTGTGTCACTGACTATGTTATGCAAATGACCAGCTTTACCTGTTGTGTTCTCTTTGAATGTTGCTGAAGGTACACATCTTCCATCTGTGCTAACCCTGCAGGGTCAGGAACTATGCTTAGCAGTGAGCAAGTCTAACTCAGCTTCCTTGTCCTGGCAAGGGAAGACCAGGGTCAAGAAGGCTCTAAGTTTGAGGACATCAATTAAGCAGACCTGCACCATGCCAAATTTCCTGTTAACACTGTACCACTGTCTTTGCTCTGCAGATGAGCAAAGTTGCAGTCTGGGACTGCTACTTGGACACTGCAGGTAAAAACTTGGTCTTCCAAGATCCAAGTGATGGTTGTTAAAAGACATTTCTCTGTCACAATCAGATGTCCAGAGGTCAAGTCCCACAGATTATTATGCAATTTCCATAGGCTGAAACTGGGGCTTGCAAAACCGACAATACTAAGAGAGTTGGATATTTCATCTTGGGTTCTCCTTCCTTAATGGAAAACCTATCGCCTCAAAAGAGACCTCTTAATGTGGTGCTGCACTGGCCTTGGGGGGTGGGGGAGAGTTCATTTGGCATACAGCTACTTTTCTTACCCTTCTAATGCAGTGGATTGGACTCTATTGCTCTAGGGAGTGCTTCCACCTCAGCCCTGTGTTCTAGGATTTTTTTCAGTGTTGGTTTGGTCATGAATAGTTGTTAGTTGTTCTTGTGGAGGCAGTGAAGTCAGGAATTCCCTATTTGCCATCTCTTGAGTATGTTTCGTTTTGTAAGAGCTCATTGAACTGTCTTACAAGCGGGTTGTACCACTTTGCATTCTCATCAAGAATAAACGAGAGCTCCTGATGCTCCACATCCTTGTCAGCATTTGTTGTTGTCAGTGTTTTGGATTTTGATCATTCTAGTAAGTGTGTAGTGATTTTATTGTTCTTTTACTTTACATTTCTCTTGATCCATATGGTATGCAGTATATTTTCATATGCTTAATTTGTTATCAATATATCTTCTTTAGTGAGGTGTCTTTTAAGGCCTTTGTCCCATTTTATCTGTTGGATCTTTATTTTTATACCGTGAGTTATAAATATTTTTGGTATAGTTTGGATAATAGTCCTTTATTAGATGTGCCTTTTTCAAACTTTTCTCCAAGTCTATGACTTAACTTCTTATTCTCTTGTTAGTGCCTTCTGCAAATAACAAGAGTTAGCTTTGATAATGTCCAGCTTATCATTTTTTTCACAGACTATGCCTTTAATTGTTGTATCTAAAAAGTCATTTATGTACCTAAAGTCATCTAGATTTTTTTTCTGTTATCTTATAGAAATTACATAATTTTGCATTTTACATTTAGGCCTATGGTCTATTCTTAGTTAATTCTTGTGAAGAATGTAAGGTATAGATATACTTTTAAAATATCCAGTTGCATATTTTTTGATGTCCAAATTTTCCAGCATCATTTGCTGAAAAAACTATCTTTACCGCATTATATTATCTTTGTTCAGTTGTAGAAAATGAATTGACTGCAATCATATACATCTCTTTCTGGCCTATCCATTTTGTTCTACTTATCTTTATGTCTTTTATTTCAACAATATCACACTGTCTTGATTACTATAGCTTTATATTAATATTAAGTTTTGATACTGTTACTAATATTAATTAATAGTGTCAGTCATATAACTTGATTTCCATATTGTGTAGACTCTTCTGAGTCCACTTCCTCTCCATATAAACTTTATAATCAATATGTCTATATCCAAAAAATAAGTTGCTTGAATTTTTATTGGGATTGCATTGAATCTATAGATTAGATGGGGAAAAAATTACATCTTGACCATATTGAGTCTTTCTAGCCATGAACATGAAATAACTCAATCTATTTAGCTTTTGTGTTTATGTTCATCAGTGTTGTAATTTTCCTCGTATAGATCTTATACATATTTGGCTAGATTTATACCTAAGTATTTCATTTTGTGTGCTAAGTCACTTCAGTCATATCCGACTCTTTGCAACCCCATGGGCTATAGCCTGCCAGTCTCCTCTGTCCTTAGGATTCTCTAGGCAAGACTAATGGAATGGGTTGCCATGCACTCCTCCAGGGAGTATTTCACTTTAAGGGGTGCTAATGTAGATGGTATTTTTTTTTCTTAATTTCAAATTCCCCTCGTCTATTGTTGGTATATAAAGCAATTAGCTTTTGTATATTAACTTTGTATCCTGTCACCCTGCTACAATCAATCATTAGTTCCAGGAATATTTTGTCTATTTAATTTTCATGTAATCTGTGAACAAAGATAGTTTTCTTTATTTCTTCTGAATTTGTATACCTTTTATTTCCTCTTCTTTTCTTATTACATTAACAAGTATGTCCAGTATGGTTTTCAAAAGGAGTGATCAGAGAGGGCATCTTTATCTGTCTTCTATTAATAGTGGGAAAGTGTCTGGTAATCTCATCATTAAAAATGATGTTAATTGTAGATATTTTGTAGATACTCCTCATCAAATTGACAAAGTACTTCTTTATTCTAAATTTACTGAGAGGATTTTTAAAATCATAAATAAGTTCTTGATTGTGTCATATGCTTTTCCTGAATCTATTAATATGATTATGTGAGTTTTCTTTTACTATCTTGTTGATTTGATAGATTGTGTAAAATGATTTTCAAAAGTTGAACCAGTCTTGCATATCAAGCATATGTCCCTCCTGGTCCTGGTGTACAATTATTGTGTGTATGTGTGTGTGTGTGTATAATATGATTTGGTTTGTTAATACTTTTTAGGATTTTTGCATCATATTAATGAGAGATATGTTTTTAGTTTTCTTTTCTCGTGTGTCTTTGTTGATTTTGGTATCAGAGTCATACTTGCCTCATAGAATGAGTTAAAAAGTATTCTCTCTACTTCTGTCCTCTGAAAGATTAAGAGTATTGGTGTAATTTCTCCCTTAAAGAGTTCAGTGAACACATCTGGACATGGTGCTTTCTGTTCTGGAAGGTTATTACTTAGTGATTCAAGTTCTTTAATAAATGTAGGTTTATTCAGATTCCCTTTTTCCTTTGTGGATTTTTAGGAAATTGTGTCTTTCAAGTAATTGATCGATTTCATCTAGGTTATCAATTGGGTGAACACAGAGTTGTTCAGAGTATTCCTTTATTATACATTTAAAGCTGATAGTATTTGGCACAATGTTCTATCTTACATTTCTAATATTAATAATTTGTGTCCACTTTATTTTTCTCTTGATTAGTCTGACTAGATGCTTATCATTTTTTCAAATAACCAGACATTGATTTTATTGACATTTTTCTATTGAGTTTGGTTTCAATTTCATTGATTTATGCTCTAATTTCTTACTATGTTTTTCTGCTTACTTTGAATTTAATTTTCTCTTCCTAGTTTATGAAGTTGGGAGCCTAGATTATTGATTGTAGCTCTTTCTTCTTTTCTAATATATGCATTTACTACTATAAATTTCCCTATAAGCACTGCTTTTGTTGGAGCCCACAAATTCTGTAAAGTTTTGTATTCATTTTCATATAGCTTAAATTTTCTATTGAGATCTCTTCTTTGTATTATTTAAAAGTGTTGTTTTAAAATATTTTTCAATTGTCCAGTTATCTGTAACTGATTTCTATTTAATTCCACTGTGGTCTTAAAACAGATATTGTATGATTCATATTATTTTATATATGTTAACGTATGTCTTATGGCCAGAATATGATCTGCCTTTGTGAATATATCATATGAACTTTAAAAGAATTTATATTCTGCCGTTCTTCGATGAAAGAGCCATTCCCTTTTCCAGGAGAGCTTCCAAACCCAGGGATCACACCTGCATTTCCTGCATTGCAGTCATATTCTTTTCTATATGAGCCACCAGGGAAGCCCAAAATAGCCTAAAGATATCAATTACATACTGTTACTTGTTGGTTTTGTTGAATTAAACTATGTCCTTTATGGTGAGTCTGTCCATTTCTGACAGAGGGATATTGAAGTCTCCAACAATGATAGTGGCTTCATCTGTATTTTTTTTTTTTTTCCTGAAGATATACCAGTTTTTCCCTCATATAGTTTGGTGCTCTGTTATTTGGCACTAGGCACATATATATTAAGAACTGTTATACCTTCTTGGATAATTGACCCCTTTATCATAATGTAATACCTTTCTATATTCCTGGTAATTTTCCTTGCTTTGAAGTTCACTATGTCTGAAATAAAATTACTCCAGTACACTTTTTTTAGAAAAATGAAGTATAGTAAGTTTACAATATTATATTAGTTTCAGGTGTACAAACGTAGTGATTTAATCATACACACTTAAACTATTGACTGTATTCCTTGTGCTGTACAAGTGCATCTTATTTATTTTATACATAGTAGTTTGTACCTCTTAATCCCCTACCCCTGTCTTATCCCTAGCCTTTCCCTTTCCACACTGGTAACCACTAGTTTGTTCTTCATATCTATATTTCTGTTTCTATTTTTTATATTTTATTAATTTATTTTATTTTTTAGATTCCACAGATAAGTGATAACATACAGCATTTATGTTTTTCTGTATGACTTATTTCACTAAGTATAGTACCCTTCAGGTCCATCCATTTTGTTCCAAATCATGTATCCTTTTGATTAGTGTAAGCATAGAATATTTTCCTCTTTAAATTTTCCTTTTACCTACATGTGTCCTTATATTTATCATGGGTTTCTTATACACAACATATAGTTGAGTCTTCTAATATACTGACAACCTCTGTCTTTAATTGACACAGTAAGACTATTGATACTCAAAGTGATTATTGATATAACAGGATTAATATCTAAAATATTTGTTACTGTTTTGCTTTCCATTGTCTTGTCCCTTGTTCTTATTTTTGTCTAAATTTTTTGCCTTTGTGATTTTAATTAATCATTTTATATAATTTAATTTCCTCTCCATTTTTACCAGATGATATTTAAAATATTTTAATGGATACCCTAGACTTTGCAATATATATTGACAACTAATCCAAGTCCACTTTCTAATAGCACCATGTCACTTAATGGGTAGTCTGAGTAACATATAATAATGAAATAACTCTAACTCGTTTCTCTTTCATGCCTTGCATCATTACAGTAATTCAATTTAACAATGTGATAATACTGTGTGAGGCTAGAGGCATTCTATAGACCTATGAGTAGATCAAAGTCTTTTTATGAGATAATGCCTCTAAAGTAAGTACTTCAGTTTTTCTCCCCTATGTTAGAGAGGGTGGCTAGAGTTACTGGAGTTGTATATTTCCCTTTCCCCTGGTCAGTTAGACTCTGACAATACCCCAGTAGGTTAGGCTGTGGTTCAATAGGTGTTTCTGAAGGCAGGTCTTGTCAAGAAGAATAAAGTGCTCTGGTATATTTTTATTTTTTTAATTTCTATTTTTAAATATAAATTTATTTATTTTAATTGGAGGTTAATTACTTTACAATATTGTATTGCTTTTGCCATACATCAACATGAATCCGCCACAGGTATACACGTGTTCCCCATCCCGAAACCCCCTCCCTCCTCCCTCCCCGTACCATCCCTCTGGGTCATTCCAGTTCACCAGCCCCAAACATCCAGTATAATGCATCAAACCTGGACTGGCGACTTGTTTCATATATGATATTATACATGTTTCAATGCCATTCTCCCAAATCATCCCACCCTCTCCCTCTCCCACAGAGTCCAAAAGACTGTTCTATACATCTGTGTCTCTTTTGCTGTCTCGCATACAGAGTTATCATTACCATCTTTCTAAATTCCATATATATGCATGAGTATACTGTATTGGTGTTTTTCTTTCTGGCTTACTTCACTCTGTATAATAGGCTCCAGTTTCATCCACCTCATTAGAACTGATTCAAATGTATTCTTTTTAATGTTTGAGTAATATTCCATTGTGTATATGTACCACTGCTTTCTTATCCATTCATCTGCTGATGGCCATCTAGGTTGCTTCCATGTCCTGGCTATTATAAACAGTGCTGCGATGAACATTGGGGTACACGTGTCTCTTTCAATTCTGGTTTCCTCAGTGTGTATGCCCAGCAGTGGGATTGCTGGGTCGTATGGCAGTTCTATTTCCAGTTTTTTAAGGAATCTCCACACTGTTCTCCATAGTGGCTGTACTAGTTTGCATTCCCACCAACAGTGTAAGAGGGTTTCCTTTTCTCCACACCCTCTCCAGCATTTATTACTTGTAGACTTTTGGATAGCAGCCATTCTGACTGGTGTGAAATGGCACCTCATTGTTGTTTTGATTTAGATTTCTCTGATAATGAGTGATGTTGAGCATCTTTTCATGTGTTTGTTAGCCATCTGTATGTCTTCTTTGGAGAAATATCTATTTAGTTCTTTGGCCCATTTTTTGATTGGGTCATTTATTTTTCTGGAATTGAACTGCAGGTGTTGCTTGTATATTTTTGAGATTAGTTGTTTGTCAGTTGCTTCATGCTTCAAAAAATCTACTAAAAAAGAAATTGGAATTTTAAATAATGTACAAAATATTACCTATTTTAGGTATTTCCTAAATTTGAAGGCTTGTATGATTTTGTTTCATATACCCATTATTATGTGTATTTTTAAAATCTTTATGTTATGTAGTGGTGTATAGCCAATTAACAATATTGTGATATTTTCAGGTGAACAGTGAGGAAACTTAGACACACATATACATATTCATTCTCCCCTAAACAACTCCCCGCCCCATCTACACTGCCACATAATTTTGGGAAGAATTCCATGTGCTATACAATAGGTCCTGTTGTTTATCCATTTTAAATATAGCAGTGCATATATGTCCACATCAAACTCTCTAACTCCTTTCCTCCCATTCTTCCCCATGGGACTCATAAGTTCATTTTCTAAGTCTGTGATTCTGTTTCTGTATTATAAGTAGATTCATTTGTATCATTTATTTTTAGGTTCTGCATATAAAATATGCCATATAATATTTCTCCTTCTTTGACTTAATTCAATTCACTCAGTATGACAGTCTCTAGGTACATCTATATTGCTGCAAATGGCGTTATTTCATTGTTTTTAATGGCTGAGTAATATTCCATTGCACATATGTGTAACATCTTTATCCATTCCCCTGTTGATGGCCATTTAAAGGGGTTCCTTGTCTTGGCTATTGTAAGCAGTGCTACAATGAACATAGAGGTGCATATATTCTTTTGGATCATGTTTTTCTCTGGATATATGCTCGGGAGTGGAATTGAAGAGTCATGTGGTAGCTCTATTTTTAGATTTTTAAGGAACTTCTATGTTGCTCTTCATAGTAGCTGTACCAATTTACATTCCCACCAACAGCACAGGAGGGTTCACTTCTCTCAATACCCTGTCCAGGATTTATTCTTTGTGGATGATTTGGTGATAGTCATTCTGACTGATGTGAAGTAATATCTCATTGTAGTTTTGATGTGCATTTCCCTAATAATTAGTGATATTGAGCATCTTTTAATGTGCCTTTTGCCCATCTGTTTGTCTTTGAAGAAATGTTGGTTTAGGTCTTCTTCTGCCCATTTTTGAGTGGGTTGTTTGCTTTGATGCTGTTAAGAATCATGAGCTGCTTGTAAGTTTGAGAGACTAATCCCTTGTTGGTTACATCATTTGCAAATATTTTCCCCCAATATGTGGGTTGTCTTCTTGTTTTGTTTATTGTTTCCTTTTATTTGCAAAAGCTTTTGAGTCTAAGTAGGTCCCATCTGCTTATTGTTGCTTTTATTTCCATTATTCTGGGAAACAGATAAAAAAAAAGATATCACTGCAATTTATGTCAGAAAGTGTTTGGTCTACATTTTCCTCTAGGAGTTTTATAGTTTTCGATCTCATATTTAGGTCTTTAATAATTTTGAGCTTATTTTTCTATAAGACTTTAAAGGATGATCTAATTTAGGTTTTTTTTTTTTTTTTTTTTTTTTTTTTTTTTTTTTTTACATCTAGCTGTCCAATTTTCCCAGCACCATTTGTTGAAGAGTTTGTCTTTCCATCATTGTGTAGTCTTATCTCTTTTGTCATAGATTAATTTACCATACATGCATAGTTTTATTTCTGAGTTTCCTATCTTGTTTCAGTAATCTATATATCTATTTTTGTGCCAATACTATACTGTTTTGATGACTGTAGCTTTGCAGTATAGTCTGAGTCATGGAGCCTGAATCCTCCAGTTTAATTTTTCTTTCTCAAGATAGCTTTGGCTACTTAGGGTCTTTTGTTTCTCCATACAAATTTTAAGATTTGTTTGTTTGTTTGTTTGTTTTAGTTCTGTGAAAAATGCTATTGATAATTTGAGAGGGATTACATTGAATCGGTAGATTTCCTTGAGTAGCAGAGTCATTTTGACAACATCGGTTCTTACGATACACAAACGTGGTCTATCTTCTTAGTTGTTTGTGTCTTCTTTGATTTCTTTCATCAACATCTTAGAGTTTTTGGACTATATATCTTTTTGTATATATATAAACAGGCAGTCTTGTTCCTTGGTATTTTACTCTCCTTGATGCAATAGTAAATGGAATTGTTTCTTGAATTTCTATTTCTGATCTTTAGTTATTAGAGTAGAGAAATGCAGCAGATTTGTGTGTATAATTTTGAACCTGCAACTTTACCAAATTTATTGATGAGTTCTAGTAGTTTTCTGGTAGTATCTTTAAAATATTCTATGTACAGTATCATGTCATCTGCAAATAGTGACAGTTTTACTTCTTTTCCAATTTGGATTCCCTTTACTTTGTCTCCTCTGATTGCTGCATCTAGAACTTTCAAAACTATGCTGAATAAAAGTGATGAGAGTGGATGTTTTTGTCCTTCTCCTCATCTTAGAGGAAATGTTTTCAGCTTTTCATCATTGAGTATGATGTTAGCTATAGGTTTGCCATATATGGCCTTTATTATGTTGAGGTATGTTCCCTCTATGCCCACTTTCTGGGGAGCTTTTATCATAAATGAGTGCTGAATTTTGTCAAAAGTTTTTTTTCTGCATGTATTGAGATGTTGATGTGGTCTTTATTCTTTATTTTGTTTATGTGGCTTATCACAGTGATTGATTTGTGGATATTAAAATCCTTGCATCTCAGGATGAATCTCATTTGATCATGGTGCATGATCTTTTAAATGTACTATTAGTTTCAAATTGATAGATTAATATTTTTGAGGATTTTTGAATTTATGTTCATCTACATTACTGACTGGTAGTTTTCTTCTTTTGTGGTATCTTTGTCTGGTTTTGGTAATATGGTGATGGTGCTCTCAGAATGAGTTTGGAAGTTTTCCTTCCTCTGGAATTCTTTTGAACAGTTTCAGGGGGATAAGTGTTAACTCTTCTCAAAATGTTTTATGAAATTTGCCTGTGAAGCCATCCATTCCTGGACTTTTCTTTATTGGAAATTTTAAAGTCATAGTTTCATTTTCAGTGATTGTGAAATGCTTGTGATTGGCTTGTTCATATTCCCTATTTCTTCTTGGTTCATACTTTGGAGATCGTACCTTTCTAAGAATTTGTCCATTTCATCCAGGTTGTTCATTTTATTCACATACATTTGCTCATAGTAGTCTTTTTGTAGTACTACTACAAAAGTAGTACTTTTGTGAAGTCAGTTATAAATTCTCCTTTTCCATTTTTAATTTTATTGATTTGAATCATTTTATATTTTTATAGATGAACCTAGCTAAAAGTTTATAAATTTTGTTTATTTTTTCAAAGAAACAACTTTCAGTTTCACTGATCTCTAAAATTTTCTTTGTCTCCAGTTCATTTTTTCTGTTCAGATCTTTATGATTTCTTTCTTTCTACTAACTTTAGGTTTTGCTTTTTCTTCTTTCTCTACTTGTTTTAGGTGCAATGTTAGGATGTTTATTTGAGATTTTCTTGCTTCTTGAGGTAAGATTGGATTGCTATAAACTGTCTTAGAACTACTTTCTGCATTCCATAGGTTTTGGACTGTTGTGCTTTCATTTTCATTTGTTTCTAGGTATTTTTTATTTCCCCTTTGATTTCTTCAATTAGCAATTGGTTTTTAATAGCATATTGTTTAGCCACCACATGCTTGTGTATTTTGCTTTTTTTCTTGAGGTTATTTCAAATCACATACCATTGTGGTCAGAATAGATATAAATACTTGATATAATTTAAATTTTCTTATATTTTCCAAGGCTCAACTTGTGGCCCAGCATGTAGTCAATCCTGGAGAATTTTCTGTGTGCACTTATGGAGAATGTGTATTCTGGCTCAGAGGTTTCTTAGTCAGTCTTCATTTGCTTTGAATGGAGTATCCTATGAATACAAATTAAGTCTATTTTATCTAAAGGGTCATTTAAGGCCTGTGTTTCCATATCAATTCTCTTTATGGATAATTTGTCCATTGATGAAAGTGGGGTGTTAAAATCTTCCACTCTTATTGTATTAATAGTACTGCTGATTTATCCCTTTACAGTTTTAGTATATGCCTTACATATTGTGGTGCTCCTATGTTGGGTGTATATATATTTATAATTATTATGTCTTGTGGGAGTGAACCCTTGATCATTATGTAGTGTCCTTGGTCTCATCTTATAAATGTCTTTGTTTTAAAGTCTATTTTGTCTGTTATGAGTATTCCTACTCCTATTTCCTTTGATTTCCATTTGCATGGAATACCTTCTTCCATCCTATTACTTTAAGATTGCAAATATCTATAGGTCTGAGGTCGGTCTCTTGTAGACAGAGCATATATAGGCCTTACTTTTGTATTTATCCAGCCAGTCTATGTTGTTTGGTTGGTGCATTTAATCCATTTACATATAAGGTACTTATTGATATGTATGATCCTATTACCATTTTCTTAGTTGTTTGGTGTTTATTTTTGTTGGTCTTTTCCTTCTCTGTGTTTATTGTCTAGAGAAGTTCCTTTAACATTTGTTGCAAAGTTGGTTTGGTGGTGCTGAATGGTTTTAACTTTTGCGTGATTGAAAAACTTTTCTTCATCAAATCTGAATGAGAGTCATGCTGAGTAGAGTATTTTTGGTTGCAGATTCTTCCCTTTCATCACCTAAAATGTATCATGTCATTCCCTTCTTGCTTGTAGAGTTTGTGTTAAGAAATCACTGGATAACCTTATGGGAGTTCTCCTGTATGCTATTTGTCACTTTTCACTTGATACATTTAATATTTTATCTGTTTTTAATTTTAGTCAGTTTGATTACTATGTGTCTCAGTGTGTTCCTCAATGGATTATCCTGCTTGGGTCTCTATGTTCTTCCTGGACTTGGTTGAATCTTCCCTTTCTCATGTTAGGGAATTTTTCAGCTATTATCTCTTCAAATATCGTCTCGAGGCCTTTCTCTCTCTTCTCCTTCTGAGACATGTATAATGTGAATGTTGGTGAATTTACTGTTGTCCCAGAGGTTTCTTAGGATGTCTTTGTTTTCATTCTTTCTTCTATATTCTGCTCTGCCACAGTGATTTCCATCATCTTGCCTTAACCATTTTTATGCCCTAGTTACTCTGCTCTTGATTCCTATTGTATTCTTCATGTCTATTTGTTTTTTTTTTTTTGTTTGTTTGTTTGTTTGTTTGTTTTAGTTCTTCTAGGTCTTTGGTAAACATTTCTTGAAACTTCTTCATTGTTTCTCCAAGAACCTGGATCATCTTCACTATCATTATTCTGAATTCTTTTTTTCTGGAAGGTTGCCTATCTTCACTTCATTTAGTTGTTTTTTCTGGAGTTTTGTCTTGTTCCTTCTTCTGGTACATACTCCTCTGCCTTTTCATTTGATTAACATTTGTGATTGTGTTTTCTTTTCATGGTTGTTGTTGTTGCTTAGTCTCTAAGTCATGTCTGAGTCTTTTGTGAACCCATGGACTGTAGCCTGCCAGGCTCCTCTGTCTGTGGGATTTCCCAGGAAAGAATACTGAAATGAGTTGCCATTTCCTTCTCCAGGGGATTTTCCTGACTCAGAGATTGAACTTGCATCATGTTCATTGGCAGGCTGATCCTTTACCACTGAGCCACCAGGGAAGCACTGGTTCTGGAGTCTCTGGAATTGAAGTTATTGCTTTTTTTGTCTTCTCTCTGGTTGATGAGGCTAAGAGGCTTGTGTAATCTTCCTAATGGGAGGACTGGCAGTGGGAAAAACTGAGTCTTGTTCTGATGTTCAAGGCTATGTTCAGTAAAACTTTAATCCAGTTTTCTGATAATGTGTGAGGCTGTGCTCCCTTCCTGTTATTTTTTTGGCCTTAGGAAACCAAACCCTGGAGTCTGCAGTTTCAATGGTAGGGCTAATGGTGATGTTTAAAAGGACTCCTGCCAAGGGGCACCTTCCTGGACTGCTTCTGCCATTGCTACCATCCCTGAAGTGAGCCACTGCTGACCCAGGCATCTGCAGGAGACCCTCCAAAAGTTGCAGGCATGTTTGTTTCATTCTCCTGTGGGATCATTGTGATACTCCTTTTCCCTGGGTCCTTTTTCACATAAGATTTTGTTTGTGCTAAGAATGGAGTCTCTCTTTCCCCCAGTCCTGTGAAAGTCCTACAATCAAATCCCAACACGCTTCAAAGTTAGAGTCACTTGGGATTCCTAGACCCTTTGCCAGATTCCTAGGCTGGGAAGCCTGTTGTGGGGTTCAGAAACTTCACAACAGTGAGAGAACTTCTTTGGTATTATCATTCTCCAATTTGTGGATCATCTAGCTGTTAGGTATATTATTTAAGTTTATCATGATTATGTCCCTCCTACCATCTCTTTGCAGCTTCTCCTTTGGCTTTAGTTATGGAGTACCTTTTTTCTTTTGGTGGGTTTTAGCATCCTCCTGTCAATGGTTGTTCAATAGCTAGTTGATATTTCAGTGCTTTCACAGGAAGAGCTGGGTTCACGTTGTTTATTCTTCCATCTTGAACCAATATCTCTGGTATATTTTTAAATAATTCATTTTCCCCTTTATTGCTGATAATAGGAAAGGATTGTTTTTTCTAGATTTACTGAATTATAATTGACATATAACATTGCAAATTGAGGATGCACACCGTGATAATTTGATTGTTGTTATTTAGTCTCCAAGTCAAGTCTGACTCTTTGGGACACCATGGACTGCAGCATGCCCAGCCTTCCTGTCCTTCACCATCTCCTGGAATCTGCCCAAGTTCATGTCCATTGAATCAGTGATGCTATCCAATCAACTCATCCTCAGGCATCCCTTTCTCTTCCTGCCCTCAATTTTTTCCAGAATCAGGGTCTTTTCCAATGAGTTGGCTCTTCACATCAGGTGGCCAGTATTGAAGCTTTAGCATCAGTCCTTCCAATGAGTATACAGGACTGATTTCCTTTAGGATTGATTGGTTTGATCTCCTTGCTGTCCAAGGTACTCTCAAGAATCTTCTCCAGAATCACAGTTTGAAAGTATCAATTCTTTGGTGTTCTGCCTTCTTTATGGTCCAATTCTCACATCCATACATGACTACCGGATAGACCATAGCCTTGAATATATGGACCTTTTTCAGTAAAGTGATGTCTTTGCTTTTTAATACACTGTCTAAATTTGTCATAGCATTCCTGCCAGTAAGCAATTGTCTTCTAATTTCATTATTTCAGTCACCATCTACAGTGATTTCTATCACTGCTTCCACCTTTTCCCCTTCTACTTGACACAAAGTGATGGGACCAGATACCATGATCTTAAATTTTTAATATTGAGTTTTAAGCTGGCTTTTTCACTCTCCTCTTTCACCCTCATCAAGAGGCCCTTTAGTTCCTTCCCAAACACATAACATTCCAAGTTAAAGGGTGGTAGGTGGTGGTTTAGTCACTAAGTCGTGTCCAACTCTTGAAACCCTGCCAGGCTCCTCCATCCATGGAACTCTCCAGGCAAGAATACTGGAGTGGGCTTCCATTTCCTTCTCCAGAGTAAAGGTGTACATTGTGACTATTATATATATATATATATACATACACACAGAGAGAGAGAGTAAGGTTAAGACATTCTTTAGTACAGATAATTACCATTATTGGTATGATGAGTGATGAGAAAATTAAAGATCCACTCTCATACAACTATAATTGTATAATATAGTATTTTTAATTATAGTCACCATGATATGTATTAGATTCTCTAGAACTTATTAATCTTATAACTAAATTTTCTACACTTTGATCAGCATCTCCCTATTTTCCACATGCCTCAAATTCTGGTAATCACCATTTTACTCTGTTTCTGTGAGTTTGATGTTTTTAGATATCATATGTATGTGAGATCATTATTTGTCCTCCTCTGTGTGACTTATTTCATTTAGCATAAGGCTATTGAAGACCATTCATATTGTCACAAAAGGAAGGATTTCCTTCTTTCTGTAGTTAAATAATATTCCAGGTGTACACACATACATATTTTATTTCTCCATTTATTTGTTAATGGACACAAGTCATTTCATGTCTTGGCTATTGTGAATAATGCTGCAATAAACAAAGAAGTGAAGATAGCTCTTCGAGATAGTGATTTCATCCTCTTCAGATTTACACCTAGTAGTGAGATTGTCAGATCATATGACAATTCTATTTTTAATTTTTTAAGAAATCTCTTCAATTCACATTCCAAACAACAGTGAGTTCACAAATGTTCCCTTTTTTCCATATCTTTACTAGAACTTACTATCTTTTCTTTTTGATAATATCCTTTTTAACAGTTATGAGATAGTATATCATTTGTGATTTTGATTTGCATTCTTCTGATTAGTGATATTGAGCTCTTTTTCATGTACTTGTTGACAATTTGTATGTCTTCTTTGGAAAAATGTCTGTTCAAGTCTTCTGCCCTTTTAGAAATTCAAGTTGTTTGCTATTGAATTGTATAAGTTGCTTATTAAGTTTTAATAGAAACAGCTTATAAGACATATTATTTGCAATTTTTTTTCTTTCATTCCATAGGTTGCCTTTTCATTTTGTTGACTGTGTCTTTTATAATTTATTTTTTATTCTTTTATTATTATTTTATTTTTGTATTTACTTTACAATATTGTATTGGTTTTGCCATACATCAACATGTATCCACCACGGGTATACACATGTTCCCCATCCTGAACCTCCCTCCCACCTCCCTCCCCATACCATCCCTCTGGGTCATCCCAGTGCACCAGCCCCAAGCTTCCTGTATCCTGCATTATACAGAGTGAAGTAAGCTAGAAAGAAAAACACCAATACAGTATACTAACGCATATATATGGAATTTAGAAAGATGGTAATGACAACCCTGTATGCAAGACAGCAAAAGAGATATAGTTGTATAGAATAATCTTTTGGACTCTGTGGGAGAGGGAGGAGGGATGATTTGGAAGAATGGCATTAAAACATGTATAATATCATATAAGAAACGAATTGCCAGTCCAGGTTCGATGCAGGACTGTGTCTTTTCTTGAACATAAATTTAGTTTGATGTAGTCCCACTTGTTAATTTTTGCTTTTATGTTATGATTTTGGTATCATATCCAAGAAAGCATTGCTAAAATGAATGTTAAGAACTTTCCTCCATTTTTTTCTTCTAGAAATTTTAAAGGTTTGAATCTTATGCTAAGTCCTTAATCCAAGTCAAATTTTTTGTGAGTGGTGTGAGATTGGGCCAAATTTCATCCTTTTGCAAGTAGATATTCAGTTTTCCCAATGCCATTTATTTATTGAAAAGATTATCCTTTTCCATTGAGTATTTTTGGCTCTCTCTTGTCAAATCTCAGTTTACCATATACGTGTGGGTTTATTCCTAGGATTTCAATTCTGTTTTGTTAGGAAATTTTTCTCCATTATTTACTGTGAGAACCTGGTTGACTAAATTTCACAAAATCATATACCCCTCTTCCCAAGTCCTTCTGAAGTGTTTAATTGTAAAAGTTGTCCACAGCGAGCTTTCAGCAAATTGTCAATAACAGTTCCAGTTTTCTTATGTTGGCAATGATTCCTGTCAGTTGTGCTGTGAACCTCTGCTTTAGTAAGCTATGATTCTCTATATTTGCCTTTCTCTCCTGTTGTGCTGGCGACAATTTTCTCTGTGTCCTCCCCTCTTACAGATTCAAGAAGAGATGATTTTTCAGTGTGTTCAGCTTTTTACTCATTAGGGCAGAGTGGAGACTTCTAAGGTCCTTACATGCAAAAATAGATCTAATATATGTTCTAATATTCATACGGTAAATGTTGCTATTATCTGCCAACCCGTGCTCTGAAAACTGAATATAGAGCCCTAAATAAGGCAGATGCTTTCCTTCTCTACTTATATTCTAGTGGGAGGAAGCTGATAATAAAATGCTGTTTTCATGCCTCCTGGCAAGAAAATAATAGTGGTCAGCCAGAGTCTCAAAGAGATGCTTGTAATACTTCTGCCTCGGAACTCAGACTTAACAGAGTTCTTCTCATGCTTAAGGGAGCCAAGATTTCTCCTGATCCTCAAATGGGTCTATGAAATTTCAGCTGGACTGCAAACTAAGGGCTGGTAGCCTGGGTCCTGTGATAGTCTCAAAAACTTCTTTGAATCCTAGGAGCTGGAGGAACCCATAGTAAAGAAAAGGAACATAAGTACTTATAGAGGTTTCTCTTAAGGGCTTCAAGCCTTCCAGGATGAAAGTCCCACAGCAATATATTGCTATGGTTATCATTAATAAGTATTACAACATTATGAATATTATTACAATATTATTAATTAATAATGAACAGACACCTCAAGCCAGCTCTGGTGTTTGCAGAGCATCCCAACTTATTTTTCCACATGTTTGGGGTTCAATGTTAGTCCTTCTATTTTGCCCTAAGTCCTTTACTCTGAGGTTGAGGGGAGGGAAATACATGCCTGTGTACTTTAAGGCAATTGCAGCCTGTATGTTGTTCAATTCATCTTCATTTAAATAATTTGAGATGGTCTCTTATAAGAATGTCCTTGAATCCAGGAAGGATTTGAATCTTTCAAATAAGTTTTCTGGGTTATTTTCCCCCTTTCCTTATAAATAGTAAATTATCTTCATTTGGGGCACATACTGGGGTTAGGTGAGGGAGAGTGTGGAAATATACTATATTCTGAAGTTTCATTCTGAAGAAAAACAAGATCTCTTCTTACAACTATTATCTTTCAAGGTGTCTAATTTTTTTAACTATGGTCTTATTTTTCAATGTAGCTGAATCTAGAATAAGTCCAATATGAATCTTGCAGTTACCCTTTCAGGCTATAATAATGAGATAGCAGGGAGACAGAAATCATTGGATCAGTTGTTTATAAAAAATACCCCAATCCAGATGGTGGCAACAACAAGAAAGGAAGTTACTGCCACTTCAGGCTCCAAGACTGATCAGTTTACAAATTGATCTATACTCCTCTGCCACAATCTTAAATTTTTACATTTATTTTTGGATACTATAATGTGCTATAGTGATGCAATGAAACTGTGCTTTGGAACTAAGCAGATCTGGGTTCAAATCACAGCCTCATCTTCTGTGTCACACAGCTTGTGGCCTTAGGCAAGTTAGTGAACACTCTGAACCCTGCTGTCATTGCCTACTACATGGGTTGCTGTCAGCAGGTAATGGACACATGCCTTCAATGGGCTCAACTTCTTTGATCTTCTTCAGCAATTTCATTTTTGTTTAAAGTTCAAACGCCCTTTACACCAGTTGCCACAGGAAGTCACATCTCTTACCAGAGTTTCCTCCCCAGGTTATTGCTAGCATTTACTTAGGAAAGAGCATATATTATACAGGTATATTCTGGTATTTTTCTTCTGATAGCTTCAGCCAGCATTCTCACTCCAGACCACTACTCTACTCAAAGTTGGTCTTTTCTTGCTCTCTCTACTGCTTTCTCCAGTCTCCTGATAGTCCTTGTTGTGTTGCTTTCAAGTTCTACTTCCCATCACACCCTCAAAGATGTATTTAAGCCTACTAAAGATTTTGTGCAGATTTCAAAGTTTCCAGAGACAATTTAGGAGGTGATAAAGGTCAGAGAACCTGAGATTCCTATTTTCTGAGGAGTGTTTATGACACAAAAGTACTTAAGCCTATGGCCTAAGCCTGTGGGTTCAAAGCTGATATAGGAAGAAAGAAAAGCTTCCTCTGTCTGTCAAAATAAATCTCAAGGAATGTGACTATTTTTGTTCTGGTTCTAGATGAAACATATCTGGCATATCTTTTTTGGCACTAGGGCAGGCACAGAGAAAGAGAAGAAGGGAGACATCCGGAGAGAAGTAATACATATTCCCTAACATAGAATCTTGTAGGGGAGGAAAATATATTTACAAGTGAAATATGCATTTGCAAGATTACCTTTGCATTGAAAACCTGAGTTACATTGTAGATAGAAAGAGTATCAAGTTCCTCCATTTGCCCTCTGTGGAAATAACCCTGATTAGGCTTTTGACTGGCAAGCTTGCTGATATTACCCACGCTTTTTTTTTTTTTTAATTTTATATTATTTTTAAACTTTACAATATTGTACTGGTTTTGCCAAATATCGAAATGAATCCGCCACAGGCATACACGTGTTCCCCATCCTGAACCCTCCTCCCTCCCAATACCATCCCTCTGGGTCGTCCCAGTGCACCAGCCCCAAGCATCCAGTATCGTGCATTGAACCTGGACTGGTGACTCGTTTCATACATGATATTTTACATGTTTCAATGCCATTCTCCCAAATCTTCCCACCCTCTCCCTCTCTCACAGAGTCCATAAGACTGTTCTATACATCAGTGTCTCTTTTGCTGTCTCGTATACAGAGTTATCATTACCATCTTTCTAAATTCCATATATATGTGTTAGTATAATGTATTGGTGTTTTTCTTCCTGGCTTACTTCACTCTGTATAATAGGCTCCAGTTTCATCCACCTCATTAGAACTGATTCAAATGTATTCTTTTTAATGGCTGAGTAATACTCCATTGTGTATATGTACCACAGCTTTCTTATCCATTCATCTGCTGATGGACATCTAGGTTGCTTCCATGTCCTGGCTATTATAAACAGAGCTGCGATGAACATTGGGATACACGTGTCTCTTTCCCTTCTGGTTTCCTCAGTGTGTATGCCCAGCAGTGGGATTGCTGGGTCATATGGCAGTTCTATTTCAAGTTTTTTAAGGAATCTCCACACTGTTCTCCATAGTGGCTGTACTAGTTTGCATTGCCACCAACAGTGTAAGAGGGTTCCCTTTTCTCCACACCCTCTCCAGCATTTATTACTTGTAGACTTTTGGATAGCAGCCATTCTGACTGGCGTGAAATGGTACCTCATAGTGGCTTTGATTTGCATTTCTCTGATAATGAGTGATGTTGAGCATCTTTTCATGTGTTTGTTAGCCATCTGTATGTCTTCTTTGGAGAAATGTCTATTTAGTTCTTTGGCCCATTTTTTGATTGGGTCGTTTATTTTTCTGGAATTGAGCTGTTAGGAGTTGCTTGTATATTGTTGAGATTAGCTGTTTGTCTGTTGCTTCATTTGCTATTATTTTCTCCCATTCTGAAGGCTGTCTTTTCACCTTGCTTATAGTTTCCTTTGTTGTGCAGAAGCTTTTAAGTTTAATTAGGTCCCATTTGTTTATTTTTGTTTTTATTTCCAATATTCTGGGGAGTGGGTCATAGAGGATCCTGCTGTGATATCTGTCGAAGAGTGTTTTGCCTATGTTCTCCTCTAGGAGTTTTATAGTTTCTGGTCTTACATTTAGATCTTTAATCCATTTTGAGTTTATTTTTGTGTATGGTGTTAGAAAGTGCTCTAGTTTCATTCTTTTACAAGTGGTTGACCAGTTTTCCCAGCACCACTCTTTAAAGAGATTGGCTTTAATCCACTGTATATTCTTGCCTCCTTTGTCAAAGATAAGGTGTCCATAGGTGTGTGGATTTATCTCTGGGCTTTCTATTTTGTTCCATTGATCTATATTTCTGTCTTTGTGCCAGTACCATGCTGTCTTGATGACTGTGGCTTTGTAGTAGAGCCTGAAGTCAGGCAGGTTGATTCCTCCAGGTCCATTCTTCTTTCTCAAGATTGCTTTGGCTATTCGAGGTTTTTTGTATTTCCATACAAATTGTGAGATTATTTGTTCTGGCTCTGTGAAGAATACTGTTGGTAGCTTGATAGGGATTGCATTGCATCTATAAATTGCTTTGGGTAGTATACTCATTTTCACTCTATTGATTCTTCCAATCCATGAACATGGCATATTTCTCCGTCTATTAGTGTCCTCTTTGATTTCTTTCACCAGTGTTTTATAGTTTTCTATATATAGGTCTTGTTTCTTTAGGTAGATATATTCCTAAGTATTTTATTATTTTCATTGCAATGGTGAATGAAATTGTTTCCTTAGTTTCTCTTTCTATTTTCTCATTATTAGTGTATAGGAATGCAAGGGATTTCTGTGTGTTGATTTTATATCCTGCAACTTTACTATATTCATTGATTAGCTCTAGTAATTTTCTGGTGGAGTCTTTAGGGTTTTCTATGTAGAGGATCATGTCATCTGAAAACAGTGAGAATTGTACTACTTCTTTTCCAACTTGGATTCCTTTTATTTCTTTTTATGCTCTGATTGCTGGGGCCAAAACTTCCAAAACTATGTTTAATAGTAATGGTGACAGTGGGCACCCTTGTCTTGTTCCTGACTTTAGAGGAAATGCTTTCAATTTTTCACCATTGAAGATAATGTTTGCTGTGGGTTTGTCATATATAGCTTTTATTATGTTGAGGTATGTTCCTTCTCTTTCTGTTTTCTGGAGAGTTTTTATCATAAATGGATGTTGAATTTTGTCAAAGGCTTTCTCTGCATCTATTGAGATAATCATATAGCTTTTATTTTTCAATTTGTTAATGTGGTGTATTACATTGATTTGTGGATATTGAAGAATCCTGCATCCCTGGGATAAAGCCCACTTGGTCATGGTGCATGATCTTCTTAATGTGTTGTTGGAGTCTGATTGCTAGAATTTTGTTAAGAATTTTTGCATCTATGTTCATCAGTGATATTGGCCTGTAGTTTTCTTTTTTTGTCGCATCTTTGTCAGATTTTGGTATTAGGGTGATGGTGGTCTCATAGAATGAGTTTGGAAGTTTACCTTCCTCTGCAATTTTCTGGAAGAGTTTGAGTAGGATAGGTGTTAGCTCTTCTCTAAATTTTTGGTAGAATTCAGCTGTGAAGCCGTCTGGACCTGGGCTTTTGTTTGCTGGAAGATTTCTGATTACAGTTTCAATTTCCGTGCTTGTGATGGGTCTGTTAATATTTTCTATTTCTTCCTGGTCAAGTTTTGGAAAGTTGTACTTTTCTAAGAATTTTTCCATTTCTTCCACGTTGTCCATTTTATTGCCATATAATTGCTGATAGTAGTCTCTTATGATCCTTTGTATTTCTGTGTTGTCTGTTGTGATCTCTCCATTTTCATTTCTAATTTCATTGATTTGATTTTTCTCCCTTTGTTTCTTGATGAGTCTGGCTAATGGTTTGTCAATTCTATTTATCCTTTCAAAGAACCAGCTTTGGCTTTGTTGATTTTTGCTATGGTCTCTTTTGTTTCTTTTGCATTTATTTCTGCCCTAATTTTTAAGATTTCTTTCCTTCTACTATCCCTGGGGTTCTTCATTTCTTCCTTTTCCAGTTGCTCTAGGTGTAGAGTTAGGTTATTTATTTGACTTTTTTTCTTGTTTCTTGAGGTATGCCTGTATTGCTATGAACTTTCCCCTTAGGACTACTTTTACAGTGTCCCACACGTTTTGGGTTGTTTTGTTTTCATTTTCATTTGTTTCTATGCAAATTTTGATTTCTTTTTTGATTTCTTCTGTGATTTGTTGGTTATTCAGAAGCGTGTTGTTCAGCCTCCATATGTTGGAACTTTTAATAGTTTTTCTCTTATAACTGAGATCTAATCTTACTGCATTGTGGTCAGAAAAGATGCTTGGAAGGATTTCAATTTTTCTGAATTTACCAAGGCTAGATTTATGGCTCACGATGTGATCTATCCTGGAGAAGGTGAAATTCATTGTTTTGTGATGAAATGTCCTATAGATATCAATTAGGTCTAACTGGTCTATTGTATCGTTTAAAGTTTGTGTTTCCTTGTTAATTTTCTGTTTAGTTGATCTATCCATAGGTGTGAGTGGGATATTAAAGTCACCCACTATTATTGTGTTATTGTTAATTTCTCCTTTCATACTTGTTAGTAATTGTCTTACATATTGTGGTGCTCCTATGTTGGGTGCATATATATTTATAATTGGTATATTTTCTTCTTGGATTGATCATTATGTAGTGACCTTCTTTGTCTCTTTTCACAGTCTTTGTTTTAATGTCTATTTTATCTGATATAAGTATTGCTACTCCTGCTTTCTTTTGGTCTCTATTTGCATGGAATATCTTTTTCCAGAACTTCACTTTCATTATGTATGTGTCCCCTGTTTTGAGGTGGGTCTCTTGTAGACAACATATGTAGTCTTCTTCTTTTTTTAATGTAGTGTCCTGTAGATATCAATTTCATCCAATTGGATTATTGTGTCATTCAGGACCTCAGATGACTTATTGATTTTCTGTTTGGATGATCTGTGCTTTGCTGTCAATGAAGTGCTAAATTTCCTTACAATTATTGTACTTTGTCAGTGTTCCCCTTTTTGTCTGTTAGTATTTGTTTCTATATTTAGGTTCTCCTACTTTCACTGCATATATGTTAATGAATGTAATATTCTCTTTCTCTGTTAATCACTTTATGTTTATATAATGCCTTTCTTTGTCTTCCTTGCTGCTAAGTTGCTGCTAAGTCGCGTCAGTCATGTCCAACTCTGCGCGACCCCATAGACGGCAGCCCACCAGGCTTCCCTGTCCCTGGGATTCTCCAAGCAAGAACACTGGAGTGGTTTGCCATTTTCTTCTCCATTGTCTTCCTTATGGCTTTTTTTTTTTTTCTTTTAAATTTTAGTCATTTGTTTATTTTTGGCTATGTTGGGTCTTTGTTGCTGCAGCAAACTGGGCTACTCTTCATTGAGGTGTACAGGTTTGACTGTAGTGGCTTCACTTGTTACAGAATTTAAACTCAGTAATTGTGGCACACAGGCTTTGTCCCAGGCCTATGGGATCTTCCATGACCAGGTATCAAACCTGTGTTCCCTGCATTGGCAGACAGATTCTTAACCACTGGACTACGAGGGAAGTCCCTGGCTTTTTTATTAGTCTATTTTGCCTGATGTGAGCTTTGCTACCACTGCTTTTCTTGTCATTTCCATTTGCATGAAACAATTTTCCTTTCACTCATATTCAGTCTGTGTGTGTCTTTCAACCTGAAGTGAGTCAACATACTGTAGGTTCTTGTTTCTTATCCAATATACAACTCTATGGCTTTTTTTTTTTTTCCTTTGATATTGTTGTTTTTATTTTTTATATTTAAAATTTTTCATTTATTTCTAACTGGAGGATAATTATCTTACAATAGTGTGATGGCTTTTGCTATACATCAACATGAATCAACCATTAGTATACATGTGTCTCTACCCTCTTAAGCCTCCATCCCACCTCCTTCCCCATCCCACACCTCTATGTTGTAACAGAGCACTGACTTCGGGTTCCCTGTGTCGTACACAAAATTCCCACTGGCTATCTATTTTACATATGGCTATATACATGTTTCGATGCTATTCTCTCAAATCATCCAACCCAGTCCCTCCATTGCTGTGTCCAAAAGTCTGTTCTTTATGTCTGTATCTCCACTGCTTCCTTGTAGATAGGGTCATCAGTATCATCTTTCTAGTTTCCAAATATATGTGTTAATATATGAAATTTGCCTTCTTTTTTCTGACTTACTTCACATTGTATAAATTTCTATTTTTGTGCCAGTACCATACTCCCTGGATGACTGTAGCTTTTTAGTAAAGTATGAAATCAGGAAGGTTCATTCCTCCAGCTCTTCTTTTTCAAGATTGCTTTGTCTATTCAGGGTTTTTGTGTTCCCATACAAAGTGTGAAATTATTTGTTCTAGTTCTGTTAAAGATACCATTGGTAGTTTGATATGGATTGCATTTAATCTATTAGATTGCTTTGGGTAGTATAATAATTTTCACAATATTTGTTCTTCAATCCAAGAATGTGGTATATCTCTACATCTGCTTGTGTTGTCTTTAATTCCTTTCATCAGTGTCTTATAGTTTTCTGTATACAGGTGTTTTGTCTCTTTAGGTAAGTTTATTCCTAAGTATGCTATTCTTTGTGTTTTAATGGCAAATGAGATTGCTTCTATAATTATTCTTTCTGATTTTTCATTGTTAGTGTATAGGGATGCAAGGGATGTCTTTGCAACTTTATGTCTTTTGATTTGAGCGTCTAGTCCACAGACATTTAAAGTAGCTATTGATTGGTAGGTAGTTATTGGCATTGTAATCCTTGTTTTCAAGTTGTTTTTGTAGTTCTTCTCTGTTCATTCCTTCTTTTTTTCCCTTTTTTTTGTTGGATTATTTTCTCTTGCAGTATGCTTGAGTTCCTTTCCTTTCAGTTTTTGTGAGTCCATTATATACTGTTTATTTGTGGCTACCAAAGAGTTCAAATATGTTGACCCATAACTACATCTATTTGATTTAAGCTGATAGTCATTAAAGTTCAAATATATTCTAAAATATTAATATATACATTTTTATATGCTCCTACTTTACATTTTGTGATTATATGTCCCATTTTACATCTTCTTGCTCATTCTTTAACTGTTAATTTTAGCTATAACTGATTTTATCATTTTATTTTTAATCCATGTGTCTTCTTTGTAGACATCTTCAGTTCTGCTCAAAAGCAGCCTAAACTTGTGTTTTTTTCTGTGTTTCTTTTTTGTCCCAGGTCTAGAGCTTGGCTGTAGTGTGGAGTTGACTGGGACTTGTGTGGGGAGGGGTGGGGGGGGTATCAATGCTTTGTAAATGCAGGAATTGAGGTGGCTGTGTTACTACCTAATTTCTTGGATGCCTCTGTGGCAAATTTTTCTCAGGACCTGTTTAACCCATATACAGCACTAAGTTGCCCTGTGGAGTGGAAGAGCTAAGGCATTTTTGCTAAGAAAGGAATTGCTGTGTATTTCTGCACATAAGGACACTGGACATCACCACATCAACCTGGGCTATGCTATAGACTATCAGGCCGTCTCTAGTTAGCTAGACTAGTCCTCTCTCAGGGCCTGTATGTCCAGAATGTAGTGCTTAGACTCTGAAGCTCTTGTGGGGACCCCTCAATATATATATATATATATATATATATATATATATATATATATATATATTTCCCATTTCTATACCCACAGTTCTGTGCAGCCAACTGACAATAGCCTCTGCAGCTCCATCTGGATCACATACCTGGAGCCCTGGACTGTCTCTGTGCAGTGAGACAGTATCTGCAGGGATCTTGCTCCAGACTTGATGTGGAGTGATTGGGGACAGAGTGTTCAGTCTTTTGGATTGTAAAGTGCAGTGAGGCAGCAGCCACCAGTGTTAAGTTATCTCAACCCTGATTGTCAGCAAGTCAGCATGCACACACTCCTTGCAAGTAGAGTTTATGTTGCTCTAGCCCTTCCATCTGTCTCAGCAGATTTCCGAGCAGGCAAGAGAGCCTGTGCCCTGCGGGCAGGATCCTAGGACTCAGATGCCCCACTAACTACCAAGGAGAGGGCCCACCAATTCAGTCTTCTCATGTTTAATTCTATTCATTTATTTGTTTTAATCTTTTATGTTCCACTCTAAGCGAAAGCATACAGTGTCTTTCTCTGAAATACTCCACTAATACTATTTGTCCAACTTTATCAATGTTGTTGCAAAAGGCACAATTTCATTATTTTTTATGGCTGAGTAATATTCTAATGTATAGATATATCCACACTACATCGTTATATCCATTTATCTATGATGGAAATTTAAGTAGCTTCCATATCTTGGCTATGGTAAATAATGCTGCTAAAACACTGAGGTGCATACTGCTGCTGCTGCTCAGTCTCTTCAAACTGTCTGACTCTGTGAGCCTACGGACTGCAGCCCACCAGGCTCCTCTGTCTTTGGAATTCACCAAGCAGGAGTATACTGGAGTGGGTTGCCATGCTCTCCTCCAGGGGATCTTCCCAACTCAGATCAAATCAATGTTTCCTGAATTGCAAGCAGATTCTTTACCACTGAGCCACAAGGGAAGCCCCATTGAGGTGCATATGTCTTTTCAAATTAGTCTTTCTTTTTCTTTGGATATACACCCCAAAGAGGATTTACTGAATCACATGATAGTGCTCTTTTCAGTTTTTTGAAAAATTTCCATATTGTTTTTTGTAAAGTCTATAACAATTTACATTTCCACAAAGGTTTTTTTTTTTTTTTTTTCCCCACATCCTGAAAGATATTAATTATTTGTTGTTGTTTGATGGTATTTTTTTTTGACAAATTAAACTGATATCTCATTTTGTTTTAATTTACACTTCCTTAATGATGAATATTCATTCCAATCCCAAAGAAAGGCAATACCAAAGAATGCTCAAACTACCACACAACTGCACTCATCTCACACGCTAGTAAAGTAATGCTCAAAATTCTCCAAGCCAGGCTTCAGCAGTACATGAACCGTGAAATTCCAGATGTTCAAGCTGGTTTTAGAAAAGGCAGAGGAACCAGAGATCAAATTGCCAACATCCGCTGGATCATGGAAAAAGCAAGAGACTTCCAGAAAAACATCTATTTCTGCTTTATGGACTATGCCAAAGCCTTTGACTGTGTGGATCACAATAAACTGTGGAAAATTCTGAAAGAGATGGGAATACCAGACCACCTGACCTGCCTCTTGAGAAACCTATATGCAGGTCAGGAAGCAACAGTTAGAACTGGACATGGCACAACAGACTGATTTCAAATAGGAAAAGGACTATGTCAAGGAGTATGAAAAGGAGTATGTCATCTAGTATTTTTTATACCATTGTCACCCTGCTTATTTAACTTATATGCAAAGTACATCATGAGAAACGCTGGGCTGGAAGAAGCACAAGCTGGAATCAAGATTGCTGGGAGAAATATCAATAACCTCAGATATGCAGATGACTCCACCCTTATGGCATAAAGTGAAGAGGAACTAAAAACCCTCTTGATGAGAGTGAAAGAGGAGAGTGAAAAAGTTGGCTTAAAGCTCAACATTCAGAAAACTAAGATCATGACATCTGGTCCCATCACTTCATGGGAAATAGATGGGGAAACAGTGGAAACAGTGTCAGACTTTACTTTTGGGGGGCTCCAAAACAACTGCAGATGGTGACTGCAGCCATGACATTAAAAGACGCTTACTCCTTGGAAGGAAAGTTATGACCAACCTAGATAGCATATTCAAAAGCAGAGACATTACTTTGCCAACAAAGGTCCGTCTAGTCAAGGCTATGGTTTTTCCTGTGGTCATGTATGGATGTGAGAGTTGAACTGTGAAGAAGGCTGAGCACAAAAGAATTGATGCTTTTGAACTGTGGTGTTGGAGAAGACTCTTGAGAGTCCCTTGGACTGCAAGGAGATCCAACCAGTCCATTCTAAAGGAGATCATCCCTGGGTATTCTTTGGAAGGAATGATGCTAAAGCTGAAACTCCAGTACTTTGGCCACCTCATGTGAAGAGTTGACTCATTGGAAAAGACTCTGATGCTGGGAGGAACTGGGGGCAGGAGGAAAAGGGGACGGCTGAGGATGAGATGGCTGGATGGCATCACCTACTCGATCGACGTGAATTTGAGTGAACTCCGGGAGTTGGTGATGGAAAGGGAGGCCTGGCGTGCTGCGATTCATGGGGTCCCAAAGAGTCAGACACCACTGAGCAACTGAACTGAGCTGAACTGAATGATGAATAATGTTGAACATCTTTTCATATGTCTGCTGTCCACCTCTATGTCTTCTTCAGAAAAAAATGTCTACTCGCATGTCCTGCCAACATTTTAAAAATTGTGTTGTTGGCTTCATTGATATTGAGTTATGTGAGCTCTTTGTATACATTGAATGTTAACACATTTGCAAACATCTTCTCCCATTTATTAGGCTGTCTTTTCATTATGTTCATGGTTTATTTTAAGGATTTCTTTTGCTATGTGAAACTTTTTAAGTTTTACTTAGATTCCTTTGTATATTTTTGCTTTTCTTTCTCTTACTTGAAGAGAAAAATTTATATATATATATATATATATATATATATATATATTCTTAAGACTTATGCCAAAGCATATTGTCTATGTTTTCTATTAGGAGTTATATGGTTTCTAGACTTACATTTAGGTCTTTAATCCATTTTTATTATATTTTTGTGCGTAGTGTGAGATATTCCAATTTCGTTCTGTTACATGTCCAGTTTCCTGACACCATTTTTGAAGAGACCAATCTATGTGTTTGTTTTTGTGCTGGAATCATATTGTTTTGGTAACTATAGCTTTATATTAGAGTCTGAATCAGACATGTTTATGCCTCCAGCTTTTTTTTTTTTTTTTCCCTTAAGATTGCTTTGGCTGCTTGTGGTCTTTTTGTATCATACAAATTTTAGGATTTCATATAGTTTTCAGGATAGAGGTCTTCGGTTTTAAATATGTTTATATTCAGTTGTTTCAAAGTGAAGAGGATCTAAAGAGCTTATTGATGAATGTGAAAGAGAAGAGTGAAAAAGTTGGCTTAAAAATCAACATTCAAAAAACACAGATCATGGCATCTAGTACCATCATTTCATGGCAGATAGATGAGAAAACAATGGAAACAGTGACAGACTTTATTTTCTTGGGCTCCAAAATCACTGCAGATGGTGACTATAGCCATGAAATTAAAAGATGCTTTCTCCTTGGAAGAAAAGCTGTGACCAACCTAGACAGTGTATTAAAAAGCAGAGGCATTACTTTGCCAACAAAGGTCCATCTAGTCAAAGCTATGATTTTTCCAATAGTCATGTATGCATGTGAGTGTTGGACCATAAAGAAGGCTGAGCACTGAAGTATATATGCTTTTGAACTGTGGTGTTAGAGAAGACTCTTGCAGGTCCCTCAAACTGCAAGGAGATCAAATCAGTCAATACTAAAGGAAATCAGTCCTGAACATGCATTGGAAGGACTGATGCAGAAGTTGAAGCTCTGATACTTTGGCCACCAGATTTGAAGAGCAGACTCATTAAAAAAGACCCTGATGCTGGGAAAGATTGAAGGCAAGAGGAGAAGGGGACGACAGAGGACAAGATGGTTGGATTACATCACTGACTCAATGGACATGAGTTTGAGCAAGATCCAGGAGATAGTGAAGGACAGGGAAGCCTGGCATGCTGCAGTCCATGGGGTTGCAAAAAGTCAGACACCACTGACAACTGAACAACAACAATATTTGACTATAACTGGGATAGACTTACTGATTTCTCTTTCTGATAGTTCATTATCAGTGTATCAAAAAAACATTTATATATTTTAATATTTTAACCTGAAACTATTTGAATTCATTTATCAGTTATAATATTTTTTATAGTGAATTTTCAGTTTTCTCTATATAGCATCACGGAGAAGGCAATGGCACCCCAATCCAGTACTCTTGCCTGGAAAATCCCATGGACGGAGGAACCTGGTAGGCTGCAGTCCATGGGGTCGTGAAGGGTCGGACACAACTGAGCGAGCTCCCTTTCATTTTTCACTTTCATGCATTGAAGAAGGAAATGGCAACCCACTCCAGTGTTCTTTCCTGAAGAATTTCAGGGACGAGGGAGCCTGGTGGGCTTCCGTCTATGGGGTTGCATAGAGTTGACATGACTGAAGCGATTTAGCAGCAGCAGCAGCTATATAGTATCATGTGATCTATAAAGAGTGGTAGTTTTATTACTTCTTTTTCAAATTGGATGCCTTTCATTTCTTTTTTCCAGTTTGAATTCTTTGACTCTAACTTCCAGTGCTATGTTAAATAAAAATGGTGAGAGTGAGAACCCACATTTTGTCCTTAATTTTAGAGGAAATGTCTCACTCCTGTGAGGGACAGGAAATCTTGGTGTGCTGCAGTCCATAGGGTGCACTGAACAACAACAACTTCAATTTTTCACTCTTGAGATTTATGTTAGGTGTGAGTTTTACAAAAATGGCCTTTATGATTTGGGGATATGTTCCCTCTTTACCAAATTTATTTAGCATTTTGAAAATTATAAATGTCATTGAATTTTATCAAATGCTTATTTGTATGTCTATTGTGATTACATGTAATTTTTATTCCTAGATTTTTTTCTTGGTTTGTGGATCATATTGTTTGATTGCAAACATTAAAGCATCCTTGCATTGTGGTTTTGATTTGCATTTCTCTGATAATGAGTGATGTTGAGTATCTTTTCATGTGTTCATTAGTCATCTGTATGTCTTCTTTGGAGAAGTGTCTGTTTAGTTCTTTGGCCCACTTTTTGATTGGATCGTTTGGTTTTCTGGAATTGAGCTGCAGGATTTGCTTGTATATCTTTGAGATTAATTCTTTGTCAGTTGTTTCACTTGCTATTCAGAGAAGGCAATGGCACCCCACTCCAGTACTCTTGCCTGGAAAATCCCATGGATGGAGGAGCCTGGTGGGCTGCAGTCCATGGGGTCGCGAAGAGTCAGACACGACTGAGTGACTTCACTTTCACTTTTCTCTTTCATGCATTGGAGAAGGAAATGACAATTTTCTCCCATTCTGAAGGCTGTCTTTTCACCTTGCTTATAGTTTCCTACACCAAGGAAACCAGAATTGAAAGAGACACGTGTACCCCAATGTTCATTGCAGCACTGTTTATAATATCCAGCAACCTAAATGTCAATCAGCAGACGAATGGATAAGAAAGCCGTGGTACATATTCACAATGAAACATTACTCAGCCATTAATAGTTTTTCTCCTGTAATTGAGATCTAATCTTAAAGCATTGTGGTCAGAAAAGATGCTTGGAAGGATTTCAATTTTTTTGAATTTGCCAAGGCTAGATTTATGGCCCAGGATGTGATCCATCCTGGAGAAGGTTCCGTGTGCACTTGAGAAAAAGGTGAAATTCATTGTTTTTGGGTGAAATGTCCTATAGATATCAATTAGGTCTAACTGTTCTATTGTATCGTTTAAAGTTTGTGTTTCCTTGTCAATTTTGTGTTTAGTTGATCTATCCATAGGTGTGAGTGGGATATGAAAGTCTCCGACTATTATTGTGTTATTGTTAATTTCCCCTTTCATACTTGTTAGCATTTGTCTTACATATTGTGGTGCTCCTATGTTGGGTGCATATATATTTATAATTGGTATATCTTCTTCTTGGATTGATCCTTTGATCATCATGTAGTGTCCTTCTTTGTCTCTTTTCACAAACTTTGTTTTCAAGTTTATTTTATCAGATATGAGTATTGCTACTTCTGCTTTCTTTTGGTCTCTATTTGCATGGAATATCTTTTTCCAGCCCTTCACTTTCAGTCAGAATGTGTCCCTCGTTTTGAGGTGGGTTTCTTGTAGACAACATATATAGGGTTCTTGTTTTTGTATCCATTCAGCCAGTCTTTGTCTTTTAGTTGGGACATTCAACCCATTTACGTTTAAGGTAATTATTGATAAGTATGATCCCGTTGCCATTTACTTTATTGTTTTGGGTGCAAGTTTATACACCCTTGTTGTGTTTCCTGTCTAGAGAAGATCCTTTAGCATTTGTTGGAGAGCTGGTTTGGTGGTGCTGAATTCTCTCAGCTTTTGCTTGCCTGTAAAGCTTTTGATTTCTCCTTCATATTTGAATGAGATCCTTGCTGGGTACAGTAATCTGGGCTGTAGGTTATTTTCTTTCATCACTTTAAGTATGTTCTGCCCTTCCCTCCTGGCCTGAAGAGTTTTTATTGAAAGATAAATTGTTATTTTTATGGGAACCCCCTTGTGTGTTACTTGTTGTTTTTCCCTTGCTGCTTTTAATATTTGTTCTTTGTGTTTGATCTTTGTTAATTTTATTAATATGTGTCTTGGGGTGTTTCACCTTGGGTTTATCCTGTTTGGGACTCTCTGGGTTTCTTGGACTTGGGTGATTATTTTCTTCCCCATTTTAGGGAAGTTTTCAACTACTATCTCCTCAAGTATTTTCTCATGGTCTTTCTTTTTGTCTTCTTCTTGTTCTGGGACTCCTATGATTCAAATGTTGGGGCGTTTAACATTGTCCCAGAGGTCTCTGAGATTGTCCTCATTCCTTTTAATTCGTTTTTCTTTTTTCCTCTCTGCTTCATTTATTTCTACCATTCTATCTTCTACCTCACTAATCCTATCTTCTGCCTCAGTTATTCTACTGTTGGTTCCCTCCAGAGTATTTTTTATATCATTTATTGCATTATTCATTACATATTGACTCTTTTTTATTTCTTTTAGGTCATTGTTAAACCTTTCTTGCATCTTCTCAATCCTTGTCTCCAGGTTATTTATCTGTGATTCCATTTTGTTTTCAAGATTTTGTATCATTTTCACTATCATTATTCAGAATGATTTATCAGGAAGATTCCCTATCTCTTCCTATTTTGTTTGGTTTGTCGGGCATTTATCCTGTTCCTTTACCTGCTGGGTATTCCTCTGTCTCTTTATCTTGTTTATATTGCTGTGTTTGGGGTGGCCTTTCTGTATTTTGGCAGTTTGTGGAGTTCTCTTTATTGTGAAGTTTCCTCACTGGTGGGTGGGGTCTATGGGTGGCTTGTCAACGTTTCCTGGTTAGGGAAGCTTGTGTCGTTGTTCTGGTGGGTGGAGCTGGCTTTCTTCTTTTTGGAGTGCAATGAAGTGTCCAGTTATGAGTTATGAGATGTCAGTGGTTTTGGAGTGACTTTGGGCAGCGTGTATATTGAGGCTCAGGTCTATGTTCCTGTGTTGCTGGAGAATTTGCATGGTATGTCTTGCTCTGGAACTTGTTGGCCCTTGGGTGGTGCTTAGTTTCAGTGTAGGTATGGAGGCGTTTGATGAGCTCCTGTCAATTAATGTTCCCTGGAATCAGGAGTTCTCTGGTGTTCTCAGGATTTGGACTTAAGTCTCCTGCTTCTGGTTTTCAGTCTTATTTTTACAGTAGCCTCAAGACTTCTCCATCTCCTTTCAAAGACAATGGGCTGGTTTTCTAGTGCCTGATGTCCTCTGATGACATTCAGAAGTTGTTTTGTGGAATTTACTCAGTGTTCAAATGTTCTTTTGATGAATTTATGGGGGAGGAAGTGGTCTCCCCGTCCTCTTCCTCCACCATCTTAGGACCTCCCCCTCAAAGTCTACTCAGCCATTAAAAAGAATACATTTGATTCAGTTCTAATGAGGTGGATGAAACTGGAGCCTATTATACAGACTGAAGTAAGCCAGAAAGAAAAACACCAATACATTATACTAACACATATATATGGAATTTAGAAAGATGGTAACCATAACCCTGTATGCGATATAGCTAAAGAGACACAGATGTATAGAACAGTCTTTTGGACTCTGTGGGAGAGGGAGGTTGGATGATTTGGGAGAATGGCATTGAAACATGTATATGATCATATGTGAAACGAATCACCAGTCCAGGTTCGATGCAGGATACAAGATGCTCAGGGCTAGTGCACTGGGATGACCCAGTAGGATGGTATGGGGAGGAAAGTGGGAGGGAGGTTCAGGATGTGGAACACATGTACACCTGTGGCAGATTCATGTCAATGTATGGCAAAACCAATACAATATTGTAAAGTAATTAGCCTCCAATTAAAATAAATAAATTTATATTAAAAAATCCTTGCATTCTTGGGATAAATTATACTTGGTTATAGTGTATAATTCATTTTCTATATTGTTAAATTAGATTTCTTAATATTTTATTAAGGATTTTTGCATCTATATTCATCAGTGATAAATGCCATTTAAGTTTTTAAATTTATTTTTAATTGAAAGATAATTTCTTACAGAATTTTTTTTTTCTTCTGTCAAACATCAACAAGAATCAGTCATAGGTACACTCATGTCTCCTCCTTTATGAAGCTTTATTCCCACCCTTCTAGATTGTTACAGAGCCCCTGTTTGAGTTCCCTGAGTCATACAGTAAATTCTCACTGGCTATATGTTTTACATATAGTATTGTAAGTTTCCATGTTACTCTCTCCGTACATCTCACTCTCTCCCTTCTCCAATCCCCTTCTCCCTCCTCCCCTTCCCCTGTGTACTTAAGTCTGTTCTCTATATCTGTTTATCCATTACTGCCCTTGCAAATAAATTCATCAGTACCATCTTTCCCTGACCTGCCTCTTGAGAAACCTACATGCAGGTCAGGAAGCAACAGTTAGAATGGGACATGGAACAACAGACTGGTTCCAAATAGGAAAATGAGTACGTCAAGGCTGTATATTGTCACCCTGCTTATTTAACTTATATGCAGAGTACATTATGAGAAACGCTGGGCTGGAAGAAGCACAAGCTGGAATCAAGATTGCCAGGAGAAACATCAATAGCCTCAGATATGCAGATGACACCACCCTTATGTCAGAAAGTGAAGAGGAACTAAAAACCCTCTTGATGAAAGTGAAAGTGGAGAGTGAAAAAGTTGGCTTAAAGCTCAACATTCAGAAAACGAAGATCATGGCATCTGGTCCCATCACTTCATGGGAAATAGATGGGGAAGCAGTGGAAACAGTGTCAGACTTTATTTTTTGGGGCTCCAAAATCACTGCAGATGGTGACTGCAGCCATGAAATTAAAAGACACTTACTCCTTGGAAGAAAAGTTATGACCAACCTAGATAGCATATTGAAAAGCAGAGGCATTACTTTGCCAACAAACGTCCATCTAGTCAATGCTATGATTTTTCCAGTGGTCATGTATGGATGTGAGAGTTGGACTGTGAAGAAGGCTGAATGCTGAAGAATTGATGCTTTTGAACTGTGGTGTTGGAGAAGACTCTTGAGAGTCCCTTGGACTACAAGGAGATCCAACCGGTCCATTCTGAAGGAGGTCAGCCCTGGGATTTCTTTGGAAGGAATGATGCTAAAGCTGAAACTCCAGTACTTTGGCCACCTCATGGGAAGAGTTGACTCATTGGAAAAGACTCTGATGCTGGGAGGGATTGGGGGCAGGAGGAGAAGGGGACGACAGAGGATGAGATGGCTGGATGGCATCACTGACTCGATGGACGTGAGTCTGAGTGAACTCCGGGAGTTTGTGATGGACAGGGAGGCCTGGCATGCTGTGATTAATGGGGTCGCAAAGAGTCAGGCACGACTGGGCACTGAACTGAACTGATACAATATTTACATTTATCTTTCTTACTTTCTTCACTCTGTATAAAAGGCTCTAGATTCATCCACCTCATTAGCTCAGTTCACTTGCTCAGTCATGTCCACCTATTTGTGACTCCATGGACTACAGAACGCAAGGCTTCCTTGTCCATCGCCAATTCCAGAGCTTGCTCAAACTCACGTTCATCAAATCAGTGATACCATCCAACCATCTATCCTCCATTGTTCCCATCTCCTCCTCCCTTAAATCTTTCCCAGCAACAGGGTCTTTTCTAATGAGTTAGTACTTCACATCATGTGGCCAAAGTATTAGAGTTTCAATTTCAGCATTAATCCTTTCAATAAATATTCAGGGTTGATTTCTTTAGGTTTGACTGGTTTAATCTCCTTACTCTTCAAGGGACTCACTAGAATCTTCTCCAACACCACAATTCAAAAGCATCAATTCTTTAGCACTCATTTTCCTTATGATTGAACTCACATCCATACACGACTACTGGAAAAACCATTGATTCGACTACAGGGACCTTTGTTGGTAAAGTAAGGTCTCAAGATTTTTGCATGCTCTCTAGGTTTTCAATAGCTTTTCTCCCAAGGAGAAGAAAATTTCTGCTAATTTCATGGCTGAAGTCACCATCTGCAGACGGTGGAGCCCAAGAAAATAAAGTTTGTCACTGTTTCTATTGTTCCCCATTTATTTGCAATGAAATGATGGGGCCAGATGCCATGATCTTCGTTTTTTGAATGTTGAGTCTTAAGCCAGCTTTTTCACTTTCCTCTTTCAACTTCATCAAGAGGCTGTTTAGTTCCTCTTCGCTTTCTGCCATAAGGGTGATGTTATTTGCATATCTGAGGTTATTGGTATTTCTCCCGGCAATCTTGATTCCATCTTGTGCTTCAACCAGTCTGTGTCCTTTCTCCATTGTATATTCTTGCCTCCTTTGTCAAAGAAAAGGTGTACATAGGTGCATGGGTTAATCTTTGGGCTTTCTGCTTTGTTCCATTGATCTATATTTCTGTCTTTGTGCCAGTACCATGCTGTCTTGATGACTGTGGCTTTGTAGTAGAGCCTGAAGTCAGGCAGGTTGATTCCTCCAGTTCCATTCTTCTTTCTCAAGATTGCTTTGGCTATTTGAGGGTTTTTGTATTTCCAAACAAATTGTGAAATTATTTGTTTTAGCTCTGTGAAAAATACCATTGGTAGCTTGATAGGGATTGAATTGAATCTATAGATTGCTTTGGGTAATATACTCATTTTCACTATATTGATTCTTCCGATCCATGAACCTGGTATATTTATCCATCTATTAGTGTCCTCTTTGATTACTTTCACCAGTGTTTTATAGTTTTCTATATATAGGTCTTTAGTTTCTTTAGGTAGACATATTCCTAAGTATTTTATTATTTTCATTGCAATGGTGAATTAAATTGTTTCCTTAATTTCTCCTTCTATTTTCTCATTATTAGTGTATAGGAATGCAAGGGATTTCTGTGTGTTGATTTTATATCCTGCAACTTTACTATATTCATTGATTAGCTCTAGTAATTTTCTGGTGGAGTCTTTAGGGTTTTCTATGTAGAGGATCATGTCATCTGAAAACAGTGAGAGTTTTACTTCTTCTTTTCCAATTTGGATTCCTTTAATTTCTTTTTCTGCTCTGATTGCTATGGCCAAAACGTCCAAAACTATGTTGAATAGTAGTGGTGAGAGTGGGCACCCTTGTCTTGTTCCTGACTTTAGGGGAAATGCTTTCAATTTTTCACCATTGAGGATAATGTTTGCTGTGGGTTTGTCATATATAGCTTTTATTATGTTGAGGTATGTTCCTTCTCTTTCTGTTTTCTGGAGAGTTTTTATCATAAATTGATATTGACTTTTGTCAAAGGCTTTCTCTGCATCTATTGAGATAATCATATAGCTTTTATTTTTCAATTTGTTAATGTGGTGTATTACATTGATTGATTTGCAGATAATGAAGAATCCTTGCATCCCTGGGATAAAGCCCACTTGGTCATGGTGTATGATCTTTTTAATGTGTTGTTGGAGTCTGATTGCTAGAATTTTGTTAAGGATTTTTGCATCTATATTCATCAGTGATATTGGCCTGTAGTTTTCTTTTTTTGTCGCATCTTTGTCAGGTTTTTGTATTAGGGTGATGGTGGCCTCATAGAATGAGTTTGGAAGTTTACCTTCCTCTGCAATTTTCTGGAAGAGTTTGAGTAGGATAGGTGTTAGCTCTTCTCTAAATTTTTGGTAGAATTCAGCTGTGAAGCTGTCTGGACCTGGCCTTTTGTTTGCTGGAAGATTTCTGATTACAGTTTCAATTTCCGTACTTGTGATGGGTCTGTTAATATTTTCTATTTCTTCCTGGTCCAGTGTTGGAAAGTTGTACTTTTCTAAGAATTTTTCCATTTCTTCCACGTTGTCCATTTTATTGCCATATAATTACTGATAGTAGTCTCCTAAGATCCTTTGTATTTCTCTGCTGTCTTTTGTGATCTCGCCATTGCATTTCTATTTTTATTGATTTGATTTTTCTCCCTTTGTTTCTTGATGAGTCTGGCTAATGGTTTGTCAATTGTATTTATCCTTTCAAAGAACCAGCTTTTGGCTTTGTTGATTTTTGCTATGGTCTCCTTTGTTTCTTTTGCATTTATTTCTGCCCTAATTTTTAAGATTTCTTTCCTTCTACTAACCCTGGGGTTCTTCATTTCTTCCTTTTCTAGTTGCTTTAGGTGTAGAGTTAGGTTATTTATAAAGAAATGTTTGTTTAGGTGTTTTTCCCACTTTTTGATTGGTTTGTTTTTCTTGTATATTTTGGGAATTAATCCTTTGTCAGTTTGCTATTATTTTCTCCCATTCTGCAGGTTGTCTTTTCAGCTGTTTTTACAGTCTCCTTTGCTGTATAAAAGCTTTTAAGTTCAATTAGTTCCCACATGTTTATTTTGCTTTTATTTCCATTACTCTAGGAGGAGTGTCATAGAAAATCTAGATGTGATTTATTTCAAAGAATGTTCTACCACTGTTTTCCTCTAAGAGTTTTATACTTCCTGGTCTTAGATCTAGATCTTTAATCTATTTTGAGTTTATCTTTGTGTATAGTTAAGGGCTTCCTATGTGTAGTATCATTTCTTCTGCAAATAGTGAGAGTTCTACTCCTTTTTCAATCTGGATTCATTTTATTTTTCTTTCTTCTCTGATTATATCAAGGCATTTTCTAATTTACTTTTTTATTTCCTTCCTGACTCATTTGTATTTTTAGTACAATGTAATTTACTTTTCATGAATTGTGTGGTGTTTATTTTCTCATTTTTCCCTATTATTGGCATATATTTCATATTTTAGGCTAGAAAATATTTTTGATATGATTTCTACATTTTTAAGTTTGTTGAGACTTGTTTTGTGGCCTAGCATGTGACCAATCCTGGAGAATGTTCCATGTGCACTTGAAATGATGTGCATTCTGCAGTTTGGGTATGGAATGCCCTGATTACATCTATTAAATTCAATTGATATGATGTATCATTCACAGACACTTGATTGGAGATGTGATGAAGGCTCGAGGGCTTTGAGCTACATTTCTATTGTGATTTCACTATTTCCCCAATGTGGGCACCTTGGATAGAGTCATGTTCAGGGTTGGGGGATGTTGATGCCATACCACTGAGCTGCCCTCACCCACTTCCAAGTGCACACAAGGATGCACACTCAACAATGGCATTCTCCAATCTGAAATTAGCTTTGCTCCCACAAGAGTGTGTTTCAGGGATGCAAGAGTTGGCACTGGAGGTTTCTGGCTTTGTAGAAGAAGAACTGGAGTCTGAGACAGCTCTGTTCTCTTCATATGTGTGTACTCACATTTGTAATGGCAGCCTCTTAATTAAGATCTCCAGAGCAAGAGAAGCTGGAGAAGCAGCCTGGTACCAACTGGGAGGTGGGATGTGAAGGTCCTAGAAAGCTGGCCAGAGCCCCAGGCTATTTTTCAGCATGTCTCTGTGCTATGATGGGGAGTAAAATATCTGTGAGTCAGTACTTTACTTCACAGTGGTCAGAATGGCCATCATAAAAAATATATCCTGGAGAGGGTGTGGAGAAAAAGGAAACCTTCTACACTATTACTGGGAATGTAATTTGGTGCAGCCACTATGGAGAAGAGTATGGAAGTTTCTTAAAAAAATAAAAATCGACCTACCATATTATCCTTAAACCCCACTCCTTGGCATATTTCTGCAGAAAACTATAATTTGAAAAGATACATGCACCCCAGTGTTCATTACAGCACTGTTTACAATAGCCAAGATATGCAAGCAAGCTAAATGTCCATCATATGAAAGGATAAAGAAGAAGTGATGCGTGCGCATGCACACACACACACACACACACACACACAATGGGATATTACTTGGTCATAAAAAAAAAGAATAAACTAATGTCATTTGCAGTACAGTGGATGAGTCTAGAGATCATCATACTAAGTTAAGTAAGTCAGACAAAGACAGACAAATATTGTATGAAATTACAATCTAAAGGAAAAAAAAAAGACATCTAAACTTATTTCCAAAACAAAAAGAGACTCACGACACAGAAATCAAATTTATGTTTACCAAAGGGGAAAGGGCAGTGGGAGGATGGATAAATTGAGAGGCTGGAATTAACATACACACACTAGGATATATAAAATATATCACCAACAAGGACCTACTATATGCCACAGGGAATTATGCTCAGTATTACATGCTAACCTTATAAGGGAAAATAATCTGAAAAAGAAATTTACATGATATTGCAAATAAACTGTTTTTCAGCCGTCCAGTTGTCTCTGACTCTTTGTGATCCTATGGAATATAGAACACTGTTCCTCACCATCTCCCAAAGTTTGCCCAAGTTCCTGTCCATTGCATCAGTGATGTCATCCAACCATCTCATCCTCTGATGCCCTCTTCTCCTTCTGCCCTCAATCTATCCCAGCATCAGGGACTTTTCCAATGACTCAGCTGTTTATATCAGGTGACCAAAATACTGGAGCTTAGGGTTCAGCATCAGTCCTTCCGATGAGTATTCAGGGTTGATTTTCCTTAAGATTGACCGATTTGATCTTGCTGTCCAAGAGACTCTCAGGAGTCTTCTCCAGCACCACAATCTGAAGGCATCAATTCTTTGGCACTCTGCCTTATTTATGGCCCAGCTTTCACAATTGTATGTGACCACTGGCAAGATCATAGCCTTGACTATATGGGCCTTTGTCAGCAGAGTAATGTCTCTGCCTTTTAACAAACTGTCTAGGTTTTTTTTTTTTTTTTTTTTTGGCTAGGTTTATCATAGCTTTTCTGCCAATAAACAATCGTCTTCTGATTTCGTGGTTGCAGAATAGACTACAAATAATAAACTCTAAATATACTATAGAATACAGTATATTTTATAGAATAAACTATACTTTAATTTTAAAAAGCACAGTGTAGCAGTTTATTATATCCTCCCAGTAAGTCCCACTGATTTTCAACCAGCTAGAAGATCTGGTACACGTAGTGTCAGACTCATGGCTGGGATTCCCAATTATTTGACTGAAGTCTCTTTCAGTTCAGTTCAGTCACTCAGTCGTGTCTGGCTCTTTGCGACCCCATGAATCGCAGCACGCCAGGCTTCCCTGTCCATCACCAGCTGCCGGAATTCACTCAGACTCACGTCCATCGAGTCAGTGATGCCATCCAGCCATCTCATCCTCTGTCGTCCCCTTCTCCTCCTGCCCCCAATCCCTCCCAGCATCAGAGTCTTTTCCAATGAGTCAACTTCTTATGAGGTGGCCATAGTACTGGAGTTTCAGCTTTAGCATCATTCCTTCCAAAGAAATCCCAGGGCTGATCTCCTTCAGAATGGACTGGTTGGATCTCCTAGCAGTCCAAGGGACTCTCAAGAGTCTTCTCCAACACCACAGTTCAAAAGCATCAATTTTTGGCGCTCAGCTTTCTTCACAGTCCAACTCTCACATCCATACATGACTACTGGAAAAACCATAGCCTTGACTAGACCGACCTTTGTTGGCAAAGTAATGTCTCTGCTTTTCAATATGCTATCTAGGTTGGTCATAACTTTCCTTCCAAGGAGTAAGTGTCTTTTAATTTCATTACCCAGTGACAATTCTCTTGCATATGTTATCCCCCTCCTCTTCTATGTCTCCTGTTATTGGTGCATGCATGCCCTGGCCAGATCAATTCCCCCTTCCTACCAGACTCTGTGGATCTTTATTTATAGCCTTCATCATTAAAGAGATGCTCTGGTATCCCCAGGTATATTTCAGCAAGATCTGCTCTATATGTAGTGGTAAAGTTTTATGTGTTTCTTAATCATCCTCCTACAACACCATCTTTATCTTCCTGGTAGTTCTATTTGTTATTTTTGCAGAATCTCCACAGTTTATTCGAAACTGGCTGAATCAATTTACACCCCATCCAACATTGCATGACAGTTCATTTTTCTCCACATCTTTACCTATAATTGTTATCATTTTGAATAGAGCTTAACACGTGTGAGGTGGCAATGTCATTGTGATTTTGAATTGCAGTTCCCTGATGGTTAGTGATATTGAGCATATTTTCATGTATCTAATGGCTGTATGTATGTATTCTTTAGAAAAATGTCTATTAATGCCATCTGCCCATTTTGTGATCATGTTTCTTGGTGTTGCATTGAAATTTTTTTTTTATATATTTTGTATTCAATCCTTTATCAGATACTGTTTGCAAATATCTTCTTTTTAGTTTGCTGTCTTTTCATTTTGTTGATGGTTTCTTTAACTTCACAAAAGCCTTATAATTTTATGTAGTCCCATTTGCTTAAGTTTTCTTTCTTTCTTTTCTTCTTCTTCTTCTTCTTTTTTTTTTTTTTTGCTCTTGCCTGAGGAGATAGAACACCCAACATATTGTGAAGACAGATATCAAGGAGTGTATCTATGCCTCTGTTTTCTTTCAGATGTTATGATTTCAGATCTTTCATTTAAGTCTTTAATTAACTCTGAGTTTCTTTTGCATTCACATATAGTTTCAGAAAGTGGCCCTGTTTCATTCTTTTATATATAGCATCGAATTCTCCAAACATAATTTATTGAAGAGCCTGTCTTTTTCCTGATGCATTCTTGCTTCTTTTGCCAAAGATAAATTAATCATGTGTGTGTGTGTTTATTTGGTTGCTCTCTATTTTGTTTTATATGTGTTTTCTTTTATTCCAGGATCATACTGTTTTGATTAATGTAGCTGTATATTATAGTCTGAAGCCAGGGAACACGATACCTCCAGCTTTCTTCTTAACATCAAGATTACTTTTAATATTTCAGGACTTTTTGGTTTTGTACTAACTGAAGCATTCTTTTTTCTAGTTCTGTGAAAAATAGGTATTTTGATAAGTATTGAGTTAAAACTGTAGACAGCCTTGGAGATTGTGTTCATTATAACAATATTAATTCATCCTGTGATGGCAGTATATCTCTTCATTTCTTTGTGTTGTCTTCAATTTCTTTGATAAATGTCTTATAGTTTTCCAAGTAGAGTTTCTTGCATCTCCTTGGTTAGATTTATCCTTAGGCATTATATTATTTTCAATGCATTTTATATCAAATTTTTATTTATTTATTTTTAATATAAATTTATTTATTTTAATTGAAGGCTAATTACTTTACAATATTGTATTGGTTTTGCCATAAATCAACATGAATCTGCCACAGTTATACACGTGTTCCCCATCCTGAACCCACCTTCCACCTACCTCCCCATAGCATCCCTCTGGGTCATCCCAGTGCACCAGCCCCGAGAATCCTGTATCCTGCATAGAACCTGAACTGGTGATTCATTTCACATACGATGTTATACATGTTTCAGTGCCATTCTCCCAAATCATCCCACCCTCTCCCTCTCCCACAGAGTCCAAAATACTGTTCTATACATCTCTGTCTCTTTTGCTGTCTCGCATACAGGGCTATCATTACCATCTTTCTATTTTTTTTTTTTAATTTTATTTTATTTTTAAACTTTACATAATTGTATTAGTTTTGCCAAATATCAAAATGAATCCACCACAGGTAAATTCCATATATATGCGTTAGTATACTGTATCAGTGTTTTTCTTTCTGGCTTACTTCATTCTGTATAATAGGCTCCAGTTTCATACACCTCATTAGAACTGATTCAAATGTATTCTTTTTAATGGCTAAGTAATACTCCATTGTGTATTTGTATCACAGCTTTCTTATCCATTCGTCTGCTGATGGACATCTAGGTTGCTTCCATGTCCTAACTATTGTAAACAGTGCTGTGATGAACATTGGGGTACACGTGTCTCTTTTAATTTTGGTTTCCTTGGTGTGTATGCCCAGCAGTGGGATTGCTGGGTCATATGGCAGTTCTATTTCCAGTTTTTTAAAGAATCTCCACACTGTCCTCCATAGTGGCTATACTAGTTTGCATTCCCTTTAACAGTGTAAGAGGGTTCCCTTTTCTCCACAGCCTCTCCAGCATTTATTGCTTGTAGACTTTTGGATAGCAGACATTCTGACTGGCATGAAATGGTACCTCATTTTGGTTTTGATTTGCATTTTCCTGATAATGAGTGATGTTGAGCATCTTTTCATTTGTTTGTTAGCAATCTGTATGTCTTTGGAGAAATGTCTGTTTAGTTATTTGGCTCATTTTTTGATTGGGTCATTCATTTTTCTGGAATTGAGCTGCAGGAGTTGCTTGTATATTTTGTAGATTAATCCTTTGTCAGTTGCTTCCTTTGCTATTACTTTCTCCCATTCTGAAGGCTGTCTTTTCACCTTGCTTATAGTTTCCTTTGTTGTGCAGAAGCTTTTAATTTTAATTAGGTCCCATTTGTTTATTTTTGCTTTTATTTCCAATATTCTTGGAGGTGGGTCATAGAGGATCCTGCTGTGATTTATGTTGGAGAGTGTTTTGCCTGTATTCTCCTCTAGGAGTTTTATAGTTTCCAGTTTTACATTTAGATCATTAATCCATTTTGAGTTTATTTTTGTGTATGGTTTTAGAAAGTGTTCTAGTTTCATTCTTTTACAAGTGGTTGACCAGTTTTCCAAGCACCACTTGTTAAAGAGATTGTCTTTAATCCATTGTATATTCTTGCCTCCTTTGTCAAAGATAAGGGGTCCATAGGTGCATGGATTTCTCTCTTGGATTTCTATTTTCTTCCGTTTATCTATATTTCTTTCTTTGTGCCAGTACCATACAGTCTTGATGACTGTGGCTTTGTAGTAGAGCCTGAAGTCAGGCTGGTTGATTCCTCCAGTTCCATTCTTCTTTCTCAAGATTGCTTTGGCTATTCTAGGGTTTTTGTATTTCCATGCAAATTGTGAAATTATTTGTTCTAGCTCTGTGAAAAATACCGTTGGTAGCTTGATAGGGATTGCATTGAATCTATAGATTGCTTTGGGTAGTATACTCATTTTCATGCTATTGATTCTTCTGATCGATGAACACAGTGTATTTTTCCATCTATTTGTGTCCTCTTTGATTTCTTTCACCAGTGTTTCATAGTTTAGTTTCTTTTGATAGTTACATTCCTAAGTATTTTATTCTTTTCATTGCAATGGTGAATGGAATTGTTTCCTTAATTTTTCTATTTTCTCATTATTAGTGTATAGGAATGCAAGGGATTTCTGTGTGTTGATTTTATATCCTGCAACTTTACTATATTCATTGATTAGCTCTAGTAATTTTCTGGTGGAGTCTTTAGGGTTTTCTATGTAGAGGATCATACAGTGAGAGTTTTACTTCTTACTTTTCAATTTGGCTTGCTTTTATTTCTTTTTATTGCCTAATTGCTATGGCTGGAATTTCCAATGAAAAAAGAAGTGAAAATGTTAGTCACTCAGTCATGTCTGACTCTTTGTGACCCCATGGACTATATGCTTCCAGGCTCCTCTATCCATGAAATTCTACAGGCAAGCATATTGGAGTGAGTAGCCATTCCCTTCTCCAGGGGATCTTCCTGACCTATAGATTGAATCCAAGTTTCCTGCAATGCAGGCAAATTCTTTACCATTTGTGCCATCAGGGAAATTCAAGATTTCCAATACTCTGTTGGAAAAAACTGTCAAGAATGGAACTCTTGCCTTTTTACTTATAGGTAAGATTTTTAGCTTTTCATTGTTGAGTCTGATGTTGACTTTGGCTTTGTCATATATATACATATATATTATTATTTTGAGTTATAATTCTTTTATACCAAATTTGTTGAGAATTTTTTTTATCATAAATGGATGTTGAATTTTGCCAAAAGATTTTTCCATCTAGTGAGAATATCATATTTTTGTCTTCAATTTATTCATGTCATGTATCACATTGATTTGTGAACATTGACCATCCTTGCATCCCTGGGATAAACACCACTTACTCATGGTGCATGATTCTATGTGTCATTTAATTTGATTTCTTAAAGCTTTGTTCAGGATTTTTTTGTATCTATGTTAATCAGAAATATTGACATGCAATGCTTTTTGTGTGGTCTGATTTTGGTATCAACATGATGCTAGCATCATAGAATGAGTTCAGAAGAGTTCATTTCTCTTCAAATTTTGAAAGTTTCAGAAGAAAAGGTAGTAATTCTTCTTTAAGTTTTTGGTAAGATTCACTTGTCAAGTTACTTGTTACAGGACTTTTGTTTCTTGGGAGGCTTTTACTTAATTAACTGATTTAATTTTATTTCTGGTAATCAGTCTTCATATTTTCTATTTCTTTCTGATTCAGTTTTGGAAGACTGTAGACTTCTATACATTTATTCATTTCTTTGAGGTTGTCCAATTATTCAGATGGTCAATACTGAAAGCAGATTGATTATATTTTTTGCAGCTAAAGATGGAGAAGCTCTTTACAGTCAGCAAAAACAAGACTGGGAGCTGACTGTGGCTCAGATCATGAACTCCTTATTGAAAAATTCAGACTTAAATTGAAGAAAGTGGAGAAAACCACTAGACCATTCAGGTATGACCTAAATCAAATCCCTTATGATTATACAGTGGAAGGGACATATAGAGTCAAGGGATTAGACCTGATAGAGTGCCTGAAGAACTATGGACAGAGGTTCATGACATTGTACAGGAGGCAGTAATCAAGACCATTCCCAAGACAAAGAAAGGCAAAATGGTTGTCTGAGGAGGCCTTACAAATAGCTGAGAAAAGAAGAGCAGCTAAAGGCAAAGGAGAAAAGGAAAGACATACCCATTAGAATATGGAGTTCCAAAGAATAGCAAGGAAAGATAAGAAAGCCTTCCTCAGTGATCAATGAAAATAAACAGAAGAAAAAATAGAATGGAAAAGACTAGAGATCTCTTTAAGAAAATCAGAGATGCCAAGCGAACTTTTCAACAATGATAGGCACAATAAAGGACAGAATTGGTACGGCTCTAACAGAAACAGAAGATATTAAGAAGAGGTGGCGAGAATACACAGAAGAACTGTACAAAAAATATCTTCATGATCCAGATAATCACGATTGTGGGATCACTCACTTAGAGCTAGATATCCTGGAATGTGAAGTCAAGTGGGCCTTAGGAAGCATCATCGTGAACAAAGCTAAGGGAGGTGATGGAATTCCAGTTGAGCTATTTCAAATCCTAAAAGAAGATGCTGTGAAAGTGCTGCACTAAATACACCAGAAAATTTAGAAAACTCAGCAGTGGCCACAGGATTGGAAAAGATCAGTTCTCGTTCTCGTCCCAAACAAGAGCAATGCCAAAGAATGCTCAAACTGTGGCACAATTGAACTCATTTCACATGCTATCAAAATAATATTCAAAATTTTCCAAGCCATTCTTCAACAGTACATGAACCATGAAATTCCATATATTAAAGCTGGATTTAGAAAAGGCAGAGGAACCAGAGATCAAATTGCCAATATCCATTGGATCATCAAAAAAGCAAGAGAGTTCCAGAAAAACATCTGCTTCTGATTTATTCAGTTCAGTCGCTCAGCCATGTCCCACTCTTTGTGACCCCATGAATTGCAGCACCTGATTTATTGGCTATGCCAAACCCTCTGACTGTGTGGATCACAACAATCTGTGGGACATTCTTAAAGAGATGGAATATCAGACTACCTAACCTGCCTCCTGATAAATCTGTATGCAGGTCACGAAGCAACAGTTAGAACTGGACATGGAACAACAGACTGGTTCCAAACCAGGAGAGGTGTACGTCAAAGCTGTATGTTGTTACCCTGCTTATTTAATTTATATGTCAAGTACATCATGGGAAATGATGGGCTGGATGAAGCACAAGCTAGAATCAAGATTGCCAGGAGAAATACCAATAACCTCAGATATGCAGATGACACCACCCTTATGGCAGAAAGCAAAGAAGAACTAAAGATCCTCTTGATGAAAGTGAAAGAGGAGACTGAAAATGTTGGCTTAAAGCTCAACATTCAGAAAACTAAGATCATGGCATCTGGTACCATCACTTCATGGCAAATAGTTGGGGAAACAGGGAAACAGTGACAGACTTTATTTTTGGGGGCTGCAAAATCACTGCAGATGGTGACTGCAGCCATGAAATTAAAATACATTTACTCCTTGGAAGAAAAATATGACCAAACTTGACAGCATATTCAAAAGCAGAGACTTTACTTTGCCAACAAAGGTCTGTCTAGTCAAAAGTACAGTTTTTCCAGTAGTCATGTATGGATGTGAGAGTTGGACTATAAAGCAAGCTGAGCTCTGAAGAATCGATGCTTTTGAACTGTGTTGTTGGAGAAGACTCTTGAAAGTCACTTGAACAGCAAAGTGATCCAACCAGTTCATCCTATAGGAAATCAGTTCTGAATATTCATTGGAAAGACTGATGTTGAGCCTGGTACTCCAATACTTTGGCCACCTGATGCAAAGAACTGACGCCTTTGAAAAGACCCTAATGCTGGGAAAGATTGAAGGCAGGAGGAGAAAGGGACAACATAGGATGAGATGGTTGGATGGCATCACCGACTCAATGGACATGAGTTTGAGTAAACTCAGGGAGTTGATGATGGAAAGGGAGGCCTGGTGTGCTGCTGTCCTTGGGGTCACAAAGAGTTAGACATGATTGAGCGACTGAACTGCACTGAACTGAATTTTTGAGTTTTAATTGTCCATAGTAGTGATTTAACTCCAATACATGGGGAAAGTCTCTGATGCTGGGAAAGATTGTAGGCAGGAGGAGAAGGGGACAACAGAGGATGAGATGGTTGGATGGCATCACTGACTTGATTGACATGTGTTTGAACAAGTTCTGGGAGTTGGTGATGTACAGGGAAGCCTGGTGTGCTGCATTCCTTGGAGTCGCAGAGTCAGACACAACTGAACAACTGAACGGAAAGTTTTATTACCCTTTGTATTTCTGTGATGTCATAATTTATTTTCTTTCTTTTTTATTTTATTTACTTTGGCTCTTTTCCTTTTTTTTCTCTTTATTACCCTCATTTAAAAGTTTATCAATTTTGTTTATCTTTTCAAAGAATCCATTCTTATTTTCATTTGTCTTTTCTATTGCTTTGTATCCATTAAAAAAATTTCTACATTGATCTGCATTATTTCCTTCCTTCTTCTAACTTTGTTTTTTATTTTAGTTTTATTTATTTAAGTGTGTTTTGAATTTTTATTTTGACTTTTTTTTAAGGAAGTAGACCTACATCACTATAAACTTCCCTCTGATTGCTGATTTTGCTGCATTCCATATATGTTGTATCACTGTGCTTCTATTTTCATTTGTCTCCAGGTATCTTTTTATTTTATTTTGTTTTATTTCATAAGTGACCCACTGACTGTTTGATAGCACATTGTTTAGACTTCACATCTTTTGTGGGTTTGTAGTTTCTATATAGTTGTTTTTTATTTTCGTACTCCTGTAGTTGGAAAAATTCCTTGATATGATTTTAATCTTCTTAAATTTTTTGAATCATTTTTTGCAGTCTAGCATGAAGTCTATCCTAGAGAATGTACCATGTGCAGTTGAAATGAAAGTGTTTTCCAATTATTTTGGATGGAATGTTCTATAATATATATCTACCTATCTATCTATCTATCTAAAATCCATCTACTCTAATGCATCATTCAAGGTCAATGATATTCTGTCCATTGATGTAAGATGTCCATATCTTCTTGATATTCTGTCCATTGATATAATGTGGTATTAAAGTCCTTTATTTTTGTTGCATTGTTATTACTTTCTTATTTTTTAATTGCTAATATTTGCTTATGTATTTATATGGTCATCTACTAGGTGAAAATACATTTATAGTTGTCTTGGTTTCTTGTTTGATTACCCACCCCGTTTATCATCAGTTAATGCCTTTTATTTTTTCTTGCTCTAATCTTTTTTAAAGTCTATTTTTTTCTGAATAAGTATTGGTACCAGAGTTGTTTTTTGATTTTTTTAAAAAAAGATTTCCATTTGCATGGAATATCTTTTCTACTCCCTCTCTTTCAATCTGTGTGTATTTTTAGTTCTGAAGTAAGTCTTTTGTAGGCAGCATAGACATTTTTTAAAAATCACTTCATCTCTTTCAGGTCTTTTAACATGCAAAGTTAGTATGATTTACATTGTTTCAGAGGTCTGTTAAACTGTTCTCATTTTTAAAAATTATTTTTCCCCATTTTTTTCAAGTAATTCCCGCTAATCTGTCTTCCAGATCACTGAACCATTCCTGTGTATCATCTAATTTACTGTTGATTCTTTCTAGTGTATTTTTAATTTTATTTATTATATTCTTCATCTCTTTTTTTTTTAATTTTCTAAATATGTCAAAATATTCACTGTGTTCTACTATTCTTCTCTCAACTTAGTTGAGCTTGTTTTTGATCATTATTTTGATCTCTTTATCATGTAAATTGTTTACATCCACTTTTTTTAGTCTTTTGCAGAGGTTTTGTCTATTGTTTCATTTGAAATGTATTCCTCTGTCTCTTCATTTTGCTCAATTCTCTCTGTTTTTTTTGTGTATTAGGTAGATTGGTTTCATCTCCTGATCTTAGAGAAATGGCTTTTTCTAGGAGACACCTACATGCACCAGCAGCATGCTTCACTGTATTCACCAGAGATCTATGTTCTAAGAATGTGCTATAAATGGGCTGTGTGCACCCTTCTCTTGTGGCAAGAATAATCACTGTGGATGTACTACAGGTGTAGCTGACTCTTAGCCAGGTAGGCTGAAGGCCTTATCTCATATGGTGGCTGTGGGCCTATCTGCCATTCAGACCAGGTCTCCATGTGACTATCCATGCAATCTAGTTGTGTGCCACTGCTTCAAGACAACTGGTGTGTTTTGGGGGGGGCGGTTAAGCCCCCGTTTCTAATAAACTTCTAATAGGCAGTAGTACAAGTTTCTCATCATAGCTTCTGACAGCATCCATATCTGCAGGGAGGAAATCAGTTGCCTCCTGCCTCTCTGGGAGGCTGTCCAAAATCAGCAAGTGGGTCTGACCCAGGCTCCTTTTAAGTTATTGCCTCTGTGCTGGAACTTAGTGTTGTGAGATTTGTGCATACTCTTTCAGAGTGGAAGCTGTTTCCAATTGCCCTCTGGCTCTCCTGAATGTAACCTTCACTGATTTTCAAATCTGAATGTTCTGGGACTTATCTTCCAGCAACAGAATCCCAGAATGCGAACTCCGATGTGAGGCTTGGATCCCTTGCTCTTCAAGTAAGACCACTACAGTTATAATATCTCTAACATATTTGGAACTTTGGAGTATGGATCATGATTATACTGCATTTTTGCCACTCTACCTGTCTTGCTGTGGTTCCTTGTTTATATCTTTAGTTTTGGAAAATATTTCCTACTTGTCTTCAAGTTGTTCTCATAGATAGTTGCTCTATAAATAGTAATGATGTTCAATTCACTCAGTAATGTCTGACTCTTTGCAACCTCATAGACTGCAGCATGCCGAGCTTCCTTGTCCTTCACTATCTCCCAGGGTTTGCTCAAACTCAAGTCCATTGAGTCAATGATTCAATCCAACCATCTCATCCTCTTTGAAACGTTGTGAGGTGTTTTATACTGATTCAATCTCCAGATTCATTATTAGTCTATTCAAATTTTCTATATCTTCATTATTCAGCCTTGGTAGTGAGAGGGTAACAGGCAGGAAGGCTAGGGTTCCCCAAGTGGAGGAAATAGACTGCAAGTGTCAGATTTTTTTTTTCCCTTCCCTATACAAGATTAAAAGGCGAAGGCAATGGCAGCCCACTCCAGTACTATTGCCTGGAAAATCCCATGGATGAAGGAGCCTGGTAGGCTGCAGTCCATGAAGTCGCTAAGAGTTGGACAGGACTGAGTGACTTCCCTTTCACTTTTCACTTTCATGCATGGGAGAAGGAAATGGCAACCCACTCCACTGGTCTTGCCTGCAGAATCCCAGGGATGGGGGAGCCTGGTGGGCTGCTGTCTATGGGGTCGCACAGAGTTGGACACGACTGAAGTGACTTAGCAGCAGATACAAAATTAAAAGGAGGTTTCTTGTAAAACTCTGTGTTGCCATGATGACACCTGGTTCCACCTGAAGTTAAGTTTTCTCAAACCTTGAGCTGACTAATGCATTCTTCTTATGGAAATGTTTTTCTTAAGCTATGTTAATGAAATATGTATTTACCTTAGAATTTGCCTTTCTTCAAGATTCATGTCAATTGTTTAATGGCCCTGATGACTCAGCTTGCGCCAACATAACCTCAAAATGCATGTTGTGGGTGAGGGGCCTGGTGACACTCTGAGTTTTGAGACATTTCCTTTCTCTAATTAGCAGCTTGCTAATAGGTATATAACTTCTTGCTAAAAACTAGCAAGGAGACACTTTCTGCCGTCTTCTGTTGTGTATGTCAGAAGCTTTCTTTATCTCTTTTACACTTTAATAAGACTTTATTACACAAAAGCTCTGAGTGATCAAACCTCATCACTGACCCCATATCGAATTCCTCTTCTCTAGAGGCCAAGAATCCCTGCATTGTTTATGGCTCATAGCAACAACCTTTCAGTAGATAATATAAATATAAGATTTTTTCCATTTCTTCTAGTGTATTTATTTTTATATGGCAAGTGTTGAATTAATCATATTTCTCAGTTTGTTACACTTATTACCATTGATCCATGAAAGATTCCTGTTTTGTTTTTATTTACTTATCTATTTATTTCTCTCTTTTATCCCCATTACCAACTCCCATATCTATTTTCCATATGGTAAGGGCTGTATTAGTCATATATCTCAGTTGGTGACAGTATTATCGCTGGTCCATGAAAGATTTGTATTTTGTTTTTGTTTATTTGCATATCTATTTATTTCTCTCTTTTCTCCCCATTTCCAACTCCCATTCCATCTTTTAACCATCCCATCCAGCAAGTGCTTATTTGATTTCTGAATCTCTAATAATCTCTGCTCTAAAGTCACCTTTTAGAGAAGACTTTCCTAATTCCCTTCTCTGAAATATTAGCTCCCTGTCATTCTCCATCCTCTAACCCTGCTTATTTTCCCTTTACATAATGCAGCATCACCTAAAATTCAGTTATTTATTTTATTTAATCAAATGTAAGTTTTAAGGGTGAAAAGTCTTTATTCACACCACTGTATTCTTAGAGCCTTAGAATAGTGCTGCCTGTCAGAAACTGGATGCCCAAGCAATATTTGAAGGATGAATGTATGAGGGAATGAAAAAAGGAAACAAAGATCAGTGATAATAGGATGTTGAGAAGTCTCTGTAGATGACTCATAAATCTCTGAAGTGTTGTATGCGTTTATAATTAAACCCATGCATTATTTGTAGTTTTAATGATATGTTCTTTCAAAAAAACACTACCTACTGTGCTATGCCCTGAAGAAACCAAGGCAAATAAGAAAATTATTTCTCAGAAGGTGTTTGCAGTCTAATGTGTTAATAAATATGTAAATGGACCCTTCTAATGTGGTGTAATAAGAGCATTAATACACATATGTATTATGCACCATTATTCCTCAGGGAAGAAAGCAATGAATTTCAGACAGGCCAGAGATGAATTAATATACAAAATGACATTTGATTCATCCTTAAATAAATATCTATGGGACAATTACCATGCATCTATAGTATGCTAGGTTTCAGTGACATGGCATCAACTGTAACTGAGGTCCCAAATGAGAAATAGCTGAGCACCAAAAAAGAAACAATCACCTCCACAACAGATGAAATCAAAGTATAATTTAGGACTCATATTATTGCCAATGAAAGAGGTTATTTCTCATGCAGTTAAAAAGTTCAGCAAAAAGAACTTTTGAAAGTCACTTGGAAGGAAACATTCTCTGGAGAGAAAAAAAAAAAAAAAAAAAAAACAGACAGAAATTTCAAGCAAAATGAAATAGGCTCTGCTAAGTAATCCAACATTGCTTTAGTTCCCTGAAATGGAAAGGTAATCCTAAGAGTACACTCTGTCCTAATGGGTAGGTCATGTTGGAGCCAGCTTCTGGGATACCAAAGCCCAGAAGGTTGAATTTGTGAAGTACGTTTGGATTTCAGACAATTTAAAAAAAAGTTAAAAACAGGGACTACACCATTTCAAAATGGTATATTAAATGGTGTAAATAACAATGAGATATCACCTCACATCAGTCAGAATGGCCATCATCAAAAAACCTACAAATAAATACTGGAGAGGATGTGGAGAAAAGGGAACCCTCTTGTACTGTTGATGGGAATATGAGTTGATACAGCCAGTATGGAGAACAGTATGGAGATCTGTTCAAAGCTAGGGATAAAACTACCATATGACCCAGCAATGCCACAACTGGGTATATACCCTGAGAAAACCACAATTCTAAAAGACACATGCACCCCAGTGTTCACTGCAGCAGTATTTTAAAATAGCCAGGACATGGAAGCAGATGTCCATCAATAGATAAATGGATTAAGAAGTTGTGATACATATATACAATGGAATATTACTCAGCCATAAAATGGAACAAATTTGAGTCATTTGAACTGAGGTGAAGGAAACTACAGCCTGTTATACGGAGTGAAGTAAATCAGGAAGAGAAAAACAAATATTGTATATTAATGCATATATATGGAATCTAGAAAAATGGTATGATGAACCTACTTGCAGGTCAGTAATAGACACAGACATAGCGAATGGACTTGTGGACACAGCGGGAGAAGGAGAGGGTGGGACGAATTGAGAGAGTAGCATTGAAATAGATAATTACCATGTTTAAAATAGATAGCTAGTGGGATTGTGCTATATAACACAGGGAGCTCAGCCCTGTGCTATTAATATTTGATGACCTAGAATGGTGGGATGGGGGGAGTGAGTGGGAGGGAGATTCAAGAAGGAGGAAATGTATATATACTTATGGCTGATTCACATTGTTGTATGGCAGAAACCAATACATTATAAAGCAAATATCCTCCAATTAAAAATAAATTTAAAAAAATGAAAAACATGGTGTGAATATAAGTCTCCTAGCTACCTTTGAATGACTTTACTTGCTTTCAAAATCTATAATTCTTAGGAGCATTATTCTTTATGCCACAACCACCAGTATAAGTTACAATAGTAAATGCTCCAAAGGCAGGCATTAACTTGGCATGGAGCTACTTCTCAAATTGGGTAACCCTATATAACACTCTGTAGAGTGAGGCACTTCAGATATTTATAGTAGAAAACCAGAGGTGGTTTATAAAGTATTTTGTTTCAAAGTTTAAAATTATCATGGTTTTACATTAATTATAACAAATAAAATTAATAGTATTAATCCAATTAAACTAGACTGACCTGGTTGCTTAATCTCAGCCTCTTACTACACCCTATCATAAGCAAACTACAGCCATTCTTGTCTTCGAGACTTTGCTCCCCTCCAGCTCTCTTGCCTAGAGTGCCATTTATCTCTTCTGTGCCTGTTGTTCTTGTTGTTCAGTTGCCCAGTCTTGTTGGACTCTTTGTGACCCATGGACTGCAGCACACCAGGCCTCTCTGTCCCTCACCATCTTCCAGATTTTGCCAAAATTCATGTTCTATCCAGCCATCTCATTCTCTGACACCTTTTCTCCTACTGTTTTCATTTTTTCCCAGCATCAGGGACTTTCCCAATAATTCGTTTGTTTCAGACAAGCAAAATACTGGAGCTTCAACATTAACCCTTCCAGTGAATATTCAAGGTTGATCTCTTTTAAGATTGATTGGTTTGATTTCTTTGCTGTCCATCGGACTTTCAGGAGTCTTCTCCAGCACCACAGTTTGAAGGCATAAATTCTTTGGCATTCTGTCTTCTTTATGGTACAGCTCTCACAACTATATGTGACCACAGGAAAGACCTTGACTATACAGGCCTTTGTTGGCAGAGTAATGTTTCTGCTTTTCAGCACACTGTCTAGGTTTTTCATCACTTTCCTGCCAAGAAACAATCATCTGATATCATGGCTACAGTCACAGTCTGCAGTGATTTTGGAGCCCGAGAAGAGGAAATCTGTCACTGCTTCCACCATTTCTCCTTCTATTTACCATGAAGTAATGGGGCTGGATGTCAAAATCTTATTTTTTTTTAATTTTTAAAAATATTTAGTCCTCAGCCAGCTCTTTCACTCTCCTCTCTCACCCTCATCAAGAAGCTCTTTAGTTCCTCCTCACTTTCTGCCATTAGAGTGGTATCATCCACATAGCTGAGACTGTTGATATTTCTTCTGCCTATCTTGGTTCCATCTTGTAACTCATTCAGGCCAGCATTTCTCATTATATGCTCAGAGTATAGGTTAAACAAAAATGGTGATAGCAGACAGCCTTGTAGTATGCCTTTCTTAATCTTGAATCAATCAGTTGTTCCATACCAGGTTCTAACTGTTGATTCTTGACTTGCCTACAGGTTTCTCAGGAAACAGGTAAGATGGTCTGGTATTCCAATCTCTCTAAGAGATTTCCACAGTTTGTCATGATCCACACAGTCAAAGGCTTTAGTGTAGTCAATGAAAGATAGATGTCTTTCTGAAATTCCCTAGCTTTTTCTATAATCCAGCAGATGTTGGCAATTTGGTCTCTAGTTCCTCTTCCTTTTATAAACCAAGCTTGGACATCTGGAAGTTCATGGTTTGTATAATGCTTAAACCTAGCATGCAAGATTCTGAGCATGTCCTTACTAGCATGGGAGATGACTGCAATTGTCCAAGGGTTAGCACATTCTTTGGTACTGCCTTTCTTGGGGATTGGCATGAAGATTGAACTTTTCTCATCCTGTGACCACTGCTCTATCTTCCAGATTTACTGACATAATGAATGCAAAACCTTGATGGCATTATCCTTTAGGGATTTGAATAGTTCTGCTGGAATTTCATTGCATCCACTAGCTTTATTAACAGCAGTGCTTCTTAAAGCCCACTTAACTTTGATTATGATTAACATTTTAGGAATATAATGAAACTTCCTTAACCTTACAAAAGATATCTACAAGTACCTAAAGCTAATATACCACTGAAATATAGAATGACTTCCCCTCACATTTAGAAGTAATTCAAGGATATCCTCTTTCACCACTTTTCTTAAAATTTGTTCTAGAGGTTGTAACAAGTACAATAAAACAAGAAAAATAAATAAATAAAATATATACCGAGGCATAGCTGACACCAAGTTCCTGGAAAACAACAGCAGCAAACGTCTCATTGTTTAGTTTACTTGCTGTTTGGAGAACAGACATTCTATAGCTGGAGAAGATGGTAAACAGTAAAACCTGGATTTTTTCAGATAGCTTGAGAAATATGTTCTGATATTATATCAGAGCTTTTCCCAGCTAACTTGAAGTCATGCTCACAAACATTTCCTGCCATAGTCATGGTGACAGAGAGCCAGGCAATGCAATGATGAATCAAATATTTTACTGGCAAATTTGATAGCAAGAAGACTAGTTAGGAAGCTATATACTCCTGATCAAAAACATTGTAAACAAGAGGGAACTTTGAAGGATCAAAGGAGAACACAATGGAATGTGTGGAAGGCAGGATAAAGCACTTTGCACACACCCCAGATGTGGTCACTGTACCCCTCCCTGGCCTGAATAAGTAAGTGTGCCTCAATCAGCCCCTGCATTTGCTCCCTCTCACCTGGGTGTGGAACAGATTCCTGAGGGTGGAACAATGCAGAGTTGGGGCCAAAACCAAAACTGAGCCCCAGGGACAGTGCAACTAAGGAAGAGGAACAGAAATCTCTTCATGTAGCTACGCAAGCCACAGGTTAAATCCCAGCAATCATCTTGGTAAATCACGTGTCTGTGGAATATCTAAATAGACAATGAGTATTCACACAACTGAGACTGGTCTAACTTTAGCAGCAGTGAAATTTGGAGGCAAGTACATGTGAGTGTTGGACAAGGTCAAAATCTGACCTGACACCACAGTTCCCAGAGCAGGACCAGAAACTTGCCTAGAGGTATCAAAGGACCTCCTGGGAAGGCAGAGGTAGGCTGTGGCTCACTGTGAGAACAAGGACAGTGATAAAGGCGGCCCCAAGAAAATATCCTTCCTACTATTATTTTTTTGTTTGTTTTATTTTTTCAGTTGGTGGTGGTGATTTTTATTATTTTTTATTTTCAAAAATATTTTAAAATATTTTAAAATTTCTATTTCTATTTATTTTTGCTTTGTTGTTTTTTCTTGTTTTTCTACTTTTTTTGATCATTTTCTTGTGTCTGTTCTATTTTCCTTTCTTTTCTTAAAATTTGCTACTTTTGCTTTGTTTTTCTTTTCCTTTTTTGTTAGTTTAGTCCTTATTGATTTTTTCAGCTTTTAGTTCTTTGTTCTCTTGCTTTTAGTTTTATGTCTGCTTCTTTGTTTTTGTTTGATTTTGTTGTATCATTTGTCTTGGGCTTGGTTTTTCTTTTTTTCTTTCTTCTTTTTGTTGTGTGTGAATTGTTATTGCTGTTTGTTTTCATCTTGGGTTTCACCATGTTGCTTTCCTTTCCTTGTCATTTTCTGTTTTCCCCTTTGTTCTCTGGACATGCTTTGCAGCTTATGGGCTGTTGGTTCCTTGGTCAGGGGATGGGCTTAGTTCTCTGGGGTGAGACTAATGAGTCCAGGATGCTGGACTTACCAGAGAACTTCTGAGCCCAGGAAGTATTAATTGGCATGCACTTTTGTGGAGATATCCATCTCAACAACAATATCTAGGCCTACTCAACTGCCTGTGGGCTTCAGTGCTTGACACCTCATGCCAAACAACAGGAAGAAAGGAATACAGGCCCATCTATCCATAGGCCAGCTCCCTAAAGTGGCACTAAGCTCATAGACTCTCAAACCCACCACAGTACAGTCCTGCCCTTTAGAGGAGGAAGATTCAGACCCATAACACAGAGTGCAAGCAGCAGTCCCTCTCAACAGGAAGCCTACACAAGCCCCCATGCCAGTCTCACCAATCTGAAGGCAGACAACAAAAACAAGAGGAACTATCACCCTGTGGCCTGTAGAAAGCAGACCATAAACACAGTAAGTTAGACAAAATAAGATGACAGAAAAATATATTGCAGATGAAGTAGCAAGGTACAAATCCACAAGGCCAAATAAGTGAGGAGGAAATAGGCAATGTACCCGAGAAAGAATTCCCGAGAAAGTAATGATTGCAAAAATGACCCAAGATCTCAGAAACAGAATGGACGCATGAATCAAGAAAAACAGGAAAATTTTAAGAAGGAAAGAGAAGAAAGAAAGAAAAAGAATCAGTGAGGAACCACACAAATTAAATGAAAAATAAACTAGAAGGAATCAATAGCAGAATAACTGAGGCAGAAGAACAAATTGGTGATCTAGAAGATAGAAAGGTAGAAATAATTGCCATAGTGCAGAAAAAAAGAATGAAAAGAAATGAAGCCAATATCAGAGGTCTCTGGGACATTAAACACATTAACATTCAAATTATAGGGGTCAAGAAGAAGAAGAGAAGAGAAAAGGCCTGAGAAGATATTTGAAGACATTATAGTCAAAAACTTCCCTACTATGGGAAAGCAAATAGTAAAAATGTCCAGGAAGCTGAGGGAGTCCCCTACAGGAGAAACCCAAGGAGAAACATAATGAGAGACATATTGATCAAACTAACACACACACACACAATATTAAAAGCAGAAAGGGAAAAGTGACAAATGAAGTACAAGGAAATGCCCATAACATTATCAGCTGATTATTCAACAGAAACTTTGTAGGCCAGTAGGGAGTGGAAAGTTACACTTAAAGTACTGAAAGGGAAAACCTTACAACCAAGATTATTCTAAAAGACAAGAATCTCTTTCAGATTCAATGTAGAAACCAAAAGCTTTACAGACAAGCAAAAGCTAAGAGCATTTGGAACCACCAAACAGGCTTTCTAACAAATTCTAAGGGAACTTCTTTAGGTGGAAAACATAACAAAAGGAAATGACCCAGAAAAAGTAAACCCGAAATAATGAAGAAACTGGTAATAGTTCCTTGTACAGCAAGGAGATCAATCTGGTCAATCTTGAGGGAAATCAACCCTGAATACTCATTGGAAGGACTGATGTTGAAACTGAAGCTTCAGTATTTTGGTCACCTGATGTGAACAGATGATTCATTGGAAAAATCCCTAATGCTGGGAAAGACTGAGAGCAGAAGGAGAAGAGGGCACCAGAGTATGAGACGGTTGGGTGGCATTGCCAATGCAATGGGCAAAAACTTGGCCAAACTTCAGGAGATGGTGAGGGACAGAGAGGCCTGGCATGCTTCAGTCCATGAGGTGGCAAAGAGTCAGACATGACTGGGTAACCGAACAACAACAACAACTATAAGAACATGCATGCTAAGTCACTCCAGTAGTCATTTACTGATGTGAGAGTTGGACCATAAAGAAGGATGAGTACCAAAGAATTGATGCTTTTGAACTGTGGTGCTTGGACAGCAGGTAGATCAAACCAGTCAATCTTAAAGGAAATCAACTCTGAGTATTCATTGGAATTGACTGATGCTGAAGCTGAGGCTTCAATACTTTGGCTACCTGATGTGAAGAGCCAATTCATTGGAAAAGAACCTGATGCTACAAAAGATTGAGGGCAAGAGGAGAAGTGTGTGATAGAGGATGAGATGGCTAGATGGTATCATTGACTCAAAGGACATGAGTTTGAGCAAACGCCAGGAGATAGTAAAGTACATGGAAGCCTGGTGTGCTACAGTCCGTGGGGTCACAAAAAATTGGACATGACTGAGCAATGGAACAACAACAACTGATGAATTAAAGATCTCATAAACAGATGGATAGATATAGCATGTTGTTGGCTTAGAATTCCTTGGAGAAGGAAATGGCAACCCACTCCAGTATTCTTGCCTGGAGAATCCCATGGACAGAGGAGCTTGGTGGGCTACAGTCCACGGGTCACAAAGAGTTGGACACGACTGAGTGACTTCACTTCACTTTGGCTTAGAATAATCAATATTGTGAAAATAACTGTATTCCCCAAAGCAATCTATAGATTCAATGCAATTCCATTAAATTACCAGTGGCATTTTTCAAAGAATTAGAAAAAACAATTCCAATTTGTATGGAAACACAAAAGACCTTGAATACCCAAATAAATGTTGAGAAAGAAAAAGAGTCAGTAATCAACCTTCCTGACTTCAGATTATACTACAAAACTACAATAATCAAGATATTAATATATGGTGCTGGCACAGAAACAGATCAGTGGAACAGGACAGTAAGCCCAGACATAAACCCATGCACATGTGGTCACCTAATCTATGGCAAATAAAACAAAAATATACAATGAATAAAAGACAGTCTCTGAAATAAGTGGTGCTGGGAAAACCAGACAACTCCATGTGAAAGAATGAAATTAGAACACTCTCTAACACCAGGTCTCCCTGGTGGCTCAGATGGTAAAGAATCTGCCTGTAGTGCTGGAGACCTGGGTTCGATCCTTGAGTTAGGAAGATCCCCTGGAGAAGGGAATGACTAGGAACTCCAGTATTCTTGCCTGGAAAATTCCATGGACAGAGGAGCCTGGCAGGCTACAGTCCTTGGGGTTGAAAGAGTTGGACACAATTAAGCGACTTTCATTTTACTTCACTTCTAACACCATACACAAAAATGTACTAAAAATGGATTAAAGACCTAAATGTAAGGCCAGACATTATAAAAGTCTTAGAGGAAAATATAGGCAGAACACTCTTGAAAGAAATCTCAGCAAGCTCTTTTTTGACTCACTTCTAGAGAAATGAAAATAAAGACAAAAATAAACCAATGGAAACTAATTAAACTTAAAAGCATTTTCACATCAAAGAAAACCATAAATAAGACAAAATGACAACTCTAAGAATGGGAGAAAATATTTGCAAATGAAGGAATTGACAAAGGTTAATCTCCACAATATACATAAACAGCTCATGCTGCTCAATATCAACATGGGCGCATATAAGGCACTGAAAAAAATTTTTAAATTATACCTATACAATTATGGATTTGAAATCAGTAAAATTTAGTTTTCCTCAACATGATAAATGGAAAAAATTAAGAAACAGCACATGACCTCTCCTGCCTACTACCATCCTTGTTGTTTAGTCACTAAGTCATGTCCAACTCTTGCAACCCCATGGACCTTTGTGCAGGTGATTTCCCAGGCATGAATACTGGGGCGGGTTGTCATTTCCTTTTCCAGGGTATCTTCTTGACCCAGGTATCAAACCCACATCTCCTTCATTGCAGGTGGATTCTTTACTGCTCACTCACCAATGAAGCCCTTACCACCATTTCACTCTTGTGTAAAATCAAGAGGCAACTATTTTGAGAATACTATGTGTAGCTGAGGAATTCTAAATCACAGATTCTAAGAAAGCATCTAAGCATCTGCCTTGCTGGCTCCTGCCCTTCCAAATTTGATTTTAATTTACAAATCAATGAAATGAGAGCCAGAAATGTGACTTGACCAAAATTACTCTGCTGTTTATTGGCAGAGTTTAGAGTTTAGCCTGAACTCCAGACTCCTAACTCCTAGTTCCATGTACTTTTATGATGAAAAGACAGCAACTCATGCAGAGTCAACACTCAAAGACAATTTTCAGGGAAGACATGAAGTGGGGGCAGAGGGGTGGACAGGGATAGAAATAGCCTTGTTCATGAAATCTGGGATAAGAGTACTGAGAGCTTTTTCCCGAAAGTTTGAAAGAGAACAGTTTAAGGCAAATTAATAAAGTGATATTTTACACAGCAAATAGTAATTTTAGGCAATTGTTATCCCAAGTAGTATAGAGTAGAAATATAAATAAAATCCAAAAAGATTTAGGAAAAGTCACAGAAAATAAATCAATACCATGCTATTATTAAGGGAAGCTGCTGCTGCTGCTAAGTCGCTTCAGTCGTGTCCAATTCTGTGCGACCCCATAGAAGGCAACCCACCAGGCTCCCCCATCCCTCTCCAGGCAAGAACACTGGAGTGGATTGCCATTTCCTTTTCCAATGCATGAAAGTGAAAAGTGAAAGTGAAGTCGCTCAGTCCTGTCCGACTCTTTGCGACGCCATGGACTATAGCCTACTAGGCTCCTCCGTCCATGGGATTTTCCAGGCAAGAGTACTGGAGTGGGTTGCCATTGCCTTCTCTGGGTAAGGGAATCTAGGAAGGGAATAGGATATGGTGCAAATAATAGTGGACTATAGATTCCTGAGTTCTAGGCCTGAGTTCTGGCCATTTTTTTATTGAACCACCTTGGGACTTTAAGCAAAACTTTCTTTATCTGTGCCTAAATTTTCTATCTGTCAAATGGAGGAATTAAGCTAGGACATAATTTATTAATATGTGTTTTTAGAACATCAGGTCCATGAAATTATCTGAAAAAGGAGTTTTCATAGCCAAATGATTTGAACTAATGTGAAATATTTTGTCTCTTAAGGTTAACAACACATATTAGAGTGTTAAGGACACTTGGAAATCCTAATGTATACAACACTGCTAAACTTTATTTCCTGGAGGAGGAAATGGCAATCCATGCTAGTATTCTTGCCTGGAGAATAGCATGGACAGAGGAGCCTGGTGGGCTACAATCCATAGGGTTGCAAACAGTCTGAAACAGCTCAGCAACTGAGCACAGACTTTATTTCACCCAATATATTTCAAACTTATCTAACCACAGAATCCATTTTTCTTAGAATACTTAATACCTTATAGGAATACCATTTCATGAAACCTCCTTTCTGAGAACTGCATTCTTCCATTGAGAACCCTGATGTTGGTAAGGCAGGCCTGGCATGCATTCTACAGTATGGTTTTTTTAATATACAATGGGTAACAAGAATATGTGTTAGGGGAATTATGCACACATATATGTACACATATACACACATCTAATGTGCACACGTGCATACACAGAAACATATACATGTCAAATATCTTCCAAATCCCCTTCAGAATTTACTCCCAGAGAGGATGACCAGAATGAATTTCATTTCTAGGCTGTTGTGCTTAATGGGTTCAGCCAACAGGAGGCACCCTCAAATAACTGGATAAAAAACACTGAGGTCAGGACTATTATTCCTTTGGCTTCTTCTGTGAGAACTTGCCTTGGGCTGCTTGAGTCTCTCAATTGAAAAACTGCTTATTTCAAGGTGGCCAACTCTAAAGAACTGTCTCTTCCTTCAGATTCTAGCAATTGCTCCCTCCCTTAGTCCTCCCCTAGGGGTGACAGCTCAAGGGCTACTATCTTGGCATACTGTCCTAATCTTTGTTGTTCATCTACATCTACCGTTTTGTAAATAGCTTCTCTGTAAAAACATCTGGCTCAAAGTATCCTATACTGAGTGTGCTATCTGATTCTAATTGGGACCCTAACTAATCCACTGTTTTCAACAGCTTGAGTTTTAGAGTCATGTGGGTCTTGGAGGCATACGTAGTGGAGATCAACGGGCTTGGAGCCCAGGAAAAGGACAGGAACTAGAGCTAGAGATTTGGGATTCATTGGTTATAAGAGGAAGGGAAAGCTGCGGCAGTGGAAATAATTGCCCAGTAAGAGTACAGAGTGAAAGGAAGACATAAGGAAGAAAAGAGCCGGCAAGGAGGAAATATGCTCACACTCTCACCTCTTGGAAAGCCAAATTATTAAACAAATGCAAAAGATTATTTAATGATCAAATAGCCAGACAATTAAGAGGTAGATAAATTTGAGGAATATTTTATCAAGACCATCTCTACCTATTAGAAGCACTTCTTCTAGTGACTTGAGTTTGGAATTCCTTCAGATTCTAGTGGTGCTTGGACTTCCCTGGATACACACTAACACCCTGTCTTTCTGTGTCCATAATTATAGACTCTCTTCCTGATTCATGCATTCTCCCTTCTAATAGTGGCACAACTAATAAAATTATAATTAAGTCATTCTTTCTGTTTCAGGCAGAGAAATATGCTTTTTCTTGACAGCAAATTTTCATTTTATTGAGAATTTTTTGAGGTCTAGGATTATCTTATTGCCCTGTGTATCTCACAAAATATATCACTGCAGTGTTCCCAGCAAAACCAAATACCAGTGGAGACCTCAGTTCCCAGTCTTGCCATTATGGGCAAAGTATTCTAGCCCATAGGAACTTAATGATAAGTTTATAAGAAGGTGCAAACTGGAATCATGAAAGATCCTTAGATTACCAATCAGGAAATCTGAGTTCTAGATCCATAAATGAACTAAATTTCAGTGTGATATTTGGCCTTACATGTCTCTTCTATAACATGAGATAATTGTACTAAATCAATATTTTTTAAAGTGTGTTCCTTGGAGCCCAAGAGAACTACTTCAGACAGCACTTCAGGAAGCAAAGGGAGACTGGAAAAAAGTGGGCTCTGGATCAGTTTCCCCAGTTTTCCAGAGAAGCTCTGTTTTTCTCTCATAATCTCTGACTCCATGTAAGATTTCATTTGAAACAAATACTTCATTGTAAAACCAACTAACCGGTTGACCACCACCATCACTAATGACTTAAAGAAAACCAGCCTAAATTATTAACATCTTTTATATCACTTCCAGTGCTGATAGTTTAAAGTTTATAGATGAAGGCATAGAGGGGAGTGTCCTATCTAAAGAGGATTGCTTTGGGAGATCCTCCTTCTTGTTCCTAGGCATGGTCATTAGGTAGGCAGAGGAAGGCTATAGCTGATCGAGCTCAGCCTCCTGGTTCTGGTGTTGTTTTAGTCTGTTTTAATTCCTGATAGCCAGCTTTGTGATGGCAGAAAGGGGAAGCCTAGAGATTATTATGATCTGTTTTTTTTTTTTTTTTTTTTTTTGTATCCTTCCCAGTGTGCAATATTCTGGACTACCTGGAAGGAGGTTACTGTTTACATAAGATGGGTTAGGCTTCAAAATTGGAAAGCAACCAAACTTGAAATGTTTCTGTCACCAAATTCTTCATTCAGATCTTTTTATTTCCATCTTTATTCATTCTTCTGTTAATTTTGTGGTTGGAACAAGTCTAAGTATAAATGAAATCTCCCCCAGCTGGTCATTATCTCTAGACAGATCCCAAAGTACTGGGAACTGTGTTGTTGTCACCACTTGCTTTACATCTGGAATTTCAAAAGAGGAATTTCAAAAAGACAATTATTGGCCTATGCCTTCTAACAAAAATCCTGATGCTGCGGTGGGTGGAGATTGAAGATGATGGAGATAGAATTCTCTCTTCATTTTAGCAAGGAAGTGGGTGCAGGAAGGATGAGCCTCCACAGAAGACGTGAATTGGTTGGCAGGAACGTGATTTGCAAGGCCAGAAAGGGAAAGGCACTAAATGAGAACCCTCATAATTTAAATTCCAGCTGACTCCATAGGAACTTTGCTAAGGAAAAGGAACTTTGAGCTCAAAATGCTGAGAAAAGCTGGAAAAACAATCAGAAATCATGATGTCAGAGGATACAAGAAGTCATTCTTCTGTCAGGATTTCTGTGTCTTCTCATATTTACTCATTGCTTCTAAACATTCATTTCTGAGAGGCTTGGGGAGAAAGGACTAGGGATCAATACTGAAATCACCTTGGATTCTATAATATCAATTTTCTTTTTTTTAATTTAAAATTATTTATTTTATTTGAAGGCTAATTACTTTACAATATTGTATTGGTTCTGCTACACATCAACATTAATCTGCCACGGGTGTATACGTGTTCCCCATCCTGAACCCCCATCCAACCTCCCTCTTCATACCATCCCTCCAGGTCATCCCTGTGCACCAGCCCCAAGATCAGGTATCGAACCTGGACTGGCAATTTGTTTCTTGTATGATATTATACATGTTTCAGTGCCATTCCCCCAAATCGTCCACCCTCTCCCTCTCCCACAGAGTCCAAAAGACTGTTCTATACATCTGTGTCTCTTTTTCTGTATTGCATACAGGGTTATTGTTACCATATTTCTAAATTCCATATATATGCGTTAGTATACTGTATTGGTGTTTTTCTTTCTGGCTTACTTCACTCTGTATAATAGGCTCCACTTTCATCCACCTCATTAGAACTGATTCAAATGTATTCTTCTTAATGGCTGAGTAATACTCCATTGTGTATATGTACCACTGCTTTCTTATCTATTCATCTACTGATGGACATCTAGGTTGCTTCCATGTCCTGGCTATTGTAAACAGTGCTGCATTGAATATTGGGGTACACGTGTCTCTTTCAATCCTGGTTTCCTCAGTGTGTATGCCCAGCAGTGGGATTGCTGGGTCATAAGGCAGTTCTATTTCCAGTTTTTTAAGGAATCTCCACACTGTTCTCCATAGTGGCTGTACTATTTTGCATTCCCACCAACAGTGTAAGAGGGTTCCCTTTTCTCCACAGCCTCTCCAGCATTTATTGCTTGTAGACTTTTGGATAGCAGACATTCTGACTGGCATGAAACGGTACCTCATTTTGGTTTTGATTTGCATTTCTCTGATAATGAGTTGAGCATCTTTTCATGTGTTTGTTAGCCATCTGTATGTCTTCTTTGGAGAAATGTCTGCTTAGTTCTTTGGCCCATTTTTTGATTGGGTCATTTATTTTTCTGGAATTGAACTGCAGGAGTTGCTTGTATATTTTTGAGATTAGTTCTTTGTCAGTTGCTTCATTTGCTATTATTTTCTCCCATTCTGAAGGCTGTCTTTTCACCTTGCTTATAGTTTCCTTTGTTGTGCAGAAGCTTTTAAGTTTAATTAGGTCCCATTTGTTTATTTTTGCTTTTATTTCCAATATTCTGGGAGGTGGGTCATAGAGGATCCTGCTGTGATGTATGTCGGAGAGTGTTTTGCCTATGTTCTCCTCTAAGAGTTTTATAGTTTCTGGTCTTACATTTAGATCTTTAATCCATTTTGAGTTTATTTTTGTGTATGGAATTAGAAAGTGTTCTAACTTCATTCTTTTACAAGTGGTTGACCAGTTTTCCAAGCACCACTTGTTAAGGAGATTGTCTTTTCTCCATTGTATATTCTTGCCTCCTTTGTCAAAGATAAGGTGTACACAGGTGTGTGGATTTATCTCTGGGCTTTCTATTTTGTTCCATTGATCTATATTTCTGTCTTTGTGCCAGTACCATACTGTCTTGATGACTGTGGCTTTGTAGTAGACCCTGAAGTCAGACGCGTTGACTCCTCCAGTTCCATTCTTCTTTCTCAAGATTGCTTTGGCTATTCAAGGTTTTTTGTATTTTCATAAAAATTGTGAAATTATTTGTTCTAGCTCTGTGAAAAATACCGTTGATAGCTTGATAGGGATTGCATTGAATCTATAGATTGCTTTGGGTAGTATACTCATTTTCACGCTATTGATTCTTCCAATCCATGAACACTGTATATTTCTCCATCTATTAGTGTCCTCTTTGATTTCTTTCACCAGTGTTTTATAGTTTTCTATATATAGGTCTTTAGTTTCTTTAGGTAGATATATTCCTAAGTATTTTATTCTTTTCATTGCAATGGTGAATGGAATTGTTTCCTTAATTTTTCTATTTTCTCATTATTAGTGTATAGGAATGCAAAGGATTTCTGTGTGTTTATTTTATATCCTGCAACTTTACTATATTCATTCATTAACACTAGTAATTTTCTGGTGGAGTCTTTAGGGTTTTCTATGTAGAGGATCATGTCATCTGAAAACAGTGTGAGTTTTAATTCTTCTTTTCCAATTTGGATTCCATTTATTTATTTTTCTACTCTGATTGCTGTGGCCAAACTTCCAAAACTATGTTGAATAGGAGTCATAAGGGTGGGCACCCTTGTCTTATTCCTGACTTTAGAGGAAATGCTTTCAATTTTTCTCCATTGAGGATAATGTTTGTTGTGGGTTTGTCATATATAGCTTTTATTATGTTGAGGTATGTTCCTTCTCTTTCTGTTTTCTGGAGAATTTTTTATCATAAATCGATGTTGAATTTTGTCAAAGGCTTTCTCTGCATCTATTGAGATAATCATATGGCTTTTATTTTTCAATTTGTTAATGTGGTGTATTACATTGATTGATTTGTGGATATTGAAGAATACTTGCATCCCTGGGATAAAGCCCACTTGGTCATCGTGTATGATCTTTTAAATGTGTTGTTGGAGTCTGATTGCTAGAATTTTGTTAAGGATTTTTGCATCTATGTTCATTAGTGATATTGGTCTGTGGTTTTCTTTTTTGTGGCATCTTTGTCAGCTTTTGATATTAGGGTGATGGTGGCTTCATAGAATGAGTTTGGAAGTTTACCTTCCTCTGAAATTTTCTGGAAGAGTTGAGTAGGATAGGTGTTAGCTCTTCTCTAAATTTTTGGTAGAATTCAACTGTGAAAGCCCAAAAGCTATGGACTTTTGTTTGCTGGAAGATTTCTGATTACAGTTTCAATTTCTGTGCTTGTGATTGGTCTGTTAAGATTTTCTATTTCTTCCTGGTCCAGTTTTGGAAAGTTGTACTTTTCTAAGAATTTGTCCATTTCTTCCAAGTTGTCCATTTCATTGGCATATAATTGCTAATAGTAGTCTCTTGTGATCCTTTGTATTTCTGTGTTGTCAGTTGTGATCTCTCCTTTTTCATTTCTGATTTTATTGATTTGATTTTTCTCCCTTTGTTTCTTGATGAGTCTGGCTAATGGTTTGTCAATTCTATTTATCCTCTCAAAAAACTAGCTTTTGGCTTTGTTGATTTTTGCTATGGTCTCTTTTGTTTCTTTTGCATTTATTTCTGCTCTAAGTTTTAAGATTTCTTTCCTTCTACTAACCCTGGGGTTCTTCATTTCTTCCTTTTCTAGTTGCTTTAGGTGTAGGGTTAGGTTATTTCTTTGACTGTTTTCTTGTTTCTTGAGGTATGCATGTATTGCTATGAACTTTCCCCTTAGCACTGCTTTTACAGTATCCAACAGGTTTTGGGTTGTTGTGTTTTCATTTTCATTTGTTTCTATGCATATTTTGATTTCTTTTTTGATTTATTCTGTGATTTGTTGGTTATTCAGCAGCGTGTTGTTCAGCCTCCATATGTTGGAATTTTTAATAGTTTTTCTCCTGAAATTGAGATCTAATCTTACTGAATTGTGGTGAGAAAAGATGCTTAGAATGATTTCTTTTTTTTTTTTTTTTTAATTTACCAAGGCTAGATTTATGGCCCAGGATGTGATCTATCCTGGAGAAGGTTCTATGTGCACTTGAGAAAAAAGTGAAATTCATTGTTTTGGGGTAAAATGTCCAATAGATATCATTTAGGTTTAACTGGTCTATTGTATCATTTAAAGTTTGTGTTTCCTTGTTAATTTTCTGTTTAGTTGATCTATCCATAGGTGTTAGTGGGATATTAAAGTCTCCCACTATTATTGTGTTATTATTAATTTCCCCTTTCATACTTGTTAGCATTTGTCTTAAACATTGTGGTGCTCCTATGTTGGTTGCATATATGTTTATAATTGTTATATCTTCTTCTTGGATTGATATTTTGATCATTATGTACTGTCCTTGTCTCTTTTCACAGCCTTTGTTTTAAAGTTTATTTCATCTGATATGACTATTGCTACTCCTGCTTTCTTTTGGTCTCTATTTGCATAATATCTTTTTCCAGCCCTTCACTTTCACTCTGTTTGTGTGCCCTGTTTTGAGGTGGGTCTCTTGTAGACAACATATATGGGGATCTTATTTTTGTATCCATTCAGCCAGCCTTTGCCTTTTAGTTGGGGCATTCAACCCATTTACATTTAAGGTAATTATTGATAAGTATGATCCCGTTGCCATTTACTTTATTGTTTTGGGTGCAAGTTTATACACCCTTGTTGTGTTTCCTGTCTAGAGAAGATCCTTTAGCATTTGTGGAGAGCTGGTTTGGTGGTGCTGAATTCTCTCAGCTTTGGCTTGTCTGTAAAGCTTTTGATTTCTCCTTCATATTTGAATGAGATCCTTGTTGGGTACAGTAATCTGGGCTGTAGGTTATTTTCTTTCATCATTTTAAGTATGTTCTGCCATTCCCTCATAGCCTGAAGAGTTTCTATTGAAATATCAGCTGTTATCCTTATGGGAATCCCCTTGTGTGTTATTTGTTGTTTTTCCCTTGCTGCTTTTAATATTTGTTCTTTGTGTTTGATCTTTGTTAATTTGATTAATATGTGTCTTGGGGTGTTTTGCCCTGAATTTATCCTGTTTGGGACTCTCTGGGTTTCCTGGACTTGGGTGATTATTTCCTGCCCCATTTTAGGGAAGTTTTCAACTATTATCTCCTCAAGTATTTTCTCATGGTCTTTCTTTTTGTTTTCCTCTTCTGGGACTCCTATGATTCGAATGTTGGGGTGTTTAATATTATCCTGGAGGTTTGTGAGATTGTCCTCATTTCTTTTAATTCGTTTTTCTTTTTTACTCTCTCATTCATTTATTTATACCATTCTATCTTCTAATTCTCTAATCCTACCTTCCGCCTCTGTTATTCTACTATTTGTTGACTCCAGAGTGTTTTTGATCTCATTTATTGCATTATTCATTATATATTGACTCTTTTTTGTTTCTTCTATGTCCTTGTTAAACCTTTCTTGCATCTTTTCAGTCCTTGTCTCCAGGCTATTTATCTGTGATTCCATCTTGATTTGAAGATTTTGGATCATTTTCACTATCATTATTTGGAATTCTTTATCAGGTAGATTCCCTATCTCTTCCTCTTTTGTTTGGTTTGGTGGGCATTTATCCTATTCCTTTACCTGCTGGGTATTCCTCTGTCTCTTCATTTTGTTTATATTACTGTGTTTGGGGTGGCCTTTCTGTATTCTGGCAGTTTTTGGAGTTCTCTTTATTATGGAGTTTCCTCGCTGTGGGTGGGGTTGTACGGGTGGCTTGTCAAGGTTTGCTGGTTAGGGAAGCTTGTGTCGGTGTTCTGGTGGGTGAAGCTGGATTTCTTCTCTCTGAAGTGCAATGAAGTGTCCAGTAATGAGTTATGAGATGCCAATGGGTTTGGAGTAACTTTAGGCAGCCTGTATATTGAAGCTCAGGGCTGTGTTCCTGTGTTGCTGGAGAATTTGCATGGTATGTCTTGCTCTGGAACTTGTTGGCCCTTGGGTGCTGCTTGGTTTCAGTGTAGGTATGGAGGCATTTGATGAGTTCCTGTCGATTAATATTCCCTGGAGTCAGGAGTTCTCTGGTGTTCTCAAGATTTGGCCTTAAGCAACCTGCTTCTGGTTTTCAGTCTTATTTTTACAGTAGTCTCAAGACTTCTCCATCTATACAGCACCATTGATAAAACATCTAGGTTAAAGAAGAAAAGTTTCTCCACAGTGAGGGACATCCAGAGAAGTTCACAGAGTTACATGGAGAAGAGAAAAGGGAGGTGGGAGTTAGAGGTGACCCAAATGAGATGAGGTGTAATTAAAAGAGGAGAGAGCAAGCTAGCCAGTAGTCACTTCCTTATGTGTGCTCCACAGTCTGGACCACTCAGAGATGTTCATGGAGTTATACAGAGAAGAGGAAGGAAGGAGACAGGTGGCCAGGAGGATAAAGGGGGGAATCAAAAGGAGAGAGACAGATCCAGCAAGTAATCAGTTCCTTAAGTGTTCTCCACCGTCTGGAAGACACAAAGAGATTCACAGAGTTGGGTAGAGAAAAGAAGGGGGAGGGAGGAGATAGAGGCGACCTGGTGGAGAAAAAGGAGAGTCCAAAGGGGGAGAGAGCAGTCAAGCCAGTAATCTCACTCCCAAGTAAAAATGGGTACTGAAGATTGGGTTCTTAAAGGTACAAAATTGATAACAAATACCAAAAAGGAAAGATTAAAAATCTAGAGTATAGTTTGGATTTTCAAAAATACAATATTAAAGAAAAAAAGTCACAAGTTTGCTTTAAAAAGTAGGGTCTCTCTTTTTTTTTTTTTGCAAAGTAATAGTAGGTTATAAAAATGAAAATTAAAGGAGTAATATAGGACTTAAAATTAAAAAAAAATAATGATAGTAAAATATATATCTAGGACTTTCTCTGGTGTTGTTGTGGGCAGTGTGGGGTCAGTTCATTTTTGGATAGTTCCTTGGTCCAGCTTATGTTTCTCAATATCTATAGTCTCCTTCCTATGTAGTAGGTACTAACTACAGGGTTTTAATCTATTGCATCTGTCACTTCCAAGGTGGTTCCCTCTAGTTTAGCTTCTTCTGTTTGCTGGTCTCTTCAGTGTCTGATTTCCGCCCTGACACAAGGGGGTGGTGGTGGACACTTTTTTAGGCTCACTTGTTCAGTCGTTCTGTGGGGAGGGAGGGATGCTGCAAACAAATAACAGTGGCATGTGCTCACAGTGTCTCAGCCACAGTGGGCCTGCCCCCGCTCATAGCACGTGTGCTTTCCCTGCCCACACTTACAAGATCTAGGTTGCTCTGCAGGGAACCGTCCGAGGTCAACCCTGAGCTGCATGCACCTCCCATGTCTAAGCTGCTCAGGTTCAGGCACTCAGGTAGTCCTCAGAGGCACAGACTCAGTTGGGCCTGCGTTTTGTGCCCTTCGTGATCAGGTGTTTGGTAAGCACAGTCGCTGTGACTTATCACCTCCCCTGTCCCTGCTGCTTGGTTTTCTGGGTGTACAACCAGCGCACCTTCTCAGGCGGATGTTGACCTCCAGAACCCCAAGAAGTCTTAGTTAGCAAAGAAGCCTGCTTCAGTTTGGTAGATAATGTCTCTCTAGGCCTGCGATTGCCTCCTTCCGGCTCTGGCTGCCTGTCACCAGAGGGGGATGGTCTGCAGCGGGATAGCTCTGTTTAGTCCTTTGTTCTGTGAGTGGGCCTGGCGGTGTCTTAGGTTAGGGCTTTTCACGTGGTAGCTATCCCACAGTCTGGTTTGCTAGCCCAAGTTAGTTCCCTCAGATTGCCCTCGGGGCATTTAGGCCCGGTCCTTACTCTAAGCAGTGCAGCCCGTGCCTCCCTGCCCTGCCCAGCCCCCACTTGCTAGTGGTGGGTGCGGGCATCTGTGCTGCTTCTCCGCTGGGTGAGTTACCGCTGAGCATGTAATCTTTGGGTTTTAATTATTTATTTATTTTTTCTCCCAGTTATGTTGCCCTCTGTGGTTCCAAGACTCGCCACAGACTCAGCAGTGAGAGTGTTTCCTGGTGTTTGGAAACCTCTCTTTTTAAGACTCCCTTCCCGGGACAGAGATCCATCCCTACCTCTTTTCTCTTTCTCTCTCTCTCTTTTTTTTTTTTTTTTTTGTCTTTTATATTTTTCTTACCTCCTTTTGAAGACACTGGGGTGCTTTTCTGGGTGCCTGATGTCCTCTGCTGGCATTCAGAAATTGTTTTGTGGAATTTGCTCAGCTTTTAAATGTTCTTTTGATGAATTTGTGGGGGAGAAAGTGGTCTCCCCATCCTATTCCTCTGCCATCTTAGGACCCCCCCCCCATTATCAATCTTCAAGTTTGTTCAGAAACCTAGACTTACAGACATAGTATCACAAAGAATTCAAGTTCATGTCAATGAACACTGATTGAAGCACTTACTAAGTGTCTGACTATGTGTTAAACCAAGAAGTTCATGGCCCGATGGAAGAAAGTAAACATAATTTCAGGGCAATGCAGTAAGTAGAGTGATGGAGGTCAGAATAGTATGCCAGAGAAACATAGAGGAGGGACACGACTGAAAGACACATAGGTTCATAGAACATCAGAGTTAGATGGAAAAAGTGAGTCCCAGAATACTGAAGGGATTTTTTTCAAGGTCATAGAGCCAGCCAGTAGCAGAATTGGAATTGTGGTTTAAAGAATAAAGTTCACAAACACGTGTACACCCATGGCGAATGCATGTTGATGTATGGCAAAACCAATACAATAGTGCAAAGTAAAAATAAATAAATAAATTAATTAATTTTAAAAAAAGAATAAAGTTCAGGCAGCCTTCTGTCAAACATATTCTGTCATTCTGCATAGACAAATTGTTGGCTTCTTTCAAGAGGAGTTCCCTGACCTATTCTATAATGCTGACTTGGGGAAAAAAATCTAAGAGAAGCTCGTGAGTATTTTCTGCAGTGTGTATACATGCTCATTGACTTCCTGGGAAAGCATAGTCTATATGTCTTTCTGTTTCCTATCTCCTCTTATGATAGGCTCACAAAGAAATCTGCCGTCACACACAAACAATTCTGCCTCACAAAGAAATCTGCCTAGTACAGGAATACTAGGGTCCCTAAGTTTGTCATTCTCAAAGCAGTGCAATTCTGGGTGGAAAGAGGATATATTGGGTTCCTTTCTGTCTCAAAAATTGTAGTTTCTGATAGATTCTTAAGAAAGAACTACAGTATATGTTTCTAATCCAGTTCTGTTGACAATATTTGATATGCTTGTCAAGTGTTTTGTACATCTAGTAGCAGGAATCCCATTCTCCCTCAGAAATAGCCTTACATCTCAGGACAAATCTGCTATAAAGTAGTATCTCATGCCAAATAGACTGACATCTGATTCCCTGAAATTTCTGCCATTTGGGGATTTTTCTCATTAGGTTGATCTCCTCTGCCTTTCCAAGATTTGAAGACCACAATTATTTCACCTTGAGTTTTCACTTTCTTAGGTTCAACACTCCCAAGGCTAAACTTGGACTACAGCCTTATCCTTAATTATGATCATCTGGACCCATTATTGCTTGCATACTCTTTCATATATTGCTGATGTGAGTGTTAATTTTCAGATATGCATGTGTGCATGCTAAGTTGCTCTAGTCATGTTTGACTTTTTGTGACCCCATGGACTGTAGCCCGCCAGGCTCCTCTGTCCATGGGATTCTCCAGGCAAGACTACTGGGGTGGGTTGCCATGCCCTCCTCCAGGGGATCTTCCCAACCCAAGATCAAACCCACATCTCTTATGTCTCCTGCATTGGCAGGCATGTTATTTACCACTAGAGCCACCTGGCATATCAATTTGCAGGTATGCAGGATATTTATTTGGCAACATCTATAAACATTTAAAATATGCATACCTATGACCCAGGTACCCTGATTCTAAGATTCTACCCTACAGACAGAGCATCAGTTTATGTTTATATTTCATAATATGAAAAAAATGGAAGAACTTAAGTGCTCATTAAATGAACATTGATTTTAAGATTTTGATATAACCATACTATGAAAGAAAATGCTAGCACTGATATGAAGAAAATATGTTAACAATAAGGAAAGGTGCCCAAGGTACATTAGTGGAAAAAAAAGTTGAAAATCAATATGAATGGCATGAATTCATTTTTGTAAAGAAAACAGAATTATATTGGATATATTTATGTGTAAAGAAAAATTTTATGGACACAGGAAACATCTGGAAAGATACACACTAAATAATCTTTAAGAAGTACATTTTGGGGGACTTCCACTTTTTTCCTTTATAAGCTTATGCATTTGTTCCAATGAATATGGAGTACTCCTGCAAATTAAAATATATTTAGATGTTCTAGATTCCATATATATGTGTTGGAATATGGTATGTATCTTTTTCTTTCTGAGTCACTTCACTCTGTATAATAGGTTCTGCTGCTCCTGCTGCTGCTGCTAAATCATTTCAGTCGTGCCCGACTCTGTGTGACCCCATAGACAGCAGCCCATTAGGCTCCTCTGTCCCTAGGATTCTCCAGGCAAGAATACTGGAGTGGGTTGCCATTTCCTTCACCAATGCATGAAAGTGAAAAGTGAAAGTGAAGTCTCTCAGTCGTGTCCGATTCTTAGCGACCCCATGGACTGCAGCCTACCAGGCTCCTCCGTTCATGGATTTTCCAGGCAAGAGGACTGGAGTGGGGTGCAATTGCCTTCTCTGATAATAGATTCTAGGTTCATCCAACTCATTAGAACTGATTCAAATGCATTCCTTTTTATGGCTGAATAATATTCCATTGCATTTCTTTTTTTCTTGGGATCGTCTTGATCCCTGTCTCCTGTACAATGTCATGAACCTCAATCCATAGTTCATCAGGCACTCAGTCTATCAGATCTAGTCCCTTAAATCTATTTCTCACTTCCACTGTATAACCATAAGGGATTGGATTTAGGTCATACATTATAGCCAACCTATATAGTATATTAAAAAGCAGAGACATTACTTTTCCAACAAAGGTCCATCTAGTCAAGGCTATGGTTTTTTCTAGTAGTCATGTATGGATGTGAGAGTTGGACTGTGAAGAAAGCTGAGCGCCAACTGATGCTTTTGAACTGTGGTGTTGGAGAAGACTCTTGAGAGTCCCTTGGACTGCAAGGAGATCCAACCAGTCCATTCTAAAGGAGATCAGCCCTGGATGTTCTTTGGAAGGAATGATGTTAAAGCCGAAACTCCAGTACTTTGGCCACCTCATGCGAAGACTTGACTCATTGGAAAAGACTTTGATGCTGGGAGGGCTTGGAGCAGGAGGAAAAGCGGATGACAGAGGATGAGATGGCTGGATGGCATCACCAACTCAATGGACATGAGTTTGAATGAACTCCAGGAGTTGGTGATGGACAGGGAGGCCTGGTGTGCTGGGATCCATGGGGTTGCAAAGAGTTGGACATGACTGAGCGACTGAACTGAACTGAATGGTCTAATGGTTTTCCACATTTTCTTCAATTTCAGTCTGAATTTGGCAATAAGGAGTTCATGATCTGAGCCACAGTCAGCTCCCGGCCTTGTTTTTGTTGACTGTATACAGCTTCTCCATCTTTGACTGCAAAGAATATAATCAATCTGATTTCGGTGTCGATCATCTGGTGATGTCCATGTGTAGAGTCTTCTCCTGTGTTGTTGGTATGGGGAGTTTGCAATGACCAGTGTATTCTCTTGGCAAAACTCTATTAGCCTTTGCCCTGCTTCATTCTGTACTCCCAAGTCAAAGTTGCCTGATATCCCAGGTGTTTCTTGACTTCCCACTTTTGCATTCCAGTCCCCTATAATGAAAAGGACATCTTTTTTGGGTTTTAGTTCTAAAAGGTCTTGTAGGTCTTCATAAAACAGTTCAACTTCAGCTTCTTCAGCATTACTGATTGGGACATAAACTTGGACTACTGTTATATTGAATGGTTTGCCCTGGAAATGAACAGAGATTATTCTGTCATTTTTGAGATTGCATCCAAGTACTGCATTTTGGACTCTTTTGTTGACTATGGTGGCTACCCCATTTCTGCTAAGGGATTCATGCTCACAGCAGTAGATATAATGGTCATCTGAGTTAAATTCACCCATTCCAGTCCATCTTAGTTTGCTGATTCCTAGAATATCGACATTCACACTTTCCATCTCCTGGTTGACCACTTCCAATTTACCTCGATTCATGGACCTAACATTCCAGGCTCCTATTTAATATACTTCTCTTTACAGCATCAGGCCTTGCTTCTATCACCAGTCACATCCACAACTGGGTGCTGTTTTTGCTCTGGTTCCATCCCTTCATTCTTTCTGGAGTTATTTCTCCACTGATCTCCAGTAGCATACTGGGCACCTACTGACCTGGGAGTTCATCTTTCAGTGTCCTATCTTTTTGTCTTTTCATACTGTTCATGGCGTTCTCAAGGCAAGAATACTGAAGTGGTTTGCCATTCTCTTCTCCAGTGGACCACATTCTCTCATACCTCTCCACCATGACTGGCCAGTCTTGGGTGGCCCCACATGGCACGGTTTCGTTTCATTGAGTTAGACAAGCTGTGGTCCGTGTGATCATATTGGCTAGTTGTCTGTGATTGTAGTTTCAGTCTGTCTACCCTCTGATGCCCTCTCTCAGTGCATACTGTCTTAATTGGCTGTCTGAGGAGGCCTTACAAATAACTGTGAAAAGAAGAGAAGCCAAAAGCAAAGGAGAAAAGGAAAGATATAAGCATCTGAATGCAGAGTTCCAAAGAATAGCAAGAAGAGATAAGAAAGCCTTCCTCAGCGATCAATGCAAAAAAATAGAGGAAAACAATAGAATAGGAAAGACTAGAGATATCTTCAAGAAAATTACAGGTACCAAGGGAACATTTCATGCAAAGATCGGCTCAATAAAGGACAGAAATGATATGTACCTAACAGAAGCAGAAGATATTCAGAAGAGGTGGCAAGAATACACAGAAGAACTATGCAAAAAAGATCTTTATGACCCAGATAATCATGATGGTGTGGTCACTCACCTAGAACCAGACATCCTGGAATGTGAAGTCAAGTGGGCCTTAGGAACTAATATTACTAACAAAGCTAGTGGAGGTGATGGAATACCAGTTGAACTCCTTCAAATCCTGAAAGATGATGCTGTGAAAATGCTGCACTCAATATTCCAGCAAATTTGGAAAACTCAGCGGTGGCCACAGGACTGGAAAAGGTCAGTTTTCATTCCAATCCCAAAGAAAGACAATGCCAAAGAATGCTCATACTACTGCACAACTGCACTCATCTCACACTCTAGTAAATTAATGCTCAAAATTCTCCAAGCAAGACTTCAACAATATATGAATCTTGAACTTCAAGATGTTCAAGCTGGTTTTAGAAAAGGCTGGGGAATCAGAGATCAAATTGCCAACATTCTCTGGATCATTGAAAAAGCAAGAGAGTTCCAGAAAAAAAAAAAAAAAACACCTATTTCTGCTTATTGACTATGCCAAAGCCTTTGACTGTGTGGATCACAATAAACTGTGGAAAATTCTGAAAGAGATGGGAATACCAGACCACCTGATCTGCCTCTTGAGAAACCTGTATGCAGGTCAGGAAGCAATAGTTATAACTGAACATGGAACAACTGACTGGATCCAAATAGGAAAAGGAGTACATCAAAGCTGTATATTGACACCCTGCTTATTTAACTTATATGCAGAGTACATCATGAAAATGCTGGGCTGGAAGAAGCACAAGCTGGAATCAAGATTGCTGGGAGAAATATCAATAATCTCCAATATGCAGATGACGTAACCATAATGGCAGAAAGTGAAGAAGAACTAAAGAGCCTCTTGATGAAAGTGAAAGAGGAAAGTGAAAATTTGGTTTAAAGCTCAACATTCAGAAATCTAAGATCATGGCATCCAGTTCCATCACTTCATGGCAAATAAATGGGGAAACAGTGGAAACAATGGCAGACTTTTTTTTTTTCTGGGCTCCAAAATCGCTGCAGATGTTGATTGTAGCCATGAAATTAAAAGATGCTTACTCCTTGGAAGGAAAGTTGTGACCACCATAGACAGAATATTAAAAAGCAGAGACATTACTTTGTCAACAAAGGTCCATCTAATCAAGGCTATGGTTTTTCCAGTAGTCATTTGTAGATGTGAGAGTTGGACTATAAAGAAAGCTGAGTGCAGAAGAATTGATGCTTTTGAATTGTGATGTTGGAGAATACTCCTGAGAGTCCTTTGGACTGCAAGGAGATTCAACCAGTCCATCCTAAAGGACATCAATCCTGGGTGTTCATTGGAAGGACTGATGTTGAAGCTGAAACTCCAATATTTTGGCCACCTCATGTGAAGATCTGATTCATATGAAAAGACCCAGATTTTGGGAACGATTGAAGGCAGGAGGGTTCGGTGATGACAGAGGCTGTGATGGTTAGATAGCATCACCGATTCAATGGACATGAGTTTGAGCAAACTCCGGGAGTTAGTGATGGACAGGAAGGCCTGGCGTGCTGTGATGCATGGGGTTGCAAAGAGTCAGACACGACTGAGCAATTGAACTGAACTGAATATTCCATTGTGTAAATATACCACAATTTCTTTATCCATTCACCTGTCAATAGACATCTATTGACAGACATCTATGGTTTCTTCCATCTTCTAGCTATTGTAAAAAGAAAACTAAAGAAATAAATTGACCTGTCTCCTCTACTGTCTGATTTATAATGAACACTCCAAAGTATTTATACCAAGGGAGCTATAACATAAAGTTGACTGTGGGCCCTGTGGCCGGATCACCTGGATTTGAGTCCAAGCTCTGACTAGAAGCACATGACCATGGTTGAGTTACTTAATGTCAGTATACTTCAGTTTCATTCTCTGTGAAATGGGGATAAACAAAGTACTTACTTTATGGAGTTATGTTAAGTATTAAATAATTTAATTCATATAAAGCAATTAAATGGTGATTTGCTTCCCTGGTGGCGCAGATGGTAAAGTGTCTGCCTGCAATGTGGGAGACCTGGGTTTGATACCTGGGTTAGGAAGATCCCCTGGAGGAGGAAATGGCAACCCACTCCAGTATTATTGCCTAGAGAATTCCATGAATAGAGGAGCCTGGTAGGCTAAAGCCCATGGGGTTGCAGAGAGTTGGACACAACTGAGAGACTTCACTTCACTTGGCACATAATAAAAGTTCAATAAATACAAGTATCAATTTTAATTATTATTGTTTTATGATCAATTATTCTCTATACTTTCAATTGTGAAGACTTGAAATATCCATCATCTTAACTCCTTCATTTTCCTCACTCCTCACACTACATCAATTACTAAGTCTTGAATTCTATTAAGTCAAGCCACATGCAATTCCCATTTCTGTAGATCTGAAAGGTTGAATAGTAACAATGTAATATAGTTCAACCTAATATTACCCCAGGATTCAAAAAATCATATCATATTTTTTCCTATGTTAGGCCATTAAATTTGAACTGTCACAGCATTCATTCTTCTAATTGATCTACTTTATCCTTGGTTCTCTTACTATGCTAATATGCCTTAAATACATACTTCTGGTGGAGTCTTCATCCTAGACCTATTGATCATATTTCACTTCTGATCATAGTCCACCAATTGAGGCAGTAGTCTTCATCCCCTCTTCTAACATGAAGCAATGTTCACATGTATGATAACCTCTCATGGACATTCTCAGATTTTGGCAAATCCTCAAACAAATTCTTCAGGGTAATAAATGATATTCACTTCAGATTTTTAGATGTGTTATTCATATAAACATCTTGTAAGATTGTGAATTAAAAGTAGCCATATATTTTGAATGATGGTAAATGAGATTTACCTGATTACTTTGAGTGTTTTAAATCATCTTCAGTATTTTCTAAAATAAGGAACACAGTTGATGGAAGTAACTTGTTAGCTTCTGAGCAACTTAATCAGAATTTAGTGGAGATATCTCTTTAACTTGTTTAAAACTGTTGATCAAGTCAACCATGACTTGGGGAACACTTCCATCAACAAGGCATTGCAGTTTGCAGCTGCTTTTCTCACCACTCCAACTAAGCCTGAAATTTATAAAATTTCATTTGTATTTATAATAATGTACAAAGCACTGAACATTTGCTAGGTACCAGGTACTGTCTTCTGTTGTGTTCTTATTAACAGAAGCATTCAGAGTCTCATTTTCATTCATGTGCAAAGTAAATGAAGAGATCCTGCTGCTGCTGCTGCTGCTGCTGCTGCTAAGTCGTGTCAGTCATGTCCAACTCTATGCGACCCCATAGATAGCAGCCCACCAGGCTCCCTATCCCTGGGATTCTTCAGGCAAGAGTACTGGAGTGGATTGCCATTTCCTTCTCTAATGCATGAAAGTGAAAATGAAAGTGAAGTTGCTCAGTCGTGTCCAACTCTTAGCGACCCCATGGACTGCAGCCTACTAGGCTCCTCTGTCCATGGTATTTCCCAGGCAAGAGTACTGGAATGGGGTGCCATTGCCTTCTCTGGAAGAGGTCCTGGGCAAACTTTATCTATCATTGTTTCTTTCTAATAAAGAATGCACCTGAGTATAAGGTGAAAAAAAAAATTGAATGAATTGCAAAGTTACAATTTACAAGTCCTTATAATCATAGTCACCAACTATAGAATGAATCATAAATAAGATTGGATAAGTATAAATGTAAGGATTATGTGTAATTCCTAGTAAATAGTTCATAACTCCACTTAACCTTCTCTCCTGGTCAAGAAAGTACATCAGAAAAAAAATTAGCAAAGATGGTCTTATTATAGCATAACCCTGAGGCTACTTTATTTGATCTTCTTTTTAGGTAAATCATTTGCAGACTTTGGCACTTATCTCTTATGGGTAACAAATTGCTTTCAACACATCATTGGATTGCAACACTGAGTCTAGTCTTCCAAATAAAGTCCAAGGGCTCTTTGGCTGGCTTTCAGGAATGGCTGTGCTCTGACCCTCATCTTTTGTGAGTACCTTTCCCAAACACCATGCTCTAAACAAATGAAGCTCATATGGATATTTATACCAAACCATCATGCTTTCTTTTCATATCAAGGACTAGTGTTGGAGTCAGAATTCAGTCCCAGGCAGGGAGTATAACTCCAGAGTCTAGATGTTTTAACCTATACATTCAACTACCTTTCATATAGTTCTTGCATTATAGTGTTTGATCTTGGGTGGGAAGATGGAATGTCTCTTTCTTCTGCATTTGTGTCTTCTACAGAAACTTGCATATAGTAGGTCTACTCAATTTTTATTAAATCAATATGCTATCTTGCTGGTATGGTTAAAAAAAATTAGAAGCATTTTAGAGCAAATGTATTAAAGTTTAGGAAGACTACATTAAAATTGTATGCAATGTTTTTTTTTTTTTTTTATACCAGACACTGTGACAAAAAAAAAAAAAAAAAAAAAAGACTATCGGAGATAAGAAAGAAAACTGTCCTGTGATTCACACAATCTAAATCCCTATCAGTTGTGAGAATACAGTTCACTGTTTATTGCTTTATGAAGATTACAGATGTCTTCTAGCATAGCTACTCCATCAGGTTTACAAGTTAAAATCTCTAAAACTACAATGCAATTTACATAGCAACTGCTTTAGAATTTTGCTGTTTCAGATATAGTATGTTTTATCTGTTCTACTTGCTAGTTATTTGATACTGAGTTAGTTAAATGGCTGAGCTTTGATTTCCCTACCTGTGAAATGGGAAGAAGCCCACCACAAGGTGATTATAAATATAATGGTTATAAAACGTCTATTACAGAGCTTGGCATCTGATGCGTGCTAAGTCACTTCCGTTGTTTCTGACTCTTTGCGACCATATGGACTGTTCCCATCAGGCTCCTCTGTCCATGAGATATTCCTGGCAAGAATACTGGAGTGTGTTGCTGTGCCCTCCTCCAGGGGATCTTTTTGACCCAATGATCAAATCTGCCTCTCCTGCAAATGCGGCTCCTGCATTGCAGGTGAATTCTTTACTGCTGAGCCACCGGGGAAGCCCCAAACATACTAGTTTTCACCCTTATCCTATCCCTTCACTGAGATTATAAATTCCTATCATGAGGCTGAAAATATAGGGGAATATCATTATATATATATATATATATATATATATATATAAAATACCCATAATATGCTAGGATACATACGATCTAGCCTATGTAATAATATGGTATATTATTCCTTTCCTGAAATCTGGAAGTTACCATTGACTGTCAATAGCTTCTCACATCCAATTGAACGTCTTGACTACTAGTATCTCAACTATAGCCCCTCATTTGCAACCCCTCTTTACCTCTCATTCAGATTTCTGAGGCCTCCTAATTGGTCTCCTTTTTTCTTGCCCCAGTTTAATCAGTTCTCCACACTACTGCCACAGTGATCTTTCTGACATGCAAATATAATGATGTCAGTCATTAGCTTAAACCCTTCAGTGGTTTCTCGTAAAGCTTGTGGCATGATAAAGGAAACATTCCTTAATATGCTTGCCTTGTCATTTATGCCTTAACTCTGCTTTCCTTTTCAGTCTAATCTCTGGTTTCTTACTATACACACTCTATAATCCAGTATGACTGAACTACTTGGAGTTCTATTGATCCCCATTCTCTCATCTCCTCTTCTTGCCTTCTTGCCTCTGCTTTTCCTTCTTTTCCTTCTCCTTCTTCTCTCTCTCTGACACAGGTTCCTTTTATTTGTCCCAGTGTTCCAAAATCTTTACCATGGTCTACAGGCACTATATGTCTTTGATATGGCCTCTGGATTCCTTACTATTTCTGGAACACATAAAGCACACTCTTACCATAGGGTATTTTCATTTGCCGTTCCATCTGCCTAAATTGTTATTCTCTCACATTTATACATAGGTCCCTTCATTTCCTTCATATTTTATATAAATATCATCACAATTCTATTTATAATAGCACTGCACCCATCACTCTTTATCTTCTTGCCCTGCTTACTTTTTTTCATAATATTAATACCTGACTATATATATATGTGATTATAGTGTGTGTGTGTGCATATATATATATATATGAAAGAGGGGGATATATATATATAGTTGTATTCCCCTCTCTCATATTTACTCCATGAAAGTGGATATTTCATCTGTTTTATTCACCATGACATTTTCAGTGCCTAGCACAGTGCCTATTATAATGCAGGCAATCAAAAACTATGGGGTAAATAAACGCATGAACACACTTTTTTTCCTCTTTCAGTTTTATCACATTTCTACCCTTTGCCTGGCTAATGTTTATTCAATATACACATTGCACATTATTTGTAGCAAATAGCTGGGTTAGCTACTCTTCTGTTTTCCCTTACTCCCTATTATTTTTGTTGTAGTAGCATTAATCAGGTTATTTTTCTGTGGAAAGGTTGAACGGACCCAAATCATTGCAATCATTGAATGCTGTCAGGATGCTTGTATTTCATGTTGTTAGTTGCAAAGTCTTGGAATAAACTTATACAGGGGCTCATTGTGCCTTGGAAAGATATTTTTGAAAGATTGTTCTGGCTATATTATGAAGGGTATATTAAGGGAGAGCAGGGAAACCAGAAACCCCTGGGAATAAGGATATTGGGACCAAGACAATGAAAAAGACCAGAAGCTTGCAGAATTGACAGTGGATCAGGAGCTGTTATGACAAGAAAGACTTAACAGAGTTATTTGGAAGTTGTATATGATAATGGAAGATGCAAGCCATCTCAATGACCATGTTAAGAAATTGAGCCTGAATGGCTTTAGAGTTGAGCCAGAATACTTCAGCAGGAAATCTCAATGGAAATGGTCAGTAAAGAGTTATAAGTTTGAGGTCACTAAAAGGTTAAAGATATCCCAATATGTTTGGAAGGAACCATTCTTAGAAAAACTAAGGAAGACAATGGACAGGGAGGAGACCCTCAAGTGTGGTGTTACTTATATGGCGGTACCTAAAGCCCTCAGTTTACTGCTCTGTCTCCAAGTTAAGAGAAAAATTTCACCAAAAAGAAAATATGATGAAAGTTTGAAGTTCTACCTATGTGCTAGTTGCTGTGCTAGACCTGTAGTAAGCATTTGATCCTCATAACACACTTGTAGTTACACTATCTCCATTTTTTCCAGATTAAAAAAATAGAGGCTCAGCAAAGCTTGCATACAGGTTGCAAATGGCACATTTCACATTGGACCCAGATCTTTGTGACTCTTTTCTGTCATACCAACTCTCAGAGAACAGGTACTGTCAATAGAACTCTCTTGTGAGGATGTCCCCCTCTGTTTCCTATTCATTAACTTTAAGAATTTGTGAATAACATAAATGATTGGAAAGAAGATTGACCTGTGTGGATGTATAGTAGGCAAAGTTTCTGTGATTTTCTATGAATTGATTGAGTTGAAGAGATCTACCCACTTTTGTGGCAGGCTGTCTGCAAAACTCTTCTACTATGTTCTGAATACTATCAAGGGGTATAGGAACACCTCAATCCTTGATCTAGAAATGAACCTGCATTTATAGAAGCCATTATGGGAAAAATAAAACTAATTTAACTCTTCCCTGATTCTCTGTACTACTAGAAATTTCTGCCTAAAATTATATTTTAGAGGGCAGGCTCTGTTTTGAGGGGGAAATATTTGAATGTACCTCACATTTATGAAAAGTTATAAAACCATAATCTTAATAGAAAATGAACAATACAGAACTAAACTTGAGTCATTTTCTATTTGTTGGTTTTGGAGAGCTGGTTTCTTATCTCTGAGGTTTAAAGGATACATTTTGGGTGCTGGCCTTTGTTGAGGACTCATAGGATCAGAGAAAAAACATCTGGCAGCATGAAGATGCAGTGAGGAAATGAGCCATGGTAGATGGACTCTGGGAGCAGTCTCCTCTAGTGTCCAGTTTAAATATTTTCTTTTCCTACATTGTAATTCCTATTAGGAAATTTCATAAGACTTCACAGTCTTGTGTTCCTTGTATCTTGGGGAATAAGGACAAGAGCCTGCCTCTACTCTGGTGTAAAAGGATTCAGGGACAACAATAGCCATCTAGTGAAGTGGTGGCTAAGACAGTTTGGGAAGAAATGCAGAGAAGTCTGATGCTGTGGATGACAAGACACAACCAGGAAGTTTTGTGGCAAATGCAAGCACTCACCAGGGAGACTTAAAAGGAAATAAGGGGAAATTCCAGTAACCATGGGGTTTTTCTGTCACTCCAAAGTCCCCTGCCATTTTGGAAACACAGAACATTCTATGGGTTGACACCATAGCAATTATTGGCTAAAGCCTATTGTTTCCCTCTTTTCCTGAGGTCATCTCCTCACCAGACCTGCTAATTTCCTTTTTCTGTTTCATTGAATTTTGCTGGTGGCAGGGAAAAGGGGAAGTTCTGGAGTTATCAGACTGCATCATCATTCATGCCCCACTTCCTCCTAAGAAGCTGGGGCGGGGAAAGGGTGAGCTGCAGGTTGGAACAACAAGCTGCCTGCAGGCCATAATGAGGGACAGGGGCCCTTTGATCAGCTCCCCGTTACTGGCTTGTTTTTTCTCATGACATTTTTTGTTTTTAAATTTATTTATTTATTTACCAATTTGGTCTGTGCCAAGCAGACACAGTTAGCTATCTAAAGGTCACTAGGATGGAACCATTTGGCCGGAGCCCATTGTTTCAGCTTTGCCAGGGACAATCTGTTCTACCTTAGCACTGTCTAAAATCACCCAATTCAAGTCCATTTTACTTCTCTTTCCTTCCTTGCTTTTTCTCTTTCTCCTTTTCTTATTCTCACTTTTTTGGTTCAGATATTCTAATCATATAATCTCTCTCTTTCCTCCTCCCAGTTTTTATAATTGCTATGCTCTTTTCCCCATGCTTTTCTTTCCCAGGCTTGGTCCCATCTTATGGAATGGACTTGAAGTAGTTTCTCCTGGCCAGTGGGATATCTTTGGGCCTGATTAACTAAGAAGACAGGAGTTGTGGAAGAGAGTGGTTTCATATCTAAAGAGAACTAAGTTTAGTTTACTGGTTAGGTCTTGGCAGAATGTTGAACTGAGGCAGGAACTGGTAAAGGGAAGCAGAGAAGCCACATTGCAGAAGGGGCTCACTTGGAAAAAAAATGAGGGCATATGCAAACTCTCAAACAGGGAAACAAGAAACTACATTTTTCTGCTTTGAATAAGTGGATGCTGTACTCCCTTCGTGTCCTACAATTAATTATTGACACTTCACTTATGAAAGACATAGGCAAATTGGAGTTTGTTCTGAGAAAGTAGAAGTACAACTTAAGCTGTAAGAGTTAAAGGAACAAAAATGGCTTATTCTAGCAAAGACAGGCCCCATAGGCAGTGTGATTACCACCTTCAAACACCAAAAGCCTAACATGTCAGAAAAGGAGTGAATATTCTTCATGTTCCCTAATTATATATCTTGGAGAAATGAAACAAGCTCTACGGTGGTGAAAGGAGGGATAACAAGTGAGAATTAGGCCAGGAAGAAACTTGAGTGACCCTACCTTGTTAAAACACTATTGGAAGAGGGAGGGGCACATGTAGCAGTCAGAGTCTGAGAGCCTCTATCTACTACTGTACCCTATGAAGGGCTTACAGAGCTAGAGAAAGAACTTTTATAGTGATGTTAAAGTAATATGTGTTCCAACTCTCATCAGAGCTAGCACAGTATTTCAAACTAGACCTATTAGATTATCCTTACTCTGGACTTCTTATGACCTTTTAACTTCCATTCCATACTGTAGCCTGGTCTCAATTCTTAAAGAGAAGGGACATCAGGAATTAACATCCACTGATGTCTTTCTACTCCTCATATATTCCACTCCAAATAAGAGAAGAGGAGCCTTAAATGAAGTTTCTTCCATCCTTGAAATTCCAGAAAATCTGCTCAGCATTCACCTCTATAACTTGAAACATTCCTATAGGCTCTTCTTTCCTGTTCAAATATCTTGTTTTCTTATGTCAAACCTTTCCCTTCCCCTGGGAGGCAGTGTTGTGTAATACAAAGACCAAGGACTTTGGATCTATTCACGATGAGACACAAATTCCAGCTCAACCTCCTACTGGCTATGCAACCTTGAGTAAATAACTTCATTTCTGAGAGTTTTAGATGCTATATATGTAAAATGGAGAAATACCACTCACATGATAAGATTGCTGTGAGAACAAAGTGAAAGTGAAAGTGAAAGTCCCTCAGTCATGTTTGACTCTTTGCGACCCCATGGACTATACAGTCCATGGAATTCTGCAGACAAGAATACTGGAGTGGGTAGCCTTCCCCTTCTCCAGGGGACTTTCCCAACCCAGGGGTTCAACCCAGGCCTCCTGCATTCCAAGTGGATTCTTTACCAACTAGGGCACCAAGGAAGCCCAAGAATACTGGAATAGGTAGCCTAACACTTCTCTAACAGATCTTCAGACCAAGGAATTTAACCATGGTCTCCTATATTACAGGTAGATTATTTACCAATTGAGCTACCAAGGAAGCCCAAAATAAGATTATATAAAGTGCTTAGCACAAATTTGAGAAATAAAAATTACATAATAATTTTTTTAAAATAAGTATAGTCACTTTCAACTCTTCCTCTATATTTCTGACCTCAGCCCTTGATTCACCCTGGATATTCCCTTAGCACTTGTCTCTATATAATGATGTTACAATTACTTGGGCCTTAGTATGGTTGTATACTTAACCTACTTTGGAGAAACTCCATGCCATCTGAAAAATACATCATAGTATCATATTTCACAGGATCAAGAACTATGCTGTTTCTAAGCCAGTCTGGATCAGTCTAAAGATAATTTGCCTAAGTCTGGTTTTGCTTAATGTACTTGGGAGTCAGGGTCCACTTTTTTTTTTCTTTCATTGTTTAGTGTTTTTTTTTTTTTAACTTAGTTTTTTATTCAAGGATAATTGCTTTACAGAATTTTGTTGTTTTCTGTCAAAATTCAAAATTAATCAGCCACAGGAATATATATATATTCCTTCACTTTTCAACCTCCCGTCCATCTCCCTCCTCATACCAGCCCTCTAGGTTGATACAGAGCCCCTGTTTGAGTTTCCTGAGCCATACAGCAAATTTCTGCCAGCTATCTATTTTACATACGGTAATGTAAGTTTCCATGTTACTCTTTTCATAAATCTAACCCTCTCCTCCCCTCTCCCAGGTCCATAAGTCAATTCTCTACGTCTGTTTCCGCATTGCTACCCTGTAAATAAATTCTTCAGAACCATTTTTCTAGATTCCATATATGTGTATTCAGTTCAGTTCAGTTAAGTACAGTCACTCAGTTGTTTCCGACTTTTTGAGGCCCCATGAAATGCAGCACGCCAGGCCTCCCTGTCCATCACCAACTCCCAGAGTTCACTCAAACGCATGTCCATCGAGTTGGTGATGCCATCCAGACATCTCATCCTCTGTCATCCCCTTTTCCTCCTGCCCCCAATCACTCCCAATATCAGAATCTTTTCCAATGAGTCAACTCTTCGCATGAGGTGGCCAAAGTATTGGAGTTTCAGCTTTAGCTTCTTTCCTTCCAAAGAAATCCCAGGGCTGATCTCCTTCAGAATGGACTGGTTGGATCTCCTTGCAGTGCAATCCAAGGGACTCTCAAGAGTCTTCTCCAACACCACAGTTCAAAAGCATCAATTCTTCGGTGCTCAGCTTTCTTCACAGTCCAAGTCTCACATCCATACATGACCACTGGAAAAACCATAGCCTTGACTAGATGGATATTTGTTGCCAAGTAATGTCTCTGCTTTTGAATATGCTATCTAGGTTGGTCATAATTTTCCTTCCAAGGAATAAGTGTCTTTTAATGTCATGGCTACAGTCACCATCTGCAGTGATTGGGAGCCCAAAAAAATAAAGTCTGACACTGTTTCCACTGTTTCCCCATCTATTTCCCATGAAGTGATGGGACCAGATGCCATGATCTTAGTTTTATGAATATTGAGCTTTAAGCCAACATTTTCACTCTTCTCTTTTACTTTCATCAAGAGGCTTTTTAGTTCCTCTTCACTTTTTGCCATAAGGGTGGTGTCATCTGCATATCTGAGGTTATTGATATTTCTCCCAGCAATCTTCATTCCAGCTTGTGCTTCTTCCAGTCCAGCGTTTCTTACAAATAGCTGTGAAAAGAAGACAAGCAAAAAGCAAAGGAGAAAAGGAAAAATATAAGCATCTGAATGCAGTGTTCCAAAGAATAGCAAGAAGAGATAAGGAAGCCTTCCTCAGCGATCAATGCAAAGAAATAGAGGAAAACAACAGAATGGGAAAGACTAGAGATGTCTTCAAGAAAATTAGAGATACCAAGGGAACATTTCATGCAAAGATGGGCTCGATGAAGGACAGAAATGGTATGGACCTAACAGAATCAGAGATTAAGAAGAGGTGGCAAGAATACACAGAAGAACTGTACAAAAAAGATCTTCATGATCAAGATAATCACGATGATGTGGTAAGTCACCTAGAGCCAGACATCCTGGAATATGAAGTCAAGCGGGCCTTAGAAAGCATTACTATGAACAAAGCTAGTGGAGGTGATGGAATTCCAGTTGAAGTATTTCAAATCCTGAGAGATGATGCTGTGAAAGTGCTGGACTCAATATGCCAGCAAATTTGGAAAACTCAGCAGTGGCCACAGGACTGGAAAAGGTCAGTTTTCATTCCAATCCCAAAGAAAGGCAATGCCAAAAAAATGCTCAAACTACTGAACAATTGCACTCATCTCACACGCTAGTGAAGTAAAGCTCAAAACTCTCCAACACAGGCTTTAGCAATTCTTGAACAGTGAACTTCCAGATGTTCAAGCTGGCTTTAAAAAAGGAAAGGCATAGGAACCAGAGATTAAATTGGCAACATCCGCTGGATCATAGAAAAAGCAAGAGAGTTCCAGAGAAACATCTATTTCTGCTTTAATGACTATGCCAAAGCCTTTGACTGTGTGGATCACAATAAACTGTGGAAAATTCTGAAAGAGGTGGGAATACCAGACCACCTGACCTGCCTCTTGAGAAACCTTTATGCAGGTCAGGAAGCAACAGTTAGAACTGGACATGGAACAACAGACTGGTTCCAAATACGAAAAGGAGTACGTCAAGGCTGTATACTGTCACTCTGCTTATTTAACTTACATGTGCATTAGAATATGATATTTATCTTTCTCTTTCTGACTCACTTCACTCTGTATAATAGGTTCTAGGTTCATCCTCCTCATCAGAACTGACTCAAGCACATTCATTTTTATGGCTGAGTATCGATGGGAATACCAGACCACATGACCTGCCTCTTGAGAAACCTATATGCAGGTCAGGAAGCAACAGTTAGAACTGGACATGGAACAACAGACTGGTTCCAAATAGGAAAAGGAGTACATCAAGGCTGTATATTGTCACCCTGCTTATTTAACTTCTATGCAGAGAACATCATGAGAAATGCTGTGCTGGAAGAAGCACAAGCTGGAATCAACATTGCTGGGAGAAATATCAATAACCTCAGATATGCAGATGACACCACCCTTATGGCAGATAGTGAAGAAGAACTAAAGAGCCTCTTGATGAAAGTGAAAGAGGAGAGTGAAAAAGTTGGCTTAAAGCCCAAATTCAGAAAACTAAGATCATGGCATCCAGTCCCATCACTTCATGGCAAATAGATAGAGAAACATTGGAAACAGTGGCTGCCTTTATTTTTCTGGGCTCCAAAAACACTGCAGATAGTGACTGCAGCCATGAAATTAAAAGACACTTACTCCTTGGAAGGAAAGTTATGACCAACCTAGACAGCATATTCAAATGCAGAGACATTACTTTGCCAACAAAGGTCCGTCTAGTCAAGGCTATGGTTTTTCCAGTAGTCATGTTTGGATGTGAGAGTTGGACTGTGAAGAAAGCTGAGCGCCAAAAAATTGATGCTTTTGAACTGTGGTGTTGGAGAAGACTCTTGAGAGTCCCTTGGACTGCAAGGAGATCCAACCAGTCCATTCTAAAGGAGATCAGCCCTGGGATTTCTTTGGAAGGAATGAAGCTAAAGCTGAAACTCCAGTACTTTGGGCACCTTATGCGAAGAGTTGACTCATTGGAAAAGACTCTGATGCTGGGAGGGATTAGGGGCAGGAGGAAAAGGGGACGACAGAGGATGAGATGGCTGGATGGCATCACCAACTCGATGGACATGCGTTTGAGTGAACTCTGGGAGTTGGTGATGGACAGGGAGGCCTGGCGTGCTGCGGTTAACGTGATCACAAAGACTCGGACACGACTGAGCGATTGAACTGAACTGAACTGAATATTCCATTGTGTATATGTACCACAACTTCTTTATCCATTCATCTGTTGATTGGCATCTAGGTTGCTCTCATGTTCTAGCTATTGTAAATAGTGCTGCAATTAACAATGGGATACATGTGTCTTTTTCAATCCTGGTTTCCTCATGATATATGCCTAGGAGTGGGATTGCTGGGTCATATATTGTTTTTATTCCTAGTTATTTTTTAATTTATTTATTTTAATTGGAGGCTAATTACTTTATAATATTGTATTGGTTTTGCCATACATCAACATGAATCTGCCACGGGTGTACACATGTTTCCTATCCTGAACCCCCCTCCCACCTCCCTCCCCGTACCATCCCTCTGGGTAATCCTAGTGCACCACCCCCAAGCATCCTGTATCCTGCATTAAACCCGGAATGGCAATTTGTTTCTTATATGATAGTATACATGTTTCAATGCCATTTTCCCCAATCATCTCACCCTCTCCCTCTCCCACAGAGTCCAAAAGACTGTTCTATAATCTCTTTCTCTTTTGCTGTCTCACATACAGGGTTATCGTTACCTTCATTCTAAATTCCATATATATGCGTTAGTATACTGTATTGGTGTTTTTCTTTCTGGCTTACTTCACTCTGTATAATAGGCTCCAGTTTCATCCACCTCATTAGAACTGATTCCAATGTATTCTTTTTAATGGCTGAGTAATACTCCATTGTGTATATGTACCACTGCTTTCTTATCCACTCATCTGTTGATGGACATCTAGTTTGCTTCCATGTCCTGGCTATTGTAAACAGTGCTGCATTGAACATTGGGGTACACGTGTCTCTTTCAATTCTGGTTTCCTTGGTGTGTATGCCCAGCAGTGGGATTGCTGGGTCATAAGGCAGTTCTATTTCCAGTTTTTTAAGGAATCTCCACACTGTTCTCCATAGTGGCTGTACTAGTTTGCATTCCCACCAACAGTGTAAGAGGGTTCCCTTTTCTCCACAGCCTCTCCAGCATTTATTGCTTGTAGACTTTTGGATCACAGCCATTCTGACTGGCGTGAAATGGTATCTCATTGTGGTTTTGATTTGCATTTCTCTGATAATGAGTGATGTTGAACGTCTTTTCATGTGTTTGTTAGCCATCTGTATGTATTCTTTGGAAAAATGTCTGTTTAGGTCTTTTCCTCACTTTTTGATGGGGTTGTTTGGTTTTCTGGTATTGAGTTGTATGCACTGCTTATATATTTTGGAAATTAATCCTTTGTCAGTTGTTTCAGTTGCTATTATATTCTCCCATTCTGAGAGTTGTCTTTTCACATTGCTTATAGTTTCCTTTGCTGTTCAAAAGATTTTAAATTTAATCAGGTCCCATTTGTTTACTTTTGGTTTTATGTCCAATACCCTAGAAGGTGCGTCATAGAGTATCTTGCTTTGATTTATGTCATGGAGTGTTCTGCCTATGTTTTCCTCTAAGAGTTTTATAGGTTCTGGTCTTACATTTAGGTATTTAATCCTTTTTGAGTTTATCTTTTTGTATGGTGTTAGGAAGTGTTCTAATTTCATTTTTTTACACGTAGAAATCCAGTTTTCCCAACACCATTTATTGAAGAAGCTATCTTTGTCCCATTGTATATTCTTGCCTCCTTTGTGAAAAATAAAGTACCCATAGATGCATGGGTTTATTTCTGGGCTTTTTGACTTGTTCCATTGGTCTATATTTCTGTGTTTATGCCAATACCATACTGTCTTGATGACTGTAGCTTTGTAGTATAATCTGAAGTCGGGAATGTTGATTTCTCCAGCTCCATTCTTCTTTCTCAGGACTTCTTTGTATATTTGGGGTATTTTGTGTTTCCATATGAATTGTGAAATGTTTTGTTCTACTTCTGTGAAAAATGTCATTGGTAATTTGATAGGGAACACATTGAATCTGTAGATTGCATTTGGTAGTATAGTCATTTTCACAATATTAATTCTTCCTACACAGGAACATGGGATATCTCTCCATCTGTTTATGTTTTCTTTGATTTCTTTAATCAGTGTCTAATAATTTTCTGTGTACAGTTCTTCTGTCTCCTTCTGCTAAGCTGCTAAGTCACTTCAGTCTAAATTCTTTTTGTCAGAATGGTGAATGGGATTGATTCCTTAATTTCTCTTTCTGATTTTTCATTGTTAGTATATAGAAATGCAAGTGATTTCTGTGTATTGATTTTGTATCCTGCAACCTTTCTAAATTCACTGATTAGCTCTAGTAATTTTCTGATACTATCTTAAGGATTTTCCATGTACAGTATTATGTCATCTCCAAACAGTGAGACCTTACTCCTTCTTTTCTGATCTGGATTCCTTTTGTTTCTTTTTTGTCTCTGATTGCTGTAGCTAGGACTTCCAGAACTATGTTGAATAATGGTGGCGAAAGTGGACACTCTTGTCTTGTTCCTGATCTTAGGGATTCCCCCTAAATTTCTCACCATTGAGAATAATGTTTACTGTAGCCTTATCATATATGACCTTTACTATGTTGAGGTAGGTTCCTTCTATGCCCAATGAAGAGTTTTAATCATAAATGGTTGCTGAATTTTGTCAAAGCCTTTTTCTGCATCTATTGAGATGATCATATGGCTTTTATCTTTCAGTTTGTTAATATGGTGTACCACACTGATTGATTTGTGTATATTGAAGAATCCGTGCATTCCTGGAATAAACCCAACTTGATCATGGTGCATGAGCTTTCTGATGTGTTGCTGAATTCTGTTTGCTAAAATTTTGTTGAGGATTTTTCCATCTATGTTCATTGGTGATATTGGCCTGTAGTTTTCATTTTTTGTGTTGTTTTGGTTTTGGTATCAGGGTGATGGTGGCCTCGTAGAATGAGTTTGGAAGTGTTCCTTCCTCGGCAATTTTTTGAAAGAGTTTCAGAAGGATAGGCATTAGCTCTTCTGTAAATGTATGATAGAATTCTCCTGTGAAGCCATCTGGTCCTGGGCTTTTGTTTTTGGGGAGATTTTTTATCACAGTTTCAATTTCAGTGCTTGTAATTGGGTTATTCGTAATTTCTATTTCTTCCTGGTTCAGTCTTGAAAGATTTAACTTTTCTAAGAACTTGTCCATTTCTTCCAGGTTATACATTTTATTGCTATATAGTTGTTAATAATGGTCTCTTATAATCCTTTGTATTTGTGCATTGTCTGTTTTAACTTCCCCCTTTTCATTTCTAATTTTATTGACTTGATTCTTCTCTCTTTTTTCTTGACGAGTCTGTCTAAATATTTGTCAATTCTGTTTATCTTCTCAAAGAACCAGCTTTTACTTCTATTAATATTTACTATTGTTTCTTTCATTTCTTTTTAATTTATTTCTGCTCAGATATTTATGATTTCTTCTTTCTACTAATTTTTTTGTTCTTCTTTTTTCATTTATTTTAGGTGTCAAGTTAGGTTGTCTATTTGATTTTTTTAAACTTGTTTCTTCAGATAGGATTGTATTGCTATAAACTTCCGTCTAAGAACTGCATCCAATAGGTTTTGAATTGCCATGTTTTCATTGTCATTTATGTCTAGAAATTTTTTGATTTTCCTTTTGATTTCTTCAGCAACCTGTTTGTTGTTTAGAAATGTGATGTTTAATCTCCATGTGTTTGTGTTTCTTATAGTTTTTTTTTTTTTCCTTGTAATTTATATCTAGTGTCATAGCATTGTGGTCAGAGAAGATTCTTGATATGACTTCAATTTTCTTAAATTTACTGATGCTTGATTTGTGACCCAAGATGTGGTCTATCCTAGAGAATGCTCTGTGTGCACTTGAGAAAAAGGTATATTCTTCTGCATTGGGATGGAATGTCCTGAAGATATCAATAACATCCCTATCACCTAATGTGTCACTTAAGACTTGTGTTTCCTTATTAATTTTCTGTTTTGTTGATCTGTCCATTGGTGTGAGCTGGGTGTTATTAAATTCTCCTATTATTATTATGTTACTGTCAATTTCTCCTTTTAGTTCTGTTAGTGTTGTCTTATGTATTGAGATGCTCCTATGTTGTGTGCATATATACTTACAATTGTCATGTCTTCCTCTTGGATTAACCCTGTGTTCATTATGTAGTGTCCTTCATTATCTCTTGTAATATTCTTTATTTTAAGGTTTATTTTTCCTGATATGAGGATTGCTACTTCAGTTTTCTTTTGCTTCCCATTTGCATGGAATATATTTTCCCACCCTCTCACTTTCAGTCTATATGTCTCTTTAGGTCTGAAGTGGCTTTCTTGCAAACAGCATATATATGGGTCTTGTTTTTGCATCCATTAAGCCAGTCTGTGCCTTTTGGTTGGAGCATTTAATCCATTTACATTTAAAGTAATTATTGATATATATGTTCCTATTGCCATTTTCTTAATTGTTTGGGGTTGATTTTGTAGATCTTTTTTCTTATCTTGTATTTCTTGACTTCATAAGCCCCTTTAACATTTGTGGTAAAGCTGGTTTGGTGGTACTGAATTCTCTTAATTTTTGCTTGTCTGAAAACCTTTTTACTTCTACATCAATTTTGAATGAGACCCTTGCTGGGTACAGTAATCATGGTTGTAGATTTTTCTCTCTCAGTACTTTAAATATATCCTGCCATTCCCTTCTGGCCTGCAGAGTTTCTGCTGAAAGATCAGCTGGGGTTTCCCTTGTATGTTACTTGTAACATGTTATGTTACTTGTTACTTGCTTCTCCCTTGCTGCTTTTAATATTCTTTCTTTGTGTTTAGTCTTTATTAGTTTGATTAGTATGTGTCTTGGTGTGTTTCTCTTTGGGTTTATCCTGTATGGGACTCTTTGTGCCTCTTGGACTTGATTAACTATTTCCTTTTCCTTTTTGGGGAAATTTTCAACTCCAATCTCTTCAAATACTCTCTCATACCCTTTCTCTTTCTTTTCTTCTTCCGAGACCACTATAATTCAAATGTTGGTGTGTTTGATATTGTCCCAGAGGTCTCTGAGGCTATCCTCAGTTCTTTTCATTATTTTTACTTTATTCTGCTCTTCAGAACTTATTTCCACAATTTTATCTTCCAGCTCAGTGATTCGTTCTTCTGCTTCAGATATTCTGCTATTGATTCCTTCTAGAGTATTTTTAATTTCAGTAATTGTGTTGTCTCTGCATATTTATCTTTAATTATTCTAGGTTTTTGTTATTCTTCCATTTTCTCCATTTTGCTTTCAAGGTTTTTGCTCATCTTTACTACATTATTCTGAATTCTTTTTCAGGTAGTTTGCCTATTTCTTCTTCATTTATTTGGACTTCTGTGTTTCTAGTTTGCTCATTCATTTGTGTAGTACTTCTCTGCCTTTTCTTTTCTTTTCTCTTTTTTTTTTTTTTTTTTGACATATTGTGTTTAAGGTCTCCTTTTTCCAGGCTTCAAGGTTGAATTCTTTCTTCCTTTTGGCTTCTACCCTCTATGTTTGGTCCAGTGGTTTGCATAAGCTTCTTATAGGGTGAGACTTGCACTGAGTTTTTATTTGTTTGTTTTTCCTCTGATGGGCAAGGCTGAGTATGGTGGTAATCCTGTCTGCTGATGACTGAGCTGGTATTTCTGCTTTGTTTGTTGTTTAGATGAGGCATCCTGCACAGGGTGCCATTGGTGGTTGGATCATGCTGGGTCTTGTATTACAGTGATTTCCTTTGTATGAGTTCTTACTATTTGATATCCTCTAGGGTTAGCTCTCTGGTAGTCTAGAGTCTTGGAGTTAGTGCTCCTGCTCCAAAGGCTCAGGGCTTGATGTTTGATCAGGAATGAAGATTCTTCAAGTGGTTTGTTATGGCATTAAGTGATATTAAGACAAATATCCAAAAACGAGAAACCAAAGATGAATGCCAGACAAATGGCAGTTACAAATTCAGGCAAATAACAATTAAAATAATGGAATATACGCATGTACATATACACCAATGAGTAAAGTGAAAACAGTCCAGCAAAAATAAAGTACAAAAGATTGACCTGGTGAACAAAGGAAATAAAAAAATATATTTACCAGTTAAGGAAAAAAAAAAAAAAAACTAACTAAAACACAAACTGGAAAACAAAATTAAAGCAATTACCAAGTGGGGCATAAAGCAATGTAAACAAAACTAACAAATATGTTGAGAGTAAAGGAAAGAAAGAAAAGAAAGAAAGAATAGATATGCAAAGATAAATAGAGGTAGATGAGGAAGATTTTCATATATTAAAGATTAACTGCAAGGGGAAAAGGACAGTAGGAAAGGCAAACAAAGGAATAAATGTAGTAGAAAATATAATAAGTTAAAATAATTAAAAGTTAAAATTATAAAAAAGAGAAAAGTTAAAAAAAAAAGGGAAGAAGAAAAAAAAAGGAGAGAAAAAAGAAAACACAGAACTGCAAAAGCCCAACGTAGATGCAGAGGTGTATAACAAAACAATAAAAAGTGTGACTGGATACACACACACACACACACATACATATACACACCCATAAGCAAAATCAAAACAGTCCAAGAAAAATAAAGCACAATAGCTTGACCAGTGAACAAAGGAAAATTAAAGTTATATCTACCAGAATAAAACTAACTAAAGCACAAACTGAAAAACAAAACTAATGCAAGGTGCCTATTGAGGAATAAAGTAATGAAAATAAAACTAACAAATATGTTGAGAGGAAAGGAAAGAAAGAAAAAAAGAAAGAATACCTAGGCAAAGTTAAATAGAGGTAGATGAAGAAGATTTATATATATTGAAGATTAACAACAAGGGGGAAAAACATTAAGAAAAGCAAACAAAGGAATAAATTTAGAAAAAAAATAATAGTTTTTAAAAAAGTAAAATTATAAGATAGAGGAAAAAAATGGAAGAAAGAGAAAAGGAATAAAAGGTAAACTCCACAAAACTGCAAAGCCTCAAAGTAGAGGCAGAGGTTTATAGCAACAATAAAAAGTGTGACTGAATATACACATATACATATACACCCATAAGCAAAATTAAAACTGTCCAACAAATATAAAGTACAATAGATTGACTTGGTGAACAAAGGGAACCAAAAATTATGTCTACCAGAACAGAACTACCAGAACAGAACAAACTGGAAAACAAAACTAAAGCAAGGTGCCAATTGGGGCATGCTGCTGCTGCTAAGTCGCTTCAGTCGTGTCCAACTCTGTGCGACCCCATAGATGGCAGCCCACCAGGCTCCCCTGTCCCTGGGATTCTCCAGGCAAGAGCACTGGAGTGGGTTGCCATTTCCTTCTCCAATGCATGAAAGTGAAAAGTGAAAGTGAAGTGACTCAGTCGTGTCCAACTCTTAGCGACTCCATGGACTGAAGCCTACCAGACTCCTCCATCCATGGGATTTTCCAGGCAAGAGTACTGGAGTGGGGTGCCATTGCCTTCCCCGAATTGGGGCATAAAGCAATGAAAATAAAGCTAACCAATATGTTGAGACTAAAGGAAAGAAATAATAGATATGCAAAATTAAATAGAAGCAGATAAAGAAGATTTATATATATATATATATATGAAAGTGAAAGTGAAGTTGCTCAGTCGTGTCTGACTCTTTGTATATATATATATATATATATATATATATATATATATATATATGATTAAATGGAAGGGGAAGAAAAGAACAGTAGGAAAAGCAAACAAAGGAATAAATATACAAAAAATAATAATAGGTTTTAAAAATTAAAAATAAAAAAACTCCCCAGAACTGTAAAAGCCTGATATAGAGGCAGAGGTTTATAACAGCAATAAAAAATGTGACTGAGAAAAAAAAGAAAAGAAAAAGTTCAAAAACTTAGTTAGATTTCATACTGCCAATAAAATCAACAACTACAACAGAGAGAGGAACAAAAGGAAAAAAAGAGAAAAAATCCAAAAGAATCTACAGAACACATCAAAACATAAGAATAATAAATGTTTTTCTTGAGTTACTGCTGTCAGAGTCATTTCCCTTGCTGGGAGTCACAGTCCCTAGGATGCCCTCTAACACTGTGCTGATCTCTGGACCTGCTATGAGGGCAGCTCAGATTCTAATCTGCTCCTACTCCTCTGTATTCTTGCTTCTAATGTCCACAGCTATCAGAACTAGTGTGTTTTCTTTGGTGGGAGCTCTCAACGACCTTTTATGTATTACTCAGACACAGAGTCTGCCTAGTTGATCGTGTGGATTTAATCTGCAGCTGTACAGCTGGTGGGAGGGTTTTGGGTATTCTTCCTTAGTCACACCGTCCCCAGGTTTCAATTGTGATTTTATTTCCACCTCTGGATAAGAGTTGTCCACTGAGATTTGCTCCTGAGGCTGCCCTGGAGGACTTGGGTTTGCCCCTGTGAGGGCCAAGTGTGGAGGTGGTGCAGCTGCTTGAGTCACAGGGGTTCTGGCAGCACCAGGTACTCAGGGGAGTTGGCAGCTAGGCAGCAGGAAATATAGTGCTCTAGAAGGGTAGGGTAACCAGTATTGGCCAATATGCTCCAGTATTCTTGCCTGGAGAACCCCTTTCCCTGACAGAGAAGCCTGGCAGGCCACAGTCCACAGGGTCACAATGAGTTGGACACTACTGAAGCGACCCTGTGTGCAGAAGACTTTTTTTTTTTTTGCCTGTGGCAAATCTGCCCCAGTGAGAGTTGAGCCTGAAGGTAGTGCAGCTGCTTGGCTTGGAGGGATGCTGGTGGAGCCAAGTCTGCAGGGACACGGGCTGCCTCTGCCACAGGAGTTATGGCCCTATCAGAGTCGTTTTTCAAGCTTCTTGTAGCTGGTGATCAGAAGGCCTCTGTGGCCAGTCTTTCTCTGTAGCTCCGCCCATTCAGGCACTTAGAGGGCTTCCTTGCCTGGGGTGCTTCTCTGTTGTTCAGCGCATCAGGTACATAGAATGGTCCTCCGCCTGGGGTCCTACTCTGTAGATTGGTGTGTCAGTCACTTAAAGGAGCATCCTGGGTGGGGTCCTACAGTGTGTCAGGCATTTGATGGGCCAGCCTCTCTATTGTTCAGCTACCCATGCTGGAGTGTTGGGGGAGAGAGGCTATGGTGATGGCTCCACCCCTTACGCGTGACTCAGCCATATCACCTTGTTTCCATGGCTGCCCAGCTTTCCTCTATAGGTATTTCCCACCACAATCTCTTCCCTCACATCCCCTCAATCCGTCTCTCTGCAGTCAACATCAGCTCTCACCCTGGAATTGCTCCACAATCTCTAAATTCCAGCTCCCAACCATTGGGCCATCTAAGGTATGTATGGCTGTGGCAAGGACTGATTCTCAATCAGAGGGTAAATTTCTCATTTATCCTGCCATAGATCAGCTGTTTCCCTCTCAGCCTTAAATGTTTCTCCTCTGACTCAGACAATTGCCCTGGTGTGGGGATAGGACCCTTGCTTCAGTTCCCCCACCCTCTGAGGACAGGTCCAGTCCTACTAATACTCGTATTTCCCCCCCTAGTTCCTTCATCCTACTGAGTTTTGCGTGTGTCTATATATTCTTTTCTGCTGGTAAGGTACTCTTGTCCACTCTCAGCTGGTTTTATGCATGCACTTCTGTGTCTGAAGGTGTATTCCTGATGTATCTCTGTAGAGAGATGTATTCCACATCCACCTACTCCTCTGCCATCTTGTTCCTCCCAGGGTCCACTTTTAAGCATTTGAGAAAAATATCTCATGGGAACCAACCCTCTAAGTTCTATCATAACTCTCAGATTGAGACAGCCAGAAGCTATAGTGGGTTGATGATCTTGTTCTTGAGGGACATTGACCAGGAGATAAGCAATGAAAGAGACTAAAGCTGATTAATAATCCACCTCTCCCATCTATATGCCCCAGAATACCTCTTCCAATGCAAGAACTATTCACTGAGGATGTAGTTGGAGAAATTTACCCTATAATTTTCTCTTTGGTCATCCTTCTAGTCATGCTTAAGAAACTAAGCAGGTGTTTTGGGAGATGAGCATCAAAGCAACAAGTGAAAGTTCTTTGTGTATACTTGAATGTTGCTAAGAGAATATATCTTAAATGTTCATGTCAAAGTAATTATAATTATTATGTGAGATCATGGATGTTAACTAACCTTGTTTTGATAAAATTTTAATATATACATGTGTCAAATTATCACACTGTACACCTTAGATTTACCCAATTTTATATTTCAATTTCATCTCATAAACCTGGAAAATAAAGATCTGTGGCTTAGTACAATATTCTATATTATTAAGAGACTGGGTGTTACCATAAGTTGCAAGAGAGTCCCCACTAGTTACAGGATATCTCCCTAAAGACAATTTTGGCTAGTCAAACAGAGCTCATGGAGATTCAAGACTTGCTGGTCTGGAAATGAGAGGAAAATACGGGTTATCATAAAACTACAAGATGTAAAGTGAGAATGAGTGTGAGATAGGCAGGAAAAACATTTTAAGGATTGTATGATGCCCAACATCAAATTAATAGGACTCTTGAGTGTAGTGCTTGCAAATTTCACAATATCATCTAGAGCATTACATCACTAGCTAGGACTCTCAGGAGAAGAGAAAAGAGCACCTTTGGCATCAAAGTCATCTAGCTGACCCTAGATACAGAGAGTGGAGAAGGAAATGGCAACCACTCCAGTATTCTTGCCTGGAGAATCCAGTGGACAGAGGAGCCTGGTGGGCTGCTGTCCATAGCGTTGCACAGAGTCGGACATAACTGAAGCGACTTAGCATGCATGCATGCATTGGAGAAGAAAATGGCAACCCACTCCAATATTCTTGCCTGGAGAATCCCATGGACAGAGGAGGCTGGTGGGCTGCCGTCTATGGGGTCGCACAGAGTTGGAAACAACTGAAGTGACTTAGCAGCAGCAGCAGCAGAGACAGAGAGACAGATAGCACCAGGGGCTATTCAGATCTGCAAATGATGTTAATACTGGAAAGACAAATTCATCAGATGATAGAAATGAGCCAAAAAACTTCTTAACAGATACAAACAATAGATCTAAACTCACAAAGCTAAACTTACTTTTCTATAATTGGATATAGAAAAAACCCATAGGATTATAAAATGGATGAGAATGACTAACAATGTGGCACATAAATATAAAAACTACAAGAAATAGAACTATTTAGATTGGAAGAGAAAAGACTTAGTAGGAAAAAAATAGCCATTTTTTATACCCTTTTGGACAGTCACATGAAAAGGGAATTATTCCTACTGTATGTAGGTCCAGATGATAAAACTAATCCCCTAATGTATAAGAATGAGATATAGGATCAATCTAAATAACAAATTGCCCAACAGGATGAAAACTTATCCCCCACATTCAGAGGTATGTGTTTAGTTACCTTCATTTTCAACCTCTGATATTGGACCAGGTTAAATTCTAAGTGACTTCTACAGTTTCCAACCAAAGCAAAAGTTCTACAGGAGGACTGAATGGGAAACATTAGCACCTTGACTGTTTAATTGAATACATATAAAGATCATGTTCAGGTATAGAACCAACTTTGTGTGGGGAGGGAAGTATTGGAAGTTTGGATTTAGCAGATACAAACTAGTGTATATGGGATGAGTAAACAAGGTCCTACTGTGTAGTACAAGGAACTATATTCAATATCCTGTGACAGGCCATAATCAAAAAAATGTGAAAAAATGCATGTGTATGTGTATATAAAACTAATTACTCTGCTGTACAGCAGAATCATCTTGAAACTTGAGTAAAGTAAGAAAAGAGAAAATCAAATTATGATAGCATACAAATCATTCATATATATATATATAATTCATTGTATAAACCAGTACTGTCAAAAAGAAATATAATGCAAGTCATGTGTAAATTCAAATTTGCTAGTAGCCACATTTAAAATAGTAAAAAAGAATGAGAAAGTTGTTTTTAATAATATATTTCATTTATCCCAATACATGAGATATATTTTCAACATATAATCAATATAAACCACTAATATGATATTTTAGATTTTTCATGCTATGTCTTCAAAATCTGATATGCATTTTACACTTACAACATATATCAATTAAGAGCAGCTATATTTCAAGTGCTCTGTAGCCATACATATCCAAAACTACTGTGTTAAATAGCAAAAATATGAGCAGTGAGAACTGTATGTGCTCACCTGGAAAGAAGTGCTAAATTCTTAAAGGAAATGCACAAACATATTATTATTTGTAAAACACACATTTTTATTTTATAAACTTTGTTATTTCATTTCTCCTGGCAACATTTCATTTCCACTTTAAATCAGTGATTTTCAAACTTTATGGACCAAAATTCAGTTAGATTATTTTTTTTTTTATGTAGACATACACACACTGAAAATATCATGAAAGAATATTAATCTTTATTGTATGTAATTCCCTCTAATCTTTTATTTCTTTTATTTTCAATTCTAGCCAATTGTGTCTTCATCTATCCTACCTATTCCTTTGTTTTAAACTTCTGGCCATGACTCAATAAATTGATTTCACAACCTACTAACACTTTAAATATCAACTAGCAATGCATGAAAAATTGGGTAGGGAGGGCAAGAGAGATGGACCTCTGCTAAAAAGATATTTGTTTCAGGCCACAATTTAGTGATACATTACCAAATTTGCCAAGAATATGCTCTCACCCAAGATAATGTATGAGAATTGCTCAGCAAAGTGTCTGGAAGGGGACTCCCCTAATGGTTCAGTAGTTAGGATTTCGCCTTCCAATGCAGTGGGTGTGAGTTTGATTCTGGGTCAGGGAGCTAAGATCCCAAATGACTCATGGCCAAAAACAAAACAAAACATAAAAAAGGAAAAAGACAGTTTAAGAAAGTGAATAAAGATTTTAAAAATGGTCCACATTAAAAAAATCTTTAAAAACATGTGTCTGGCTCACAGCAGTTGTTCAATAGATGATATTTTTCCTCCATCTGCTCTGTCACAGTAGCTCCTTCATAAGAAATTCAACTTTGGCTGAATCCAGTGACCTTTAGTTACATGACTTATGCCCAAGGGTGAAAATAGAGGCTGAATGGTCCTGTCTGTGTTCTGGCTCAACCTGGGGGTCTATGTAGGTAGGGACATTTATGGGTGTGGGAATCATTTCAACTCTCATGCCACAGGACAGAGGCAAGGTCAAATTTACATAATAATTACATCCCCATTTCTTGAAAGTTTTCATAACATTGGAAATAGTGGAACATAATTTAGTATTGAAAACAGATTATGAGACTTCCTGGTGATCCAGTGGTTCAGACTCTGCACTTCCAAGTGCAGGGGGCACATATTCAATCCCTGGTTGGAGAATTAAGATCCCATATGCTGCATAGCATAGCCAAAAAAAAAAAAAAAAAAAAGACAACAGCAAAACAATCAAACAAACAAAAAAAAACAGGTTAGTTCTGAGAGCAGAATAGTCATGTGGCATAATTTGAAGGACACTGGAAAGTCTGCCCACCAAAAGTACTCCCTATTATATACTACAAGGTAGAAAATTTCACCAATAGAGATTCAATCTTGAAGCTTAGTATTCCAGAATTGCCTAATAAAATGCAGGAAGAAAGATACTAGGTCCTAATTCTCATATAATAAGTCCTTGGTACATATCATACAGCACTTAAAGAACAAGATGGACCACTAGGTTGAGACAGATAATAAGCCTCAGATTTGGAAGGTGAACATGGTAGACAAAACTAGGAGAATCTTCAACAGTTATGCTTTATTTGCATTTTTCTTCTCAACAGTTCTCATGCTTTCTATACTCCCTTACAAACATATACATGTTATTCTTAGGTCCGTGTATGAGAGAACCAGGTATAGTGAATTATTTTTTCACTGCCACACATGATCACTTGCATGCACATGCACATTTTACTATTCTTATATTGCTACTGAAGAACACAGTTAAATAACTTTGTCCTGACCTCTTCATCTCCCTTCTCCTACTTCTCAAATTGTAACCATCCTTCAAAACAAGACAAACAAAAAAAGATAATCTCATCTATTACACTTCCCTATGTAGACTACCTGGAGAAGGCAATGGCAGCCCACTACAGTACTCTTGCCTGGAAAATCCCATGGACGGAGGAGCCTGGCAGGCGGCAGTCCATGGGGTCGCTAGGAGTCGGGCACGACTGAGCGACTTCACTTTCACTTTTCACTTTCATGTATTGGAGAAGGAAATGGCAACCCAGTCCAGTATTCTTGCCTGGAAAATCCCAGGGACAGGGGAGCTGGGGGGCTGCCGTCTATGCGGTTGCACAGAGTCAGACACGACTGAAGAGACTTAGCAGCAGCAGCAGCATGTAGACTACCAACCTCATTGGCCTCTCATTTCTGAAACTTATTTTAACAGTTATAATTTCTATCATATAAATCAACCCTCAATTCTGAGTTGTGTGATACACTGACAACACTCTCCCATATGTCTAAATAATCTGGATTTTTTCATCTCCTTATGTAGGCAAGGAGCTTTTTGGTGGCAGACACTATGTCTGATTCTTCTCTGTTCCCCACAGCACACCGAGAATTCTCATTCCTATAACTGAAGTCTCAAAAATTCTGGGCCTCACTTTTTCCCAATTTTTGGCCCCATGGCTACTCATCAGTACAATGTCCTACAAAACCGAACATTGAAGGACAAAAATATCCTCCTTCATGGTTTAAAGAGGACTGAGTTCAAATTAATCTCCAAATGTACAAGCAGCTCATGCAACTCAATACCATAAAAACAAACAACCCAGTGAAAACGTGGGCAGAAGATCTAAACAGAAATTTCTCCAAAGACATAAAGACGAATAAACACATGTAAAGATGTGCAACATCACTCATTATTCAGTTGAATTGATTCACTTGCTCAGTCTTGTCCGACTCTTTGTGACCACATGGAAACCTTGTCCATCACCAGCTCCCAGAGCTTGTTCAAATTCATGTCCATCGAGCTGGTGATGCCATCCAATCACCTCATCCTCTGTCGTCCCCCTTTCCTTCTGCTCTTAATCTTTCTCAGCATCGGCATCTTTTCAAGTGAGTCAGTTCTTCCCATTAGGTGGCCAAAGTATTGGAACTTCAGCTTCAGCATCAGTCCTTCCAATAAATATTCAGGACTGATTTCCTTTAGGATTGACTGGTTTGATCTCCTTGCAGCCCAAGGGACACTCAAAAGGCTCCTCCAACACCAGAATTCAAAAGCATCAATACTTCATCACTCAGCTTTCTTTATGGTCCAACTCTCACATCCATACATGACTACTGGAAAAACCATAGCTTTGACTAGATGAACCTTTGTTGGCAAAGTAATGTCTCTGCATTTTAATGCGCTGTCTAGGTTGGTGATGACTTTTCTTCCAAGGAACAACTGTCTTTTAATTTCATGGCTGCAGTCACCATCTGTAGTGATTTTGGAGCCCAAGAAAAGAAAGTCTCTCACTGTTTCCCTTGTTTTCCCATCTTTTTGTCATGAAGTGGTGGAACCAGATGCCATAATCTTCATGTTGTGAATGTTGAGTTTTAAGCCAGTGTGTCACTCTCCTCTTTCACTTTCATCAAGAAGCTCTTCAGTTCCTCTTCAATTTCTGCCATAAGGGTGGTGTCATCTGCATATCTGATGTTATTGATATTTCTCTTGGCAATCTTGATTCCAGCTTGTGCTTCATACAGCCTAGCATTTCACTTGATGTATTCTGCATATAAGTTAAATGAGCAGGGTGACAATATACAGCACTGATGAAATATTTTGCAAATTTGGAATCAGTCCATTGTTCCATGTCTGGTTCTAACTGTTGTTTCCTGACCTGTATACAGATTTCTCAGGAGGCAAGTAAGGTGGTCTGGCACTCCTATTTCTTTAACAATTTTCCAAAGTTTGTTGTGATCCACGAAGTCAAAGGCTTTCACATAGTCAATAAAGCATAAGTAGATGTTTTTCTGGAACTCTCTCACTTTCATATGACTCAGTGGATGTTGGCAATTGGATCTTTGGTTCCTCTGCCCTTTCTAAACTGAGCTTGAACATCTGGAAGCTCTCAATTCACATACTGTTGAAGCCTCATTTAGAGAATTTTGAGCATTACTTTGGAAGTGTGTGAGATAAGTGCTATTGTGTGATAGTATGAATATTCTTTGACATTGCCTTTCTTTTGGGTTGGAATGAAAACTGAATATTTTCTACTCCTGGGGCCATGGCTGAGGCTTCCAAACTTGCTGGCATTGAGTGCAGCACTTTAACAGCATCATCTTTTGGGACTTGAAATTGCTCAGCCAGAATCCCATCAACTCCACTAGCTTTGTTCATAATTATACTTCCTAAGGCCCACCTGACTTCAGACTCCAGGATGTCTGTCTCTAGGTAAGTGATCATACCATTGTGGTTATCTAGGTTATCAACATCCCTTTTGTATAAATCTTCTGTGTATTCTTGCCACTTCTTAATATCTTCTGCTTCTGTTAGGTCCACACTGTTTCTGTCCTTTATTGTGCCCATCTTTGCATGAAATAATCCCTTGGTATCTCTAATTTTCTTGAAGAGATTTCTAGTCTTTCCCATTCTATTTTTTCCTCTATTTCTTTGCATTGATCAGTGACTAAATCTTTCTTATCCCTCCTTGCTACTCTTTGGAACTCTGAATACATATGGATGTATCTTTCCTTTTCTCCTTTGCCTTTCACTTCTCTTCTTTCTCAGCTATTTGTAAGGCCTCCTCACACGACCATTTTGACTTTTTACATTTATTTTTCTTGGGGATGGTCTTGATCACCGTCTCCTGTACAATGCCATGAACCTCCGTCCATAGTTCTTCAAGCACTCTGTCTATCAGATCTAATCTCTTGAATCTATTTGTCACTTCTACTGTATAATCATAACGGATTTGATTTATGTCATATCTGAATAGTCTAGTAGTTTTCCCTACTTTCTTCCATTTAAGTCTGAATTTTGCAATAAGTAGTTTATGATCTGAAGCACAGCCATGTTCCAATCTTGTTTGTGCTGACTTTATATAGCTTCTCTGTCTAAGGCTACAAGGAATATAATCAATCTGATTTACATATTGACTATCTGGTGATGTCCATGTGTAGAGTCTTTTGAGTTTTTGGAAGAGGGTGTTTGCTATGACCAGTGTGTTTCTTGGCAAAACTCTATTAGTCTTTGCCCTGCTTCATTTTGTAGTCCAAAGGCCAAACTTGCCTGTTAACTCCATGTATCTCTTGATTTCCTACTTTTGCATTCCAGTCCTATATGATGAAAAGGACATCTTTTTTTGCTGTTAGTTCTAGAAGGTCTTGCAGGTCTTCATAGAACCATTCAACTTCAGCTTCTTTGGCATTAGTGGTAGGGACACAGAGTTGGATTACTGTGATATTGAATGTTTTGCCTTGGGAATGAACAGAGATCACTTTGCCGTTTTTGAGATTGCACCCAAGTGCTGCATTTTGGAATCTTTGTTGACTATGAGGGCTACTCCATTTTTTCTAAGGGATTCTTGGCCACAGTAGTAGATATGATGGTCATCTGAATTAAATTCACCCATGTCAGTCCATTTTAGTTTACTGATCCCCTTATGGCTCAGATGGTAAAGAATCTGCTTGCAATGAGGGAGACCTAGGTTTGATCCCTGGGTTGGGAAGATCCCTTGGAGAAAGGAAAGGCTACCCACTCCAGTATTATGGCCTGGACAATTCCATGGACTCTATAGTCCATGGGGTCACAAAGAGTCGGACATAAATGAGGGACTCTCACTTTCACTTTCTTACATACCACATCTTCTCTATTGGGGTTCCCTTGTGGCTCAGCTGGTAAAGAATCTGCCTGCAATGTGGGAGACCTGGGTTTGATCCTTGGGTTGGGAAGATCTCCTGGAGAAGGGAAAGGCTACTTACTCCAGTATTCTGGCCTGGAGAATTCTAAGGGACTTTCACTTTGGGCTTCCCTGATAGCTCAGTTGGTAAAGAATGCACTTGCAATGTGAGAGACCTGGGTTCGATCCCTGGCTTCCATCACTAGTCACATCCACAGCTGGGTATTTTTGCTTTGGCTCCATCTCTTCATTCTTCCTGGAGTTATTTCTCCACTTTTCTCCAGTAGCATATTGGGCAGCTACCAACATGGGGAGTTCATCTTTTAGTGTCATATCTTTTTGCCTTTTCATACTGTTCAGGGGGTTCTCAAGGTAAGAATACTGAAGTGGTTCGCCATTCCCTTCTCCAGTGGACCACGTTTTGTCAGAACAATCCACTGTGACCCATCCATCTTGGGTTCCCCAACACAGCATGGCTCACTGTTTCATTGAGTTAGACAAGGCTGTGGTCCATATGATCAGTTTAGTTAGTTTTCTGTGATTGTGATTTTCATTCTGACTCTGATGGATAAAGATAAAAAGCTTATGGAAGATTCCTGATGGGAGAGACTGACTGTGGTGGAAACTGAGTCTGGTTCTGATGGGTAGGGCCAGACTCAATAAATCTTTAATCCAAATTTCTGTTGATGGGTGGGGCTGTGTCCTCCCTGCTGTTTGGCCTGAGGCCAAACTATGGTAGGGGTAATGACAACAATGGTGACCTCCTTCAAAAGGACTTGTGCATGTACCGTTTTATTCAGTGCCCGTGAGCCTACAAGCAGGCCACTACCTCTTTCAAAAGGGCCTGAGCATGCACTATTTTATTCAGTGCCCTTGACCCTGCAGCAGGTCACTGTCGACCCACGCCTCTGCCAGACACTCCTGGAGGCTCACATGCAAGTCTGGCTCTGTCTCTTGTCAGTATACTGCTCCTTTATCCTGGTTCCTGTTACACACAAAGTATTGTTTGTGCCCTCCAAGAGTCTGTTTCTCCAGTGTTGTGGAAGTTCTGTAATCAATTTAAATTTAAATTTAAACTGACCTCCAAGTTTAAATTCCCTGGGGGTTCTCTGTCCCTTTGCTGGATCCGCCTGTTGTGGGTCCTATAACTTTCTTAACAGTGCGAGAATTTATTTGGTATAATTGTTCTGCAGTTTGTGGGTCATCTGTTTGGCGGCTCAATGTTGTGGCTAATGGTGACCTCCTCCAAGAGGGCTTATGTCCCACCCTGGGTGACGCAGGTCTGCTGAAACCAGAGCCCCTGCCCCCACGGCAGGTCACTGCTGACCTGTGCCTCCACAGAAGACACTCAAATACACAAAGACAAGTCTGTCTCAGTCTCTGTGGGGTCTCTGGATCCTAGTGCACACAAGATTTTGTTTTGAGCCCTCAGATTGTCTATGGCAGGTATGGGGTTTGATTCTAAACATGATTTTGCCTTTCTTATCATCTTGTAGGGGCTTCTATTTTGCCCTTGGACTTGGGTATCTTGTGTGTGTGTGTGTGTGTGTGTGTGTGTGTGTGTGTGATCCAACATTCTCCTGTCAATGGTTGTTCAGAAGTGATTTGCAATTTTGGAGTTATCACAGGAGAAGATGAGTGCACATCCTTCTACTCTGACATCCTGTTTATTCACTCATTATTAGAGAAACACAAATCAAAACCACAATGAATTATCATCTCACACTGGTAAGAATAGCCATCATCAAAAAGTCTACAAACAATAAATGTTACAGAGGGTGTGGGGAAAAGGAGCCCTCTTACTCTGTTGGTGGGAATGCAAACTGATACAACCACTATGGAGAACAGTATGGAGATTCTTTAAAAAAAACTAAGAATAAAACTGCAATATGATCCAACAATTTCAACTGAGCATATATCACGAGAAAACCATAGTTGAAAAAGACACATGGATCCCAATGTTCAGTGCAGCACTTTTTACAGTAGCTAGGTCCTGCAACAACCTAAGTGTCAATCTTCAAATGAATGGATAAAGAAGTTGTGCTGTACATATGCAATGGAATATTATTCAGTCATTAAAAAGAAATAGTGTGAGTCAGTTCTAATGAAGTGAATGAACCTAGATCTGATTATACAAAGTGAAGTAAGTCAGAAAGAGAGAAAAAAAAACAAAAAACAAAAAACAAATATTATATGCTAACACATATATATGGAATCTAGAAAGATCATATTGCAGGGCATCAGTGGAGATGCAGACACAGAGAACAGACTTGTGGACACAGTCAGGTAAGAAAGAGTGGGACAAATTGAGAGAGCAGCATTGAAACATATACATTAGCATGAATAAAATATATAGCCATTGGAATTTGCCTTATGATGCAGAAAGCTCAAACCCAGTGCCTTGTTACTACCTAGAAAAGTAAGATGGGGTGATGGGTGGGAGTAAGGCTCAAGTACGGGACATATGTATGCCTATGGCTGATTCACATTGATGTATGGCAAAAACCAACACAGTATTGTAAAGCAATTGTCCTCCAATTAAAAATAAATAAATTAAAAAAAAAATAAAACAATGCAAGAGGAAATCAACAAATAACATACAGAGGAATTCCTATAAGGTTATCAGCTCTTTTATTTGAAGCAAAATTTGCAGACCAGAAGAGACAAGATGTATTTAAAATGATAAAAGTGAGGGCTTCCTTGGTGTTCCAGTGGTTAAGAATCCACCTGCCAGTACAGGGGACATGGGTCCAATCCCTGGTCTAGGAAGATCCCACGTGCCATGAAGCAATCAAGCCCATGCACCACAACAACTCTGTCCATGCTGCTAGACCCCATGCTCCACAATAAGAGAAGTTGCTGCAAAGAGAAGCCCGTGCACTGCAACAAAGTGTAGCCTCCCCTCACTGCAACTAGAGAAAGGCTACATTCAGTAACGAAGACCCAGCACAGTGATAAATGAATAAATAAAATGAAGGAAAAGAAATACCTACAAGCAAGAATACTCTACCCAGCAACGCTCTCATTCACATTTGACTGAGAGACCAAAAGCTTTTAAGACAAGCAAAGTCTAAGAGAATTCAGCACCACAAAACCAGCTTTGTAACAATTGATTAAGGAACTTCTCTAGGCAAAACACAGGAAAAAAAAAAAAAAAAGAGAGAGAGAGAACAGAAGAGGAAGGGGGAAAAAGACTTACAAAAACAAATCCAAATTATTTTTTAAAATGACACTATAAATATGCATATTAAAAATTATCTCAAATGTAAATGGATTAAATTCTCAAACCAACTTCAACATAATAAAGACCATATATTACAAACCCTCAGTAAACATCATTCTCAATTGTGAAAACCTGAAAGCATTTCCTCTAAGATTAGGAACAAGACCAGGATGTCTACTCTCCCTACAATTATTCATCATATATTTGGAAGTCCTGCTGCTGCTGCTGCTAAGTCGCTTCAGTCATGTCTGACTCTGTGCGACCCCACAGCCCATCAGCCTCCACCGTCCCTGGGATTCTCCAGGCAAGAAGAACACTGGAGGGGGTTGCCAGTTCCTTCTCCAATGCATGAAAGTGAAAAGTGAAAGTGAAGTCGCTCAGTCGTGTCTGACTCTTAGCGACCCCATGGTGTGCAGCCTACCAGGCTTCTCTGTCCATTGGATTTTCCAGGCAAAAGTACTGGAGTGGAGTGCCATTGCCTTCTCCATTGGAAGTCCTAACCATGGCAATCAAAGAAAAAAAGAAAAAGAATTCAAGTTGGAAAAGAAGAAGAAGCAAAATTGTCAGTGTTTGCAGATGACATTACTATACATATAAAATCCTAAAGATGCAATGAGGAAACTACTAGAGCTCATCAATGAAACTGGTAAAGTTTCAGGATACAAAATAAATACACAGAAATATCTTACATTGTTATACACTAACAGCAAAAGCCCAGAATAAGAAATTAAGGAAACAATTCCATTTATGATTCCAAAAAATAATAAAATACCTAGGAATAAACTTACCTAAGCAGGCAAAATCCTGCACTCAGAAAGCTATAATATATTGATTAAAAAATCAAACATAACACAAGGGGAGAGTTATACCATGTTCTGGATTGAAAGAATCAATATTATGAAAAAAGACTATACTACCCAAAGTAATCTACAGATTCAATGCAATTCCTATCAAACCACCTTTGCCATTTTTCACAAAATAGAACACAAATTTTTACAATTTCTGGGTGGAAAAACTAAAGACTCTAAATAGCCAAACCAGTCTTGAGAAAGAAAAATTCAACTGGAGGAACCAGGCTCCATGACTTCAGACTATGCTACAAAGTTATAGTCGTCAAGATACTCTGGTACTGCCAGAAAAGCAGAGATATAGATCAGTGGGACAGGATCAAAAGCCCAGAGATGAAACCATGCAACTATGGTCATCTAATCCATGACAAAGTAGGTAAGACTATACAATGGACAAAAAACAGAATCTTCAATAATTATGCTAGAGAAATTGGACAGTTACTTATAAAAGCATTAAATTTTAGAACACTCCCTGAAAAAGAAAGTGAAAATGTTGGTCTCTCAGTCTTGTCCAACGTTTTGCAACCCCATAAACTCTAGCCCACCAGGCTCCTCTGCCCATGGAATTCTCCAGACAAGAATAGTGGAGTGTGTAGACAATCCCTTCTCCAGGCGATCTTCCCTACCCAGGGACTGAACCCGCATGTCCTGCACTGCAGGCAGATTCTTTACCATCTGAACCATCGGGAAGTCCAGAATACTCCCTAACCAAACATAGAAGTAAACTCAAAATGGACCAAGACATAAATGCAAGTCTAAACACTATAAAACTCTTAGAGGAAAACACACTCAGATCCCTCTTTGACATTAATAGCAGCAAGATCTTTTTGGATCCACCTTCTGGAGTAATGAAAATTAAAACAAAAATAAATGGGATCTAATAAAACTTAAAATCTTTTGCACAGCAAAGAAAACAAAACAAGACAATACTCAGAGTTGGAGAAACTATTTGCAAATCAGGCAACCAAAAGAGTAATTTTTTCGCCAAATTACACAAATTACACAAATATTAATCGCCAAAGTACACAAAGAGCTCATGTGGCTCAATATCAAAAAAAAAAAGAATCCAATGAAAAAAACTGGCAGAAGATCTAAATAGATATTTCTTTGAAGAAGATATGCAGATGACCAACAAACATATGAAAAGATCCTCAATATCACTAATTAGGCAAATCAAAACACTAATTATGCAAATTATGCAAATCAAAAATCCAGTGAGGTATCATCTCACACCAGTCAAAATGGACACCATCAAAAGATCTACAAAAACTAAATTCTGGAAAAAAGTGTAGCAAAAAGGGACCCTCTTACACTGTGGGAATGTAAAATGGTACAGACACTATGGAGGTTCTTCAGAAAACTAGCTGATCATACTTTGTATCATTCCATAAATATTGAGATAACATTACTGGTATATTTGCCTTTACCTTAATGGGTATACATTCCTCATTATTTAACTATTCTCTAAATAAATGGCTAATTATACTGGACAAATAGTTATTTTCAAGGTTGACTAATATTAAATAGGTTAGGTATTTTGTCTTCGTTTCAAATGAGTTGACAGAATTGATGGTATGTTTTTGATTCATCCAGAGAAAATAAAAATGAAGTGAAATTATTTAAAATAGGCAATGGATAGTAAAATGGATAGCCAATGGGAATTTGCTGTATGACTCAAGGAACTCAAACTGAAGCTCCAGAACAACTTAGAGGGGTGGGATGGGGAGGGAGGTTTGAGGTATGTTCAACTGGGAGGGAACATAGGTAAACCTATGGCTGATTCATGTTGATGTTTGGTAAAAACCAACACAATACTGTAAAGCAACTATCTTTCAATTAAAAATAAATAAAAATTTTAAACAAATTGAACCACATCATTTTATTTCATTGATATGAATGAAAAAGAGAAAAAGAAGGAAAATTCTCATCTGAAATCATCCATTTATAAGAACTTAGATAGTTAAAGAACACAGCTAAAAGGAGAGACTTGGTAAAGTACAACCTCAACAAATTGCAAGATATTTTTAAATTGCCAAACAATTATTTTAGCATTAAAGAAAGTTTCTAAAATAAAAATCATATTTATTACTCTTTTAATTAAATGCATTACTTTCCATACATAAGTTCTTTGTTGTCAAATCCTGTGCAAAATAAATAAATAAATACATTTTAAAAATAAAAGAAGCAATAAATGGACACCTTCATCACAAATTACCTCAAACCAATCTCATTATATTCCTCCCAAACTGTCTTCTATTCATGAGTTACTTTTCTCAGGTAATAGCATAATCATGCTTCTAGTAGTCAAGTTCAGAAATCTGTGTCTCCAAATCTTGTTTTCTACTTTCTCCCATCCAATCAACTTCTACATTTCACCATTCTGTACCAAGCCTCCATCAATTTTACTTGGACCATTGTTATCAACTGGTAAATCATCTCTTGCTCTCCACTCCAATCTAGATTTTTTACTACTTCAAAAATGATCTTATAGAAACTTAACTTTGACCATATCTTCCTTTTGCTCATATTTCTTCAGTTTTTCCTTGGCACACCCTCCTTAATTTAGGCACAAATTCCCTCTATGTTTATTTCCCGTCACCTCCCCTTTTGAACTTCTCCTCCTCATATGTGAAAATCCGGTTATAATTCAACATTTTTTGTAATGCTTTCCTTAAACCTTATCTCCCCCCCCACCACCACCACCATGGGTATTAATGCCTCATTTTTTTTTTATTATTATTATTTTTAACTTTACAATATTGTATTGGTTTTGCCATACATCAACATGCATCTGCCACGGGTGTACACGTGTTCCCCATCCTGAACCCCCCTCCCACCTCCCTCTCCATACCATCCCTCTGGGTCATCCCAGTGCACCAGCCCCAAGCTTCCTGTATCCTGCATCGAACCTGAACTGGCGATTTGTTTTTTATACGATATTATACATGTTTTAATGCCATTCTCCCAAATCACCCCCCCTCCCTCTCCCACAGAGTCCAAAAGACTGTTCTATACATCTGTGTCTCTTTTGCTATCTCGCATACAGGGTTTTCGTTACCATCTTTCTAAATTCCATATATATGTGTTAATATAATGTATTGGTATTTTTCTTTCTGACTTACTTCACTCTGTATAATAGGCTCCAATTTCATCCACCTCATTAGAACTGATTCAAATGTATTCTTTTTAATGGCTGAGTAATACTCCATTGTGTATATGTACCACTGCTTTCTTATCCATTCATTTGCTGATGGACATCTAGGTTGCTTCCATGTCCTGGCTATTATAAACAGTGCTGCAATGAACATTGGGGCACATGTGTCTCTTTCAATTCTGGTTTCCTTGGTATGTATGCCCAGCAGTGGGATTGCTGGATAGTGTTTCTAACACCATACACAAAAATAAACTCAAAATGGATTAAAGATCTAACCATAAGACCAGAAACTATAATACTCTTAGAGGAGAACATAGGCAAAACACTCTCCGAGGTACATCACAGCAGGATCCTCTATAACCCACATCCCATAATATTGGAAATAAAAGCAAAAATAAACAAATGAGATCTAATTAAAATTAAAAGCTTCTGCACAACAGAAGAAACTATAGATCATATCAGATCAGATCAGTTGCTCAGTCGTGTCCGACTCTTTGTGACTCCATGAATCGCAGCAGGCCAGGCCTCCCTGTCCATCACCAACTCCCGGAGTTCACTCAGACTCACGTCCATCGAGTCAGTGATGCCATCCAGCCATCTCATCCTCTGTCATCCCCTTCTCCTCCTGCCCTCAATTCCTCCCAGCATCAGGGTCTTTTCCAATGAGTTAACTCTTCGCATGAGGTGGCCAAAGTACTGGAGTTTCAGCTTTAGCATCATTCCTTCCAAAGAAATCCCAGGGCCGATCTCCTTCAGAATGGACTGGTTGGATCTCCTTGCAGTCCAAGGGACTCTCAAGAGTCTTCTCCCACACCACAGTTCAAAAGCATCAATTCTTCGGCACTCAACCTTCTTCACAGTCCAACTCTCACATCCATACATGACCACAGGAAAAACCATAGCCTTGACTAGACAAACCTTTGTTGGCAAAGCAATGTCTCTGCTTTTGAATACGCTATCTAGGTTGGTCATAACTTTCCTTACAAGGAGTAAGCAAGGTGAAAAAAGAGCCCTCAGAATGGGAGAAAATAATAGCAAATGAAGCAACTGACAAACAACTAATCTCAAAACTATACAAGCAACTCCTGCAGCTCAATTCCATAAAAATAAACAACCCAATCAAAAAATGGGCCAAAGAACTAAATGCCTCATTTTGGAACATATCATTTCACCTAAAACTATGTATATGCAATCCTATTTTCTTTACTGGTGTATAAATTGAAGTGTTGTATGGTAAATATAATAATGGAACTTCTGTAAATATCCATGTCCAAATCCTGGGAACCTATGAATATATTACTTTGCATGGCAAAGAAACTTTGCAGATAAAATTAAGGACTTTGAGATGAGGAGGTGATTTTGGATTATCCATGTGAGTCTAATGTAATTCTATGGGTTCTTAAAAAGCAGAGTACCTAAAGAACCAGAGAGATGGTAGTATAAGAAGGACTTAGCTTTCTGTTGCTGGTTTTGAAAACAGGGGAAGGAGCCCATATGCCAAGCTATGCAGACAGCCTCTAGAAGCTGGAAAAGGTAAGGAAATGGATTCTCCATCAAAAACACCTAAAATAAGGAAGCCTTGAGAGCAACTTGACTTTAACCAAGTTACACTCAAATTGAAGTTCTGACCCACAAATCTGTAAGATAATAAATTTGCCCTGAGTTTGTGGCAATTTTTATGACTGTGATTAAAAAACTAATACAGGCTATAACATTAGCTGACACCCCAGCACCTAGCATAGTACCTTGGCCTTGGTCCCTCAATGAACATTTGGACAGTGAACCAAGAAGGGCATGTTCCAAAATATTTCTCCACATACTTTAAATAATATGAGGCTCTCCTCCCTACCTAAGCCAAATTTTTAAAAATATACCATATTATGCTATTAAGAAACCCTACAGAATGAGTTCACAGCAAATGAATGTAATCATTAGCTTTTAGTCACAAAACTGCATCTATTATATTGTTTATACCCTAGGCATCTGTCCCCAAGTTAATTTGCTTGGTTATTCTAAAGTGGCTTTGCAAATCAAGAGCCAAACTTAACACACAGACCTTCAATCCTTTTGGTTACTCAGCCATTTTTTGCCCTGTCATGCCAGAAGCTAAAAGATGCTAGAGATGGAAAATGGGATTCTTGCCTGGAAGAAACTGTGTAGGAAGCTGTGTAGTAAATCAGGAAGAACACTACATTGAGAATCAAGAGATTCAGGTACCATTCCCAGCTCTGCCAACAATTAACATTGTGACTTTGGGCAATATAATTACTCTATCTAAAATACTGTTTATTTATTTACTAAATAGGGAAGAGGTCTGGGTTGGTTGTTTTCAAATGGTGTTAATATAGAATGCCCTGCTGCGTAATGGCAGGAACAGCCATAGGCTCTGGAACCCTAGCAGCTTTAGATTTATCTGTGGATGCTTTCATTTGAATAATTTCATGAAAAAATAAACAACTTAAATACACAAATTAGGTAACCTCTAAACTCTTTTTTAGGTCTGTCACTGAATAAGCTGAAGTAAAGAAGATGTTTTATATAATAGTGAAGGGCCTATAATTTTGTTACGGACTCAGTTCAGTTCAGTCGCTCAGTCATGTCCGACTCTTTGCGACCCCATGAATCGCAGCACGCCAGGCCTCCCTGTCCATCACCAACTCCCGGAGTTCACTCAGACTCACGCCCATCGAGTCAGTGATACCATCCAGCCATCTCATCCTCTGTCGTCCCCTTCTCCTCCTGCCCCCAATTCCCTCCCAGCATCAGAGACTTTTCCAATGAGTCAACTCTTCGCATGAGGTGGCCAAAGTACTGGAGTTTCAGCTTTAGCATCATTCCTTCCAAAGAAATCCCAGGGCTGATCTCCTTCAGAATGGACTAGTTGGATCTCCTTGCAGTCCAAGGGACTCTCAAGAGTCTTCTCCAACACCACAGTTCAAAAGCATCAATTCTTAGGCGCTCAACCTTCTTCACAGTCCAAGTCTCACATCCATACATGACTACTGGAAAAACCATAGCCTTGACTAGATGGACCTTTGTTGGCAAAGTAATGTCTCTGCTTTTGAATATGCTATCTAGGTTGGTCATAACTTTCCTTCCAAGGAGTAAGCATCTTTTAATTTCATGGCTGCAGTCACCATCTGGACTGCCATAATTCAAAATGCAGCTCAGACATTACATATCCATGTAACCTTAGGAAAGTCCTTCAATTTCTCTATATCTGTTTCCCATTTGAAAAAGAGAAAGTAATTGCACTTAACACCAGAATTTTATGAAGATTAAAAGGCTGCTGCTACTGCTACTGCTGCTGCTAAGTCACTTCAGTCATGTCTGACTCTGTGTGACCCCATAGACGGCAGCCCTCCAGGCTCCCCCGTCCCTGGGATTCTCCAGGCAAGAACACCAGAGTGGATTGCCATTTCCTTTTCCAATGCATGGAAGTGAAAAGTGAAAGTGAAGTCGCTCAGTCGTTTCTGACTCTTCGCGACCCCATGGACTGCAGCCCACCAGGCTCCTCTGTCCATGGGATTTTCCAGGCAAGAGTACTGAAGTGGGGAAGAGGCTAATTATGGTTAATATACTTGAAATATTTAGAACTTTGCCTATCACATAACAAATACTCAAGATATGCTGGTTTGGGAAGACCAAGCGGAAAATTAATGTATTAAAAAGTAGAGACATCATATTGTTGACAAAGGTCCATCTAGTCAAAGCTATATTTTATCTAGTAGTCATGTACAGATGTGAGAGTTGGACAATAAAAAAGACTGAGTGCTGAAGAATTGATGCTTTCAAACTGTGGAATTGGAGAAGACGCTTGAGAGTCCCTTGGACAAAAAATCAAACCAGTCAATCCTAAAGGAAATAAACCCTGAGTATTCATCGGAAGGACTAATGCTGAAACTCTGATACTTTGGCCACCTAATGCAAAGAGCTGACTCATTGGAAAAGACCCTGAAGCTGGGAAAAATTGAAGGCAGGAGAGAAGGGAATAACAGAGGATGGTATCATCAACTCCATTGACATGAGTTTGAACAAACTCCTAGAGATAATGAAGGACAGGGAAGCATGGCATGCTGCAGTCCATGGGGTTGCAGAGTCAGACATGACTGGGGGACTGAACAGCAACAACAACAATGCATGTGTTTTGGGGGAAGGCTTTTGTTTTCATTCACTCATAAGAAAGTTAAACCTACTCTAGAATGCCTTTCTCTTAATCCCAAATTCCCCCTAGAGGGGGTTCCCTGGTGGCTCAGATAGTAAAAAATCTGCCTGCAAGGTGGGAGACCCAGGTGTGAACTTTAGATCAGAAAGATGCCCTGGAGAAGGAAATGGCTACTACTCTAGTATCATTGCCTGGAAAATTCCATGGACAGAGGAACCTGCCAGGCTACAGTCCATGAAGTCATAAAGAGTCAGACATGACTGAGTGAATAACAATTTCACTTCCCCCTTCAGAGCATGAAGAGGGTTCTGGAAAAGAAGGAAAAGAAAAAGCATTCCAGTTCCTTTTTCAGATATCTCAAACTTAGATTCCTCTTCCTCTTATTGTATAACTACTCAGGGGTATATAGAGATAGGGGAGGCTTGGGAGCATGTGGTAGTTGCCAGGTTTCCTCAAATCTACCTTAAACTTTCATGTGTGTGCTCAGTCATGTCTGACTCTTTGTGGCTCCATGGACTATAGCCCTCCAGACTCCTCTGTCCATGGAATTTTGCAGACAAGAATAGTGGAGCATGTTTCCATTTCCTTTTCCAGGGGATCTTCCTGACCCAGAGATGGAACCCGAGTCTCTAGTGTCTCCTGCATTGGTAGGCAGATTCTTTACCGTTAGTGATAACTGGGAAGCCTTAAGTTCCTATAGGGGAACCACAAATATCTGTTAGATTAAAAGGAAAGGACATCTGCAAAGAAGTCTCAGTTCAGATGGGTCAGTTCAGTTCAGTCGCTCAGTCATGTGAGACTTTTTGTGACCCCATGGACTGCAGCACAACAGGCTTCCCTGTCCATTACCAACACCCAGAGCTTGCTTAAACACATGTCCCTCAAGTCGGTGATGCCATCCAACCACCTCATCCTCTGTCATTCTTCTCTCCTCCTGCCCTCAATCTTTCCCAGCATCAGGGTCTTTTCAATGAGTCATTTCTTCACATTAGGTGGCCAAAGTACAGAAGCTTCAGCATCAGTCCTTCCAATGAATATTCAGGACTGATTCCCTTTAGGATTGACTGGTTTGATCTCCTTGCAGTCCAAGAGACTCTCAAGAGTCTCCTCCAACACCACAGTTCAAAAGCATCAATTCTTCGGTGCTCAGCTTTCTTCAGAGCCCAGCTCTCACATCCAAACATGACTTACTGGAAAAGCATAGCTTTGACTATATGGACATTTGTCAGCAAAGTAATGTCTCTGCTTTTTAATATGCTGTCTAGATTTGTCATAGCTTTTCTTTTTTTTTCCCAAGGAACTAGTGTCTTTTTATTTCATGGCTGCAGTCATCATCTGCAGTGATTTTGGAGCCCAAGAGAATAAAGTCTATAACGGTTTCCATTGTTTCCCCATCTACTTGCTCTGAAGTGATGGGACCAGATGCCATGATCTTAGTTTTTTGAATATTAGTTTTAAGCCAGGTTTTTCACTCTCCTCTTTCACTTTCAATAAGAGGCTCTTCAGTTCCTCTTTGCTTTCTGCATAAGAATGGTGTCATCTCCATATCTTTCTGCCATACGATTGGTGTCATCTCCATATCTGAGGTTATTGATATTTCCTGGCAATCTTTATTCCAGTTTCTGCTTTATCCAGCCCAGTATTTCCCATGATGTACACTGCATATAAATTAAATAAGCAGGGTGGCAATATACAGCCTCGACATATTCTTTTCCCAATTTGGAAGCAGTCCGTTGTTCCATATCTGGTTCTAACTGTTGACCTGCATACAGATTTTTCAGGAGGCATGTAAGGTAGTCTGGTTTTCCCATCTCTTTAAAAATTTTTCACAGCTTGTCATGATCCACAAAGTCAAAGGGTTTGGCATAGTCAATAAAGCACTATTAGATGTATTTCTGGAACTCTCTTGCTTTTTCTATGATCCAGTGGATGTTGGCAATTGGATCTATGGTTCCTCTGCTTTTTCTAAATCCAGCATGAGCATATGGAAGTTCTGGGTTCACATACCACTGAAGCCTCACTTAGAGAATTTTGAGTAATACTTTGCAAGCGTGTGAGATGGGTGTTTTTGTGTGGTAGTTTGAATATTATTTGGCCTTGCCTTTCTTTGATATTGGAATGAAAACTGAACTTTTCCAGTCCTGTGGCCACTGCTGAGTTTTGCAAAACTGCTGGCATGTTGAGTCCAACACTTTCACAGCATCATCTTTTAGGACTTGAAAGAGCTCAGCTGGAATTCCATCACCCCAACTAGCTTTATTTTTAGTGATGCTTCCTAAGGCCCACTTGACTTCGCATTCCAGGATGTCTTGCTCTAGGTGAGTGATGACACCACTGTGATTATTTGTATCATGAAGATATTTTCTGTATAGATCTTCTGTGTATTCTTAGCACCTCTTCTTACTATCTTCTGCTTCTGTTTAGGTAAAAAAAACATTTCTATCCTTTATTGTGCCCATCTTTGCATGAAATGTTCCCTTGGTATCTCTAATTTTCTTGAAGAGATCTCTAGTCTTTCCCATTCTATTGTTTTCCTCTATTTCTTTGCATTGATCACTGAGGAAGGCTTTCTTATCTCTCCTGGCTATTCTTTGGAACTCTGCATTCAAGTGGATATATCTTTTCCTTTTCTCCTTTGTCTTTCTCTTCTCTTCTTTTCTCATCTATTTGTGAGGCTTCCTCAAACTACCATTTTGCTTTTTTGCATTTCTTTTTCTTGGGGATGGTCTTGATCACTGTCTCATGTACATTGTCATGAACATCCATCCATAGTTCTTCAGGCACTCTATCAGATCTATTGGCTTGAATCTATTTGTCACTTCTACTGTTTAATGATACGGGATTTGATTTAGGTCATACCTGAATGGTCTAGTGGTTTTCCCTACTTTCTTCAATTGAAGTCTGAATTTTGCAATAAGGAGTTCATGATCTGAGACAGAGTCAGCTGTTTTTTCTGACTGTATCTTTTTTTTTTTTTTTTTGCTTCTCCATCTTTGGCTGCAAAGAATATAATCAATGTGATGTCAGTATTGATCATCTGGTGATGTCTATGTGTAGAACCTTCTCTTCTGTTGTTGGAAGAGGGTGTTTACTATGTTCAGTGCATTCTCTTGGCAAAACTCTGTTAGCCTTTGACCTGCTTTGTTTTGTACTCCAATGCCAAATTTACCTGTTACTTCGGGTATCTCTTGACTTCCTACTTTTCCATTCCAGTTCCCTATAATTAAAAGGGCATCTTTTTTAGTGTTAGTTTTAGAAGGTATAGCAGGTTTTTATAGAACTGTTCAACTTCAGCTTCTTCAGCCTTAGTGGTTGTGGCATAGACTTGGATTACTGTGTTGTTGAATGGTTTGCCTTGGAAACAAACAGAGATCATTCTGTCATTTTTGACATTGCACCCAAGTACTCCATTTCATACTCTTTGTTGACTATGAGGGCTACTCCATTTCTTCTAAGGGATTCTTGCCCACAGTATTAGATATAATGGTCATCTGAATAAAATTCGCCCAATCCAGTCCATTTTAGTTCACTGACTCCTAAACTGTTGATGTTCACTCTTGCTATCTCCTGTTTGACCACTTCCAATTTCCCTTGATTCATGGACCTAACATTCCAGGTTCCTATGCAATATTGTTCTTTACAGCATCAGACTTTACTGCCATCACCAGCCACATTCACAATTGGGTGTTGTTTTCACTTTGTCTCCTTCTCTTTATTTTTCTCCATTCTTCTCCAGTAGCATATTGGGCACCTACCAACCAGGGGAGTTCATCTTTCAGTGTCACAACTTTTTGCCTTTTCATTCTGTTCAGGGGGTTCTCGAAGTAAGAATAGTGAAGTGGTTTGCCATTCCCTTCTCCAGTGAACCATGTTTTGCCAGAATTCTCCACCATGGCCCTTCCATCTTTGGTACCCCTACACAGCATGGCTTATAGTTTTATTGAGTTAGACAAGGCTGTGGTCCATGTGATCAGTTTGGTTAGTTTTCTGTGATTGTGGTTTTCATTCTGTCTGCCCCCTGATGAATAAGAATGAGAGACTTGTGGAAACTTCCTGATGGGACAGGCTGATTGTAGGGCAAAATGGGTCTTGATATGATGGAGGGGCCATGCTCAATAAATCTTTAATCCAATTTTTTGTTGATGGGCAAAACTGTGTTCCCTCCCTGTTGTTTGACCTGAAACCAAACTATTGACAGGAGACTCCTGGATACTCACATGCAAGTCTGCCTCAGTCTCCTACTGGCCTCCAAAGTCAAATCAAAATTCTCACACTGTTAAATAAGTTCAAGGACCCACAACAGATTTCCCAAACTGGGGATCTGGCACAGGTACTGAGAACCCCCAGGGGATTTGACTTTGGGGGCCAGTCAGATAGGTAGACAATAGTTATTTTTTTTAAAAAATTATTGGAGTATAGTTGATTTACAGTGCTGAGTTTGTTTCTGTCATACAGCAAAGTGAATCATTTTATATATGCATGCATGCATGCTAAGTCACTTCTGTTGTCTCCCACTCTTTGTGATGCTATGGATGGTAGCCCACCAGATTCCTCTGCCCGTGGGATTCTCCAAGCAAGAATAGTGGATTGGGTTGCCATGCCCTCCTCCAGGGGATCTTCTTGACCCAGGAATCGAATCAGTGTCTCTTATGTCTCCTGCATTTGCAGGTGGGTTCTTTACCACTAGCACCATCAGGGAAGCCCTACACCTGTAGATTTATCCAGTCTTATTTAGATTATTTTCTGAGATAGGTCATTACACAGTACTGCAGGTCAAGAAGCAACAGTCAATCCTAAAGCAAATCAGTCCTGAATGTTCATTGGAAAGACTGATGCTGAAGCGGGAACTCCAATACTTTGGCCATCTCATGAGAAGAACTGACTCATTGGAAAAGACCCTGATGCTGGGAAAGAGTGAAGGCGGGAGGAGAAGGGGACAACAGAGGATGAGATGGTGGGATGGCATCACCAACTCAATGAACATGCTTTTGAATAAGTTCTGGGAGTAGGTTATGGACAGGGAGGCCTGGTGTGCTGCAGTCTATGGGGTTACAAAATGTCGGACATGACTGAACAACTGGACTGAACTGACACAGTACTGAGTAGAGTTCCCTGTGCTATACTATGCAATAGGTTCTTATAAATTATCTATTCTCTGTGTAGTAGTGTGTGTCAGTCCCAGTCTTCCAATTTATCCCTCCCTCCCCCTTACCCCTTGGTAGCCATAAGTTTATTTTCTACATCTGTAACTTTATTTCTGACAATTATATTTTAATCCAACACAATGCTTCTCTAAGAGTTGCATCTTACTCGGGCATGAAAATTGCCTGGAAGCTTACTAAGAATACATATTCCTATTCCAAATATACTGGAAAAACCTCTTTGGGGTGAGGGTTCAACATAGGAATCTATACTTTACTCAATTTTCCATGTGACTAAGTATTAAAGGAAGGGCAGTGTGAGAGTAAACGAGAAGGGGACATAGAGATAGGTAATGGTAAAAATAAGGTTTCTAGAGAAAACGTACTTAAATTCAAATCCCAGCTAAACCACTTATGTTACCTTTAGGAAGTTATTTAAGTTCTCTCTGCTTCAGCTTCTTCATATACAAAATGAAGTATTTAATAATACCTACCTCATAAGATTGTTGTGAGAATTAAATGAGATTGTTGCATATAAGTTATTTGACATAGTGCCCAAAATAGGGTAAGAGCTCAATAGATGGTAATTGTCATTATTATTATAGATTTTAAAGGAGTAGTCTCTGTTCGTGGTGGTATAGAACTGTTGCTCTGTCACTTTTTTTGAGGCAAGTTGGCTGGAGGTTGTCTGCAATACATAGTAACAGGTTTCTTAGGTTAAGGATGTGACAGCCAGACATATAAGAGGTAGAGAAAAAGGAAAAAAGTAGCCACATAACACCAAAAACTACATATTTTTCAATAGGTTCTTGACTTTTCTTCCAAAATTGTACAGCTATGAAAGTAAGATCTGATTTGTTGGCTATTGGTCAAGTTTGATTACCTTGTCACAAAAGTAACCTATTCAAAGTTTCCCCAAATAAATGTGTAGTGTAAGCTGTGCCCATGACAGAATCACTGTTTGTATGCAGTCCATAATATTTTTCCAACCATCTCTCTATGGAAATTGGTGGCTGGGATTAGGCATAATTATCAATTAAATGTAATTCCAAACCAAGGGGAATCTGAACTACTTACTGCTTGAATGAAAGTGGTCAATTATTTGTGAGCTTTTTTTTTTTTTTTTTTTTTGATATGATGGTGAAATGTGGCCCTCACTTTTCCATGCTAACATGAAATTTAGTTGTACTAATTAAATATAGCATTGATGATATACGGGACAGTGATTGCTACCAACATTACTTTTTTAGTCTTATCTGGGGTTTTCTGAATTATTCTGGTGACAATGGGCAATTAGAAGCCAATATTCACAGACCAGCCAAATAGGGTGAAGGTCCCAAATTCACAACCTAGAAATATGAGGTAAAAGAATTGTGGCTTATTAGAATAGAAAAAGCCTTTGACTGTGTGGATCACAATAAATTGTGGAAAATTATGAAAGAGATGGGACTACCAGACCACCTGACCTACCTCTTGAGAAATCTATATGCAGGTCAGGAAGCAACAGTTAGAACTGGACATGGAACAACAGACTGGTTCCAAATAGGAAAAGGAGTACCTCAAGGCTGTATATTGTCACCCTGCTTGCTTAACTTATATGCAGAGTACATCATGAGAAATGCTGGGCTGGAAGAATCACAAGCTGGAATCAAGATTGCCGGGAGAAATAGCAATAACCTCAAATATGCAAATGACACCACCCTTATGGCAGAGAGTGAAGAGAGACTAAAAATCCTCTTGATGAAAATGAAAGAAGAGAGCGAAAAAGTTGGCTTAAAGCTCAACATTCAGAAAACTAAGATCATAGCATCTGGTCCAATTACTTCATGGGAAATTGATGGGGAAACAGTGGAAACAGTGTCAGACTTTATTTTGGGGGTCTCCAAAATCACTGCAGATGGTGATTGCAGCCATGAAATTAAAAGACGCTTACTCCTTGAAAGGAAAGTTATGACCAACCTAGATAGCATATTAAAAAGCAGAGATGTTACTTTGCCAACAAAGGTCCATCTAGTCAAGCCTATGGTTTTTCCTATGGTCATGTGTGGATGTGAGAGTTGGACTGTGGAGAAAGCTGAGTGCAGAAGAATTGATGATTTTGAACTGTGGTGTTGGAGAACACTCTTGAGAGTCCCTTGGACTGCAAGGAGATCCAACCAGTCCTTTCTAAAGGAGATCAATCCTGGGTGTTCATTAGAAGGACTGATGCTGAGGCTGAAACTCCAATACTTTGGTCACCTCATGTGAAGAGTTGACTCATTGGAAAAGGCTCTGATGCTGGGAGGGATTGGGGGCAGGAGCAGAAGGGTCAACAGAGTATGAGATGGCTGGATGGCATCACCAACTAGATGGACATGAGTTTGAATGAACTCCGGGAGTTGATGATGTACAGGGAGGCCTGGTGTGCTGCGATTCATGGGGTCGCAAAGAGTCAGACATGACTGAGCTCCTGAACTGAACTGAGAATAGAAAAAAAAAAAAAAAAAGGAAGAAGAACAGACATTATCTTCTAGAAGCTAAGTTTGTCCTCTGGAAGAGAAAGCTGACTTAGTTCTGAAGCTCTAGAGACAACAGGAGCTGATAATCGGAATGTATTTGAAAATAGATGACAGCTTCCTGGAAGAACAGCCTAACATATCCTGAACAACTCATAGGTAATGACCTACTCATCACTAAAGGAATTTAAGCAAATGTTACTTGACTTTTTCAAGGGAATATGCCAAGAATAATATAGGTATAAATCATATATCAGATCTAAGGTTTCTTAATCTAGTTTCCCTAAATTTTGATGGAAAAAATACACTTTATTTCTACTAACCTCTCACCATAACTTACTATTTCCTTCAGTATTGACTATAAACAAAAGTTTCAATAGTATTAGCAGTATTTTTAACTGTTTTTCCAATATAAACCATAGATCATTTTAATCACATTACTTTTTTTATAGCCATCTTGAAATATTATGTATGCTTATCCTTACAAGTTTAATTTTGTTAATAAAGAAACTCAGATTCTTACTATGTCAAATAATTTTTGTATTTAAATGCAATTGATTCCCTTTATAACCATATGATTTATTTTGATTATTAAAAATGTTTTTATTCTGAAAAAGATTCAAATGGGCCAAGGCACAAAACTTTCTAAGATTTCCCAGATTAGAGTATTGGCCTGGATGATCTTGAAGTTTCCCTCCAAACCTGAAATTCTAGGATCCTAGGAAGCGAGAATGGCTGACAAGAAGAAACAAGTTTCAGATGTAATAAGTATTACAGTTGGATCTCTGAATTGCCATAACTTAAAGTCAAGGGATTTTTACTAAGCATTTGAGGAAACAAGGCAATTTCATGGAGTTTGTAGACAGGGCAAATCAAGTCTACATTCCTTTTTGTTGTGAAAAAAGCCTCAGGTGTACCATAAAAGACCTCCAAATGCTGGCTTCTTCTAAACCAACATTTCATGAAAGCTGAACATTTGGGGAAAAATGCTTATTTTTCAGTCCATGATTAAAAAATGAAATAATATATGTGAATCATGGAAGGTGGGGGAATCTAATAAAAGAAAGCTATCACAGCCAAACATACTAAGGCAGACTTTAGAATGGAACTGGAATGATTGTTAGCTGAAGGATTGTTCAGATGAGCAATGGGAAGAGTAAGAGTAAGAATTGCAGTGCTTCACACATTAGCTCATTTAGCATTTTACAGCAAATCTATAAGGAGGGATGGAGAAGAAAATGGCAACCCACTCCAGTATTCTTGCCTGCAGAATCCTGTGGATGGAGGAGCCTGGTGGGCTCCTGTCCATAGGGTCACACAGAGTCAGACATGACTGAAGCGACTTAGCATGCATGCATGCATTGGAGAAGGAAATGGCAACCCACTCCAGTATTCTTGCCTGGAGAATCCCAGGGATGGAGGAGCCTGGTGGGCTGCCAGCTCTGGGGCTGCACAGAGTCAGTACATGACTGACACAACTTAGCAGCAGCAGCAGTATAAGGGGGGAGGGAGGTTATTCTTTTCCTTATCTCATTTTATAATTTGAAGAAACTGATGCTTAGGTTAAATAACTTGTCCTATGTTAAATAAGTGGTAAATGCCTAACTGGGATTTAAACCCAAGTCTGGCTAAACTGAGGGGCTTACCAGGTGGCTCAGTGGGTTAAGAATCTACCTTCAATGCAGCATACGCAGAAGACATGGGTCCAATACCTGGGTTGGGAATATCCCCTGGACAAGGGCAGGGCAACCCACTCCAGTATTTTTGTCTAGAGAATCCTATGGAGAGAGAAGCCTGGCAGGCAACAGTCCATAGGGTCACAAAGAGTCAGACACAACTGAAGTGACTGAGTACACACACATGCAATGGCTAACTAAGAAGGCAGAGGTATTAACTATTTTAACATGTATTAACTATATTAACTATGTATTAACACTATACTTCTTAAGGCTTAATATTAAAATGCATGTTGCAATTTTTGACACTGCTTTTATCTGGTGTGTTTGCCAGTTCTTGGTGCAGGGATAGAGTCCACAAAGCCTGGCAGAGAATAGTTGCTAAGAGACTGGGGAGACAGACATTAGCTTTCAGAACTGCCAAAGCAGCCAACTCTCAAGGGGGCACAATTCTAGAGAGAATAGGAAGTGAAAGAAAGAAAGCGAAGTCGCTCAGTCCTGTCCAACTCTTTGTGACCCCATGGACTGTAGCCCATAACACAGTACTCAATGGGAACTTGACCGTAGAGAAAATGACATAAAAGTATTGTCATGGTAACTGAATAAAATAAATGTGCCTAACATGAAAAATAAAATAAAAATAAAATGTATGTTGCCTTTTACTACTGCTGCTTCCTTTGCCAAGTTAGAAACTCATCTTTAAAATGGAATGATACTAACCTTGAAAAGTTGTTATGAGGAATCAAGATGACAAAGGTAAAGTTTTGAGCATGTTAAAGCCCCTGGTAACTATTAACTTTTCCTAGAGTGTGTGTATGATGGGGGATGGTTATAAACAAACAGTTTGGGTGGAAATTGCCCAGCCCTGAGTGTGACCAAGCAATGAGCTACATGTTGTCAAAAACCATGAAAATTTTATTTATTGAATTTTGAGCACCTGAAACTAGAATTAACATATTCTATGAATAGATGAAAGAGTATGTGCATAATACTAATTCATATTACATATATTATGCAATTTATATTAAAAATTATTATTAGTTATTGATGATTAAATTGGTTTTCAATTATTAATAATAATTTAAAATACCACCCTATTATGGTATGAATGGTCAAATGTTATCCCAGATAGAAAAATTATTTTCTTCAGTGAGAGAGAGAGGAGGGAAAGGGAAATAAAACTCAGTTAAAAGATGCAATTATGAAGGTATTAATGTCTTGTGAAAGCTAAACAACTAATCTCTCCTTCTCCACAGTCTATCTGTTAGCAAGATATGTCACCTTTATGTATTCTGAATCTGGCCACTTTTCACCACTTCTACTGTCTTTGGCTAAACTGTTAATCTCTTGTCTCCACGATTGCAGTGATAGCCTTCTTTCATTGATATTCTCTTAAAATCTGTTTGCCTCACAGAAACCAAAGTGACCTTTTATAAAATCTAAATCAGATCATATTTCTCCTCCATTTAAAAGGATGAATACTACTATAATTAAAAGCTCAACTATTTGCCACAATTGACAAAGCCCTCCATTTGTTCAATGCACACCTCTTGGACATCTCTTGTTTATCACATCTCACTCACACAGGCCTTTCTGATAATGCTAAAATTCTCTCTTCTCATTCTTATTTTAGGACTTTTGTGATTTCTGCACACTCTACCTAGAATACATAGCAAGTTTATTTAGGTTTCTGCTGAAATGTCATCTCTTCAGAGAGGTATGCCCTTATCATCCCATTAGAAACAACACACACCTCTTGTCACTTTTCCCCAACTTACTCTGCTTTATTTGGTACAAATATAAACCTACTACAAAATTTTTATTTTTATTTATTTATATGTTTTTTGTGTCTCCACAGCTAAACTATATGGTCCATGAGGATAGAATATAACAGGTTAAGAGTTCATTTTCTGATAATGGTGTCTGGATTGGATTCCCAACTTCATGGCTCCATTACTTACAGGATTGTGACCTTAAGAAAGTTACTTGAGTTCAGTTTAGTCACTCAGTCTTGTCCAACTCTTTGCAGCCCCATGAACCACAGCACGCCAGGCCTCCCTGTCCATCACCAACTGCTGGAGTCCACCCAGACTCATGTCCATTGAGTCAGTGATGCCATTCAACAATCTTATCCTCTGTCATCCCCTTCTCCTCCTGCCCTTAATCTTTCCCAGCATCAGGGTCTTTTCAAATGAGTCAGCTCTTCACATCAGGTGGCCAAAGTATTGCAGTTTCAGCTTCAGCATCAGTCCTACCAATGAACACCCAGGACTGATCTCCTTTAGGATGGACTGGTTGGATCTCCTTGCAGTCCAAGGGACTCTCAAGAGTCGTCTCCAACATCACAGCTCAAAAGCATCAATTCTTCAGCATTACTTAACCTCTCTGTTTTTCAATTTGCTCATATGTGAAATTGGATTAGTATGACATATATTTCATAATATTATAAAAGCAAAAGCAAACAAGATAATTCCATGGGAAGCAGCAAAATAGTGTTTGACACATAGTAAGTGCTATATAATTGTTAGCCATTTTTATTACTCTTCTCTCTTTTTTTTAATTTTATTTTATTTTTAAACTTTACATAATTGTATTAGTTTTGCCAAATATTACTCTTCTCTTTTTCAGAACTTGGATTATCTCTTGGAACATTGCAGCTATTTAATAGATATTTGTAGAATGATGATGCATGTACCTTGTGGACCTGATTTTCAGAGTAGCTATAATATTAGGTGTTTAAAGAGCACAGAAATGTTGGTGTTACTGACTGTTATCTCCTAGCATGTCAGAGCAATGGAAACTAAGTAGAATGAGGACATCACTCTGAGGCATAGAAGAGAAAAAGATAAAGACAAAGAGAAAAGGAGAAAGATAAAGAGCTTGCTATGAAGAGGAGTGGTGAAATACTTTTCAGTTGAATCCACTGGCCCACTAAACATACAGCCCTCCCCTTATTCTTAGCAGACAGAATACTGAGGAAAATGAAGTTCTGGTAAAATGAATTGGGAAATGAAGTTAGAAGAATCCTAATCTCTTTCTATTTTCAAGATTTAAGATTTACTGAATGCCCACCACTGAGCCTGCCCTTCTGGTGAAAGTCAAGTCACTTGTCTAAATACCTGGGCAATTGCAACTGTACAAAACCATTGCATAAGAAATAAGTTGGATGGGATAAAGAATGTCTTAATCATGAATGAGCAAAACCCTGGATTCTATCCTTTGGAAACAAGTGTTGCAGAGAAGAAGCCAATTCTGACTCCATGTTCAGAATTGTTTATTTGACTTGCTTTCATTTGCTTTTGTTATTTGGATTACAGCTTGCCTTGGGCTTCCTTGGTGGCTCAGATGGTTAAGTGTCTGCCTGCAATGCAGGAGACCTGGGTTCGATTCCTGGGTTGGAAAGATCCCCTGGAGAAGGAAATGGCAATCCACTCCAGCACTCTTGCCTGGAAAATTCCATGGACGGAGGAGCCTGATAGTCTACAGTCCATGGGGTCGCAAAGAGTCGGACATGACTGAGAGACTTCATTTTCACTTTCAGAGGACCCTGCTCCTCCACCTGACTGTAAGCTAAAGTGTCTTTGTTCAACCCATAGAGAGATAATCTGTCCTTGCCCATCTGTGAATAAAGATATTAATATGCCCCTTCCAAATGCTGCCCATTCCCTTGGAGATGTTTTGCAAGACTGAAGACCCTTTCACTTTACTTCCCCATTGCCTCTCACTCTTTATTTTGCCATTTGACTTTAGTTCCTCATTTCTTCTTTCTCTCTGACTCTACAAAAGTGAAGTGAAATTGCTCAGTCATGTCTCTTTGTGACCCCATGGACTATAGCCTACCAGATTCCTCCATCCATAGGATTTTCCAGGCAAGAATACTGGAAAATCTTTTTCCTTCTCCAGGAGATCTTCCCAACCCAGGGACTGAACCCGGGTCTCCCACATTGCAGGCAGACTCTTTACCGTCTGAGCCACCAGGGAAGTCATAAAGAACCTGGCATCCAAAATAACAAGATGGTTATTTTTGAGGTGTTAGCCTGCTATCTTCTCAGTCAGCTGACTTTCTGAATAAAGTAATTTTCCTTGCTTCAACACTTCATCTCAGATTCATTGGCCTCTCTTGTGGTGAGCAGAGCAAGTTTGGACTTGATAATAATTTAGCTTAGCCAGCCAGGAGCCTTGCTGCTCAGGAAATATTAAAGCAAGACCCAAGCAGTTGCCAGAACCATTTGTCCTGAGGTTCTTTCCTTCAATATTCCGTGAAGCAGTACTGGATGACTCCAGTACTTGGCAGTTGAGACAAGGAACCGACAAACTTCTACAAGTCTATGGACTCAATTTCCTTTGTAGGGTAAATCTACCCAATTTGATACCCGATTCAGTTGGTTCCCTTGTTTTGTGTGTTCTTTTTTGTTACGATCTGATGGTCTCAATATTGGAGGGTAAGTCACTCCAGTGTGCACACCTGGAGCATTTTTTTCCTTTTAATTTGGACTTTTCCTTTATGGGACATCAAACTTGGTTGGGGTACCCTACTGGAGAAGGGAAGTGTTGCTGGACCTACCCTGAATTGTTTCATTGGGGAAGTAGTTCTTGTACGGCAAGCATACTCTACCTGGAATTAGCTAATTCATAGGGTAAAATCATTTACCTGATTTGGGAACTGGTTCAGTTTGAACAAGTTCACTGGGGAGCTAGTTATTGGAGTGGGCAGCCTAGTTGAAACTAGTTCATTTGTTTTGTAGGTAAATTTATTTACCTGATTTGGGAGTGGGTTCGTCTGTATGCATTAATGCTGAAATCTGTGTGTTTTTGTTGAAATTTGTCTGCATCTTTTGTGTTTTGGTGTTATTAAGCTTGAAAAATAGGAAATATTTCATCTATTCCAAAGGAAAGCTCTTTGGGGTATTTATTAGATATGTTAAGTTTAGAGGAGCAATGGCCTCTGAATGGCTCCCAAATAATCTGGCAGTTAGAAACACTTTACAAAGGAGAGGAACACTCCAATAATGAACAAGCCCAGGGGATCCCTTGGACGTGAGCCATCCAATTCTAGTTTCCCTTACAATAGTCCCAGATAACTTTGACATTGGGGAACAGTTGATTGCCTCTCTAATAGATACTACTCTCCTTTGTAAATTAAATGTTCAAATAAACTTTTTTCCCAGAATAGCTTGATATCAGGGTCCCACCAGAGGTTTTTGAACTTGTCCAAACTGGGAAGCTTTGGCTCCCGTCTGGGGGGCTTTGGCTCCAATTAGAGGTGTTATCCTTGAGAAGGTGTCAGGCGAGTGTATGACCCTCGGTTCTGTCTCATCACAGCAAAGATTTGGAGTGACAGACATTAGAGCCCTCTGTGCATCACAGCTCTCGGGTCTTGGACAGACCGTGTTATAGTGCTCAGGTCTCGAACAGACTGTGTTATAGCTCTTAAACATATCAGTATTACAACTTCGTGTTACAGCTCTATTTTATTTAGAAAATAGCAGGAAAATCCATCCTCGAGGTGTGAGGGCATGCCAACCCAAAGACGTGAAGAGAAGAGAGTGAGGGAGCACACCAGCACACAGGAGAGAGAGAGACCCCTGGCCCTTTGGCTCCTCTTTTTATATATCTTTTCCTCCCCCCTGGGCCTGCTGCTGCTGCTAAGTCGCATCAGTCGTGTCCGACTCCGTGCAACCCCATGGACTGCAGCCCACCAGGCCCTTCCGTCTATGGGATTTTCCCGGCAAGAGTACTGGAGTAGGTTGCCATTGCCTTCTCCACCCCCGTGGGCCTGCCCTATGTAAATTGGGCTAGCCAGGAGTGTTTGCTCTACCTGAAGTCCTCACTCCAGTCCTCGGACCTTTCTTTGTTCTATTTTCCCGGGCTTTTCCCTTACTTGTCTTTTAGCCGCTGCCATTCTGGATTCCTGTTTCCTATTCTAACTACCTAACAAAGGGAAACTCCATGTATAAGACACTTTGAAGAAATATCACTGGTCTAATGAGAATGGTAAGTCATGTTAATGTGACTTTCAGATTGGCTAGGCTTTGGTTTATTCTGGTTACTTTGGTAATGCACAGACATCTGGAACTAGCTGCTTCCTCTAAGATTTTTCTCTACAGTTTTCTCATTTCTTTCTCCTTGAACCCTCTGCAAACAGGTGAGCGTCTGTGGGAACAATTGAGGAACTCTGGCTTACTCTGTGGCTTACTCAGAGGGTTACACTCTGATATGTTCCAAAGGCACACAGCTCACTGTGCCACAGTAGTTGGCACCCAAACGGGTGAGGGCCTTCCTTTCCTTAAGGGCCCTCCTCCCTTAAGCTGAGGACTGAAAAAGTGAAAGTGAACATGAAGTCACTCAGTCATGTCCGAATCTTTGCGACCCCATGGACTGTAGCCTACCAGGTTCCTCCCTCCATGGGATTCTCCAGGCAAGAGTACTGGAGTGGGTTGGCTGTTGAAATTATAGGGCAGACTCCTCAGTCTGTCTTCCTTATTTGAAATTATAGGACGGGCTCCTCAGTATGTCTTCCTTATCTTTCCTGTTGCCTTTGCCTCTTTCCTCCCTGGTTCAGATAGATTTGCGGGAGCATGGGTATTGCCTCTGATCTTAAGAGTCCTTCTTTAGGGTAGAGGAAGGGGTGAAGCTTTCCAATGTGGATGGCTAGATGTGTCAGTCCTTGTTAGAGAGACCACCCAATTCCTGTGGGAAAGGAGGGACAAACAAACTGTCTTTGGTTTATAAATGTAGTCTTCACGAAACCAGAAGGGTGGTTCCAAAAATCCTTTCATCACTGACAAAATTTTCCCTGTTCATTTTCTGAAGCTTGTAAATATTAAACAAAGGGGAAACAAAGTCATTCTAGAAAGAACTTGCCTGTGAAAGAACTTGCCTGTATCTTTGAGATGCAAATATCCTCCCTTGTCTGGTAATCTTATCTCTGCTGTCTTTTTGAAATGCAAATTTTGGAGAGGATAAAGTAATTTAGAAGTTAGTTTTTGCCAAGTAATTAGAAATTGCTTTTCCTGCAAATATTAATATTTAGCCATCTAGCCAAGTGAGTCTGACTTGTTTCATCTGTGAGAACCCCAATTTTAATCCAATCTCTTGGTAAACTGATGGGTTTCACATTGCTGTACCTGATTCAGACATTAAATTTTGAAGTAAGAACTGAGGCCTCATTGTTTTTGTGTTTATAGTTATATTCTGGGGAGGATAGCATTGCCACGGTTGATGGATATAAAGAGCTCTATTTAATTGGCTTATATAACAATAATAAGCACTTATAAACCAAAAGAAAAAGAAAAACAATTCTAAATACAAGAGAAATTAAGTTAAATGACTTTCAGGTTCACATCAACTGGGAAGTATTTAATATGAAATTAGTATGTAGAATTAATGTTTAAATTTATTGTCTAATTACAATAATATAGATATGCCCTGAGTCACAGCATATTAAATATAATATTAAGTGTAGTACTTTCACTGTGCCTAGGTTTAACATGAATAAGGTATTACATCTGTTACAAATTTGTCAGCAAGAAATGGACCTCGTTATGGAAAATATTTAGGGAAACTATGACATGTTTCAGTAGAAGAAGGTGGGAAGGGAAAAAAAAAAAAAAGAATTAAAAAGAGTTACACATGATCAGGATTTCCTAAGACTGGATTGAATTTTGTTGGGTCAATGAATCTTGTTGGGAGTAAGCTAAGAGTTGGATTTGGCATTTCTTTCTGTTCAGAGAAATGTTTTCTTGGAATGCATTTTTGATAACAGATTATATGTTCCTTTGCCTTTAAGTGATTTATATTTGCTTTTCACATCTCTGATTACTTAAGGAATAAGTATTGTCCAAGAAGGGATAGGCTACCCACTCCAATATTCTTGGGCTTCCCTGGTGGCTTAGACTGTAAAGAATCCACCTACAGTGCAGGAGACCTGGGTTCGATCCCTGGGTTGGGAAGACCCCCTGGAGGAGGGCATAGGAACCCACCCCAGTATTTTTGCCTAAAGAATCTTTATGGACAAAGGGGCCTGGCAAGCTACAGTCCATGGGGTTGCAAAGAATCAGACATGACTGAGCAACTAAGCACACATTGCCCAAGTGTCTTTATCAGTCAATTGGATGTTTAACCATGACTTTTAAGTCTTGTTGTTAGGGGAAACACACTGACTGAAACCACCCACCCTGGCCAGGCATTTGCATGAGTTGTTCATAGTAACCATTTGCATGAATTGTTTTATGATAGGAGGCCCTGGTAAGGAACATGGAACTGATAAGCCATCACTAACCAGAAGAGTTTGGGAAAAGTCAAAGGGAGACACCACATGTCTGACCACCTCCCAGAATCCTTCTTGCTGGCATCCATCTTGGCTGAACAAGGCATGCACCACCAGGAAGGACTCTGAATCAGAATGATTGGCTAAAGGCAACCCATCACCATAAAACTAATGAAACTAATCCCATCACCGTAAAACTGGAGACTTCCACATGGCAGAGCTGTTCTCCTGAGTTCCTTTACCCTACTGCTGTCCACCCAGGTGCCCTTTCCCAGTAAAATCTCTTGCTTTGTCAGCATATGTGTCTCCTTGGACAATTCATTTTTGAGTGTTAGACAAGAGCCCAGTTTTAGGCCCTGGAAGGGATTCCCCTTCCTGCAACATTGTCATTTATAAATAGCTTTGTACTGTCATGCTATTACAAAAAAGACGTCAATATCAAGGACATTCACAGGAAGGCTATGGAAGCAGTTACAAAAGTTCCACATCAAAATGATGGCTATGTGAGCCAAGATGGTGGACTATTCGGCTTCCACTAGACCTTGAGACTCAGTATGAGCTCTTTGTAACACATCAGCAAGCTAAGTGACATACCTACAAGTAAGTGGTGGCCCAATTCAATGTAAAGTGAAAGTGAAGTTGAAAGTGAAGTTGGTCAGTCGTGTCCGACTCTTTGCGACCCCATAGCCTACCAGGCTCCTCTGTCCATGGGATTTTCCAGGCAATAGTATTGGAGTAGGTTGCCATTTCCTTCTCCAGGGGATCTTCCCAACACAGGGCTCGAACCTGGGTCTCCTGAATTGCAGACAGACGCTTTACCATCTGAGCCACCAGGGAAGTCAATTCAATGTAAAGAAACTTTTAAAGGAATATAAATGAAATAGAAGGTTTTTGTTTTTTGTTTTTTGTTGTTTTTTTAGATAAAGAATATTTAAGGAAAGAAAATACAAATAAGAAGTGTTTTGAGTGAACTTTTAGAAATATATGTTTTAGGATCTCTCCAGGTATTTTACAACTTGAAAGTTTAAATTGTGCTGAAATGTTTAGTGATGAAAGGTTTGTGGAAAACAGACCCCCAAAAGGGTTTTGTACATCATCAGTCAGGATTGACTAAGCCTAAAATAAGTTTAATTGAGTAAATGAAATTTTAAAGAAACCTGGTACAAAATGTAAATTTGGTTTTTCCCTCTGTTAAAACAAGCAAGATTTCTGAAGATGCTAAACTAACTTTGATCACAGATCTCAAGCTTATATACCTCTTAAAATAATCTATATTTGCCTTTGAAATCTTTTATTGCCACGTTGGCTGAGTTTAACAGTTATCTATGGACCTGCTGTATTTTAAAATGTTTTTCATGGTGTTCCTTTGACAGGACTTCCCAAATCAAATTAAAATAAAGTTATTTTGACCTCTAGATAACTTTGGGGTGCTTCAAAGAGACCCCAAGATACCCCAAAGGGAGATATTAAACTAATCAGGTTCACTTGATATGTTAAGCTATCAGGGAGGTGTTGTGAAATGAGTACTAAATTTTAAGTTACAGTATTTAGCAAATGGTACAGATATTCTAGAGATTATATGGAGTTCCTAGAATCTGATATGTCCTAATAGAATATAATCAGTCATAATTTTAGTTGTCTGAAGGTGTTGTTTGTTACAGTAGTAATTAGGTTGCTTTAAAGGTGAATTGCATTGTAATCAGATTTAAACTTGCCATCTTTAAGTCTTTTGTTAATATAGACTGTTATGAATTCACTCTGGTGCCTTTGTAAAAGTGCTTCCTCTTCAGGAAGATTTATGAAAAAGAACTTCCAGAACATTATACGGAACTGGGTAAAAAATTGAAGAATTCTATTGAGAAACATGATGGCTTCATAAAGCTGTTAACAAAGAAGGTCTATTTACATAGAACTGAGTAACATAGAACTGAGTAAACTAATAAATATGGTTATAATTTGTATGGTTTCTATATAAAACGGTTATTGGTTTAAATCTGAGTTTTCTGGGTGTAAAAACAAACAAACAAACAAAAACTTCCTCAATTAAGTATGACTTGCAATAGTTTGGTTGATTATGCCTTTTGGAACATTAATCTTTTTCTCTATACCTGATTGATCCTTCCAAGTAATATATGCTTGTCTCAAAGATTAAGCCATGCATAAGTGTGCATGGCCAGTATAATGAAACTACAGATAGCTCATTAAATCAGTTATGGCTCCATTAGTCACTTGATTATTGCATCTGGATTATAACTAGTCATACTAATCATTATTTGAATTTGTTCTTTATTTTCAAATTGTGTTTTATGTCTTCCTGCTTCAGTATATCATTGTGTACATTACTTATATCCTGTTTAATTTATAAGATTGTTGTCTCTTGCAGTAACCAATGTGTAATTAGGCCTCCAAAAAAACATCTATGGCTAAATATTTTGGGGAAATAACATTTGAACATAAAATAATTGCAATAGTGTAATTCTAGGTATGGGAAGAAGCAACAAGGGAAAATGTCTCCTGGATTATTGCTATAATCCAGAGAATTTTTAATTATTGATAGGGTCTGATCCAAAACTTATCACCTAGAGTGGTATATCAAAGTTTGCCTTTGGGACGGGCCTCCCAGCTCCATTGGCCAACAATTGATTATGAAATGTCTCTCAAATACATGGCCAAGAGGGGAAGACCTGAGGAATGGAATCAGCAGTTGCAGCCCTTCAACATGAAGCCAGTGAAACCTGAGGGAGGGAATGCCTGCCACCTGGCCGTCATCAGACTGCATCCAATCCCTATGGTCAAATCTGAGGAAAATCTGAAAATGCAGAATTACAGGCTCCAAATGGCTGAGGTACATACCAAGGAAATTATTCTGATGAGCTGTGACTCTTGCATCTTCCTATGCATAGAAAATCACTGAATTTCTTAACTTGAAATTGTGGATTTGAAGTTCAGTATTCTAAGTTTGGGCTTCCCTCGTGGCTCAGAAGGTAAAGAATCTGTCTGCAATGCAGGAGACCTGAATTTGATCCCTGGGATAGGAAGATCCCCTGGAGAATGTCAGGTATAAAATACAAACTTTCCAAAAGAGGAACAAAAGGAAGACAAGTCTCAACGTTTGTAACACTGGCAAAGATGGAGTACACTCCCAGAAAGATCCATCTGACTAAGCCAGAATGATCATTACACTCTTTTTTTCCACAAAGTTGTGGAATGGACTTTGACAGTGGGAAATTGTTGCAGAGAAGAAGCCAATTCTGACTCCATGTGAAACTGTTTCTTTGACTTGTTTTTCCTTGCTTTTGTTATTAGGATCATAGCTTGTCTCAGAGGAACCTGCCCCCTGCCTGACTGTAAACTAAAGGGCCTTTGTTCAGCTAATAGAGAGATAATCTGTCCCTATCAATCTATGAATAGAGAGATTAACACACCCCTTCCAAATACAGCCCATTCCTTTGGAGATGTTTTGCAAGACTGAAGACCCTTTCATTTTACTTCCCCATTGACTCTAACTCTTTATTTTACCTTTTGACTTTAGTTACTCATTGCTTCTTTCTCTCTGACTCTACAAAAGAACCTGGCATCCAGAACCCAGCAAGACAGTAATTTTGAGGTACTAGGCTGCCATCTTCTCAGTCATCTGACTTTCTGAATAAAGTCCTCTTCCTTACCTCAACACCTCATCTCTGGGATTCATTGGCCTGTCATGTGGTGAACAGAGTGAACTTGGACTCAGTAATAGAAGGGCAACCTTCATCTACTCCCCTTCAATCTAGAATCTCCAATCAGAGGACGTCTAGTGGCTGGTATGTGTGTGTTATGTGCTCAATTTTGTCCGACTGTTTGTGACCCCATGGACTATAGTCCACCAGGCCCCTATGTCCATGGGGTTTCTCAGGCAAGAATACTAGAGTAGGTTGCCATTTCCTACTCCAAGTGATCTTCTTGATCCAGAGACAGAACCTGCATCTCTTGTGTCTCCTACATTGACAGGAGGATTCTTTACCATTAGCGCCACCTGGGAAACCCCAGCTGTGCTGGTAAAAAGGAGGCTATTTGGAAAAGTAGTGAGGAAAAGTGTAGGACATGACCTTAACTACAAAAAACCTTAGCTTTTCTTTTGTCCCCAAAGGTAGCAAGCAAGTCATAGGGTGAACACACTAAAGACTATTATTTGTTGTTGTCTCACCCTTCTTTTGCCACAATCTTGGACAATAAGAAACAAGTTGAAAATGAAATTATTTCCATTTTCTCTGCTACCCTTTAAACTGGCTCAATCTTAGTCCTATAAACTTTTCTCAAATAATTGTCTTCACCCAAATATGTACTAATAAAGGCTTTAAGTTCTCACTTATCTCTGAAAACTTAAAAGACCTGAAAACCTTTCCTGAAAAGGAATAGTAAACTGACTAGAGACTCACGGTCTATCTATGCCTCACCAAAAGTGTCTTGACCGGTCAGTACAGGGTAAAAAATCAAACCGTGACCTAGCCATATGAAGCCTAAGTTACTCTACATAGACTGAGGCTGAGTTGAAAAAGTCAATCCTCCCACAATCTTCTTCCATTTCATGGGACTCTAGGGGATGAAAGAGAATAAAAGCAAAGCCAAATTAAGCTATTGAGAAAATGCTGAACAGTGTCTTATCTGATTGTATTTATACAAATTGAACTTAGAGAGTCATCCCAAGAGTTTGGCAAATCAGGGCAATTCGTTCTTACAAAATTAAATCTTTAGAACTTTAAGGGCCCTTGCAGATCTTGTAATCCACTTCCTTATTTTACAGATATGCAACATGAGGCCTAGAGGATCTAATAGAGCAAGTTTGTGGCAGAGCTCAATCTAAAATCCAAATCTCCAAAAAATATATTTGGTGTTTATCCAAAGTACCTGTTTTTTTTTTTTTTTTATATTTATTTTTAATTGAAGGATAATTGATTTACAATATTGTGTTGGTTTCTGCTATACATCAACATGAATCAGCCATAGGTATACATATGTCCCTTCCCTTTTGAATTCTCTCCCACTTCCCACCCCTTTTCTACCCCTCTAGGTTATTACGAAGCCCTAGTTTGAGTTCCCTGAGTCATACAGCAAATTCCCACTGCTTATCTATTTTATATATGGTAGTATATATGCTCATGAACACAGGAGCAATGGGGGAGAGGTGAGGGTGGGACAAATAGAGAGAGTAGCATGGAAGAATATACACTACGATAAGTATCTGGGTTTTTAGGAAGGAATTTCTATTACTGTTCTAGGGGAGGCTAGTGTTTTGTGTTTCAAATCTGAGGATATTTGTGGACTTTCTTTCCATCCTCATATTCAAAATGTACATATGCAATTTAAGTGAAATTTTCCACACATTGTCAGAGCTTAAGAGAATTCAGATTAAGAACACTTGCCTAAGGGTACATTTATATTCTTAACTTTTTCAACATTCTGTCTTATCCAATATTCCAGCTAGAACATCACAAGACAACTATTGTATCTTAGAAGTTCTACACCTATTCTACTACTGCTAGGCACTTCAACTAAACTGGTTCATATGTGGACATGTATATTTTGGAAAGAGCTTTACTAAATAACTAAGAAAATTGAAAAAGGAAAAATGGAAGCACAAACAGATGAGTTCAGTTTAGTTCACTCGCTCAGTCATGTCTGACTCTTTGTGACCCCATGGGCTGCAGCACGCCAAATTTCTCTGTCCATCACCAACTCCCGGAGCTTGCCCAAACTCATGTCCATCGAGTCAGTGATGTCATCCAACCACCTAATACTCTGTTGTCCCCTTCTCTGGCTGCTTTCAATCTTTCCAACACATGAACAGTATGAAAAACAGATGAGAACCCTTGTTATATATGATGATCTTAGTCTGGATGATTTGCTTGGTATAGGTTTCTAGGTAAAACAGACTTGATTTTGTCTTACCTTGGAGAAACCTCAGCCTACAAAATTTGTTGTTATCCAAGTTGTTATCCTAATAGTTTCTCCATTCTTTCCCAAAGTAACCACTTCATCCCTATGGCTTGCCCCTATAACCATGCTCTTTCTCTGTTAGACATGGCCTGGAGTCCTAAGTGAGAAATATCACTTTCTTTTTGAGATTCAAGAACGGTCCTTTCCCATCATCCATGGGACTTTAAGAGGTTTTTTTTTTGTTTTGTTTTTGTTTTTTCCCTCCTTCAAGAATCTATGATTTTTTTTTTCTTTTTGAAATATCTGGTGTTTATTTATTAGGATGTCTTTTAGAAACAGCTTTTCTACCCCTAACATTGGATCCATGTGGAGGACAATTATTGTTAAGATGGCTGTTACCATCTATATTTTCATTGCTCATTTTTTTAAATTATAAATTTATTGATTTATTTTTAAATTTATTTATTTTATTAGAGGCTAATTACTTTACAGTATTGTATTGGTTTTGCCATACATCAGCATGAATCCACTATGATTTTAAGTCTTTATTCTCTAGACATTGAGTACCTCAATTCTAACCCCAAGGCTCGGTAATATTTTAATTATACATGCACCTTGCTGGAACTGGTTCTTTTTTTAATTTTATTTTATTTTTAATTGGAGGATAATTACAATATTGTGATGACACTGGTTCTTATAGTAACTTTCTGTGAATTAAAAATAGGCACCTCTTGAATTCAGACCTATCCCAGGGCACATTGACCCAATTCACCTTCTCAGCCAGGCACCATTGTGAAGTAAATGACTTGCACAATTCTATGCATCACCCTTGTAGCTCAAGTAATACTGATTGACATATTTGGATATGTACATTGCTGTAGGAGACTTTGGAAGAGAACACTGTGTTTTTGCCACCTAGTAAAAGAGTTGAAGCATTCTCATTAGTCCTTGATGTTCCTTATAATAAGAAAATAAATGAGAGAAAGAAGAAGTGAAGTAAAGAAACAAGGATAAAAGAGTCTGTTGAGAAGTGGGAGGATTGGCAGAGTCTAAGTCATGATCTTAGACATACGGACAACAAGGTGAGAAGGGAGATGAAGAAAAAGGTGGAAGGAACTAAAGATAGAACTAGCATATGGTACTCAGAGGATGCGATGGCGGGATAGCATCACTAATGCAATGGACATGAACTTAGGCAAACTTCAGGAGATGGTGAGGGACAGAGAGGCCTGGAGTGTTGCAGTCCAGGTGGTCACAAAGAGTCGGACATAATTGGGTGAGTGAACAACAACAGCAATGGCCCTGCAATCCCTCTCCTGGGCATATATCCAGAGAAAAAACATGATCTGAAGGGATATATGCACCCCCAATGTTCATTCCTGCACTGTTTACAATAGCCAAGACATGACGCTAACCTAAATGTCCATCAACAGAGGAATAGATAAAGAAGATGTGGTGCATATATGCAATGGAATATTACACAGCCATTAAACAGAATGAAGTAATGCAATTTGCAACAGCATAGATGTACTTAGAGGGTATCATAACAAGTGAAGTAAGTTAGACAGGGAAGGAGAAATATTGTATGACACCCCCTTATATGTGGAATATAAAATAAATGTTACAAATTAATTTACCAAACAGAAAGAGACTCACAGACTTAGAGAACAAACTTATAGTTGCCAGGAGGAAGAATGAGGAGAAGGGATAGTTAGGGAGTTTGGGATGGAAAGATACACACTGCTATATTTAAAATGGATAACCAACAAAGACCTACTGTACACCACATGAAACTCTGCTCAATGTTATGTGGCAGCCTGAATGGGAGGGAAGTTTGGGGGAAAATGGATATATGTATATCTATGGCTGAGTCCCTTCACTGTTCACCTGAAACTATAACTATTCTTAATTATATACACCCAAATACAAAATAAAAGTTTAAAAAAACAAAGAAATTAAAACAATGGTTAAACGCCTACTCTAAGGCAAACGTTCTGCTGTTATACAAGCACAATATTACTGACACCTGCCAATACTACAAGGTAAGTATTCTAGTTCCACTTTGAAATTAAACAAAAATAAATTGTGGTGATATTCACATAATATGACATTTACCATTTAAATCATTTTTGTAGTAAAACAATGTTAAATTTACCATCTTAACCATTTTAAGTGCACAGTATAGTGGTATTATTTATATTCACATTGTTTTGCAGCCATCACCACTATCCATTTCTATAACTCTTATCATCTTGCAAAAATGTAACTGCATAAACATGACAAAAAATGACCGTGTTAGTCATTCAGTAATGTCTCTTTGTGACCCCATGGACAGTGGGCCGCCAGGCTCTTCTGTCCATGGGATTTCCCAGGCAAGAATACGGGAGTGGGTTGCCATTTCTTTCTCCAGGGGATCTTCCTGATTCAGGGATAGAACCTGTGTCTTCTGCATTGAAGATGAATTCTTTACTGTCTAAGCCACAGGGAAGAGATATTGCAACTTCAGTTTCATACCACCCCAATAAAATGGGTCACACTAATATTTTGGTTTTCCAGTACAAGTAAAAGTTATGCTTACTCTATTATGTAGTCTACTAAGAGTGCAACAGCATTATGTCTAAAAAAATAATATACATAATATAATTTAAAAATACTGTATTGAAAGTACTAATCATCATTTCAACCTTCAGCGAGTTGTAGCCTTTTTGCTAGTAGAAGATTTTGCTTTCATGTTCTAAAAATTCTAAATATTATCTTGGCATTTTGACAATATTCACATCTTCATCAGGAGTACTTTCCATCTCAAGAAACAGCTTGTTTTTGCTCATCCATAAGAAGCAACTCCTTGTCCTTTAAATTTCATTATATTGCACCAATTCAGTCATATGTAAGGTCTCCATATTTTGTTCTTTTGCTATTTTTATCACATCTGCACTTATGTTCTACATCAAAGTATTGAACCTTTGAAAGTTATTTATGAGGGTTGGAGTCAACTTTTTCCAATCTCTTATTAATTTTGATATTTTGACCTCTTCCCATGAATCACAAATGTTCTTAATGGTATTTTAAAAGATAAATCCTTTCCAGAAGATTTCCAATTTACTTTGTCCAGATCCATCAGAGAAACCCCATGTATAGCAGATATGACCTTACAAAATGTATTGCTTAAATAATACTTCAACATTGAATTTTACTCCTTGACCCATGGGCTGCAGAATGCATGCTGTGTTATAGTTAAAGTTAGTCACTTAGTCATGTCCGACTCTTTGTGACCCCATTGACTCTAGCCCACCAAGCTCCTCTGTCCATGGAATTCTCCAGGCAAGAATACTGAAGCAGGTTGCCATTTCCTTCTCCAGGGGATCTTCCCAACCCAGGGATTGAACCCAGGTCTCCCGCATTGCAGGCAAACTCTTTACCAACTAAGCCACAAGCATGCTGTGTTACTAGGCATAACAACAACACTATTAACACTGTACAACACCATTAGAGCTCTTAGGTGACCAGATGCATTATCACTGGCAGTAATATTTTGAAAGAAAGTTGTTTTTTTTTTGTTTGTTTGTTTGTTTGTTTGTTTTTTCAATTTTGAGAGCAATGGCTTTCAACTGTAGGCTTAAAATATTCTGTAAATATTCAGTAAACCATGTTGTAAACAGATGTGTGGTCATTCAAGTCTTGTTTTCCTATTTGGAGAGCCCAGGCAGTGTAGATTTAGAATAAATCTTAAAAGCCCTAGGAGTTTTGGAATGATAAATTAGCATTGGCTGCAACTTAAAGTAATCAGCTACATTAGCCCCTAACAAAAGAACCAGACTTTCCTTTGAAGCTCTGAAGTCAGTCATTGACTTATCTGCTCTAGTTCTGGAAGTCTTAGATGACATCTTCTTCTAATGTAAGGCCATTTCATCTACACTGAAAACCTTTCTTTCAATGTAGTCACCTTCTTCAATTTTCTTTGCTAGATCTTCTGGATAACTTGTTGCAGCTTCTTCTTCTTTTTCTTTTTCTTTTTTTTCTTTCTAGACATGTACTTGTGATTTTTATGTAACCAAGATTAGAAGATGCTACTAAAAAGTTCAAGACTTAAAAGTGCTGAAAACAGATGAATACATCAATAATACTGAATGAAAAGTGCAGTAAAGCAAAGAGGTCATATTATGGACCAAACATTATTTTGAAATACTATTTGTTAAACCTAGCTGCTGTCTTTTATTTATTTATTTATTTTTCATTGGAGGAAAATTGTTTTACAACATTGTGTTATTAAACCCTCACAACTATGGGCACTTTATCTTTGACAAACTGAAGTATGACTGAGTTGTGTCCGACTCTTTGTAACCCGAAGAAAAGTAGCCAACCAAGCTCCTTTGTCCATGGTATTCTCCAGTCAGAAATATTGGAGTGGGTTGCTGTGCCCTGCTCCAGGGGATACTCCCAATGCAAGGATTGAACCCAGGTCTCCAGTATTTCAGGTGAATTCTTTACCATGTGAGCCACAAAGACAAAGGAGGCAAGAATATACAAAGGAGAAAATAGTCTCTTCAATATGTGGTACTGGAAAAACTGGAGAGTTATGTGTAAAAGAATGAAATTAAAATACTTCTGAACACTATATACAAATATAAGCTTAAAATGGATTAAAGACCTAAATATGAGACCAGAAGCTATAGCACTCTTTAAGGAAGACAGGCAGAACACACTTTAACATCAATCGCAGCAAGATCCTCTACTACCTCATAGAGTAATGGAATAAACATAAAAATTACCAAATGGGACCTAATTAAACTTAAAAGCTTTTGCACAGCAAAGGAAACTATCAATACAGTTCAGTTCAGTCACTCAGTCCTGTCTGACCCTTTGCAACCCCAGGGACTGCAGCATTCCAGGCTTCCTTGTCAATCACCAATTCCTGGAGCTTGCTCAAACTCATGTCCATCAAGTTGGTGATGACATTCAACAATTTTTCATCCACTTCTCTTCCTGCCTACAATCATTCCCAGCATCAGGGTCTTTTCCAATGAGTCAGTAATTTGCAACAGGTGGTCAAAGTATTGGCCCTTCAGCATCAGTCCTTGCAATGAATATTCAGGACTGATTTCCTTTAGGATTGACTGATTTGATCTCCTTGCATCCCAAGGGACTCTCAAGAGGCTTATCCAACACCACTGTTCAAAAGCATCAATTCTTCATTGCTCAGCTTTCTTTATAGTCCAACTGTCACATCCATACAATAGTACTGGAAAAGACATAGCTTTTTGATATTTCTCCCAGCAAACTTGATTCCAGCTTGTGCTTCATACAGCCTGGCATTTCAGATGATGCACTCTGAATATAAGTTAAATACACAGGGTGACAATATACACCCTTGATGTACTCCTTTCCCAAATTGGAAACAGTCTGTTGTTCCATATCCGGTTCTAACTGTTGCTTCGTGACCTGCATACAGATTTCTTAGGTGGAAGGTATGGAGGTCTGGTATTCCCATGTCTTTAAGAATTTTCCACAGTTTGTTGTAATCCACACAATCAAAAGGATTGGTGTAGTGAATAAAGCATATGTAGATGTTTTTCTGGAACTCTCTTATTTTTTCAATGATTCAATAGATGCTGAAAATTTGATCTCTGGTTCATCTTCCTTTTCTAAAACAAGCTTGAACATCTGGAAGTTCATGATTCACATACTGTTGAAGCCTGGCTTGCAGAATTTTGAGCATTACTATGCTAGCATGGGAGTTCAGTGCAATTGTGTGGTATTTGAACATTCTCTGCATTTCCTTTCTCTGGGATTGGAATGAAAACTGACCTGTTCCAGTCCTGTGGCCACTGCTGAGCTCCACATTTGCTTGCATACTAAGTGCAGCACCTTAACAGCATCATCTTTTAGGATTTGAAATAGTTGAGCTGGAATACCATCACCTCTACTAGCTTTCTTCATAGTGATGCTTTCTAAGGCCACTTGTCTTCGCATTCCAGGATGTCTGGCTCTAGGTGAGTGATCACACCATTGTGATTAGCTGGGTCATGAAGACTTTTTTTGTAGAGTTCTTCCGTGCATTCTTGACACCTCTTAATATCTTCTGCTTCTGTTTCCATACCATTTCTATGCTTTATTGTGCCATCTTTTCATGAAATGTCCCCTTGGTATCTCTAATTTTCTTGAAGAGATCTCTAGTCTTTCCCATTCAATTGTTTCCCTCTATTTCTTTGCATTGATCACTGAGGAAGGCTTTTTTTTTTATCTCTACTTGCTATTCTTTGGAACTCTGCCTCCAAAGGGGTATATTTTTCCTTTTCTCCTTTGCCTTTTGCTTCTCTTCTTTTCTCAGCTATTTGTAAGGCCTCCTCACACAACCATTTTGCCTTTTTGCATTCATTTTTCTTGGGGATGGTCTTGGATACTGCCTCCTGTACAATGTCACAAAACTCTTTCCATATTTCTTCAGGCACCCTGTCTATCAGATATAATTCCCTGAATCTATTTGTCACTTCCACTGTATAATCATAAGGGATTTGACTTAGGTCATACCTGAATAATCTAGTGGTTTTCCATGCTTTCTTCAATTTAAGTCTGAATTTGGCAATAAGGAGTTCATGATCTGAGCCACAGTCAGCTCCTGGTCTTGTTTTTGCTGACTGTATAGATGTATAGAGCGTCTTCCTTTTTGGCCACAAAGAATATAATCAGTGTGATTTTGTTACTGACCATCTGGTGATGTCCATGTGTAGAGTCTTCTCCTGTGTTGTTGGAAGAGGCTGTTTGCTATGATCAATGTGTTATCTTGGAAAAACTATATTAGTCTTCACTCTGCTTCGTTTTGTACTCCAAGGCCAAACTTGCCTGTTAATCCATGTGTCTCTTGACTTCCTACTTTTCCATTCCAGTCCCCTATGATGAAAATGATGTCCTTTTTGAGTGGTAGTTCTAGAAGGTCTTGTAGGTCTTCATAGAACCGTTCAACTTCAGCTTCTTCATTGTTATTGGTTGGGACATAGACTTGGATTACTATGATACTGAGTGGTTTGCCTTGGGAATGAACAGATATCATTCTGTCATTTATGAGATTGCACCCAAGTACTGCATTTTGGACTCTTCTCCTGAGTATAAGGGCTAATCCATTTCTTCTAAGGGATTCTTGCTCACAGTAGTAGATATAATGGTTATCTGAATAAAATTCACCCATTCCAGTCCATTTTAGTTCACTGATTCCTAAAATGTTGATATTCACTCTTGCCATCTCCTTTTTGACCACTTCTACTTTACCTTGATTCATGGACCTAACATTCCTGGTTCCTATGCAATATTTCTCTTTATAGCATCAGACTTTGCAGATCAGAAGGGAATGACAGAATAAAAAGTGATACAATAATAAAAAATGTAAAAGGCCAATAATATCATTCAGATTTGAATGAGAGATAGTTTTACAGACAAGCAAAAATTAATGAAGAACAAACAAAACCCAAAGTTAGTAGGAGAAAAGAAGTAATAAAAATCAGGTCAGAAATAAATAAAATAAAGGCTATATAAAACAATAGAAAAAATCAATGAAACTAAGAAAAACTTGGAAGAAAAAGATACAGTAAATCTTTAGTTTGACTCCAAGAAAAAAAAAAAAAAAAAAGAGCATCCAAGGAATAAAATAAAACATTAAAGAGAAGTTACATCAATGTCACTCACACCCTCCAGCATGGTCTTTGAGCTAGACCTTAAGGACCATACCTGTCAATACCTGTCACTTGTGGGTTACCTTTGTTACCATTTCTGTGTTTCAATAAAGTCTGAAACGTCATTACCCATTTTTTCTTCCTGTTAATAAATACATAAAACAACAACAAAAAGAGAGAGGTCACATACAACACCATGGAAATACAGAGAATTATAATTATATGCCAATCAAATGGGCAACTTAGAAGCAGTGGATAAATTCCTAGAAAACTACAATATTCCAAGTTGGAATCAGGAAGAAAGAGAAAAATATGAATTGAACAATTGCCAATACTGAAATTAAACTAGTAATTAAAAAAAATACTCCCAACAAACAGAAGTCCATGATCAGATGGTTTCATAGGTAAGTTCTGCTAAATATTTAAACAAGATATTTTAAACACATATTCTTCTCAAACTGTTCAAAGCACTGAAGGGGAAGGAGTGCTTCCAAACTCATTCTATGAGACAAGTATCATTGTCTCTTGAGGGTCCTTTGGACTACAAGGAGATCAAGCCAGTCAACTTTAAAGGAAATCAGTCCTGAATATTCATTGAAAGGACTGATCCTGACGCTGAAACTCTAATACCTTGACCACCTGATGCAAAGAACTGACTCATTTGAAAAGACCCTGATTCTGGGAAAGATTGAAGGCAGGAGGAGAAAAGGATGACACAGGATGAGATGGTTGGATGGCATCACCGACTCAATGGACATGAGTTTAGCAAACTCCAGGAGTTGGTGTTTGACCAGGGAGCCTGGTGTTCTGCAGTTCATGAGATCGCAAAGAGTCATACGTGACTGAGCACCTGAACTAAACTAAAGAGATGCAGGTTCAGTACCTGGGTTGGGAAGATCCCTTGGAGAAGGGCATATCAACCCCCTTCCAGTATTCTTGCCTGGAGAATCCCATGGAGAGAGGAGCCTGGAAGTCTACAGTCCATAGGGTCACAAAGAGTCAAATACGACTAAAGCAACTTAGCACATATTCATGTTGAGATGTGAAGTGAAGCATCTTTCAGTATGCTAATTAATTATCTGCATATCTTCTCTGATGAAGTATCTGGTAAGCACATAGGTCCCTTTTTTTTTTTTTAATTGGGCCATTGTGTTTTATTTGTTTGCTTATGGTTTTGTTTGTTTGTTTGTTTGTTTTTATTATTTTTGGTATTGAGTTTGAAGAATTCTTTGTGTATTTTGGATAACAGTACTTTTACAGATGTATCTTTTACAAATATTTTCTCTCATTTATGAATTGTTTTTATTCTCCTTTCATAATGTCTTTTTCAGAGCAAAAGTTTTTCATTTTGTGAAGTCTAGCTTATTCATTTTCTCTTTCATGAATTATGTCTTTGATGCTTTATCTAAAAAGATATATCCACACTCAAGATCACTGAGACTTTCTCCTTTGTTATCATATAGACGTTTCATAGTTTTACGTTTGTTCAACACCATTGTTGAAAACATATTTTAAATTTTTGATGCTGTTATAAATGGGATTGTGATTGTAAAAAAAGTTTTTAGGATAGTTTGGTTTTTGGTATACAGAAAAAAACCTCATTTTCACATCCTGTACATTTACTGAATTCATTTATTCGTTCTAACTGATGTGTGTGTGGGTATGTGTGTGCTGAGAAAAACGATCAACTAAGTGTGAAAGAATGAAATAAGAACACTTTCTAACACCATACACAAAAATGAATTCAAAATGGATTAAGGGCTAATTGTAAGATCATAAAATATAAAACTCTTAGCGGAAAACAGGCAGAACATGAACATGGGAGGTGTGACTCAAGATGCAGGGGATACATGTATACCTGTGGCCAATTCTTGTTGAGGTATGGCAGAAGCCATTACAATAATGTAATTATCCTCTAATTAAATGTATAAATAAATTTTAAAATATTTAAAAAGAAAAATTATTTGACTCATTGAAAAAGACTCTGATGCTGGGAGGGATTGGCAGCAGGAGGAGAAGGGGACGACAGAGGATGAGATGGCTGGATGGCATCACCGACTCGATGGACATGAGTTTGAGTGAACTCCAGGAGTTGGTGATGGACAGGGAGGCCTGGCATGCTGCGATTCATGGGGTCGCAAAGAGACGGATACAACTGAGCAACTGAACTGAAGAATACAAGCTAGAATCAAGATTTCTGGGAGAAATACCAATAACCACAGATATGCAGATGATTCCACCCTTATGGCAGAAAGTGAAGAAGAATTAAAGAGCCTCTTGATGAAAGTGAAAGAGGAGAGTAAAAAAGTTGGCTTAAATCTCAACATTCAGAAAACTAAGATCATGGCATTTGGTCCCATCACTTCATGGCAAATAGACGGGGAAACAGTGGTTGACTTTATTTTTCTGGGCTCCAAAATCCCTGCAGATGGTGATCCCAGCCATGAAATTAAAAGACACTTACTCCTTGGGAAGAAAGTTATGAACAACCTTGACAACATATTAAAAAGCAGAGAGATTACTTTGCCAACAAAGGTCCATCTAGTCAAGGCTATGGTTTTTCCAGTGGTCATGTATGGATGTTAGAGTTGGACTAGAAAGAAAGTTGAGTGCCGAAAAATTGATGATTTTGAACTGTGGTGTTGGAGAAGACTCTTGAGAGTCCTTTGGACTGCAAGGAGCTCCAACCAGTCCATCTTAAAGGAAATCAGTCCTGGGTGTTCATTGGAAGGACTGATGAAGCTGAAACTCCAATCCTTTGGCCACCTGATGTGAAGAGCTGACTCATTAGAAAAGACCCTGATGCTGGGAAAAATTAAGGGCAGGAGGAGAAGGGAACGACAGAGGATGAGACGGTTGGATGGCATCACTGACTCAATGGACATGGGTTTGGGCGGACTCCGGGAGTTGGTGATGGACAGGGAGGCCTGGCGTGCTGCAGTTCAGGGTGTCGCAGAGAGTTGGCCACGACTGAGCAACTGAACTGAACTGAACTGAAGAATATAACATGTTTGCCTTCAAGTAAATAAAAAGGCATGGTTCAAAGATTAAGAAAAAAATTCTTATTATACTGTAATCACCCTTATTGTGAGGATTGAGGTGGTAAAACGCCTACATAATAAAAAGAAATGAGGTGAATAATGTAGGCATTGTACTATAACACTAGGTTGCTATAGACCTTCCAACACATCAGAATGTAGATAATGTATTTCAGATAATTCAATACCATGGATCCGTGATGATGTTAATGATTGGATGTCTGAAGTAGATGTTCACCATGTTGGGAAAATTGAGCAAGATGGAGCAAAATGTCATGGGATTCATCACACTACTCATAATAGCATGCAATTTAAAACTACAGTTCAGTTAAGTCAAGTCACTCAGTTGTGTCTGACTCTTTGCAACCCCATGGACTATAGCACCCCAGGCCTCCCTGTCCTTCAACTCCTGCAGCTTGCTAGAACTCATGTCCATTGCGTCAGTGATGCCATCCAACTATCCCATTCACTGCCATCCCCTTCTCCTCTCACCTTCAATCTTTCCCAGCATCAGGGTCTTTTCCAATGAGTCAGCTCTTCGCATCAAGTGGCCAAAGTATTGGAGTTTCAGCTTCAGCATTAGTCCTTCCAATGAATATTCAGGACTGATATCCTTTAGGATGGACTGATTGGATTTCCATGCTGTTCAAGGGACTCTCAAGAGTCTTCTTCAACACCACAGTTCAGAAGCATCAATTCTTTGGCACTCGGCTTTCTTTATAGTCCAACTTCACATCCATACATGACTACTGGATAAACCAAAGCTTTGACTAGATGGACCTTTGTTGGGTAAGTAATGTCTCTGCTTTTTAATATTCCATCTAGGTTGGTCATAGCTTTTCTTCCAAGGAACAAGTGTCTTTTAATTTCATGGCTGCAGTCACCATCTGCAGTGATTTTGGAGCACCTCAAAAAACAAAGTCTGTCACTGTTTCCCCATCTTTTTTCTATGAAGTGATGGGACAAGATGCTATGATCTTAGTTTTCTTAATGTTGAGTTTTAAGCCAACTTTTTCACTCTCCTCTTTGACTTTCATCAAGAGGATGACACCACCATAAGAGTGGTGTCATCAGCATAGCTGAGGTTACTCCTGATATTTCTCTTGGCAATCTTGATTCCACCTAGTGCTTCTTCCAGTCCAGCATTTCTCATGATGTACTCTGCATATTAAGTTAAATAAGCAGGGTGACAATATACAGCCTTGATGTACTCTTTTCCGAATTTGGAACCAATGTGTGGTTCCATGTCCAGTTCTAACAGTTGCTTTCTGACCTGCATACAGATTTCTCAAGAGACAGGTCAGGTGGTCTGGTACTCCCATCTCTTTCAGAATTTTCACAGTTTATAGTGATCCACACAGTCAAAGGTTTTGGCATAGTCAATAAAGCATAAATAGATGTGGTTTTTTTTTTTGTTTTTTTTTTTTTTTTTTTTTTTTCTGCAACTCTCTTGCTTTTTCGATGATCTAACAGATGTTGGCAATTTGATCTCTGGTTCCTCTGCCTTTTTTAAATCCAACTTGAACATTTGAAAGTTCATGGTTCACATACTGTTGAAACCTGGCTTGCAGAATTTTGACTATTACTTTACTAGCATTTGAGGTGAGTGCAATTGTGCAGTAGCTTGAGTATTTTTTGGCATTGCCTTCCTTTGGGATTGGAATGAAAACTGACCTTTTGCAATCCTGTGTCCTCTGCTGAGTTTTCCAAATTTGCTGGCATATTGAGTGTAGCACTTTCACAACATCATCTTTTAGGATATGAAATAGCTCAACTGGAATTCTATCACCTCCACTAGCTTTGTTCGTAGTGTTGCTTCCTAAGGCCCATTTGACTTCCCATTCCAGGATGTTTGGCTCTAGGTGAATGATCACACCATTTTGGTTATCTGGATCATGAAGATCTATTTTGTATAGTTTTTCTGTGTATTTTTGTCTCCTCTTATTAATACTTTCTTCTTCTGTTAGATCCACACCACTTCTGTCCTTTATTATGCCCATCTTTGCACAAAATGTTCCCTTGGTATCTCCTATTTTCTTGAAGAGATCTCTAGTCTTTCCCATTCAATTTTTTTCCTCTATTTCTTTGTACCAATCACTGAAGTAGGCTTTTTTTATTTCTCCTTGCTATTCTTTGGAACTCTGCATTCAAATGGGTTTATCTTTCCTTTTCTCCTTTGCTTTCACTTCTCTTCTTTACTCAGGTATTTGTAAGGCTTCCAAGGACAGCCATTTTGATTTTTGCATTTCTTTTTCTTGGGGATGGTTTTGATCCCTGTCTCCTGTACAATGTCATGAACCTCCTTCCATAGTTCTTCAGGCACTCTATCAGATCTAGTCCCTTGAATCTCTTTCTCATAAGCAATTTGATTTAGGTCATATCTGAATGGTCTAATAGTTTTCCCTACTTTCTTCTATTTAAGTCTGAATATGGCAATAAGGAGTTCATGACCTGAGCCATAGTCAGCTCCCAGTCTTGTTTTTGCTGACTGTAAAACCTCTCCATCTTAGGCTGCAAAGAATATAATCAATCTGATTTCATTGTTGACCACCTGGTGATGTCCATGTGGAGAGGCTTCTCTTGTGTGGTTGGAAGAGGATGTTTGCTACGACCAGTGTGTTCACTTGGCAAAATGCTATTAGCCTTTGCCCTGCTTAATTCTGTACTCCAAAGCCAAATTTGCCTGTTTCTCCAGGTGTTTCTTGACTTCCTACTTTTCCATCCCTGTCTCCTATAATGGAAAGGACATTTTTGGGGGTGTTCATTCTAGAAGGTCTTTTAGGTCTTCATAGAACCATTCACCTTCAGCTTCTTCAGCATTACTGTGATACTGAATGGTTTGACTTGGAAATGAACAGAGATCATTCTGTCATTTTTGAGATTGCATCCAAGTCCTCCATTTCAGACTGTTTTGTTCACTATGACTACTCTATTTCTTCTAAGGGATTCTTGCTCATAGTAGTAGGTATAATGCTCATCTGAATTAAATTCACCCATTCCAGTCCTTTTTAGTTTGCTGATTCCTAAAATATTGACATTCACTGTTGTCATCTCCTGTTTAACCACTTCTAATTTGCCTTGATTCACGGGCCTATCATTCCACGTTCGTATGTAATATTGCCCTTTGTGGCATCAGACCTTGCGTCTATCACCAGCCACAGCCACAACTGGGTGTTGTTTTTTCTTTGGCTCCTTTTCTTCATTCTTTCTGGATTTATTTCTCCAGTGATCTCCAGTAGCATATTGGGCACCTTCTGATCTGAGGAGTTCATCTTTCAGTGTCCTATATTTTTGCCTTTTCATACTGTTCTTGGCATTCTCAAGGCAAGAATACTGAAGTGGTTTGCCATTCCTTTCTCCAGTGGACTACATTTTTTTGGAACTGTCCACCATGACCCGTCCGTCTTGGGTGGCCCTACATAGCATGACTCGTAATTTCATTGAGTTAGACAAGGCTGTGGTCCATGTGGTCAGGTTGGTTAGTTTTCTGTGATTTTGTTTTTCATTCTGTCTACCCTCTGATGGCGGAGAAGGCAATGGCAACCCACTCCAGTACTCTTGCCTGGAAAGCCCCATGGATGGAGGAGCCTGATGGACTGCAGTCCATGGGGTCACGAAGAGTCGGACATGATTGAGTGACTTCCCTTTCACTTTTCACTTTCATGCATTGGAGAAGGAAATGGCAACCCTCTTCAGTATTCTTGCTTGGAGAATCCCAGGGACAGTGGAGCCTGGTGGGCTGCTGTCTATGGGGTCTATGTCTATGTCTATGTCTATGGGGTCACACAGAGTCAGACACAACTGAAACGACTTAGCAGCAGCAACAGCAGCAGCAGCAACCCTCTGATGGAGAAGGAAAAGAGGCTTGTGTAAACTTTCTGATGATAGAGACTGACTGAAGGAGAAACTGTGTCTTTTTTCTGATGGGGCAGGCCATACTCAGTAAATCTTTAATCCAGTTTCTCTTGATGGATGGAGCTGTGTTCCCTTCCAGTTATTTACCTGGGATCAAACTATGCTGGAGGTAATGAAGATACTGGCGACCTCCTCCAAAAGATCCCATGCATATACTGCTACACTCATTGTCCCCACCCTGCAGCATTCCACCACCAACACACGCCTCTGCTGGAGACTCCTGGACAGTCCCAGGAAAGTCTGGGTCAGTCTCTTGTGGGATCACTGCTTCTTTCTCCTGGGTCCTAGTGTGCACAAGGTTCTGTTTGTGCCCTCTGAGAGTCTATTTCCCAGTCCTGTGTAAGTTCTGGCAACTCTATAGTGGGGTTAATGGTGACCTCCTTCAAGAGGGCTTATGCCATACCCAAGTCTGCTGCAAATCAGAGCCCCTATCCCTGTGGCAGTCCACTGCTGACCTGTTCCTCCCCAGGAAATGCTCAAACACAGTTCTGTTTCACTCTCTCTGGGGTCTCTGTGTCCTGGTGCACACAAGGTTTGTTTGAGCCTTCTGAGCATCTCTGACAGGAATGGGGTTTGATTCTAAATGCAAATTCACCCCTCCTACCATCTTTGTGGGGCTTCTCCTTTGCCCTTGGAAGTGGAGTATCTCTTCGCAGCCACTCCAGCATCATGCAGCTGCCATTCCAGTGCCTCACGTCTTTTTGGGGCTTCTCTGACCTTAGACATGGGATATCTTCTCTCGGCCACTCCAGCGCCATGCAGCTGCCACTCCAGTGCCGCTCAGCTGCCAATTTAAAACTTATGGATTTTTAATATATTTCTAGAATTTTCCATTTAATATTTGTGGACCATGGATAACTGAAATTGCATAAAATAAAAACAAAAATGAGGGGGAATTACTGTTTGTTGATCCATTCTTAAATCACATGGATGAATCCAAATTTTTCACACTATATGATCCTTTAATGTACTGTTTAATTTGGTTTTCTAAATAATTTGTTGAGGGTTTTGCATGTATGGTTTCAGGGATTTGGGTTTGTAGTTTTTTTTTTTTTTTTTTTTTTTATATTTTTTTAGTTTTGTTATCGTGATATTGGTCACACAAAATGAATTTGGAAGTATTACCTCATCTTCTATATATTGGGAGCGTTTAAGAATTGGCATTAATTTTGCTTAAATGTTTGGTAGAATTCATCTGGTACCGGTCTTTTCTTTGTTGGAGAATGTTTTTCATATTACTTAAATATCCTGTTTCAATATCGGTCTGCTCAGAATTTCTATCTCTGTATAATATGGCCTTAGTAAGTGGTTCAATTCAGTTCAGTCGCTCAGTCGTATCCGAATCTTTGTGACCCCATGAATCGCAGCATTCCAGGCCTCCCTGCCCATCACCATCTCCTGGAGTTCACTCAAACTCATGTCCATCGAGCTGGTGATGCCATCCAACCAACTCATTCTCTGTCGTCCCCTTTTCCTCCTGCCCCTAATCCCTCCCAGTATCATAGTCTTTTCCAATGAGTCAACTCTTTGCATGAGGTTATCATAGTCTTTTCCAATGAGTCAACTCTTTGCATGAGGTGGCCAAAGTACTGGAGTTTCAGCTTTAGCATCATTCCTTCCAAAGAACACCCAGGGCTGATTTCCTTTAGAATGGACTGGTTGGATCTCCTTACAGTCCTAGGGACTCCAAAGAGTCTTCTCCAACACCGCAGTTCAAAAGCATCAATTCTTTGGTGCTCAGCCTTCTTCACAGTCCAACTCTCACATCCATACATGACCCCTGGAAAAACCATAGCCTTGACTAGAACGACCTTTGTTGGCAAAGTAATGTAAGTGGTAAGTCTACAAATTTATCCATTTCTTCTATGTTATCTGATTTGTTGACACATGTTGTTCATAATAGTCTCTTATAATCTTTTCTGTTTCTGTGCCATCCATCAATTGTAATGTCTCTTCTTTCATATGTGATTTAATTTATTTTGATGTTTTATCTTTCTTCATGTTTAGTGAAGGTAAATATTTGTCATTTTTAATCTTTCATAAAACTAACTTCTAGTTTTGTCATTTTTAAAATTGTTTTTCTGTTTTTAATTTCAGTTATTTCTGCTCTAATTGTTGTTTTCTTTCCTTTGCTAGCTTTCAGTTTAGGATTTTCTCTGCTTTTTGAGGTATAAAATAAAGTTTTAATTTGAAATCTTTATTAATATTTTCAGTGTAATTATTCATCACTATAAATTGCCTTCTCAGCACTGATTTTGCTGTACTTGTAAGTTCAGTATGTTGTATTTTTGGTTTTGATTGTAAACTCAGCAGTGGCCACAGGACTGGAAAAGGTCAGTTTTCATTCCAATCCCAAAGAAAGGAAATGCCAAAGAATGCTCAAACTACTGCACAATTGCACTCATCTCACACGCTAGTAAAGTAATGCTCAAAATTCTCCAAGCCAGGCTTCAGCAATACGTTAACCATGAACTTCCAGATGTTCAAGCTGGTTTTAGAAAAGGCAGGGGAACCAGAGATTATCAAATTGCCAACATCTGCTGGATCATCGAAAAAGCAAGACAGTTCCAGAAAAACATCTATTTCTGCTTTATTGACTATGCCAAAACCTTTGACTGTGTGGATCACAATAAACTGTGGAAAATTCCGAAAGAGATGGGAATACAAGACCACCTGACCTGCCTCTTGAGAAACCTATATGCAGGTCAGGAAGCAACAGTTAGAACTGGACATGGCACAACAGACTGGTTCCAAATTGGAAAAGGAGTATGTCAAAGCTGTATATTGTCACCCTGCTTATTGAAATTCTATGCAGAGTACATCATGAGAAACCCTGGGTGGAAGAAGCACATGCTGGAATATCAATAACCTCAGATATGCAGATGACACCACCCTTATGGCAGAAAGTGAAGAGGATCTAAAAAGCCTCTTGATGAAAGTGAAAGAGGAGAGTGAAAAAGTTGGCTTAAAGCTCAACATTCATAAAACTAAGATCATGGCATCTGGTCCCATCACTTCATGGCAAATAGGTGGGGAAACAGTGGAAACAGTGTCAGACTTTATTTTTTTGGGCCCCAAAATCACTGCAGATGGTGATTGCAGCCATGAAATTAAAAGACGCTTACTCCTTGGAAGGAATGTTATGACCAACCTAGATAGCATATTCAAAACAGAGACATTCCTTTGCCAACAAAAGTCCTTGTAGTCAAGGCTATGGTTTTTCCAGTGGTCATGTATGGATGTTGGACTGTGAAGAAAGCTGAGTGTTGAAGAATTGATACTTTTGAACTGTGGTGTTGGAGAAGACTCTTTGGAGTCCCTTGGACTGCAAGGAGATCCAACCAGTCCATCTAAAGGAGATCAGTCCTGAATGTTCGTTGGAAGGACTGTTGCAGAAGCTGAAACTCCAATACTTTGGCTACCTCATGCGAAGAGTTGACCCATTGGAAGAGACTCTGATGCTGGGATGGATTGGGGGTGGGAGGAGAGGGGGCCGACAGAGGATGAGATGGCTGGATGGCATCACCGACTCAATCGACGTAAGTTTGAGTGAACTCCAGGAGTTGGTGATGGACAGGGAGGCCTGGCGTGCTGCGATTCATGGGGTGGCAAAGATTCGGACATGACTGAGCAACTGAACTAAACTGAACTGAACTGAAGCTATTTTCTAATTTATGTTTTCACTTATTCTCTGATCCAAAGGTTTTTCAGGAGTGTATTATTTATAATGATCACCCTTGTATGTGAGAGCCCTCTGAAGTAATGGAAATTTCCATATTTTTCTGTGGATATTGGTGACAAAATATATTCATATGCAAAAGTATGTTGAGCTATTCATGTAATATGTATATACTTCATGTAAGCTATATCTCAATTTTTATAAAATAAATAGTTATTGGAAAAATTGGTCTTCTGTTTTAAAAGAAAGAACAAAGAGTGTGCTTTTTTTCAATTTCCATATATTTTTGACTTTCTCTCTTTTCTTTGGTTACCTATTTCTAGTTTTATTCCATTGAGGTCAAAATATATGATTGGAATAATTTCAACTGTGTTAAAATTTTAATGCTTGTTTTGTAACGAATCTTGTGATCTTCCCTAGAGGAAGTTTTGTGTGCATTTGGAAGAAATGCATATTCTGCTACTGCTAGGTGGAATATTCTTTGTAAATTTGTTAGATGAAATTGATCTACATTGCTATTAGAGTGTGCTGTTTTTTTATTCATTTTCTATCTGGAGGATCTATGCATTATGGAAAGTGTAGTATCAGAGTTTCCTAATATTATATTATTTCTGTCTATTTCTCCCTTTAGTTCTGTTAATGTTGGCTTTATATAGTGTTCTTATATTGGGTGCATATATATTTATAATTGCTATATCTTCCTTTTGAATTGATACTTTTATCATTATGTAATTACCTATTTTTTCTCTTTTGACAGATTTTTCTTAGCCAATTTTGTCTAATGTATGTGTAACCACCTCTACTTTCCTTTGGTTATCATTTACATGACATATCTTTTTACTCCCACTCACTTCCAGCCTTTACCTGTCCTTAAATCTAAAGTTGAGTCTCAATCTTTCTGGTTCAAGATGGCAGAGTAGAAGGACATGCACTCATCTCCTACTGGGAGAGCACCAAAGTCACAACTAGCTGGAACACAGCAAAAAATGATACCCTATGTCTAACAGACACAGAAGAAGCTGCAATGAGATGGTAGAAGGGGTGAAAACACGATAAAATCAAATCCCATATCTGTCAGATTGGTAACCCACAATCTGGAGAACAATAATAGCAAAGAAGTTTTCCCACTGTTGTGAATGTTCTGAGACTCATGTCAGACTTTCCAGCCTAGGGATCTGGCAAAGGGACTGGGAAACCCCAGGTAAAATGACTTTCAAGGCCAGTGGAATTAGACTACAAGACTTCCACAGGACTGTGGGGAGACATATTCCACTTTCAGAAGGCACAAACAAAATATTGTGCATGCCAAGACCCAGGGAAAAGGGGCAGTGACCCCACAGGACACTGAACCAGAACTATCTGCTAACACTGGAGGGTCTAATGTGGTGGAGTTGGTTGACAGTGGCTAATTGCAGTGATGGGGGAATTGGCAGTAGAACTCCTGGAAGGCACCTAATGGAGTAAGCCCTACTGAAGGTCACCATTAACTCTACCATAAAGCCCACAGACCCCAGAACTGAGTCGTCTCAGACCAAATAAATAACAGGGACAGAGTTCAACTCCACACATAAGCAGAAACTTAAAGTTTACTGAGAAAGGCCTTGCCCACCAGAGCAATGCCCAGTTTTCTGTACCACGAGTCTGTCCTGTTAGGAAGCTTATACAAGCCTCTTAGCCTCATCTACCAGAGGGCAGAGAGAAGAAGCAAGAAAAACCACAATCCAATAGCAGCTAGGACAAAAACGACATTGCTGTTGTACTGTCATTCAGTCATGTCCGACTCTTTGCAACTCTGTGGACTACAGCACGCCAGGCTTCCCAGTCTTTCATCAACTCCTGGAGCTTGCTCAAACTCATGTCCACTGAGTCGGTGATGCTATCTAACCATCTCATCCTCTGTCACCCACTTCTCCTCCCACCTTCAATCTTTCCCAGCCTCAGGAACTTTTCCAATGAGTCAGCTCTTCAAATCAGGTGGCCAAAGTATTGGAGCTTAAGCTTCAGCATCTGTCCTTCCAATGAATACTCAGGGTTGATTTCCTTTAAGATCGACTGGCTTGGTCTTGTCCTTTAAGTGACTCTCAAGAGTCTTCTCCAGAGGGGTGATCCTAAGATGGCTGAAGAATAGGATGGGGAGACCACTTTCTTCCCCACGAATACATCAAATGATCATTTGAATGCTGAGCAAATACCACAAAACAACTTCTGAATGCTGGCAGAGGACATCAGGAACCCAGAAATGCAGCCTATTCTCTTGGAAAGGAGGTAGGACAAAATATAAAAATAAAAAGAGAGACAAAAGAATTAGGGATGGAGACCCATCCTGGGGAGGGAGTCATGAAGGAGGAGAAGTTTCCAAACACCAGGAAACCCTCTCACCGCCAGGTCTGTGGGGAGTTTTGGAATCTCAGAGAGCAACATAACTGGGAGGGAAAAACAAAAAAAGAAAAAAAACACAGATTACGCATCTAATCACATCTCCCAGCAGAGAAGTAGCCCAGATGCTTGTCTGCCACCAGCAAGCAAGGGCTGAACAGGGAGGCATGGGCAGCATTTTTTCAGGTAAGGACCGGGCCTGAATTCCCTGAGGAAAATCTGAGGGAGCTAATAGCAACCCAAACCATGGGATAGCCAGAGAGAGAGAGAAAAAAAAAAGAGAGAGAACTTTCCCGCAAAAAGCTCTAACCTAAGGCACTGCTGGGCTGCCCACAGAACAAAGGACTGAGTGAATACCAGAGCAGAGCTAGCTGGCTGCACCCAGCCCATCCCCCGCCAGAGGCAGAGAGGCAGGCGGGCAACAGCCAGAGATGGAGGGTGAGGGGCAATCTTAGCCCCAGAGATGGCATCCTCTACCAATCTGTGAGCAGGCTCCCAGTTGCTAACCAAGTCTTCCTGGGATCCTGGATGGTTGACATCTGCCAGGAGGGCCACAGACAAAGATCAGCTCCCCAGAGGAGATACATAGCACACCTGAGATGGCACTTCTGCTGTGCACCCAGGAAACTGGGCAGCTGGGACCAGGGAGGTGGTAAGACACACCGTCCACCTGGGTAGAGTGACCTTGCCAAGCACCTGGTCACATGAGCTGCTCAGACCTGGGACAGGCACAAAACGCAGGCCCAACTGAGTCTGTGCCTTTGTGGGATACCCAAGACCTGAACCTGAGCAGCTTAGACCTGGAAAGTGCGCAAAACCCAGGGCCCACTTTAGACAGTTCCCCTGCAGAGTAACCTTGAACCTGAGCAGTGAAGACCGGGAAAACACACACTCTGTGAATGGGAGCAAACCCAGTGTGGCCCAGACAATGTGAGCACTCCCCACACATGCCAGTAATATTTGTCTGCAGGGTTCCTCCCTCCCTACAGCACAACCAAACAAGTGAGCCTAAATAAGTGACCACTTTCGCCACCTTGTGTCAAGGTGGAAACTAGACACTAAAGAGACTTGCAAACAGAGGAAGCCAAAATAAACAAAGAGAGAACTGCTTTGGAAGTGAAAGGTGCAACAGATTAGAACCCTGTAGTTAGCAATGAATATATTGGAAGGGACCTATAGACCTTGAGAAGAAGCATAAGCTGGAACAAGGAACTATCTGAAACTGAACTGACACTAGACTGCCCTCAACAGTTCCAGAGAAATTCTTAGATACAATTTACTATTATCATTTTTTAAATTTTATGTTTTTTTAAATTTTTAAGTTCTTTATCACTCTGTTAATTTTATTTTTGTAACCTATTACCTTGCAAAATACCCTATTTTAAAATCAATTTACTATATAATTTTTTTTAATTTTTGTGATTTTTAAAAAATATTTTATTTATTTAATTTTTTTGTATGTTGGCTTTTTTTTAATTTAATTTTATTTTTTAACTTTACAGAGTCTAACTTCTACTCTAAATTTTTAATCTTTGCTTTTTGGTATTTATTATCAATTTAGTACGTTTAAGCATCCAATCTTCAGTACTCATTTTTACTTAGGAGTGTGATTACTGGCTTGACTACCCTCTTCCCCTTTTGACACTCCTTTTTCTTCCCCAGGTCATCTCTATCTCCTCCCTCCCCCTTCTCTTCTCCGCCCAACTCTGTGAACCTCTTTGGGTATTCCAGGCTGTGGAGAAAACTTAGGGAACTGAATACTGGCTAGATCGGCCTCTACACTTTTGATTCCCCCTCTTCTCCTGGTCACCTCTATCTCCCTCCTCCCTCTTCTCTTCTTCATGTTATTCTGCAGATCTCTCTGGGTGTCCCTCACGTGAAGAATCTTTTCTCCATTAACCTAGAAGTGCGGAATGGATGCAGAAGTCTTCAGGCTACTGTAAGAATAAGACTGAAAACCAGAGGCAGGAGGCATAAGTCCAAAACTTGAGAACTCCAGAAAATTCCTGAATCCAGGGAACATTACTGGACAAGAGCTCATCCAAAAACCTTGATACCTACACTGAAATCAAGATCCACCCAAGAGCCAACAAGTCTCAGAGCAAGACATACCAAGCTAATTCTCCAACAAGGCAGGAACATAGCCCTAAGCATTAAAATTCAGGCGGTCAAATGTCACACCAAAACTATAGACGCCCCAAAACTCACTACTGGATACTTCATTGCACTCAAGAGAGAAGAGATCCAGCTCCACGCACCAGAACACAAATGCAAGTTTTCCTAACCAGGAAACATTGACAAGTCACTCGTCCAACCCCACCCACAGGGAGGTACCTCCAAAACAAAGAGGAACCACGAACCTCCAGCATACAGAAAGGCCACCCCAAACACAGTAATCTAAACTAGAAAAAAAGGCAGAGAAATATTCAGCAGGTAAAGTAGCTTAATAAATGTCCACCAAATCAAACAAAAGAGGAGGAGATAGGGAGTCTACCTGGAAAAGAATTCAGAATAATGATAATAAAAATGATCCAAAATCTTGAAGACAAAATGGAGTTACAGATAAATATTCTGGAGACAAGGATTGAGAAGATGTAAGAAAAGTTTAACCAGGACCTAGAAGAAATAATAAAGAGTCAATCAACAATGAATAATGCAATATCTGAGATCAAAAACACTCTGGAGGAAACAAACAGTAGAATAACTGAGGCAGAAGTTAGGGTAAATGAGGTTGAAGATAGAACGGTAGAAATAACGAAACAGAGAGGAAAAAAGAATTAAAAGAAACGAGGACAACCTTAGGGACCTCTGGGACAATGTCAAACACCGCAACATTCAAATCATAGGAGTCCCAGACAAAAAGAAAGGCCATGAGAAAATATTGGAGGAGATAATAGTTGAAAACTTCCCTAAAATGGGGAAGGAAATACCCACCCAAGTCCAAGAAACCCAGAGAGTCCCAAACAGGATAAACCCAAAGCAAAACACCCCAAGACACATATTAATCAAATTAACAAAGATCAAGCACAAAGAATAAATATTAAAAGCAGCAAGGGAAAAAAACAACAAATAACACACAAGGGGATTCCCATAATTATAACAGCTGATCTTTCAATAGAAATTCTTCAAGCTAGAAGGGAATGGCAGGACATACTTAAAGTGAAGAAAGATAAAAATCTACAACCCAGATTACTGTATCCAGCAAGGATCTCATTCAAATATGTAGGACAAATCAAAAGCTTTACAGACAAGCAAAAGCTGGGAGAATTCAGCACCACCAAACCAGCTATTCAACAAACGATAAAGATCTTCTCTAGACAGGAAACACAGAAAGAGTGTCTATACTCAAACCCAAAACAACAAGGTAAATGGCAATGGAACCATACTTATCAATAATTACCTTAAATGTAAATGAGTCAGATGCCCCAACCAAAAGACAAAGACTGGCTGAATGGATACAAAAACAAGATCCCTATATACGCTGTCTACAAGAGACCCATTTCAAAACAGGGGACACATACAGACTGAAAGTGAAGGGCTGGAAAAAGATACTTCATGAAAATGGAGACCCAAAGAAAGCAGGAATAGCAATACTCATATCAGATAAAATAGACTTTAAAATAAAGGCTGTGAAAAGAGACAAAGAAGGACATTGCATAATGATCAAAGGATCAATCCAAGAAGAAGATATAACAATTATATACTCACCCGACATAGGAGCACCACAATATGTAAGGCAAATGCTAACAAGTATGAAAAGGGAAATTAACAATAACACAATAATAGTGGGAAACTTTAATACCCCATTCATATCTATGGATAGATCAACTAAACAGAAAATTAACAAGGAAACACAAACTTTAAATGATACAGTGGACCAATTAGAAATAATTGGTATATATAGGACATTTCACCCCAAAACAATGAATTCCACCTTTTTCTCAACTGCACATGGACCATTCTCCAGGATAGATGACATCCTGGGCCATAAATCTAACCTTGGTAAATTAAAATAAAACTGAAATCATTCCAGTCATCTTTGCTGACCACAATGCAGTAAGATTAGAGGTCAATTATAGGAAAAAAAAAAACTATTAAAAATTTCAACATCTGGAGGCTAAACAACACGCTTCTGAATAACCAACAAATCACAGAAGAAATCAAAATATGCATCAGTTCAGTTCAGTTCAGTCACTCAGTCCTGTCCGACTCTTTGCGACCCCATGAATCGCAGCACGCCAGGCTTCCCTGACCATCACCAACTCCCAGAGTTAACTCAGACTCACATCCATCAAGTCAGTGATGCCATCCAGCCATCTCATCCTCTGTCGTCCCCTTCTCCTCCTGCCCCCAATTCCTCCCAGCATAAGAGTCTTTTCCAAAGAGTCAACTCTTCGCATGAGGTGGCCAAAGTACTGGAGCTTCAGCTTTAGCATCATTCCTTCCAAAGAAATCCCAGGGCTGATCTCCTTCAGAATGGACTGGTTGGATCTCCTTGCAGTCCAAGGGACTCTCAAGAGTCTTCTCCAACACTACAGTTCAAAAGCATCAATTCTTAGGCACTCAGCCTTCTTCACAGTACAACTCTCACATCCATAAAATGACCACAGGAAAAAGCACAGCCTTGACTAGACGGATCTTTGTTTGCAAAGTAATGTCTCTGCTTTTCAATATGCTATCTATGTTTGTCATAACTTTCCTTCCAAGGAGTAAGCATCTTTTAATTTCATGGCTGCAGTCTCCATCTGCAGTAATTTTGGAGCCCCCCCAAAATAAAGTCTGACACTGTTTCCACTGTTTCCCCATCTATTTCCCATGAAGTGATGGGACCAGATGCCATGATCTTAGTTTTCTGAATGTTGAGTTTTAAGTCAACTTTTTCACTCCCCACTTTCACTTTCATCAAGAGACTTTTTAGTTCCTCTTCACTTTCTGCCATAAGGGTGGTGTCATCTGCATATCTGAGATTATTGATATTTCTTCCAGCAGTCTTCATTCCAGCTTGTGTTTCTTCCAGTCCAGCGTTTATCATGATGTACTCTGCATAGAAGTTTAATAAGCAGGGTGACAGTATACAGCCTTGACGTACTCCTTTTTCTATTTGCAACCAGTCTGTTGTTCCATGTCCAGTTCTAACTGTTGCTTCCTGAGCTGCATACAAATTTCTCAAGAGGCAGGTCAGGTGGTCTGGTATTCCCATCTCTTTCAGAATTTTCCAGTTTATTGTGATCCACACAGTTCACTGATCTAGAGCCAGACATCTTGGAATGTGAAGTCAAGTGGGCCTTAGAAAGCATCACTACGAACAAAGCTAGGGGTTGTGATGGAATTCCAGTTGAACTATTTCAAATCCTGAAAGATGATGCTCTGAAAGTGCTGCACTCAATATGCCAGCAAATTTGGAAAACTCAGCAGTGGCCACAGGACTCAAAAAGGTCAGTTTTCATTGTAATTCCAAAGAAAGGCGATGTCAAAGAATCCTCAAACTATCGCAAAATTGCACTCATCTCACATGCTAGTAAAGTAATGCTCAAAATTCTCCAAGCCAGGCTTCAACAATATGTGAACCGTGAACTTCCTGATGTTCAAGCTGTTTTAGAAAAGGCAGGGAAACCAGAGATCAAATTGCCAACATCTGCTGGATCATGGAAAAAGCAAGAGAGTTCCAGAAAAACATCTATTTCTGCTTTATTGACTATGCCAAAGCCTTTGACTGTGTGCATCACAATAAACTGTGGAAAATTCTGAAAGAGATGGGAATACCAGACCACCTGACCTGTCTTTTGAGAAATCTGTATGCAGGTCAGGAAGCAACAGTTAGAACTGGACATGGAACAACAGACTGGTTCCAAATAGGAAAAGCAGTATGTCAAGGCTGTATATTGTCACCCTGCTTATTTAACTTATATGTATAGATGAATGAAAATGAAAACACAACAACCCAAAGCCTATGGGACACTGTAAAAGCAGTGTTAAGGGGAAGGTTCATAGCAATACAGGCTTACCACAAGAAACAAGAAAAAAAAAGTCATATATCAACATGAATCCACCACAGGTATACACGTGTTCCCTATCCCTTTAAATTTAAAAAATAAAATAAAAAATAAAAAAATAAAACAGCACACACACACATACACACAAACTTAGTACAATAAAAAAAAGAAAAAAGTCAAATAAATAACCTAACTCTGTACCTAGAGCAACTAGAAAATGAAGAAATGAAGAACCCCAGTTTAGTAGAAGGAAAGAAATCTTAAAAATTAGGACAGAAATAAATATGAAAGAAACAAAAGAAACCATAGCAAAATCAACAAAGCTAAAAGCTGGTTCTTTGAGAAGATAAATAAAATTGACAAACAATTAGACAGACTTATCCAGAAAGAAAAGGAGAAGAATCAAATCAACAAAATTAGAAATGAAAATGGAGAAATCACAACAGACAGCACAGAAATACAAAGGATCATAAGAGACTATTATCAGCAACTATATACCAATAAAATGGACAACTTGGAAGAAATCGGCAAATACTTAGAAATCTATAACTTTCCGAAACTGAACCAGGAAGAAATTGAAAATCTTAACAGACCCATCACAAGCATGGAAATTGAAACTGTAATCAGAAATCTTCCAGGAAACAAAAGCCCAGGACCAGACAGCTTCACAGCTGAATTCTACCAAAAATTTAGAGAAGAGCTAATACCTATCCTACTCAAACTCTTCCAGAAAATTGCAGAGGAAGGTAAACTTCCAAACTCATTCTGTGAGGCCACCATCACCCTAATACCAAAACCAAAGATACCAAAAAAAAAAAAAAGAAAGAAAGAAAACTACAGGCCAATATCACTGATGAACAAGATGCAAAAATCCTTAACAAAATTCTAGCAAACAAAATCCAACAACATATTAAAAAGATTGTACCTCATGACCAAGTGGGCTTTAACCCAGGAATGTAAGTATTCTTTAATATCTGCAAATCAATCAGTGTAATACACTATATTAACAATTGAAAGATAAAAACATATGATTATTTCAATAGATGCAGAGAATGCCTTTGACAAAATTCAACATCCATTTATGATAAAAACCCTCCAGAAAGCAAGAATAGAAGGAACATACCTCAACATAATAAAAGCCATATATGGCAAACCCATAGCAAACATTATCCTCAATGGTGAAAAATTGAAAGCGTTTCCTCTAAAGTCAAGAGCAAGACAAGGGCGCCCACTCTCACCACTACTATTCAACATAATTTTGAAGTTTTGGCCATAGCAATCAGAGCAGAAAAATAAATAAAAGGAATCCTGATTGGAAAATAAGAAGTAAAACTCTCACTGTTTGCAGATGACATGATCCTCTACATAGAAAACCCGAAAGACTCCACCAAAAAATTACTAGAGCTAATTAATAAATACAGTAAAGTTGCAGGATAAAAAATTAACACAGAGAAACAGAAATCTCTTTCATTCCTATACACTAACAACGAGAAAACAGAAAGAGAAAGTAAGAAAACAATTTTATTCACCATTGCAACAAAAAGAATAAAAAACTCAGGAATCTATCTACTTAAAGAAAAAAAAAGACATATATATTTACAACTATAAAAGACTGATGAAAGGAATCAAAGAGGACACAAATAGATGGAGAAATATACAATGTTCATGGATCAGAAGAATCAATATAGTGATAATGAGTATACTACCCAAAGTAATCGATAGATTCAGTACCATCCCTATTAAACTACCAACGGTATTTTTCACAGAGCTAGAACAAATCATTTCACAATTTGTATGGAAATACAAAAAAACCCTCAAATAGCCAAAGCAATCTTGAGAAAGAAGAATGGAACTGGAGGAATCAACCTGCCTGCCTTCAGTCTATACTACAAAGCTACAGTCATCAAGACAGTAATGGTACTGGCAAAAAGACAGAAATATAGATCAATGGAACAAAATAGAAAGCCCAGAGATAAATCCACCTGCCTATGGACTCCTTATCTTTGACACAGGAGGCAAAAATATACAGTGGAGAAAAGACAATCTCTTTAACAAGTGGTGCTGGGAAAACTGGCCAACCACTTGTAAAAGAATGAAACTAGAGCACTTTCTAACACCATACACAAGAATAAACTCAAAATGGATTTAAGATCTAAATATAAGACCAGAAACTATAAAACTCTTAGAGGAGAACATAGGCAAAACACTCTCTGACATAAATCACAGCAGGATCCTCTATGACCCACCTCCCAGTATAATGGAAATAAAAGCAAAAATAAACAAACAGGACCTAATTAAACTTAAAGCTGCTACACAAGGAAGGGAACTATAAGCAAAGTGAAAAGACAGCTTTAAAATTGGAAGAAAATAATAGCAGTCAAAACAACTGACAAAGAATTAATCACAAAAATATACAGGCAACTCCTGCAGCTCAATTCCAGAAAAATAAATGACCCAATCATGGGTAACAGATGTAAACCATGGCTGATTCATGTGAATTTATGGCAAAAACCACTATAATACTGTAAAGTAATTAGCCTACAATTAAAATAAATAAACTAAAAATAAATAAATAAAGTGAAGTGCCATACCAGCACCCAGAAATGTCCTAATCCTTTCTTTACAGTTTTATAGTTATATTTTTAAGTAACTGACATAAAATAATTGTCATGTCAATTATAATTCAATAAAAATTAAAAATTTATTGCTAAAATACATAAAATTATCATAATTGACAATTTATAGAGATTTTATATCTAAATTCATGCAGTAGAATTATCTCCCTAGACCCAAGAAACTTATAGTTTAGTGAGGAAAGCCAGACATAAATTCACTGATGTCCAGTGTGCTAAGTGGTTTCATGTCCAACTCTTTGAGACCCCATAGACTGTAGCCTGCCAAGCCCTTCTGTCCATGGGACTCTGTGGGTGAGCGTACCTGAGTGGGTTGCCATGCCCACTGATAAAAATTAAGTTCAGTTCATTCAGTCACTCAGTCATGTCCAAATCTTTATGACCCGATGAACTGCATCATGCCAGGCATCCCTGTCCATTACCAACTCCCAGAGCTTACCCAAACTCACCTCCATTGAGTTGGTGATGCCATCCAATAATATCGTCCTCTGTCATCCCCTTCTCCTGCCCTCAATCTTTCCTAGCATCAGGGTCTTTTCAAATGAAACAGCTCTTTGCATCAGGTGGCCAAAGTATTGGAGTTTCAGCTTCAGCAACAGTCCTTCCAAAGAATATTGAAGACTGATCTTTTAGGATGGACTGGTTGGATCTCCTTGCAGTCCAAAGGACTCTCAAAAGCCTTCTCCAACACCACAGTTCAAAAGCATCAATTCTTCGGTACTCAGCTTTCTCTATAGTCCAAATCTCACATGCATACATGACTACTGGAAAAAAACATAGCCTTGAGTAGACAGACCTTTCTTGGCAAAGTAATGTCTCTGCTTTTTAATATGCTGTCTAGGTTGGTCATAACTTTCCTTCCAAGGAGTAAGCATATTTTAATTTCACGGCTGTAATCAACATCTGCAGTGATTTTGGAGCCCCCAAAAAATAAAGTCAGCCACTGTTTCCCCATCTATTTGCCATGAAGTGATGGGACCAGATGCCCCTATCTTAGTTTTCTGAATGTTGAGCTTTAAGCCAACTTTTTCACTCTCCTCTTTGGCTTTCATCAAGAGGCTCTGTAGTTCCTCTTCACTTTCTGCCATAAGGCTCTGTAGTTCCTCTTCACTTTCTGCCATAAGGGTGGTGCCATCTGCATATCTGAGGTTATTGATATTTCTCCCAGCAATCTTGATTCCAGCTTGTGCTTCTTCCAGCACAGCGTTTCTCATGATGTACTCTGCATAGAAATTCAATAAGCAGGATGACAATATACAGCCTTGACGTACTCCTTTTCCCATTTGGAACCAGGCTGTTGTTCCATTGTCCAGTTCTAACTGTTTCTTCTTGACCTGCATACAGATTGCTCCAGAGTCAGGTCAGGTGGTCTGGTATTCCCATCTCTTTCAGAATTTTCCAGTTTATTGTGATCCACACAGTCAAAGGCTTTGGCATAGTCAATAAAGCAGAAATAGATGTTTTTCTGGAACTCTCTTGCTTTTTTGATGATCCAGCAGATGTTGGCAATTTGATCTCTGGTTCCTCTGCCTTTTCTAAAACCAGCTTGAATTACCAGATGATTAGTATACAGTGAGAGCAATGGGGAGGTAAAGAGTCCTGGAGGGGCACAAGGGAAATATTCCTTTGAAGAGGTAGGATTTTCAATGGGCCTTGAGAATAGCTTGGATGGAAGGAGAGAAAGGGTGTAAGCCTTTCAAACAGTAAGAATAATGAAAGATGTAGAGGCAGAGGATGACCAAAGCATGTTTAAGGAATGAGTAAATAGGTTTAGTTGGGGCTAGATGATTTGGTAGAGTAATACTAAAATATTTGGGTAAATCTAAATGGTGAGAGGCCTGGAATTACAGGATGTTTACCTGCTACAAGACCCTAGTATGCCATTACTCTGTCAGGAATACATATGTGGATCATGAAAATGTCATATGAATTGCCAAAAGCTACATATCCCATGGTGTAGCTAAGATTTGACTTTGGCATTCTACCTCCTCAGTCAGTGTCTTTCCAACAAAATTCAGTGTTCAAAGTTTTGCCTACTTCAGGACAGCAGTAAGCAATGAATTTTACCAAACAGTAGGATGAGTGGAGAGATTCATTTTTCATTACTGAGGCTCTTCAAAACATCTGGTCAGTAATCTTAACCTTTCATTTTTTGGAGGATTTAGGATATTGTTGGTCAGCATCACTTCCCTAATTCTTCCTCAGAAGGATGTACAATCAAGTTATTATGTTCCTTACTGTCTTGTTCCATCTTCAACAGTCCCCAGGTTCAGTAGGAACTGGGGAGTTCCTCAAGAACATGAGATCCATACAAGGAAAAGTGGACAGATTTTTGGTGTCAACTATAATAAGACATCAAATTACAACATTTTGTCCTTTTCTGAAAGTGAAAAGTGAAAGTCGTGTCCAAATTTTTGTGACCCCATGGACTATCACCTGCAAGTCTCCTCTGTCCATGGAAATCTCCAGGCCAGAATACTGGAGTGAGTAACTGTTCCCTTCTCCAGGGGATCTTCCCAAACCAGGGATCGATCCCAGGTCTCCTGCATTACAGGAAAAGTCTTTACTGTCTGGGCCACCAGACAAATTTTACCTTGATGCCTTTTAAAGTAAATGTAAATTTGAAAAAATGAGGGAAGACTTTTTTTTTTTAACTAAATCACCCTTGAAGTTCCAGGAATTGTCTTCACCATTGTCTCTTTTTCTTTCAGTCTCAGATGCCTTGCTGCTCCCTTTGTTTTCATTTATTTTCCTCTCCTCTTTTCCAAATTCCCAGATGTTCATTCACTGATGTCCTCTTTGTTAGCAAACCATAGTCACTGATACATCACTAGAGTTTGGGTTGTAACACTATCAAGAATTTTATCTAAAGTATGGGGCTTGCATATGTGTCTGGCTACTGATTGACTGAAAAACATCTTTCCTAACTACTGGTTGAAGTTTCAGCATGAGAAAATTAAAATGACTTCATAGAATCTGTCTTTAACTTGGAGAGGAACAAAAGAACCAAGCTGTTCCTCTGACACGGATGAGAGGACCCACCTCAGAAATATCTGAACCCACTCAAAATTTCAAAAGAACATGAGCTCAAGGCCAAAATCCTGGGAGATGCCTTCTGTAGAGGCAGTTGGAGTGCTGCAAGGAAAATACAAAATTCTTGTCCATTTTCGTTATCCCACGCAGATCTAATCTCATATTCTAAGAAAGACATCTCTTAATCAAATGTTGAGTAAATATAAATGGGAAAAGAGCACCTCAAACACATTTTATATTTTATTTTTAGCTCAGTTAACCCCCAGAGCCATTAACTGAACTGTAGCTTCAGGGCTTCCCTGGAGGGAAGCTCAAAGGCTTTTGTGCCTCCACAGTCCAAGCTCCCTATCTTTCTTCAGTGCTGAAAGAGTTTAGGGTTTGAACTTTAAAACAAAAAACATACAGTCCTCATTTCCATTTTTGATCAGTGCACAAGTATTACCAAATCTTGATTTATTTTCAAAACCAGGCTTGATTTTTTTCAGATGCAAAGCCCCAGAAGTCTGACCTAAATGAACTGGCTATTGTTAAGCCAAGTCTAACTTTTGCATGTTGAAATGTAATTTCTAGACAGAAAGAACTTTTGGAAATTATATCCACAAGTCTCCTTTTGAACATCCTTCCAGTTATATTTTTTTGAACTTGAGGAAGTCACACTCCCTTTCTAGTTCTAGGTTCTTTATATGATATGAGAGAAGAAAAGAATAAATTAAATCAATGGCTCTGAAACTTTATGGAACATGAGAATCATAAGAGGAGCATGCTAAAATACACATGCTTAAGCATCAGCCATAATATTGCTTATGATTTACTAGGTTTGAGGTACAGCCCTGGGAGCTAAAATTTTAATCACCTTTCCAGGCAATTTTGATGGACACCGCAGGGATCATTGCTCTCTAAATTGCTATCCATATCTAAAATCAAGAAACTGATATATCGTGTAGAAATGCTGACATGTAACTGGGCTACTCAATTTACTAAGAGCTTCACATATATTTCTTAATCCACTGAAACTGGTCAGATCTCTAAAAACACTAGCTGACGAGGAGGATTGTAACTAAAACAGAAAGATTAATAAAAGTCAAGAATGAAACTTAGGGCTAGACATGTGAGAAAAAATTGGAATAGCAATATTTAGGGCCCTTCATCAATAAGGTTTTATATTTTGACAATATTCAACATATCACTGACTTAGAAGTACAATAACATATTCCATTATCTTTTTTTTTTAATTTTTAAAAATTTGTTGGGCAAGCCCAGCAACATGTGGGATCTTAGTTCCCTGACCAAGGATCAAACTCACGCTCCCTGAATTGGAATCAGAGTCTTACTGGGCTGCCAGGGAACTCCCCTGTCATATTCAAGCTATGGGGAAAAAAAATAGATGAAGATCACCTGATAAGACAGAGATAAGGTTTGAATTAAGAGTATTTAAAATGTCCCAGTTATGACTGTAAATTGAAACAGTCACAGTGCAAAATAGTATGGAGATTCATTTAAAAACTAAAATATAGCTACCATATCACCAAGCAATCCTAACACTGGGACTATATCAAGAGAAGCCATAATTCAAAAAGTACATACACCCCCAATTTTATAGCAATAATTAGTTACAATCACCAGGATATGGAAGCAACCTAAATGTCCATCAACAGAGGAAAGGATAAAGAAGACATGGTAGATATATAAATAGAATATTACTCAACTATAAAAAGAAATGAAGCTTGGCCATTTGTAGAGACCTGGATGTACCTAGAGAGTCTCATACAGAGTAAAGTCAGAAAAGGAAAATCAACTGTTATATATAATGAATATATGTGGAATATAGAAAAATGGTTTAGATAATCTCATTGCAAACAGAAATAGAGACACAAATGTAAAGAACAAATGTTTGGATAACTGACACAAGGGGTGATCCCTTATGGCAGAAAGTGAAGAGGAACTAAAGAGCCTTTTGATGAAAGTAAAAGTGGAGAGTGAAAAAGTTGGCTTAAAGCTCAACATTCAGAAAACTAATATCATGGCATCTGATCCCATCACTTCAAGGCAAATAGATGGGGAAACAGTGGAAAAAGTTGCAGACTTTATTGTGGGGGGCTCCAAAATCACTGCAGATGGTGATTGCAGCCATGAAATTAAAAGATCCTTACCCCTTGGCAGGAAAGCTACAACAACCCTAGACAGCATATTAAAAGAAGAGACATTACTTTGCCAAGAAAGGCCCGTCTAGTCAAGGCTATGTTTTTTTCCAGTAGTCATGTATGGATGTGAGAGTTGGACTACAAAGAAAGCTGAGTGCCGAAGAATTGATGATTTTTAACTGTGGTGTTGGAGAAGACTCTTGAGAGTCCCTTGGACTGCAAGGAGATCCAACCAGTCCATCCTAAAGGAGATCAGTACTGAGTGTTCATTGGAAGGACTGATGTTGAAGCTGAAACTCCAGTACTTTAGCCACCTGAGGCGAAGAGCTGACTCATTTGAAAAGACCCTGATGCTGGGAAAGATTGAAAGTGAGAAAAGAAGGGGATGACAGAGGATGAGATGGTTGGATGGCATCACCCACTCAATGTACATGAGTTTAAGTAAACTCTGAGAGTTGGTGATGGACAGGGAGGCCTGGCATGCTGCAGTTCTATGGGGTCTCAAAGAGTTGGACATGACTGAGAGACCGAACTGAACTGAACTGAGGAGTAGTGGGAGCATTTGGGAGACTGGGATGGACATATATACGCTATTGGTATTATTTATAAACTAGGTAGAAATCTGTATGTGGCTTAAGAAGCAACAGTTAGAAGCCTTTATGGAACAACTGAATGGTTCAGGATTGAGAAAGGAGTATGACAAAGCTGTAATTGTTTCTGAAAGAGATGGGAATACCAGACCACCTGACCTGCCTCTTGAGAAATATGTATGCAGGTCAGGAAGCAACAGTTAGAACTGGACATGGAACAACAGACTGGTTCCAAATAGGAAAGGGAGTACGTCAAGGCTATATATTGTCACCCTGCTTATTCAACTTATATTCAGAGTACATCATGAGAAACGCTGGACTGGAAGAAACACAAGCTGTAATCAAGATTTCCGGGAGAAATATCAATAACCTCAGATATGCAGATGACACCACCCTTATGGCAGAAAGTGAACAGGAACTAAAAAGCCTCTTGATGAAAGTGAAAGAAGAGAGTGAAAAAGTTGGCTTAAAGCTCAACATTCAGAAAACGAAGATCATGGCATCTGGTCCCATCACTTCATGGGAAATAGATGGGGAAACAGTGGAAACAGTGTCAGACTTTATTTTGGGGGGCTCCAAAATCACTGCAGATGGTGATTGCAGCCATGAAATTAAAAGAAGCTTAATCCTTGAAAGGAAAGTTATGTCCAAGCTAGATAGCATATTGAAAAGCAGAGACATTACTTTGCCAACAAAGGTCCGTCTAGTCAAGGCTATGGTTTTTCCTGTGGTCATGTATGGATGTGAGAGTTGGACTGTGAAGAAGGCTGAGCACCAAAGAATTGATGCTTTTGAACTGTGGTGTTGGAGAAGACTCTTGAGAGTCCCTTGGACTGCATGGAGGTCCAACCAGTCCATTCTGAAGGAGATCAGCCCTGGGATTTCTTTGGAAGGAATGATGCTAAAGGTGAAACTCCAGTACTTTGTCCACTTCATGCAAAGGGTTGACTCATTGGAAAAGACTCTGATGTTGGGAGGGATTGGGGGCAGGAGGAGAAGGGGACGACAGAGGATGAGATGGCTGGATGGCATCACTGACTTAATGGATGTGAGTCTGAGTGAACTCCGGGAGTTGGTGATGGACAGGGAGGCCTGGCATGCTGCGATTCATGAGGTCACAAAGAGTAACACGACTGAGCAACTGAACTGAACTGAACTGAGGGCTGTAAGCAAGAATCTTCTCCATGTCTCCTCCTAACTTATGGTGAACCGTTGGCAATCTTTGGAATTTTTGGCTTAGGGGTGCATCACTACAGTCCTCCAGGTTCATATGTCATTTCCCCCATGTCTCTTCACATAACCTTCCCTCTGTACATGCCTGTATCTGTCTAAACTTCCCATATTTATAAGAACACCAATCATACTGGATTATCGCCCATACTAATGATCTCATTTTTACTTGATTACATTTGCAAAGGCCTTACCTCCAAATAAAGTTACATTCTGAAATATGGGAGTTAGAACTTTAGCTTATCTTTTCAGAGGAAACAACCAAATCTATAACAACGGAAACATCGTACAGCAGGTTAAAGAAACTGTGGTGCATACATACCATGGTACTCGGTAGCCAAGGAGTGAACTACTTAACTTATGTGCAAGTTACATCATGGGGAATGCCAGGTTGGATGAATCACAAGCTGGAATAAAGATTGCTGAGAGAAATATCAACAACCTTAGATATACAGATGATACCACTCTAATGGCAGAAAGCAAAGAGGAGCTAAAGAGCTTCTTGATGAAGTGGAAAGAGAAGAGTGAAAAAGTTGGCATAAAACTCAACATTCAAAAAACAAAGATCATGGCATCTGGTTCCATCACTTTATTGCAAACAGATGGGGGGAAAATGGAAAAAGTGACAGACTTTATTTTCTTGAGCTCCAAAATTACTATGGACAGTGACTACAGCCATGAAATTAAAAGGCACTTGCTCCTTGGAAGAAAAGCTATGAAAAACCTAGACAGCTTATTGAAAAGCAGAGGCATCACTTTGCCAACAAAGGTCCATCTAGTTAAAGCTATGGTTTTTCCAGTGGTCATGTATGGTTCTGAGAGTTGGAGCATAAAGAAGGCTGAGCACTGAAAACTTGATGTTTTTGAACTGTGGTGTTGGAGAAGACTCTTGATAGTCCCTTGGACTGAAAGGAGATCAAACCAGTCAATCCTAGAGCAAATCAACCTTGAATATTCATTGGAGGGACTGATATTGAAGCTGAAACTGCAATGGTTTGGCTCCCTGATATGAAGAGCTAACTCATGGGAAAAGACCCTGATGATGGGAAAGATTTAGGCAAGAGGAGAATTGTGCAACAGAGGATGAGATGGTTGGGTAACACCACTGACTCTCTGGGAGATAGTGAAGGACAGAGAAGTCCGTTGTGCTTCAGTCCATGGGGTTACAAAGAGTTGGACATGACTTAATAACTTAGCAACAAAATAGATATACATAATTTGAATGGATCTTAAATACATTATCTGACTGGAATAAAAAGTAATTATTAAAATGTCACAAATTGTATGATTCCATTTACATAACATTTTCAAAATTAAAAATATATAGAGATGGAAAATAGAGTGGTGATTCTATTCCTAAATTTAGGATTCCTAAATCCTATTTCCAGGATTTAGGAATGGTGTGTGAGAGGGGACAGGGATTGTTCTGGTGATGGAATAGTTCTGTATCACAGTTACAATGATGATCACTTAAATCTTTTCATGTGATAAAATGGCATAAAGCTACACATATACCTTGTGCCAATGTCAAGTTCCTGGTTTTGATATTCTACTAAAGCTATATAAGGGCTTCCCAGGTGGCCTTAGTGGTAAAAAATTTGCGTGCTAATGAAGGAGATTTAAGAGACACGGGTTCATTCCCTGGGTAGAGAAGATCCTCTAGAAGAGGAAATGGCACCCCACTGCAGTATTCTTACCAAGAGAATCTACTGAGGAGCCAGCAGGCTACAGTCCATGGGGTCTCAGGCTCAGACATGGCTGAATGTCTGAGACACACACAAATAAATCATTTAATATATAACCATTGGGGGAACTGAGTGAAGGATTCATGGGACCTTCCTGTGTGTTTCTGTACAACTTCCTGTGAATGTATTATTACTATAAATTTTTTTTAAAAAATTTGTAGTTGTCTTTTCTCTATAAAACTAGAGAACAGCCTTCTCCAAAAGTTGAAGATCATTTTCTCTGTATACCATCACTCAATTGGAATACACATCGCGACTACAAGCCAATAGATTAGTGACCCAGTGGATGACTTAGGTATGAGCAGCACACCTAAGGAGTGTACTAAGTTAGAGGCTGTGTTCCCCATGAATAGGACAATAGTCAGTAGAATTGCAGTGGGTGACAGAACTGCATTGGGAACTGGCAGGAGCAGACTTATTTGAAAAAACTTTTGAGCCACACGTTGAGGAAACACAGAAATACTGTGAGAGAAACATTTTGGAGGAATTTGTCATTCTGAATGAGTAGGTAGTGGCAAGACCAGTGAAATGCATGTTATGTAAACCTATTTGACTCATAGGCTGGTAAGATCTGGGAAAACTGATTCTAAATATGAAATGATAAGTCCTATAACAAAGTTACAATCAAGCACTACAGAATCTCAAAGAAGAGAGTGACCAGCTTAGGTTGAGAAAGACTTCATGGAAAAGATGACAATTGATTTTGAAATGTTAGGATTTCATTAGGCAGAAGAAATAGTATATGCAAAGTCAGAAATAGGTAAATGAGCCTAATAAATTGCAATTGGTCCATCAACAATAAATGGATCAAGAAAATGTCCATGTATATGTGTGTGCATTATAGGATCATATTCAGCCATAAAATAAGGAAAATCTACTATCTGTGACAACATAGATGGCTAGGTATTATGCAAAGTGAAATAAGTGAAATAAGTCATAAAACTACAAATACTTCATGATATCACTTACATATGGAATCTAAAAAACAAATATAAACAAATATTTAAGTACAGAGAACACACTGGCAGCTAGTAGACGTAGGAGGTGGGAAAACTGATAAAATAATATAAACCTTCAGTTATATGATGAGTAAGTCCTAAGGATATAGAGCATAGCATGGTGACTATAGTTAACAATGTGTATATTTCAAAATTCAGAGAGTAGACCTTAAAACTCCTTATCACAAGAAAGAAATTTGCAACTATGTGTGGTGATGGATGTTAACTAAACTTATTGCGATAATCATTTCAAACATATACACATATCAAATCATCGTGTTGTATAGCTAAAAGTAATACAATGGTATATGTCAACTACATCACAATGTTTGAAAAATAAATTAGAACAAATTTCCTCTTCAAAAGGAAAAAAAAAAAAAAAGAAAGAAAGAAACTGCTCTTTTCAGGCTCCCATCAGTTGGTAGACAGACTATGTCTAGTGACACTTGTCCTCTACCAGCCTCATGGTTACACCTTTTATTCTCTAAATATCTTAGTACTTAGCCTCTTCACCCCAATTCTTAACACCATACTATTAATAGGTGGTCTTTCTTAAGTATTAAGTAAATCCACATGGATATTTCTCCAATGTCCTGGCATTTCAGTTATCAAAATCTTCATCTCTGATGTCCTGGTTCTCTACTCCATTTCATTTACCACACAACAATTACATTCTGATATCAGTACATAAAACTTCTCTACCTCCAATTTTACTCCACTCTTGAACCATAGTTCCTCCTTTAAAATTTGTAGTTTAACCATTTTCATCATGATCATTTTTCAAACTAATCTGGGTTTTGCATTAGCCCTTAAAGTTTCTCCCTATATCTAAGGACTCAAGACTTTTTTCTCCTTTATTCCTTCATCTTTAAGCTTAGATTTCATGATCCTCTGTATCAATAACTATCCTACCAAAACAATGAAGTTCCTTCCTCTTCTGTCTCTTTCAACCAATTCATCTGGAAAAAGCAAACATTACACAAAGCCAGTTATTTGCTTTCAGCTACTTTATTAGAAAGAAGGTTAATACTAGCTAGGAAACGATGTAATCAAGGGTAGTTTTGAGCCACTAAGAATTCATACTTCCAAGACTCAGCTGTGTTCTCAATATAACCCAACAACTAAATTACATCTCTAAAGTTCTGAGACTATCAACAACTATTCTAGCACTTCTTCAAATTTCTGACCCTCCTACTTAAGCTGATAGCATTCTTCCCAAATCCACAAGAGAAGAATCTATCAGATAATAGATAGATTCTAGAGATACACTGGAAACATGAACATAATTAACACACGTTGTTGTTGTTGTTCATTTGCCCAGTTATGTCTGATTCTTTGCGACCACATGGACACCAGCACACCAGGCTTTTCCAGTTCTTCAAATCTCACAGAGCTTGCTCACATTCATGTCCATTGAGTTCATGTTACCATCCAACCATCTCATCCTCTTTCATCCCCTTCTTCTCCTGCCTTCAATCTTTCCCAGCATAAGGGTCTTTTCTAGTGAATCAACTCTTCTCATCAGATGGTCAAAGAACTGGACCTCCAGCTTCAGCACCAGTCCTTCCAATTAATATTCAGGACTCAATTCCTTTAAGATTGACTGGTTTTCTCTCCTTGCAGTCCAAGGGACTCTCCGAGTCTTCTCCAACACCACAGTTCAAAAGCATCAATTCTTTGGTGCTCAGCATTCTTTATGGTCCAACACTTAAATCCATACAACTATTGGAAAAAACATAGCTTTGGCTAGACAGATCTTCGTCAGCAAAGTAATGTCTCTGCTTTATAATATGCTGTCTAGGTTGGTCATAGCTTTTCTTCCAAAGATCAAGTGCCTTTTAATTTTATGGCTATAGTCACCATCTGCAGTGATTTTGGAGACCTAGAAAATAGTCTCTCACTCTTTTCATTTTTTCCCCATCTGTTTACCATGAAGTGATGGGACCAGATGCCATGATCTTAGGTCTTGAATGTTGAATTTTCTGCCAGCCTTTTCACTCTCCTCTTTCACTTTCATCAAGAGGCTCTATACTTCCTCTTCACTTTCTGCCATTAGGGTGGTGTCATTGGCATATCTGAGGTTATTGATATTTCTCCTGGCAATCTTGATTCAAGCTTGTGCTTCATCCATCTTGGCATTTCACATGAATTAATCTGCATATAAGTTAAATAAGCAGGGTTAAAAAAAATGCAGCCTTGGCATACTGCTTTCCCAATTTGGAAACAATACATTGTTGCATGTCCAGTTCTAACTGCTGCTTCTTAATCTTCATACAGGTTTTGCAGGAGGAAGATAAGGTGGTCTGGTATTCCCATCTCTTGAAGAATTTTCCACAGTTTGTTGTGACCCACACAGTCAAAGACTTTAGTGTAGTCAATGAAGCAGAAGTAGTTGTTTTTCTAGAATTCTCTTGCCTTTTCTATGATCCAACAGATGTTAGCAATGTGATCTCTGGTTCCTTTGCCTTTTCTAAATCCAGATTGAACATCTGGAAGTTCTCGGTTCATGTAATGTTGAAGCACAGCTTGGACAATTTTCAGCATTACTTTCTTAGCATGTGAAATGAGTGAAATTGTGTGGTTTTGAACATTTTTTGTCATTGCCTTTCTTTGGGATTGGAATGAAAATTGACCTTTTCCAGTCCTGTGGCCACTACTGAGTTTTCTAAATTTGCTGGCATATTGAGTGCAGCACTATAACAGCATTATCTTTTAAGATTTAAAATAGCTCAACTCCAATTCCATCACCTCCACTAGCTTTGTTGTAGTGATGCTTTCTAAGGCCCACTTGACTTTATGCTCCAGGAAGTCTGGCTCTTGGTGATTGATCACACCATCATGGTGACCTGGGTGATTAAGATCTTTTTTGTATAGCTCTTCTGTGTATTCTTGCCAGCTATTCTTAATTTCTTCTGCTTCTGTTAGGTCCATACAATTTCTGTCCTTTATTGTGCCCATCTTTTCATGAAAAGTTCCCTCGGTATCTCTAATTTTCTTGAAGACATCTCTAGTCTTTCCCATTCTATTGTTTTCCTCTATTTCTTTGCACTGATCACTGAGGAAGGCTTTATTATCTTTCCTTGCTATTCCTTGGAACTCTGCATTCAGGTTGGTATATCTTTTATTTTCTCCTTTACTGTTAGCTTCTCTTCTTTTTTTAGCTATTTGTAAGGTCTCCTCAGACAACTGTTTTGCCTTTTTGCATTTCTCTTTTTGGAGATGGTTTAAATCTCCATCCATAGCTCTTCAGGCATTCTGTCTGTCAGATGTAATGTCTTGAATCTATTTGAAACTTTAACTGTATAATTGTAAAGGATTTGATTTCAGTCATACCTTAATGGTGTAGTTGTTTTCCCTACTTTCTTCAGTTTAAGCCTGAATTTTGCAATAAGGAGTTCATGATCTGAACAGTAGTCAGATCCCAGTCTTGTTTTTGCTATGTATACAGCTGATTATGGCTCAGATCATGAACCCCTTATTGCCAAATTCAGACTAAAATTGAAGAAAGTAGGGAAAACTACTAGATCATTCAGATGTGACCTAAATAAAATTTCTCATGATTATACAGTGGAATTGAGAAATAGATTTAAGGGACTACATCTGATACTCAATTTCTGATGAACTATGGAATGAGATTCGTGACATTGTACAGGAGACAGGGATCAAGATCATCCCCATGGAAAAGAAATGCAAAAGAGCAAAATGGCTGTCTGAGGAGGCCTTACAAATAGCTGTGAAAAGAAGAGAAGTGAAAAGCAAAGGAGAAAAGGAAAGATATAAGCATCTGCATGCAGAGTTCCAAAGAATAGCAAGAAGAGATAAGAAAGCCTTCCTCAGTGATCAATGCAAAGAAATAGAGGAAAACAACAGAATGGAAAAGACTAGAGATCTCTTCAAGAAAATTAGAGATACCAAGGGAAAATTTCATGCAAAGATGGGCTCGATAAAGGAAAGAAATGGTATGGACCTAACAGAAGCAGAAGATATTAAGAAGAGGTGGCAAGAATACACAGAAGAACCGTACAAAAAAGATCTTCATGACCTAGATAATCATCACGATGGTGTGCTCACTGACCTAGAGCCAGACATCCTGGAATGTGAAGTCAAGTGGGCCTTAGAAAGCATCACTACAAACAAAGCTAGTGGAGGTGATGGAATTCCAGTTGAGCTATTTCAAATCCTCAAAGATAACACTGTGAAAGTGCTGCACTCAATATGCCAGAAAATTTTGAAAATTCAGTAGTGGCCACAGGACTGGAAAAGGTCAGTTTTCATTCCAATACCAAAGAAAGGCAATGCCAAAGAATGCTCAAACTACCACACAATTGCACTCATCTCACACGCTAGTAAAGTAATGCTCAAAATTCTCCAAGCCAGGCTTCAGCAATATGTGAACCGTGAACTTCCAGATGTTCAAGCTGGTTTTAGAAAAGGCAGAGGAACCAGAGACCAAATTGCCAACATCCGCTGAATCAATGAAAAAGCAAGAGAGTTCCAGAAAAACATCTATTTCTGCTTTATTGACTATGCCAAAGCCTTTGCCTGTGTGGATCACAAGAAACTGTGAAAATTCTGAAAGAGATGGGAATACCAGACTACCTGACTTGCCTCTTGAGAAACCTATATGCAGGTCAGGAAGCAACAGTTAGAACTGGACATGGAACAACAGATTGGTTCCAAATAGGAAAAGGAGTACGTCAGGGCTGTATATTGTGACCTTGCGTATTTAACTGACATGCAGAGTACATCATGAGAAACTCTGGGCTGGAAGAAACACAAGATGGGATCAAGATTGCAGGGAGAAATACCAATAACCTCAGATATGCAGATGATATCACCCTTATGGCAGAAAATGAAGAAGAACTAAAAAGCCTCTTGAAGAAAGTGAAAGAGGAGAGTGAAAAAGTTGGCTTAAAGCTCAACATTCAGAAAACGAAGATCATTGCATCTGGTCCCATCACTTCATGGGAAATAGATGGCCAAACAGTGGAAACAGTGTCAGACTTTATTTTTCTGGACCCCAAAATCACTGCAAATGGTGATTGCAGCCATAAAATTAAAAGACGCTTACTCCTTGGAAGGAAAGTTGTGACCAACCTAGATAGCATATTAAAAAGCAGAGACATTACTTCGCCAAAAAAGGTCTGTCTAGTCAAGGCTATGGTTTTTCCTGTGGATCATGTATGGATGTGAGAGTTGGACTGTGAAGAAAGCTGAGTGCCAAAGAATTGATGCTTTTGAACTGTGGTGTTGGAGAACACTCTTGAGAGTCCCTTGGACTGCAAGGAGATCCAAGCAGTCCATCCTAAAGGAGATCAGTCCTGGTTGCTCATTAGAAGGACTGATGCTGAGGCTGAAACTCCAATACTTTGGCCATCTCATGCTAAGAGTTGACTCATTGGAAAAGACTCTGATTCTGGGAGGGATTGGGGGCAAGAGGAGAAGGGGACGACAGAGGATGAGATGCCTGGATGGCATCACCGACTTGATGGATATGAGTTTGAGTAAACTCAGGGAGTTGATGATGGACAGGGAGGCCTGGTGTGCTGCAATTCATGGGGTCACAAAGACTCGGACACGACTGAGGGACTGAACTGAACTGAACTGAGAGCTTCTCCATCTTCGGCTGCAAAGAATATAATCAATCTGATTTCAGTAATGACTATCTGGATATGGTCATTGCTGAACTATTTGTAATAGCAAAAGAAAAAAGGAAAAAAAAAAAAAAACATGGTACATTTACAAAATGGAATTCTAAGTGCCTGTGAAGGGACTCATTTACTTCAATATCCCCTATGACAACAGCAATTAGAGTAAACATTAATTTTATATGCATCTGCCCTAGGTATCACATGTTTGAGGAAGGAGATCAGCCCTGGGATTTCTTTGGAAAGAATGATGCTAAAGCTGAAACTCCAGTACTTTGGCCACCTCACGCGGAGAGTTGACTCATTGGAAAAGACTCTGATGCTGGGAGGGATTGGGAGCAGGAGGAGAAGGGGACAACAGAGGATGAGATGGCTGGATGGCATCACTGATTCGATGGACATAATTTTGAGTAAACTCCGGGAGTTGGTGATGGTCAGGGAGGCCTGGCCTGCTGCAATTCATGGGGTTGCAAAGAGTCAGACACGACTGAGCAACTGAACTGAACAGAACTGAATGACACCTGAAGTAAATACCATGACAGTTAAAGTTAATGCAGGCCATTTCTATTAGGGTATGGTCTCTGAGATCCCAGTTAAATTCCTATAAATTTGTATCTTATGATTACCTTTATATGACACCCCCCCCCCCCCGGCCTTCATACCCCTGTCTCTGGTAACCATCAATATGATCTTTGTTTTTCTGAGTGTTTTTTTTTTTTTTTTTAAAGAGAGATTGCATCTAAATGTGATATCATACAGCATGTATTTGTCTTGTTCTATATCTCTTAGAATGTCCTTAAAACCTAGCCATGTTGTCACACAAAAAATGATTATTTTATTTTTATGGTGAAAAAATACTCCTTTGCATGTTGTTGTTGTCTAGTCACTAAGTCGTATCCAACCCTTGTGACCCTACAAGAACTGTAGCCCGCCAGTCTCATCTGTCCATGGGATTTCCTGGGCAAGAATGCAAGGGTGAGTTGAACTATTTCAAATCCTAAAAGATGACACTGTTAAAGTGCTGCACTCAATATGCCAGCAAATTTGGAAAACCCAGCATTGGCCACAGGACTGGAAAGTGTTGGTTTCATTCCAATCCCAAAGAAAGGCAATGACCAAAAATGTGCAAACTACCTCACAGTTGCAGTCATCTCACATACTAACAAAGTAATGCTGAAAATTCTCCAAATGAGGCTTCAACAGTATGTGAACAGAGAACTTCCAGATGTTCAAATTGGATTTATACAGGGGAACCAGAGATTAAATTGCCATGGCATTTATTGGATCATTAAAAAAGCAAGAGAGTTCCAGAAAAATATCTATATCTGCTTTATTGACTATTCCAAAGCTTTTGACTGTGTGGATCACAACAAACTGTGGACAATTCTTAAAGAGATGGGAATATCAGACCACCTACCTGATGCCTCCTGAGAAATCTGTATGCATGTCAAGAAGCAACAGTCAGAACTGGACATGGAATAATGGGCTGATTCCAAATTGGGGAAGGAGTTCATCAAGGTTGTATATTGTCACCCTGCTTATTTAACTTATATACAGAGTACATCATGCTAAATGCCAGGCTGGATGAAGCACAAGCAGGAATCAAGATTGCCAGGAGAAATATCAGTAATCTCTGATATGCAGATGACATCACCCTCATGGCAGAAAGTGAAGAGGAATTAGAGCTTCTTGATGAAATTGCAAGAGGAGAGTGTAAAAGCTGGCTTAAAACTCAACATTCAGAAAACAAAGATTAGAGCATCTGGTCCCATCACTTCATGGCAAATAGATGAGGAAACAATGGAAACAGTGAGAGACATTATTTTCTTCGGCTCCAAAATCACTGCAGATGATTACTGCAGCCATGAAATTAAAAGACGCTTGCTACTTGGAAGAAAGCTATGACCAAACTTGACAGTATACTAAAAAGCAGAGACATTACTTTTCTGACAAATGTCCATCTAGTCAAAGTTATGGCTTTTCCAGTAGTCATGTATGGAAGTGAGAGCTGGGCCATAAAGAAAACTGAGTACTGAAGAATTGATGTTTTTGAACTGTGGTGTTGGAGAAGACTCTTGAGAGTCCCTTGGACTGCAAGGATCAAACCAGGCAATCTTAAAGCAAGTCAACCTTGAATATTCATTGGTAGGACTGATGTTGAAGCTTAAGCTCCAATATATTGGCTACCTGATGCAAAGAACTGACTCTTAGAAAAGGCCCAGATGGTGGGAAATATTGAAGGCAGGAGGAGAAGGGGACAACAGAGTATGAGATGGTTGGATGGCATCACTGACTCGACCGACATGAGTTTGAGCAAGCTCTGGGAGTTGGTGATGGACAGGGAAGCCTGGCGTGCTACAGTCCATGGAGTCAGAAAGATTCAGACACGACTGAGTGACTGAACTGAACTGAACTGAATACTGACATGGATTGCCACTTCCTTCTCCAGGGGATCTTCCCTATCCAGGGATTGAAACCACACCTCCTGCATTACAGGCAGATTCTTTATTGCTTAGCCACCTGTGAAGCTCATTCCAAGATATATATATTTTATTATTGCATATATCTTATATATAATAAGATGGAATATGGTTCAACTATATACATATCAACTACATATGATATATATCATTATATATGATATTATAAAAATATCAATATTCTTCAACTGTGTATATATATATAAAAATATTGAAGTGTGTGTGTGTATATATATATATATACACACACACACATACATATACTTCTTTCTACCCATTCATCTGTCAGTGGACATAGAGGCTATATGCATGCCTTGGTTCTTGTAAATAATGCTCCGGTATCACTTCTATATAGTGTTTTTTTTTTTTTTCTTTAGATAGGAGGACCAAAGTACAATTGCTGCATTCATATGGTAGTTCTATTTCTAATTTTTTATAGAACCTCCATACTCTTTTCTGATGAACCATCCCACTAACAATGCAATGCACTAGAGTACCCTTTCATCACATCCTCATGCATATATTTATCTCCTGTCTTCTTGATGATAAAACTTTAGGTGGTATCTCATTGTAATTTTGTTTTGCATTACAATCATCCCTAATGATGAGTGATACTGTGCACTTTTTGATGTACCTGTTGGTCATTCGTTTATCTTCTTTGGAAAAATGATCTTTCAGGTCCTTTGCTCCTTTTAATTAGATTATTGTGTGTTTTTTTCTTAACCATATTTTATATATGGTTAGTATTTTTATATTCTATAAGTAATCTTTCCATCCTGTACATCATCTCTTTTGTTATGCAGTAAAGTTTAACTTTGATATAGATCCACTTGTTTCATTTTGTTGCTTGTATTTTAGGTGCCACGTTGAAAAAAAAAAAAAAAAACATTGCCAAGACCCTGTCAAGGAAATGTTTGTCATGTTTTCTTCTAGGAATTTTATTATCTTTGGTCTTACATTTAAGTCTTTAATACATTTTGAGTTAATTGCTGTGACTGGTCTAGTATGGGGGGTCTAGTTTTATTCTTTTACAAGTAATATCCAATTTTCCCAACACCAATTATTAAAGAGACAGTCTTTTCTCCATTGAGTATTTATGGCTTCCTTCTCAAGTAATATTTGGAGGTATGCATGGGTTTATTTGGGCTTCCCTGGTGGCTCAGACAGTAAAGAATCTGCCTGCAATGTGGGAAACTCGAGTTTGTTCCCTGGGTTGGGAAGATCCCCTGGAGAAAGGAATGGCTACTCACTCTAGTATTCTTGCCTGAAGAATTCCAGGGATAGAGGAGCCTAGCAGGCTACAGTCCATAGGGTCGCAAAGAGTCTGACATGACTGAGTGACTAACACTTGCACTTGCTTGCACTTGCATAAATTTATTTACTGGCTCTCAATTCTGCTACATTAGTCTAGGATTCTTTTTTAATGCTGGTACCATGCTGCTTTGATTATTATAGTTTTATAATACAGTTTGAAATCAGGAAGTATAATGCCTCTTGCTTTGCTTTTCTACCTCAGGATTACTTTCACTTCTTGGGGTTTTTTGTGGTTCCATATAAATTTCTAGAATTGTTTACTACTTCTGTAAAAGCATTGGAATCTTGATTACGATTGCACTGAATCTATAGATGGTTTGAATGGACATTTTAACAATACAATTTTTTCCAATCCACAAACATGGAATACGTTTATATTTATTTTTGTCTTTTTCAATGTCTCTCATCAGTGACTTAGAATTTTCATTGTAGAGATTTTCACTTCCTTGGCTAAATTTATTCCAAAATGCTTTATTGTATTAGATGCTATTTTATACTGGACAGTTTCTTTTTTTTTTTTTTCAGGTAATTTGTTATTAGTACACACCAACAATACTGATTTTTGTATGTTAATTTTGTATGCTGGCATTTAACTAAATGGATAAATTAGATGTAACAAAATTTTGGTAGAGTACTTGGGTTTTCTATACATAAAATCATGTCATCTAGAAATAGAGACAATTTTAATTCTTCCTTTTCAATTCTAATGCTTTTTATTTCTTTTTCTTCCCTGACTGCTCTGACTGGGACTTCTAGTATTAGAAGTGATGATGATGAGGAGTGTTGATTAGGAGTGATGAAGGTGGAAACCCTTGTCTTGTTCCTTATCTTAGAGGAAAAGTTCTCAAATTTTCACCATTGGGTATGATATTACTAATAGTTTGCCACATATTACTTGTATGCGGTTGAAATAAATCCTTTTTATAACTGATATGTTCAGAATTTTCATTATTCTGTGTTAATTTGTCTGCCGAATTTTGTCAAGTGCTTTTTCTGCATCTATTGAGATGATACAATTCTTTCATTTCACTATATTAATGTGATGTATCATATTGATTAAGATATATATATCTTACTTTCACCTCAGGATAAATCCTATTTTATCATGATGAATAATTATTTTAATCTACTACTGAATTCCAGTTGCTAGTATTTTATTAAGATATTTTGTAGGTTTTTTTTTTTTTTTTTGGCATGTCAGATCTTAGTTCCCCAAACAGAGATTGAACTCATACCTCCTGCATTGGAAGTGCAGAGTGTCTTAATCACTGGACTACCAGGATAGTGCTGAGAAGTTTTGTTTCTATATTCATCAGGGATATGAGCCAGTAGATTCCCTCTGTAGTAGTCTTCATTTATGGTTTTCATATCAGGATAATGCTGTACTTGAGAGGGTCCCCTGGTTTTAATGTTTTGGAAAAGTTTAAAAAGGATTTCTGTCAATTTTTCTTTAAATTTTTGGTAAAATTCACCAGTGAAGCTATCTGATCTTGAGTTTTCCTTCATTCAGTTCAGTTCAGTTCAGTCGCTCAGTCATGTCCGACTCTTTGCGACCCCATGAACTTCAGCATGCCAGGCTTCCCTGTTGATCACCAACTCCCAGAGTTTACTTAAATTCATGTCCATTGAGTCGGTGATGTCATCCAACCATCTCATCCTCTGTCATCCCCTTCTCCAGCCTTCAATCTTTCCCAGCATCAGAATCTTTTCAAATGAGTCAGCTCTTCACAAGTGACCAAAGTATTGGAGTTTCAGCTTCAACATTAGTCCTTCCAATGAATATTTAGGATTGGTTTCCTTCAGGATAGACTGGTTTGATCTCCTTGCAGTTCAAGGGACTCTCAAGAGTCTTTTCCAACAGCACAGTTCAAAAGCATCAATTCTTTGGCACTCAGTTTTCTTTATAGTCCAACTCTCACATCCATACATGACTACTGCAAAAACCATAGCCTTAACTAGAAGGACCTTTGTTGGTTTCCTTCATTGGGAGATTTTTATTACTGATTCAATCCCATTACTAGTAAATGGTCTATTCAGATTTTTATTTCTTTCTAATTCAGTTTCAGTAAATTATACATTTACAATAATTCCTCCATTTTTTCTAGGTTGACTAGTTTGTTGGTGTATAGTTTTTCATAGTAGTCTCTTATGATCCATTGAATTTCTGTGGCATTAAATTTAATGTCTCCTTTTTTTATTTATAGTTTTATTGGCTTGGCTTCTTTCTCTTATTTTCTTTGTGGACTAGGTAAGGGATTGCTAATTTTGTTTATCTTTTCTATGAATAACTGTAATTTTAGTTAAGCTTTTCTATTGTTTTTCTGTCTTCTATTTAATCTATTATGGTGTGGTCTTTATCATTTCCTTTCTTCTGCTGAATTCAGGCTAATTTTGTTCTTTTTTATACTTTCCTAATGAATAGGGTTAGGGTTTTATTTAAGATTTTTTTTGCTTCTTAAAGTAGGTGTTCATTGCAACGAAAAGAATAAAATACTTAGGAATTTATCTACCTAAAGAAACCAAAGACCTATATATAGAAAACTATAAAACACTGGTGAAAGAAATCAAAGAGGACACTAATAGATGGAGAAATATACCATGTTCATGGATTGGAAGAATCAATATACTGAAAATGAGTATACTACACAAAGCAATTTGTAGATTCAATGCAATCCCTATCAAGCTACCAACGGTATTCTTCACAGAGCTAGAAAAAATAATTTCACAATTCGTATGGAAATACAAAAAACCTCAAATAGTCAAAGCTATCTTGAGAAAGAAGAATGGAACTGGAGGAATCAACCTGCCTGACTTCAGGCTCTACTACAAAGCCACAGTCATCAAGACAGTATGGTACTGGCACAAAAACAGAAATATAGATCAATGGAACAAAATAGAAAGCACAGAGATAAATCCATGCACCTATGGACACCTTATCTTTGACAAAGGAGGCAAGAATATACATTGGATTAAAGACAATCTCTTTAACAAGTGGTGCTGGGAAAACTGGTCAACCACTTGGAAAATAATGAAACTAGAATACTTTCTAACATCATACACAAAAATAAACTCAAAATGGATTAAAGATCTAAACATAAGACCAGAAACTATAAAACTCCTAGAGGAGAACATAGGCAAAACACTCTCCGACATACATCACAGCAGGATCCTCTATGACCCACCCCCCAGAATATTGGAAATAAAAGCAAAAATAAACAAATGGGACCTAATTAAACTTAAAAGCTTCTGCACAACAAAGGAAACTATAAGCAAGGTGAAAAGACAGCCTTCAGAATGGGAGAAAATAATAGCAAATGAAGCAACTGACAAACAACTTATCTCAACAATATACAAGCAACTCCTGCAGCTCAATTCCAGAAAAATAAATGATCCAATCAAAAATGGGACAAAGAACTAAATATACATTTCTTCAAAGAAGACATACAGATGGCTAACAAACACATGAAAAGATGCTCAACATCACTCATTATTAAAAAATTGCAAATCAAAACCCCCATGAGGTACCATTTCACGCCAGTCAGAATGGCTGCTATCCAAAAATCTACAAGCAATAAATGCTGGAGAGGGTGTGGAGAAAAGGGAACCCTCTTACACTGTTGGTGGGAATGCAAACTAGTACAGCCACTATGGAGAACAGTGTGGAGATTCCTTAAAAAACTGCAAATAGAACTGCTTTATGACGCAGCAATCCCACTGCTGGGCATAAACACTAAGGAAACAAGAACTGAAAGAGACACGTGTAGCCCAATGTTCATTGCAGCACTGTTTATAATAGCCAGGACATGGAAGCAACCTAGATGTCCATCAGCAGATGAATGGATAAGAAAGCAGTGGTACATAAACACAGTGGAGTATTACTCAGCCATTAAAAAGAATACATTTGAATCAGTTCTAATGAGGTGGATGAAACTGGAGCCTATTATACAGAGTGAAGTAAGCCAGAAAGAAAAGCACCAATACAGTATACTAACACATATATATGGAATTTAGAAAGATGGTAACAATAACCCTGTATATGAGATAGCAAAGGAGACACTGATGTATAGAACAGTCTTTGGACTCTGTGGGAGAGGGAGAGGGTGGGAAGATTTGGGAGAATGGCATTGAAACATGTATAATATATATATGAAATGAGTCACCAGTCCAGGTTTGATGCATGATCTTGGATGCTTGGGGCTGGTGCACTGGGATGACCCAGAGGGATGGTATGGGGAGGGAGGAGGGTTCAGGATTGGGAACACATGTATACCTGTGGCAAATTCACGTTGATATATGGCAAAACCAATGCAATATTGTAAAGTTTTAAAAAAAAGTTGGTGTTTATTACTGTGAACTTTCTTTTTATAATTGCTCTTTTGCATGCTATAAATTCTGGTATATTGTTTCAATTTTCATTTGTTTCAAAAACAACTTTTTAAATTTTTTTCCTTTAATTTCTTCTTTGACCCATTGGTTGTTCAGGAGAGTCTTTTTTCCATATGTTTATGAATTTTCTATTTTTCCTCTTGTTGATTTTGAGTTGTATGCCATTGTGATCAGAGAAGATACTTGGTATGATTTCAATCTTCTTGAAATTGCTAAAGTTTGTTTTCTGGCCTAATATATGATCTAACCTAGAAAAAGATTCTATGTGTGCTTGTGGGGGAAAAAAAGTGTAATCTGATGTTGTCGGATAGAGCGTTCTGTGTATGTCTGTGAAGCTCATTAGGTCTATAGTGTCAATCAAATATACTATTTCCTTATTCATTCTTGTTTGGATGAGCTATCCACTGTTGATAGTGAAGAATTAAAATGTCCAACTATTATTGTATTGCTATATATTTATCATTTTACCTATGTTGTTTTGCTTTACATATTTAGGTGATCTCATGTCAGGTAAGTAAATATTTAAATTATTATACTGGGCTTGCCAAAAGGTTTGTTTGTGTTTTCTGTAACATCTTATGGAAAAACTCAAACTGTTGTCCAGCCCAATATCTTCTTGATGTATTGACCACTTTCTCATAATAAAATGATCTTATTTTTTTTTCTCATTTTTTAGTTTATAGTCTTTGATAATTTTTCCTGAAATGTCTTTTCCCATCCCTTCACTCTCAGTCTATGTGTGTCTTTAATGCTAAAGTCAGCTTCTTATAGGGAGCATATAATTGGACTTTTCAGGCTTTTAAAGTTAATTCAGTCATTCTATATCTTTTAAATATAAAATTTAATCTGTTTGTATTTAAAGTTATTGGTAAGTAAAGTTTTCAGTTCAGTTTAGTTCATTTCAGTCGCTCAGTCGTGTCTGACTCTTTGCGACCCCATGAATCGCAGCACGCCAGGCCTCCCTGTCCATCACCAACTGCCGGAGTTCACTCAAATTCAAGTCGATCGAGTCAGTGATGCCATCCAGCCATCTCATCCTCTGTCGTCCCCTTCTCCTCCTGCCTCCAATCCCTCCCAGCATCAGAGTCCTTTCCAATGAGTCAACTCTTTGCATGACGTGGCCAAAGTACTGGAGTTTCAGCTTTAGCATCATTCCTTCCAAAGAACACCAAGGACTGATCTCCTTTAGGATGGACTGGTTGGATCTCCTTGCAGTCCAAGGGGCTCTCAAGGGCCTTCTCCAACATCACAGTTCAAAAGCATCAATTCTTTGGTGCTCAGCCTTCTTCACAGTCCAACTTTCACATCCATACATGACCACTGGAAAAACCATAGCCTTGACTAGATGGATCTTTGTTGACAAAGTAATGTCTCTGCTTTTGAATATGCTATCTAGGTTGGTCATAACTTTCCTTCCAAGGAGTAAGCGTCTTTTAATTTCATGGCTGCAGTCACCATCTTCAGTGATTTTGGAGCCCAGAAAAATAAAGTCTGACACTGTTTCCACTGTTTCCCCATCTATTTCACATGAAGTGATGGGGCCAGATGCCATGATCTTCGTTTTCTGAATGTTGAGCTTTAAGCCAACTTTTTCACTCTCCTCTTTCAATTTCATCAAGAGGCTTTTTAGTTCCTCTTCACTTTCTGCCATAAGGGTGGTGTCATCTGCATATCTGAGGTTATTGCTATTTCTCCTGGCAATCTTGATCCCAGCTTGTGCTTCTCCCAGCCCAGCGTTTCTCATGATGTATTCTGCATATAAGTTAAATAAGCAGGGTGACAATATACAGTACTCCTTTTCCTATTTGGAACCAGTCTGTTGGTTCATGTCCAGTTCTAACTGCTGCTTCCTGACCTGCATGTATGTTACTCAAGAGGTGGGTCAGGTGGTCTAGTATTCCCCTCTTTTTCAGAATTTTCCACAGTTTATTGTGATCCACACAGTCAAAGGCTTTGTCATAGTCAATAAAGCAGACTCTGCACATGGACATCACTAGATGGTCAACACCGAAATCAGATTGATTATATTCCTTGCAGCCAAAGATGGAGAAGCTCTATACAGTCAGCAAAAACAAGACTGGGATCTGACTGTGGCTCAGATCATGAACTCCTTATTGCCAAATTCAAACTTAAATTGAAGTAAAGTTTTATTATTGTTATTTTGTTCATTGTTTTCTGATTGTTCTGAAGATCAATTATTCCTTGTTTCTTATTCTATTGGCCTGTGTGTTTGTGCATGTGTGTGAGATTTGATGACTTTTGGTATTAATATCTATGACTTCTTTATTCTGTTCTTCTGTGTAACTATTAGAGGATTTTTCTTTGTGGTTACCCTGAGGCTTATATGACATATCTTAAATTTATAGCACCTCATTTTATACTGAACACATCTTCAAGAGAACTCGTAACATTTCACACTTCTACTTATCTTTACTTTCACATTTAAGTTAATACTGTTACAATTTAGTCTTTTTGCTTTGTGTAATTAAGAGAATATTGTAGTTATTATTTTTGCTATGTTCTTTTTTAACTTTTAAACTAAAATTGCAAGTAAATTATGCACCACTATTAGCATATTGTAGAAACTAACTATGCTTACATAGTTACCATTTCCAGTGAGATTTATGCTACCCTTTAATATTTTTATGGTGCTAATTAGCATTCTTTTATTTCCACTCAAAGAACTCTCTTCAGCATTTCTTACAAAGCATTTCTGGTGATAATGAACTCCTTCAGCTTTTGTTTGGGAAATTCTTTATCCCTTCTTCATTTCTGAAGGACAGATTCACTAGGTATATCATTCTTGGTTGACAGTTATTTTACTTCAATATTTTGAATGTCATCCTATTTCCTTCTGGCCTGAAAAGTTCTCTTTGAGGGATCTGCTAATAGTCTTATGATGGTTCCTTGTATGCAACGACTTTTTTTACTCTTGCTGCTCTTAAAATTCTCTTTGTCTTTGATTTTTGAAAATTTAATGAGAATATGTCTCCTTGTATTCTTACTTGAATTCAACCTATTTGAGATATTCTGTGCTTCATGGACATATATGTCCATCTCTCTTCCCAGGCTTGGAAAGTTTTTAGCCACTTTTGGTTTATGTTTCTTCTGCATCTTGCTCTTTCTCTTGCCCTTCTGGAATTGTCATAACATATACATACATATATATATATATATATATATATATATATATATATATTCCCACTCTGTTCTGTGATTCCTGTAGGCTTTCTTTACTCTTTGGCATTCTTTTTTTTTTTTTTTTTTAACTTCTCTTACTGGTTAATTTCTAATGTCATAACCTCCAGATTGATGGTTGTTTCCCTCTACATGGTTGAGTCTACTTCTGAAAATCTCTATTGAATTCTTTAATTCAGTTTTCTTAATTTATTTTTTAACTCTAGAACTTTTAATGTGTGTGTGTATGTGTGTTTGTGGTTAGTATTTCCATATTGAACTTCTGATTTTACTCAGGCAATTTTTTCCTAATTTTGTTTAGTTTATGTTTATTTTCTTATAGTTCACTAAGCTTCCTTAAGCGGTTTATTCTGAATTATTTGACAGTAAATAGATCTCCATTTCTTTAAGATCAGTTGAAATTTCAATAGTTTTTTTTTGTGTGTGTGTGGTGTCAAATTTACCTGATTTTTTGTGACCTTTGGGTCCTTAATTTAAAAAGGGGGAGGGGGTCTGATTTTTTAAAGTAATTGAGCTCCTTTTCCAGACTTTACAGGTTTTCTTCTTCATTAATTAACTCATTTTGGGTTTCTGTGTGTCTCCTGGTAGTGTCCTTGTCAAATGGGACATCTATTATGGTTTGTTTTGGGATGAAACAACAATTTGAGCTCCGACATCAAGGATGAGGGGGTGTTCATCTTGCTGAGAACAGTTGGTTGGGACTTCTGGCTTAGTTTCCTACCCAAGTACGGCTGTAAGTTTGGCTTCATGATTGTCTGGATTCTCTGATCAGGTTTACTAGTTAGTTAGGGTGGGTACTATATTCAATAGTAGATGTGGCTATGAATTAGTTTCCCTGACTTAGAAGGACAATAAGATGGAGCCTAGAATCTGAACAGCTCATTGTAGAACTTGCCAGGAGAAATATCAATAACCTCAGATATGCAGATGACACCACCCTTATGGCAGAAAGTGAAGAGGAACTAAAAAGCCTCTTGATGAGAGTGAAAGAAGAGAGTGAAAAAGTTGGCTTAAAGCTCAACATTCAGAAAACGAAGATCATGGCATCTGGCCCCATCACTTCATGTGAAATAGATGGGGAAACAGTGTCAGACTTTATTTTTCTGGGCTCCAAAATCACTGCAGATGGTGACTGCAGCCATGAAATTAAAAGACGCTTACTCCTTGGAAGGAAAGTTATGACCAACCTAGATAGCATATTCAAAAGCAGAGACATTACTCTGCCAGCAAAAGCCCATCTAGTCAAAGCTATGGTTTTTCCAGTGGTCATGTATGGATGTGAGAGTTGGACTGTGAAGAAGGCTGAATGCTGAAGAATTGATGCTTTTGCACTGTGGTATTGGAGAAGACTCTTGAGAGTCCCTTGGACTGCAAGGAGATCCAACCAGTTCATCCTAAAGGAGATCAGTCCTGGGTGTTCATTGGAAGGACTGATGCTGAAGCTGAAACTCCAATACTTTGGCCACCTCATGATAAGAGCTGACTCATTGGAAAAGACTCTGATGCTAGGAGGGATTGGGGGCAGGAGGAAAAGGGGACGACAGAGGATGAGATGGCTGGATGACATCACTGACTCAGTGGAAATGAGTTTGAGTGAACTCCAGGAGTTGGTGATGGACAAGGAGGTGTGGCTTGCTGCGATTCATGGGGTCGGACACAACTGCGCAACTGAACTGAACTGAGTAGTAACATGTCACTTCTAGCAGAATTTGAAGCCTATATTACACTGACAATATTGGTGAAAGCAGCATATCTCAAACCCAGCTGAACTCCTCAGTGAACTGACTCAAAATTTCATACTAACAATCTGACAGGAAAAGACACAAACACATTTTCAAGCATAAATACTACTTTTCTCAGTGTTTTCTATTCATTTTGTTTGGCATTCAACCAAAATTTTGAGATACACACCATAAAAAAGGGGAAAAAAATCAAGATAACAGCCAATGAAGAGAATCAGACACAGAGCTGACTAAGATGCTGGAACATTCAGAAAGGAATTTGAAAATAACTGATTAATAAGTTGAAGAATCAAGTGAAAAAGGGAGACTACAAGCATGAACTGATGGCTAATTCAGCAGAGATATAGACATCACAAAAAAAGTCAAATGGGACTGTGACCCAGGGAATATGGTATCTCTCACTGAATGCAATTATAAATTTTTAAGAGAATGCATGGGTCAGTTTATCTGAAGACTAAAGATGCTTATGGTGGTGGCTGGGCAGATGCCTAGAACTCTGATGATAAAGAACAAGTCTTTCTGCAGAGAGGAGCTGTGGTCCTAAGATCACTGGGAAAATCCTCATTGCCTTTTTCTTTCTTCTTCTGTCCTCCCCCAACTGGGACCTGAAAGAAAACAGTAATAAAAAGAATGTAAGAAGATATTGGGGAAGTGAAGAGGAAAGATTAAAAGAAATCACTGAGAGGAGGGAGATGAAGAAAGTAATCCTGTATAATCATGTATAAACTTCTGGACTCACACTCAACTGTGCATGCACATATCTGACCATAACAACAAGTCTAAAGCTTTGAGACTTGAGTTACAGAGTAGACTACCACCCAGGTCTCATGTTTGGACTGATTCAAACTCATCTTCAAAAACTTAAAAATTGACATTGGAACCATAGCATGCAAAATGTAAGTTGAAATTTGTAATCTGAACATAACACAATACATTAAAAAATCATGAAAAATAAATCAAAGTTCACTTTGAAATTTAAAAATGCTTAGTTTCATAACATAGGAATCAAATGATCCAGGATAAGATCCAAAATTACTTGTCACACACACACACATACAGACATGAAAATTTTAAATCATAAAGAGAAAGATAACTAACAAATGCTAACTCGGAGATAATGCAGAAGTTGGAATTATCAGATAAAACTTTGCAAAAACTAAATTTAGGGTGGTCCTAAGATGGTGGAGGAATGGGATTGGGGAGACTACTTTCTCCCCCACAAATTCATTGAAAGAAAATTTGAGCACCGAGCAAATTCCACAGAACAACTTCTGAATGCTGGCAGTAGATATCAGGCACCCAGAAAAGCACCCCATTGTCTTTGAAAGGAGGTAAGACAAAATATTAAAGATAAAAAGAGGGACAAAAGAGGTAGGGATGGAGATGTGTCTCGGGAAGGGAGTCTTAAAAAAGAGAGGTTTCCAAAAACCAGGAAACACTCTCTGGCAGGTCTGTAGTGAGCCTTGGAATCTCAGAGGGCAAAATAACTGGGAGGAAAGATAAATAAATAATTAAAACCCACAGATTACGTGGCCAACAGCAATTCCCAGAGGTGCAACAGCCCAGATGCTCACATCCCCCACTAGCAAGAAGGGGAGGGACAGGGAGGAGAGGGCCTGAATGCCCTGAGGGCAATCTGAGGGAACTAGCTTGAGATAGTAACCCAGACTGTGGGATAGCTATCCTGGGATCCCTGGAAAAAGCCCTAACCACCGCCAGGCATGCCCACAGACCAAAGGACTGAGCAGAACCAGCCAGCTGCAACCAGCCCATCCCCTGCCTGAGACAGGCAGGCGAGGACAGCCAGAGCCGGAAGGGGGCAATCGCGGCCCCAAAGAGGCATCCTATACCAAACTGCAAGCAGACTTCCTTGCTAACCAAGACTTCTTGGGATTCTGGACAGTCAATATCCTCTGGGAGGTTCACAGCTAGAGATTAGCTTCCCAGAAGAGAGAAGCCATGCCCATTTTACACCCAGAAAACCGAGCAGCTGGGATGGGGGAGGGGATAAGTCACAACCTTCAACTGGGGGTGACTATGCCTGCCAAGGACCTGGTCACTTGAGCTGCTCGGACCTGGGATGGGCACAAAACGCAGGCCCAACCAAGTCTGTACATTTGTGAAGTACCCGAGAACCTGAACCTTAGTGGCTTAGACCTGGGAAGTGCATGCAAACCAGGGCCCACATCAGACAGTTCCTGGCAGAGCAACCTAGAGTCTGAGCAGTGTAGACTGGTAAAGCACACACGCCATGAGCAGGGGCAAACCCAGTGTGGCTGAAGCATGGTGAACACACACTAGTGATATTTGTTTGCAGTGTTCCTCCCTCCCCAAAGCATGGCTGAACAAGCGAGCCTAAAAAAAAAAAAGTGACCACCACTGTGCCCCTTGTGTCAGGGCAGAAATTAGACACTGAAGAGACCAGCAAACAGAAGAAGCTAACATAAACAGAGGGAACCACTTTGGAAGTGAGAGGTACAATAGATTAAAACCCTGTAGTTAGCACCGACTGCATAGGAAGGGGCCTAAAGACCTGAGAAGTACAAGCCTGACCAAGGAACTATCTGAAAATGAACTGACCCCACACTGTCTACAACAGCTCCAGAGAAAGTCTTAGATATATTTTTACTATTATCATTTTAAATGTTTTTTTTTTAATATTTTATTTTATTTGTTATTTTTAAGTCCCCATTACTCCTTAAATTTTCATTTTTATAACCTACTATTACCTTGCCAAAAAAAGAAAGACCCTATTTTTAAACCAAACTATACACACACACACACACACATATATATATATATATATATATATATATATATATAATAATTTCTGTGACTTTGTGTTTTTTTTTTTTTAATATTGTATTTTTGAGAATCTAAACTCTACTCAAGATTTTTCATCTTTGCTTTTTGGTATTTGTTATAAACTTTGTACCTTTAAGAACCCAATCTTCAGTACCATTTTTACTTGGGAGCGAGATCACTGGCCTGATTGCTCTCTCGCCCTTTTGACTCTTCTTTTTCTCCACCAGGTCGCCTCTATCTCCCCCCTCCCCCTTTTCTTCTCTACCCAACTAGGTGAATCTCTGTGTGTGTTCTGGGCTGTGGAGGACACTTAGGGAACTAATTACCAGCTGGATCTGTCTCACTCCTTTTGATTCTCCCTTTTAACCTCCTGGCCACCTCTGTCTCCTTCCTCCCTCTTTTCTTCTCTGTGTAACTCTGTGAATATCTCTGAGGGATCCAGATTGTGGAGAGCACATAGGGAAGTGATTACTGGCTAGCTTGCTCTCTCCCCTTTTATTCCCCCTCTTTTCTTCTTGGTTACCTCTATCTCCTTCCTCCCTCTTCTCTTTTCCATGTAACTCTGTGTACCTCTCCAGGTGTCCCTCACTGTGGAGAAACTTTTCATCATTAACCTAAATGTTTTATCATTGATTCTATATAGATGGAGAAGTCTTGAGGCTACTGTAAGAATAAGACTGAAAACCAGAGGCAGGAGGCTTAAGTCCAAATCCTGAGAACACCAGAGAACTCCTGACTCCAGGGAATATTAATCAATAGGAGCTCATCAAATGCCTCCAAACCTACACTGAAACCAAGCACCACCCAAGGGCCAACAAGCTCCAGAGCAAGACATACCATGCAAATTCTCCAGCAACACAGGAACATAACCATGAGCCTCAATATACAGGCTGACCAAAGTCACACCAAACCCATTGGCATTTCAAAACATATTACTGGACACTTCATTGCACTACAGAAAGAAGAAATCCAGCCCCACCCACCAGAATACCGACACAAGCTTCCCTAACTAGAAAACCTTGACAAGCTACCGGTCCAACTCCACCCACAGGAAGGAACCTCCACAATAAAAAGTAACCACCAACTGCCAGAATACAGAAAGGCCACCCCAAACACAGCAATATAAACAAGATTAAAAGGCAGATAAATACCCAGCAGGTAAAGTAACAGGATAAATGCCCACCAAACAAAAGAGGAAGAGATAGGGAATCTACCTGATAAAGAATTCTGAATAATGATAGTGAAAATGATCCAAAATCTTGAAAACAAATTGGGGTTACAGATAAATAGCCTGGATACAAGGATCAAGAATATACAAGAAAGGTATAACAAGGACCTAGAAGAAATAAAAAAGTCAATATATAATGAATAATGCAATAAATGAGATCTGGAGGGAACCAACAGTAGAATAACAGAGGCAGAAGATAGGATAAGTGAGGTAGAAGATAGAATGGTAGAAATAAATGAAACATAGAGGAAAAAAGAATTAAAAAAAAATGAGGACAACATCAGAGACCTCTGGGACAATGATAAACCCCCCAACATTCGAATCATAGGAGTCCCAGAAGAAGACAAAAAGAAAGACCATGAGAAATACTTGGGGAGATAATAATTGAAAACTTCGCTAAAATGGGGAAGAAAATAATCACCCAAGTCCAAGAAACCCAGAGAGTCCCAAACAGGATAAATCCAAGGCAAAACACCACAAGCCACATATTAATCAAATTAGCAGAGATCAAACACAAAGAACAAATAATAAAAGCAGCAAGGGAAAAGCAACAAATAACACACAAGGGGATTCCCATAAGGATAACAGCTGATCTTTCAATAGAAACTCTTCAGGCCAGAAGGGAATGGCAGGACATACTTAAAGTGATGAAAGAAAATAACCTACAGCCCAGATTACTGTAACCAGCATGAATCTCATTGAAATATGAAGGAGAAATCAAAAGCTTTACAGACAAGCAAAAGCTGAGAGAATTCAGCACCACCAAACCAGCTCTCCAACAAATGCTAAAGGATCTTCTCTAGACAGGAAACACAGAAAGGGTGTATAAACTTGCACCCAAAACAATAAAGTAAATGGCAACGGGATCATACTTATCAATAATTACCTTAAATGTAAATGGGTTGAATGCCCCAACCAAAAGACAAAGACTGGCTGAATGGATACAAAAACAAGACCCCTATATATGTTGTCTGCAAGAGACCCACCTATAAACAAGGGACACAAACAGACTGAAAGTGAAAGGCTGAAAAAATATATTCCATGCAAATAGAGACTAAAAGAAAGCAGGAGTAGCAATACTCATATCAGATAAAATAGACTTTAAAACAAAGTTTGTGAAAAGAGACAAAGATGGACACTACATAATTGTCAAAATATCAATCCAAAAAGAATATATAACAATCATAAACATATATGCACCCAACATAGGAGCACCTCAATATGTAAGGCAAATGCTAACAAATATGAAAGGGGAAATTAACAATAACACAATAATAGTGGGAGAATTTAATACCCCACTCTCACCTATAGATAGATCAACTAAACAGAAAATTAACAAGGAAACACAAACTTTAAATGATACAATAGACCAGCAAGGCCTAATTGATATCTATAGGACATTTCACCACAAAACAATGAATTTCACCTTTTTATTAAGTGCACACAGAACCTTTTCCAGGATAGATCACATCCTGGGCCATAAATCTAGCCTTGGTAAATTAAAAAAAAATTGAAATCATTCCAAGCATCTTTTCTGACCACAATGCAGTAAGATTAGATGTCAATTACAGGAGAAAAACTATTGAAAATTCCTACACATGGAGGCTGAACAACATGCTGCTGAATAATCAAATCACAGAAGAAATCAAAAAGAAATCAAAATGTGCATATAAATGAATGAAAATGAAAACACAACAACCCAAAACCTATGGGACACTGTAAAAGCAGTGCTAAGGGGAAGGTTCATAGCAATACAGGCTTACCTTAAGAAACAAGAAAAAAGTAAAAAAAAAAAAAAAAAAAAAAAAAAACAACCTGACTCTACACTTAAGCAACTTGAAAAGGAAGAAATTATGAACCCCAGTGTTAGAAGAAGGAAAGAAACCTTAAAAATTAGTATAGAAATAAATGTAAAAGAAACAAAAGAGACCATAGCGAAAATCAACAAAACCAGAAGCTGGTTCTTTGAGAAGATAAATAAAAGTGACAAAACATTAGCCAGAGTCATCAAGAAACAAAGGAAGAAAAATCCAATCATCAGAATTAGAAATGAAAATGGAGAGATCACAGCAGACAACACAGAAATACAAAGGATCATAAGAGACTATTATCAGCAACTATATGTAAATAAAATGAACAACTTGGAAGAAATGGACAAATTCTTAGCTACTTTCCAAAATTTAACCAGTAAGAAATAGAAAATCTTAACAGATCCATCACAAGCACGGAAATTGAAACTGTAAAAAGAAATCTTCCAACAAACAAAAGCCCAGGTCCAGACGGCTTCACAGCTGAATTCTACCAAAAATTTAGAGAAGAGCTAACACCTATCCTACTCAAACTCTTCCAGAAAATTCCAGAGGAAGGTAAACTTCCAAACTCATTCCATGAGGCCACCATCACCCTAATACCAAAACCTGACAAAGATGCGACAAAAAAAGAAAACTACAGGGCAACATCACTGATGAACATAGATGCAAAAATCTTTAACAAAGTTCTAGTGATCAGAATCCAACAACACATTAAAAAGATCATACACCATGACCAAGTGGGCTTTATCCCAGGGATGCAAAGATTCTTCAATATCCACAAATCAATCAATATAATACACCATATTAACACATTGAAAAATAAAAGCCATATGATTATCTCAATAGATGCAGAGAAAGCCTTTGACAAAATTCAACATCCATTTATGATAAAAAAAAACTCTCCAGAAAGCAGAAATACAAGGAACATACCTCAACATAATAAAAGCTATATATGACAAACCCACTGCAAACATTATCCTCAATGGTGAAAAATTGAAAGCATTTCCTCTAAAGTCAGAAACAAGACAAGGGTGCCCACTTTCACCATTACTATTTAACATAGTTTTGGAAGTTCTGGGCACAGCAATCACAGCAGAAAAAGAAATAAAAGGAATCCAAATTGGAAAAGAAGAAGTAAAACTCTCACTGTTTGCAGACGACATGATCCTCTACATAGAAAACCCTAAAGACTCCACCAGAAAATTACTATAACTAATCAATGAATATGGTAAAGTTGCAGGATATAAAATCAACACACAGAAATCCCTTGCATTCCTGTACACTAACAATGAAAAAATAGAAAGAGAAATTAAGGAAACAATTCCATTCACCATTGCAACGAAAAGAATAAAATACTTAGGAATATATCTAGCTAAAGAAACTAAAGACCTATATTTAGAAAACTATAAAACACTGGTGAAAGAAATCAAAGAAGCCACTAATAGATGGAGAAATATACCATGTTCATGGATTGGAAGAACCAATATACTGAAAATGAGTATACTATCCAAAGCAATTTATAGATTCAATGTAATCCCTATCAAGCTACCAACAGTATTCTTCACAGGGCTAGAACAAATAATTTCACAATTTGTATGGAAAAACAAAAAGCCTCGAATAGCCAAAGCTATCTTGAGAAAGAAGAATGGAACTGGAGGAATCAAACTGCCTGACTTCATGCTCTACTACAAAGCCACAGTCATGAAGACAGTATGGTACTGGCACAAAGACAGAAATATAGATCAATGGAACAAAATAGAAAGCACAGAGATAAACCCACGCACACATGGACACCTTATCTTTGACAAAGGAGACAAGAATATACATTGGATTAAAGACAATCTCTTTAACAAGTGTTGCTGGGAAAACTCGGAGAAGGCAATGGCACCCCACTCCAGTACTTTTGCCTAGAAAATCCCATGGACTGAGGAGCCTGGTAGGCTGCAGTCCATGGGGTCGCTAGAGTCGGAAACGACTGAGCAACTTCACTTTCACTTTTCACTTTTATGCATTGGAGAAGGAAACGGCAACCCACTCCAGTGTTCTTGCCTGGAGAATCCCAGGGAAGGGGAAGCCTGGTGGGCTGCCGTCTACGGGTCGCACAGAATCGGACATGACTGAAGCGACTTAGCAGCAGCAGCAGCAGCAGCTGGGAAAACTGGTCAACCACTTGGAAAAGAATGAAATGAGAACACTTTCTAACACCATACACAAAAATAAACTCAAAATGGATTAAAGATCTAAACATAAGACCAGAAACTATAAAACTCCTAGAGGAGAACATAGGCAAAACACTCTTCGACAGACATCACAGCAGGATCCTCTCTGATTCACCTCCCAGAATATTGGAAATAAAAGCAAATATAAACAAATGTGACCTAATTAAACTTAAAAGCTTCTGCACAACAAAGGAAACTATAAGCAAGGTGAAAAGACAGCTTTCAGAATGGGAGAAAATAATAGCAAATGAAGCAACTGACAAAGAACTAATCTCAAAAGTATACAAGCAACTCCTGCAGCTCAGTTCCAGAAAAATAAATGACCCAATCAAAAACTGGGCCAAAGAACTAAATAGACATTTCTCCAAAGAAGACATACAGATGGCTAACAAACACATGAAAAGATGCTCGACATCACTCATTATCAGAGAAATGCAAATCAAAACCACTATGAGGTACCATTTCAAGTCAGTCAGAATGGCTGCTGTCAAAAGTCTACAAACAATAAATGCTGGAGAGGGTGTGGAGAAAAGGAAAGCTTCTTACACTGTTGGTGGGAATGCAAACTAGTACAGCCATTATGGAGAACAGTGTGGAGATTCCTTAAAAAACTGGACATAGAACTGCCTTATGACCCAGCAATCCCACTGCTGGGCATACACACTAAGGAAACCAAAATCGAAAGAGACACGTGTACCCCCAATGTTTATTGCAGCACTGTTTATAGTAGTCAGAACATGGAAGCAACCTAGATGTCCATCAGCAAATGAGTGGATAAGAAAGCAGTGGTACATATACACAATGGAGTATTACTCAGCCATTAAAAAGAATACGTTTGAATCAGTTCTAATGAGGTGGATTAAACCGGAGCCTCTTATACAGAGTGAAGTAAGCCAGAAAGAAAAACACCAATACAGTATACTAACGCATATATATGGAATTTAGAATGAAAGTAACGATAACCCTGTATGTGAGACAGCAAAAGAGACACAGGTATATAGAACAGTCTTTTGGATTCTGTGGGAGAGGGCAAGGTTGGGATGATATGGGAGAATGGCATTGAAACATGTAAAATATCATATGTGAAACAAATCACCAGTCCAGGTTTGATGCATGATACAGGGTGCTCGGGGCTGGTGCACTGGGATGACCCAGAGGGATGGGATTGGGAGGGAAGTGGGAGGGGATTCAGGATGGGGAACACATGTACACTTATGGTGAATTCAGGTCAATGTATGGCAAAACCAATACAACATTGTAAAGTAAAATAAATAAATTAATTAATTTTAAAAAATGTGTTGGAGGAAGAGCAATAAAAAGAAAAACAACTAAATTCAACAATGAGTATTCAACACAGTAAAGATTAACATTCTTAAAAGACATGGAAAAATATGGAGTCTCTCCAAAGAAAGTAAATGTAGAGAAGAATAAATGGAAATTTTATAACTGAGCAACAGCAACAACAAAAACCTCGATGGAATAAAGAATATAGACAAAAGAGTAAAGGGTCAGTAACATAAAGATAATAGAAAATTGGACTAAAGATTTATTGAGCACAGCCCCACCCATCAGAGAAAACTCCAGATTTTCCACAGCCAGTCTCTCCCATCAGGAAGCTTCAACAAGCCTCTTATACTTATCCATCAAAGGGCAGACAGAATAAAAACCACAATCACAGAAAACTAATCAAATTGACCACATGGATCACAGTCTTGTCTAACTCAATAAAACTATGAGCAATGCCATGTAGGGCCACACAAGACAGATGGATCATGGTGGAGAGTTCTAACAAAACGTGGTCCACTAAAGAAAGGAATGATAAACCACTTCCATATTCTTGCCTTAAAACCCCATGAACAATATGAAAAGGGGAAAAGATATGACACTGAAAGATGAACCCCCTGGGTAGGTAGGTGCCCAATATGCTACTGGAGAAAACCAGAGAAGTAGCTCAGGAAAGAAGGAAGAGGCTGAGCCAAAGCAAAAACAAAACCCAATTGTGGGTGTGACTGAAGATAGAAACAAAGTCAGATTCTGTAAAGAGCAATATTGCCTAGGAACCTGGAATGTTAGGTCCATGAATCAAGGTAAATTGGAAGTGGTTAAATAGGATATGGCAAGAGTGAACCTTTTAGAAATCAGTGAACTAACATGGATCAGAATGGGCAAATTTAATTCAGATGACCATTGCATCTACTACTGTGGCCAATCATCCCTTAGAAGAAACGGAGTAGCCCTCATAGTCAACAAAAGAGACTAAAATGCAGTCGTTGGGTGCAATCTTAAAAAGGACAGGATGATCTGTGTTCATTTCCAAGGCAACTCATTCAATACCACAGTAATCCAAGTCTATGTCCCAACCTGTAATGCTAAAGAAGCTGAAGTTGAAGACCTACAAGACCTTCTAGAACTAACACCAAAAAAAAAAAAAAAAAATGTCCTTTTCATTATAGGGGACTGCAATGCAAAAGTAGGAAGTCAAGAGTTACCTGTATAACATGCCAGTTTGGCCTTGGAATGCAAAATGAAGCAGGAAAAGGCTAGCAGAGTTTGGCCAAGAGAATGCACTGGTCATAGCAAGCACCTTTGTCCAACAACATAAGAGCCAAATCTACACATGGACTTCACAGATGGTTAATACTGAAATAAAATTTATTATATTATTTGCAGCCAAAGATGAAGAAGCTCTATACAGTCAGCAAAAACAAGACCAGGAGCTGACTGAGGCTCAGATTATGAACTCCTTATTGCAAAATTGAGACTTAAATTGAAGAAAGTAGGGAAAAGCAGTAGGCCATTCAGGGTTGACCTAAATCAAATTCCTTACAGTATACAGTGGAAGTCATGAATAGATTCAAGGGATTAGATCTGATAGAGTGCCTGAAGAACTATGGATAGAGGTTCACCACATTGTACAGGAGGCTGTGATCAAAAGCAACCCTAAGAGAAAGAAATACAAAAAGGGAAAATAGTTGTCTGAGGATGCCTTACAAAAGCTGTGAAAAGAAGAGAACCTAAAGGCAAAGGAGAAAAGGAAAGATGTATCCATCTGAATGCAGAATTACAAAGAATAGCAAGGGAGAGATAAGAAAGCCTTCCTAAGTCATCAATGCAAATAAATAGAGGAAAACAAAATAATGAAAATACTAAAGATCTCTTCAAGAAAATCAGAGATACCAAGGGAATATCTCATGCAAAGATGGACACAAAAATGACAGAAACGGTATGGACCTAATGGAAGCAGAATATATTAAGAATACACAACAACTATAGAAAAAATATCATGACCCAGATAACCACAATGATGTTGTCACTCACCTAGAGCCAGAAAACCTGGAGTGTGAGGTCAAGTAGGTCTTAGGAAGCATCAATATGAACAAAGCTAGTGGAGGTGATGGAATTCTAGTTGAGCTATTTCAGATCCTAAAAGATGATACTGTTAAAGTGTTGCACTCAATATGCCAGCAAATTTGGAAACTCAACAGGGGCCACAGGACTGGAAAAGTCAGTTTTCATTCCAATGCCAAAGAAAGGCAATGCCAAAGAATGTTCAAGTTGCTGCATAGTTGCACTCATCTCACATGCCAGCAAAGGAATGCTGAAAATTCTCCAAGCTGCGCTTCAACAGTACCTGAAACTAGACCTTCTAGATGTTCAAGCTGGATTTAGAAAAGGCAGAGGAACCAGAGATCAAATTGCCAACATCTGCTGGATCGTAGAGAAAGCGAGAGAGTTCCAGAAAAATATCTACTTCTACTTCATTGACTATGCTAAGTCCTTTGACTGTGTGGATCACAACAAATTGTGGGAAATTATTCAAGAGAAGGGAATACCAAACCACCTTACCTGTCTTCTGAGAAATCTGTATTCAGATTAAGAAGCAACAGTTAGAACCAGACATGGAACAAAAAACTGGTTCCAAATTGGGAAAGGAGTACATCAAGGTTGTATTTTGTCACCTTGGTTATTTAACTTATATACAGAGCACATCATGCGAAATCCTGACCTGGATGAAGCACAAGCTGGAATCAAGGTTGCCAGGAGAAGTATCAATAACCTCAGATATGCAGATGACACCACTCTTATGGCAGAAAGTGAAGAACTAGAGAGCCACTTTATGAAAGTGGAAGATGAGAGTGAAAAAGTTGGCTTAAAACTCAACATACAAAAAACTAAGATCATGTCATCAAGTCCCATCACTTCATTGCAAATAGATGGGGAAACAATGGAAACAGTGGCAGACTTTATTTTCTTGAGCTCCAAAATCACTGCAGATGATGATTGCAACCATGAAATCAAAAGACGCCTGCTCCTTGGAAGAAAAACTATGACCGACCTAGATAGCATATTAAAAAAAGCAGAGACGTTACTTTTCCATCTAGTGAAAGCTTTGGTTTTCCCAGTCATGTATGGATGTTAGACTTGGAACATAGAGAAAGCCGAGCACTGAAGAACTGATGCTTTTGAAGTGTGGTGTTGAAGAAGACTCTTGTGAGTCCTTTGGACAGCAAGGAAATCAAATCAGTCAATTTTAAAGGAAATCAGTCCTGAATGATCATTAGAAGGACTAATGGTAAGCTGAAACTCCAATATTTAGCCATCTGATGTGAAGAACTGACTCACTGAATGCTGAGCAAGATTGAACCTGATGCTGAGCAAGACTGAAGGCAGGAGGAGAAGGAGACATCAGAGGATGAGATGGTTGGATGGCATCATGGACTCGATGGACATGAGTTTGAGCAAGCTCCGGGAGCTATAGATGGACAGGGAAGTCTGGCATGCTGCAGTCCATGAGGTTGTAAAGAGTCCGACATGACTGAGCAGCTGAACTGAATTGAATGAATTTAAAAGTGAATTCTTTGAAAATATTATTGAAATTTTACCACATGGTACTGATGAAATGACATGCATATAGATCCTACATAAAAGAATAGAGTCCAGAAATAGACCCATATAAAGTAAGGGTAACTGGTCAAAAAGAATGTGATGCATTACCATATGTGAAATGGATGACCATTCCAAGATCAATGCATGAAAACAGGGCACTGGGTTTCATGTAGATTTGAGTTCAAGTAGATTCAACTCAAAGCCAGTGCACTGGGACAACCCAGAGGGACGGGATGGGGAGGAAGATAGGAGGGGTTGTCAGGGTTGGCGGACACATGTACACCCATGGCTGATTCATGTCAATGTGTGGCAAAAACTACCACATTATTGTAAAGTAATTAGCCTCCAATTTAAAATATATATATATATATATATATATATATATATATATATATAATCTCCTCTTCTAGATTTCAGTACATGTGGAATGGAGTTTGGAAATTTTTATTTTGAGTATTCTTTTGATAAGCTCCCCCACACACACCTTCACCTTATATTGAGGACCATTGAGAAAAGACACCAAGATGACTAGAGAAAATACACCAAGTATTCTTTTGATAAGCTCCCCCACACACACCTTCACCTTATATTGAGGACCATTGAGAAAAGACACCAAGATGACTAGAGAAAAGACACCAAGATGACTAGCAGAATTTCATAATAGGGTTTGAGAAATATAAAAAGGAAAAAAAATGTGACATTTGGGGGAAATGGAGATGTTCATTGTGTTATAGTATAAAGTTCATATAGTGGGGTGAACTCAGGGTGATTAAAAAACAAGGAAATTAAACTGGAAAGACAAATTGGTATAATATTTTGAATTGTCTTGTATGTGATGGGATTGGTATGATATTTTGAATTGCAAATAATTTAAGTTGTATATAATTTTATATACAATTTTATAACTGTATACATTTTTATTTATATGATCTATATAGTATAGAATTTAGTAATTGTATGCAACTTTATAATTGGGATAATATTTTGAATTGTCTTGTATGTGATTTTGCATTTATTCTGTGGGCTACCAGGAACTATTGGAAATTTTGGAGCAAAGATGTAACAGAATTCATTTGTTTATTAATTAATTCAATAAATATTTACTCAGTGCCTACTCTGGGTATGGCTGTATGTGCCAGGCACAGGGCTACAATGGTAAGCAAGGAAGACTGTATAGAAAATAGATTGGAAGTGGAAAAGAATGGTTTCTGGAAAACTGTTTAAGAGATTGTTGAAGTAGCCTTAAAAGAGATGATGATAAAGACCTAAATTAAGATAATGGAAATAGGGTAGGAGAGGAGGACCAGAGTAAAGAAAATGGAAAATTTCTAGTTGAGCATCCTGGAAAGACAACGATGTCAGGCGAATCCAGGAGAGAGAGATGAACATCAGTTATTTCCACTGTGAAACTCTCCCACTAACTCAGCCTCGTCAGTGATGGAGACATTCTCAAGGCAGATATTTAACTGATCTGTACCTGTATGGCCAGGATTTCTCAACCTTAGAAAGAGTGACATTTTGAGTTGAATAACCCTTTGTTGTGTGCATTGACTTTGATTGGGGGTAAAGGAGAGGGTTCAGGGGTCTTTTCTTTGCATTGTAAGATGTTTAACAGCATCCCTGATCTTTACCTACTAGATTCAAGTAGCATTACCCCATTACCAATCACAAATGTCTCCAGACATTACCAAAAATATCCTTTGGGGGATAAAATCACACCCAGTTGAGAACTACAGCTGTATGTCCATATCAATTGTTAAAATGTTTAGTTGGTAAATAGTCACCTCATGTCTCTCAAATGTTCCCCCTACTGCCCTGAGTTCCTCAGTACCTACCCTGGCTCTGCATATAGTATTGCTTGACACAAGATTGGATCTCTAGGATCTTGCTCCAGTGTCATAGGCTAGTCATACTCCATTCTGATTTATCATTGCCATTGTTACACAGGTTGTCAACATTTTAATGTCATGTTTAAACATTCTTAAAGAAACTCAGGTGTTTAATATCTTTCTTTACTTCCATCTATGAATTCTAGCTCTCTTATCCTACCTCACCCCATAAATTATCTTCCCTCCTATTAGTGTTAATGACTTTCAGATATTTTTAGAAGACCATGTGGTCTGTTTACTGTGTCTCATCATCAAGTATGTCTGGAAAAGCATACCTCCTTTAATCTTTCCCTGCCAATCAGAACATCTCCCTTCATCAGTCATGTCTACAGCTTCTCTCTGACTTCCTTCCTTGTGTCCTAATCACTCACAGCCTCCAATGACCCCACACTGACTCGGACATCCTAGGTGCCATCTCATCAAAGTCACGTAGTTCCATGACACAGTGACTCAGAACACTCCTGGAAATAACATTGGCCCATTTCAGTTACCTTATCATATTGCAAAAGCATATCTAATATGGGAAAAACTCATCCTCACACACATCCTGTTACCCAGTCTCACAGAGAACCACATGTTCATATGTCTGAAGCCAAAAATAATGTATGATGGTGGACAGTGGTAATATTTCCAGGATGTATTCCCAAACTGACCAGAAAAGAGATGAACTCTTCCCTTTACCTTGCCCTGTCTGAATGTGAATTGCAACTAGCTTTTCTTCTCAGCCTTCCACGTATTATATACCCCAACACACACACACACACACACACACACACACACACACACACACACACTAACCCCTAAGATGTGCTGCTTCTAACTGCTCAGGATGTAAATACTTCCTTTTTCAGGAATTTTCTTCATGTTGGAATTTGCACAAGACTCTCCTAATCCTGGAATGTGAAGTCAAGTGGGCCTTAGGAAGCATCACTACAAACAAAGTTAATGGAGGTGATTGAATTCCAGGTGAGCTATTTCAAATCCTCAAAGATAACACTGTGAAAGTTCTGCACTCAATATGCCAGCAAATTTGGAAAACTCAGCAGTGGCCACAGGACGGAAAAGGTCAGTTTTCATTCCAATACCAAAGAAAGGCAATGCCAAAGAATGCTCAAACTACTGCACAATTGCACTCATCTCATATGCTAGTAAAGTAATGCTCAAAATTCTCCAAGCCAGGCTTCAGCAATACGTTAACCATGAACTTCCAGATGTTCAAGCTGGTTTTAGAAAAGGCAGAGGAACCAGAGATCAAATTGCCAACATCTGCTGGATCATGGAAAAAGCAAGAGAGTTCCAGAAAAACATCTATTTCTGCTTTACTGACTATGCCAAAGCCTTTGACTGTGTGCATCACAATAAACTGTGAAAATTCTGAAAGAGATGGGAATACCAGACCACCTGACCTGCCTCTTGAGAAACCTATATGCAGGTCAGGAAGCAACAGTTAGAACTGGACATGGAACAAACAGACTGGTTCCAAATAGGAAAAGGAGTACATCAAGGCTGTATATTGTCACCCTGCTTATTTAACTTATATGCAGAGTACATCATGAGAAACGCTGGGCTGGAAGAAGCACAAGCTGGAATCAAAATTGCTTCTAGAAATATCAATAACCTCAGATATGCAGATGACACTACCCTTATGGCAGAAAGTGAAGAGGAACTAAAAAGCCTCTTGATGAAAGTGAAAGAGGAGAGTGAAAAAGTTGGCTTAAAACTCAACATTCAGAAAATGAAGATCATGGCATCTGGTCCCATCACTTCATGGCAAATAGGTGGGGAAACAGTGGAAACAGTGTCAGACTTTATTTTTTTGGGCTCCAAAATCACTGCAGATGGTGACTGCAGCCATAAAATTAAAAGACGCTTACCGCTTGGAAGGAAAGTTATGACCAACCTAGATAGCATATTCAAAAGCAGAGACATTACTTTGCCAACAAAAGTCCGTCTAGTCAAGGCTATGGTTTTTCCAGTGGTCATATATGGATGTGAGAGTTGGACTGTAAAGAAAGCAGAGTGCCAAAGAATTGATCCTTCTGAACTGTGGTGTTGGAGAAGACTCTTGAGAGTCCCTTGGACTGCAAGGAGATCCAACCAGTCCATTCTGAAGGAGATCAGTCCTGGGTGTTCTTTGGAAGGAATGATGCTGAAGCTGAAACTCCAGTACTTTGGCCACCTCTTGCGAAGAGTTGACTCTTTGGAAAAGACTCTGATGCTGGGAGGGATTGGGGGCAGGAGGAGAAGGGGACGACAGAGGATGAGATGGCTGGATGGCATCACTGACTCAATGCACGTGAGTCTGAGTGAACTCCGGCAGTTGGTGATGGACAGGGAGGCCTAATGTGCTGTGATTCATGGGATCACAAAGAGTTGGACACGACTGAGTGACTGAACTGTACTGAACTGAAACTATAGGAACAAGAATAGAATACGTATACCAGTGTTTATGGACCAACAATAAGAACTTTATTCACACCATGTCAATCTTTAAAGATAAGTAGAAGGAACATATAGGTTCCTCTTATATTCTACATCATGAATATAGTCAGAGAAAAGGTGGGAATGAAGAAGTAGTTTCAGTCAAAAAGTTCTGGCTGCATAATTAGTGCTTGTTTATGAGATTGGAGGATGAAGATGCAATAAAACATAGGATATAAGAATGTCATGACAATGTGCCAATATAAGGAAATTAATAGTATGATGCACCATAAAAATGGTGATTATGAAGAGTACATAATAACATTAAAAAGCTATGAAATAATGGTAAATGAGAAGACAGGACAGAAAGATACATGCGACTTTTTTTTATCTATATGTAGAAATGTGTTTTAAAAGCCTAAGTTAAAGTCTCAGCAATGTTAATATTACAGTACTAGAACCAAGAATGAATTTTCTTCTTTGATATACTTATCTAGTTTAAAATAGTTCTTAAATCACTGCAATACTAAATGCATGGTGTATTTGCAAATTAAATAAAAGATGTAATAATCCATCCCAGAAATGTATTTAACAAATAATATATATGGGATAGCTACAATATATTATGCACTCTGCTGGGCAATACATCACAAAGAAGAGGAAATATCGGAATAACTGATAGGAATAACAAAGTGTCATTTTTGAAGATCTTGAATGGTAGATAATTGTCTGTTTAGCTGGTTTTCATATAATCTTCTGACCAGTTAACCACTGATATAATTCTCAGATCTTTGGGGCTTCAAACCCCTGATAAAATCCAACCCTAATAAACTACTGTTGAAAAAATTGGACAATATAAAACTCTTAGAGAAAAACATAAGCAGAACACTCTTTGACAGAAATCTCAGCAAGATTTTTTCAAATCATTGTAGTATCTCACACTGGTCAGAATGACCATCATCAAAAAATCTACAAACAGTAAATGCTGGAGAGTGTGTAGAAAAAAGGGGACACACTTACACTGTTGGTGGAAATGTAGATTGATAAAGCCACTATAGAGGTTCCTTAGAAAAACTAAAAATAGAACTACTGTATAACCCAGCAATTTCACTTCTGAGCATATACCTGGAGAAAACCATAATTCAAAAAAAATAAGTGCACCCCAATGTTTATTGCAACACAATTTATAATAACCAGGACATAGAAGCAGTCTAAATGTTCATCAAAAGAGAAATGGATAAAGAAGATGTGGTACATATATAAAATGGAGTATTGAAAGTGAAAGAAAGTATTAGTTTCTCAGTTGTGTCTGACTATTTGTAATCCCATGGACTGTAGCCCACTAGGCTCCTCTGTCCATGGAATTCTCCAGGCAAGAATAATGAAGTAGATAGCCATTCCCTTCTCCAGGGGATCTTCCTGACCAAAGGATCAAATTGGGGTATTCTGTATTGCAGGTGGATTCTTTACCATCTGAGCCACCAGGGATGTTACTTAGCCATAAAAGGAAACAAAATTTTACCATTTTCAGAGACATGGATGAACCTAGAGACTGTTATACAAGGTGAAGTAAGTCAGAAAGAGGAAAACAAATATTGTATATATGTTTATATTGAAAAAAAAAATATATATATATGGGATCTAGCAAAATGATACATATGAACTTATTTTTTTGCAGAAATAAACACACAGATGTAGATAACAAATGTATGGATACCAAGGGGAATGGGAGGGTCAGATGAATTAGGTAATTGGGATTGACATATATACATTATTATGTATAAAATAGATAAGTAATGAGAACCTACTGTATAGCACAGGGAAATCTACTCAATGCTTTGTGATGACCTAAGCAGGAAAGAAATCCAAAAAGAGGGCACATGTGTATACATAGAATTGATTCATTTGCTGTACAGTAGAAAATAACACAAAATTGTGAAATGACTATACTCTAATAAAAAATAATTTTATAAAGACAATCCATGAAATGACATCTCTAATTTTACAAAAGGAAAGTTGTTTTTGGTTATCAGAGAAATCAGAAATTTAAAATCAGTCATCAAGTAAAATTCTTTCTTCTCCCTTTTTCCCTCTAAATTTTGAAAGTTGAAATAAGTATTCTGTAAAGGTTACCCAGCTATGATATGCATGTAGTTATCAGCCTCAAAAAGGAACAAGCCTGGGAGACTATAGTTCATGAGAATAAACCATGAATGAAAGTGAAATTCAAGGAACACTTTCATGTAGTTTTGGAATAAGGGTAACTCCACTGAAAAGTTTAAAATGATCTTTGAGATATGAGAATATAAGGTCAATATTAGTGTTAATTTAAGCAGAAGTTTTTGATAAGAGTGTATGATGGGGAATAATCTCTGTTATCTACTAAGCTTTATGGTGAAATTTGCTGAATTCATCAAGTCTTAAGGTCTCCTGGATGATCTCTTTGGCTAGCAGTTCTCAGGTGCACTGGGATGACCCAGAGGAATGGTATGGGGAGGGAGGTGGGAGGGGGGTTCAGGATGGGAAACACATGTACACCAGTGGCAGGTGCATTTTGATGTATGGCAAAACCAATACAATATTGTAAAGTAAAAGAAAAAAAATAAAAATAAAAAAAATATATAAAACAATACAATAGTAGTAACACCTATCAGTTATCAGTGGACTAAGAACAATATCAATAACCTCAGATATGCAGATGACACCATCCTTATTCAGAAAGTGAAGAACAACTAAAGAACCACGTGATGAAGTTGAAAGAGGAGAGTGAAAAACTGGCTTAGAACTCAACATTCAAAAAGTTAAGATCATGGCATCCAGTCCCATCACTTCATAGCAAATAGATGGGGGAAAAAGGGAAACAAAGATAGAATTTATTTTCTTGGGCTCCAAAATCACTGCAGATGGTGATTGCAGCCATGAAATTAAAAGATGCTTGCTCCTTGGAAGAAATGCTATGTGAAAACTGGATTGTGTATTAAAAAACAGAGGCATTAATTTGCCAACAAAGATCCATGTAATCAAAGCTATGGTTTTTCTATTAGTCATGTGTGGATGTGAGATTTGGACTGTAAAGAAGGTTGAGCACTGAAGAACTGATGCTTTCAAACTTTGGTGTTGGAGAAGACTCTTGAGAGTCGCTTGGACAGCAAGGAGATCAAACCAGTCAATTCTAAAGGAAATCAACTCTGACTATTCATTGGAAGGACTGATGCTGAAGCTGAAGCTCCAATACTTTTTGGTCTCCTGGTGCAAAAAGCCAAGTCATTAGAAAAGACCCTGATGCTGGAAAAAATTGAAGGCAGGAGGAGAATGGGACGACAGAGTATGAGATGGTTGGATGGCATCACTGATTCAATGGACATGAGTTTGATCAAGCTCCAGGAGAGAGTGAAAGACAGGGAAACCTGGTGTGCTGCAGTCCATGGGGATCACAGAGAGTCAGACACTACTGAGTGACTGAACAACAGCAACAACAAGGAACAATAGTATACACTATTTGATCACACTAACATTTGTCCTAGAGTCTAACTGCTCAAACAGCTAACAGAAACACCTTCTCCCCCACCGATGTAATAATATCTGTTAGGAGTACCACCTCCTCCATGTAACTTTCTTTAACCCCACCTATACCAGTTAAGGCCCCTCTAGCCTTTTTACATATATCTGGTTATAGTATTGATCATCATGTCTTGTTATCATCTATAAAATTGTCTATCTCACACACTGGAACTTACGTTTTTCATGGACATAGAAAATGTTATATTTACTTCAGAGTCTAGTACAGATGTGTCAGAAAATATTAGTTACATGACAGAGTATAATAAATAAATAAAACTTCATTTCATCTTCATATTTAACTCTTTAGAAAAGTAACAGATTATCTTTTGCTAGGGCAATGAGTCTGAAATTTCATGGGGCTTTCTAGTTCCTGAGATACTTTTTAAACATGCAGATTCCTGGGCCTTTTTGACTTGGGCCAGAGAGACTTGAATCTGAGGCATGGTATTCCTAGTATCAAGTGTATCCCCAGCTCTTATTGCCAGTCCTCATTCCATTCAAAATAATATGAAGCAAAAGAACCAACTAAACGATTGATCCTGGTTCTATTCAGATAAGTTAAAACAAGAGTAGAAGAAACTATCCTGGGGATAGGCATATCATGAAAAGTAATACATAAATTAACTACTACTGAAACTGGGTAGAACACTGTTGGGCATTCCTGGGAACAGACCATTGCATCCCTCCCCTCCCCCAGGGCCCTACCCTCTTGTTTGTTAAAAAGTGTTGGCCTTCCAGGCCTTCCCTGAGTTCCAAAGAGCAAATTTATCAGATAAGTGATAAAATGCAGAAACAAAAGAAAACATGCAAATAGGGTAAAATAATAATAGTTTAGCCATAAAACAAAATCAATGACTTTTAATTCCTCTTCAAGGGCTATAAATAATATCCTGAACCATATCCTTGAGTCATTTTGAAGATACTGAAAGCCCCACAAGATGAAAGAAGTTAACTTCATGTTGACCACTGACACATAGGCCTGAGACCTGTTGGAACCATAAAAATGGTAATAGGGATTCCAAAAACTCAAAACTGTTACCTCACCATTAGTCAGATCAGGGAGTTTGGGTCTTTTGAGCATTAGCTGCCTGTTCTTCTTGCTTGGCACCTTGCAATAAGCACTGTATTTTTTCTCACCACAACCCAGTGTCAGTAGATTGACTTTGCTGCACACAGAGCAAGTGGACCCAAGTTTGGTTGGGTAACACTACCTAGTAAGACATCCCTCATGCTCCCAATATGTTATTCACTATCACAAGAATATATCCTGGAAGAACTAGCTCATCATTTTCAGAGAATTGTAATATTTCAGAGAATGAAGTATCCTCAGCAATCATCTTTTCAATTATACAGTTGAAGAAATGGAGACAAGTGAGGGAGTAATTTGCTTAAGTTCACACAGTTACTCAGTGGTAGAGCTGACTAAAAACCATGATCCCTGGGGAACTTTCAAGATGGTTGATGATTAAGATGGGGAGATCAACTTCCTTCCCAGAAATATATCAAAAATACATATGTATGTGGAACAAATCCTGCAGAACATCTTCTGAACGCTGGCTGAAGACCTCAGACTTCCAAAAAGGCAAGCTAATTTCCTAAGAATGAGGTAGGTCGAAAGATATAGGAAAATGAGGAGACAAAGGATTTGGTACAGGGATCTGCATCTTGGGGAGGGAGCTGTGAAGGAGGAAAAATTTCTGTACATTATGAAGACCCCTCATGGGCAGGAATTGGGGAGGGGGGTGGAGCTTCAGAACCTCAGAGGGGAACAGAGCAACAAGTTCTTGGAAGGCAAAACAGAGAGAATTCATCAAGTGGTGCTGACCAAAATTTCCCAGCCAAGATACTATTTACACTTGCACAATAGCAAGTAGGGGCTGGGTGCAAAGGCTCAGGCTTTGGGGATCAGATCCCAAAGAGAAGCCTGGGGTTGAGTGCAGTGAGGATACTCTGAGAGGGCTAGTACAACATAGTTGACAGAGTTTAGGGGAAAGTCTGGGCATGCTAGAAAGGCAAAAGATCATTGCTACTGAGACCGTTTAACTCCATGTGCTCATAGATTGCAGGACACCACCTTTGTGAGTGCCATAGACTGGATGAGCTATGACTGTGAAGTATGATTCCAAAGGTAGATACACCAAAGCAAGCTCAAGTGCCAGAGGCAGGACTACCAGCAACTGCAGTGTATGGCCCCAAAGGGGGAAATGCAGACTGCTTGGCCACTGCCAGGGCTGGCATGGGTGACAGAGGTGGAGGACAGGAGGTCACTGTGGTCACAACCCCAGGGGTCACAACTGCCACCAAACTGCGAGCACATACAGAGCACTGCCCACATCTTCCTGGAAGCCTGTGCAGCTTTGCTTGGCCTAGGGACAAGATCTGGGGCAAATTCCCCTGTAGAATCACTATTTCCTTTATGTCTCAGTCACAGCTGGCACTCCCCACACACCCCAACTGTGTCTGGCATACCTTACCTCTCCCTAGCTGCACTGAGTAAATGAAACTTAATAAACTGCTACTTTTGCCCCCTCATATCTGGGTAGGGAACAGACACTGGAGGGTGGCCTACAGGCATAGGCAGGGCCAGAACCAAACCTGAGCACCAGTATGACCAAGGAAGATGAAGGGAATTTACTCCAGCAGCCACCAGTGCAGCAGATTAAATCTCCATAATTAGCCTGAGACTGTGGACTTTGGGGGAGGGAGGGAAACTGTAGACTTTTAAAGCAAGTCTAAGCTGGAGTAAGGCCAGATCTCAGTCTGAACTGAGGCCACGCTGCACACAGGAGGTCCAGAGACCTTCCTAAAAATATTAGAGGACTTGAATAAGCAGATTAGCTGGAACTCACTGTGTGGTAAGGACAACAGAGGCCTCAGGAAGGTATTCTTATTAACTCTCTCTCTCTCTCTGGTGGCTCAGATGTTAATCTGCTTGCAATGTGGTAGACCCAGGGCTTCGATCCATGGGTCAGGAAGATCCCCTGGAGAAGGGCATGACTACCCACTCAAGAATACTTGCCTGGAGAATTCCATGGACAGAGGAGACTGGTGGAGCACAGTCCATTTAGTCTCAAAGAGTCTGGCATGACTGAGCGACTAACACTTCACTTCACTTCACTTCACTTCGCTTCATACACATACCGTCTTTTTTTATATTGTTCTGTTGCTTTTCTTTTTTACTACTCATTTAAATTTTAGTTTTTCAACTTACTTTTTCCTTTTGAAATATTTTATTTTTAAATAAATTTCTTTTATTCTTTTCCCCCTATTTTTACAGTATTGTTTAGTTATATTGCATTGTTTTCCATGTTTTTGATTTTAATTTTTTGCTAGTGTACTTTTTAGTATCCATTTTCACATACATATTTGTTTAATGACTTGATTGTTTTTTTTGGGGGGGGTTCCTATTTTTATTCTTTTTCTTCTCTTTTTTCTCTCTGAATTTTCTTTCTTCTTTTCTCTTTGTGAGTGTGTGAGTTTCATTGGATGTTCTTATCTTTTGAGTGTTGTTCACCATTTTTCACTTTCACCATTTGTCTTTGGGTCTTGTCCATCTACTTTTTTTTTTTTTTTGGTTTGTTTGTTTGTATCTTTGGCTGACTTCCTTTTTTCTTTTTTCCCCTTTTCCTTCTCTATTTCTTTCTCTTCCTCTTCTGTGTTGTTTGGCTTATAAAGTCTTGAGACTCCAGTAAGGGGGTGGGCTTGAACATCTGAGGTGAAATACCCGAGTCCAGGATGATGAAACACCAGAGAACTCCTTACCCTATAGAACATTAGTTCATGAAACCTCTCCCAAAGACCTCCATCTAAAACACTAAGACCAGTCCTCATCCAAAGGCCAGCAAGCTCCAATGCCAGATGCCTTATGCCAAACCATGAGTGAAACAGGAATATAACACTTCCTATAAGAAGACAAGCTGCCCAAAGCCATACCAAGCCCACAGACACCACAAAACACACCACTGGATGTGGCACTGCCTTTCAGGGATAAAGTATCTAGTTCAACCCACCATAACACAGGTCCAGTCCACTCATCCAGGAAACCTTCACAAGACACTTGTCCATCCCCAAACACTGAGGGCAGATTCCACAAATAAGAGAAGCTATGACATTGCAGCCCATGAAAAAAAGACCCAAAACACAGTAAATTCAACAAAATGAAAAGATAGAGAAATTTGCAGCAGATGAATGAACATGAGAGAATCCACAAAACCAAACAAATGTAGAAGAAATAGGCGACCTACCTGAAAAAGAATTCAGTGTAATGATAGTAAAGATGATCCAAAATCTTGGAAATAAATTGGAGGCAATTAGAAAGGAGGTACAGATTTAGAAGACACAAGAAATGTTTAACAAGGACTGAGAGAAATAAAAATAGTCAGCAATGAGTAACATAATAAATGTAAAAAAAAAGTGTTAGTCACTTAGTCATGTCTAACTCTTTGCGACTTCATGGACTGTAGCCTTCCCAGGCTCCTCTGTCCATGGGATTCTCCAGGCAAGAATACTGGAATGGGTTGTCATTTCCTTCTCCAGGGGATCTTCCTGAGCCAAGGATAGAACCAAGGTCTCCTGCATTGCAGACAGAGTCTTTACCATCAGAGCAACCAAGAAAGTCCTGAATGACACAATAACAGAGGTAAAAATACACTAGAGAGAACCAATAACTGAGAATAACTGAGGCAGAAGAATGGATAAGTAAGCTGTAAGATAGAATGCTGGAAATAACTGAAGCAGAACAGAATAAAAAAAGAAGGAAAAGAAGAGGACAGTCTCAGAGATTTCTAGGAAAGCATTAAGTGTGTCAACATTTGGATTATAGGGCTCTCAGAAGAAAATGAATAATAAAAGAAAGGGCATGAGAAAATATTTGAGAAAGTGATAGTCAGAAGCTTCCATAACAAGGGAAAGGAAATAGCCACCTAAGTCCAGGAAGCCCAGAGACTATGACACAGGATAAAATCTAAAGAGAAACACACAAAGACACATTTTAATCAAACTAATGAAAATTAAACACAAAGTAAATGCATTAAAAGCAGGAGCGAAAAGCAACAGATAACATATAAGTGGATCCCCATAAATTTAACAGCTGATATTTTGACAGAAATTCTGCAGACCAGAAGGTAGTGGTAGGGTTTACTGAAAGTGAGGAAAAGATAAACAAAGAAACAAACCTACAACCAAAATTATTCTACCCGGCAAATTGGTCATGCAGATTCCACAGAGAAATTGAAAGCTTTAGAGATTAAAAAAATGTTCAGAGAATTCAGCACCACCAAACCAGCTTTACAACAAATGCTAAAGAAACTGCTCTACAGAAAAGGCATGAGAAAGAAGTGATTTACAAAAAAAAAAAAAAAAAAATCCATAGAGTAAATGGTAATAGGGTCATACATATCAATAATAACTATTTTTTATTTTTTTAATTTAATTTTATATAACTTTACAATATTGTATTGGTTTTGCCATATATCAAAATGAATCTGCCACAGGTATACATGTGTTCCCCATCCTGAACCCTCCTCCCTCCTCCCTCCCCATACCATCCCTCTGGGTCGTTCCAGTGCACCAGCCCCAAGCATCCAGTATCGTGCATCAAACCTGGACTGATGACTCGTTTCATATATTATATTATACATATTTCAATGCCATTCTCCCAAATTATCCCACCCTCTCCCTCTCCCACAGAGTCCAAAAGACTGTTCTATACATCAGTGTCTCTTTTGCTGTCTCATATACAGGGTTATTGTTACCATCTTTCTAAATTCCATATATATGCATTAGTATACTGTATTGGTGTTTTTCTTTCTGGCTTACTTCACTCTGTATAACAGGCTCCAGTTTCACCCACCTCATTAGAACTGATTCAAATGTATTCTTTTTAATGGCTGAGTAATACTCCATTGTGTATATGTACCACAGCTTTCTTATCCATTCATCTGCTAATGGACATCTAGGTTGCTTCCATGTCCTGGCTATTATAAACAGTGCTGCGATGAACATTGGAGTAATAACTTTAAATGTAAATGGACTAAATGCCCCAACCAAAATGCACAGACTGGTTGAATGGATACAAAAATAAGATCCCTATATATGCTATCTACAAGAGACCTATTTCATACCTGGGGGCATATACAGACTGAAAGTAATGGGATGGAAAAGATTCCATACAAATATAAATCAAAAAAGCAGGAGTAGCAATACTCGTATCAGATATCATAGACCTAAAAAAAAAAAAAGACTGTTACAAGAGACAAGGAAGAACACTATGTAAAAATCAAGGGATTAATCCAAGAATGAGATATAACTTGTGTGTGTGTGTGTGTGTGTATGTATATGTGTGTGTGTATATATATATATATATATATATATATATATACACACCCCACATAGGAGTACCTCAATACATAAGACAGATGCTTACATCTATAAAAGGGGAAATCTACAGTAACACAGTAATAGTGGGGGATTGTCACACCCCACTGAAATCAATAAACAGTGCATCCAGAGAGAACATTAATAAGGAAACACAAGTGTCAAGCACTACATTGGACAGATGAACCTAACTGATATATATAGGACATTTCATCCAAAAACAGTAGATTGCAATTTTTCCTCAAGTGCACATGAAACGTTTTCCAGGATAGATGGCATCTTGGGCCACAAATCAAGCTTTGGTAATTTTTTTAAAAAATTAACATCATTTCAAGCATCTTTTCTGACCACAATACAATGTTAGATATCACCTATAGGAAAAAAATAAAAACATAGACATATGGAGGCTAAACAATACACTTCTGAATGACAAAGAGGCCGTTGTTGAAAAAATCAATGAGAAAAAATTTTTTAAAGCATAAACAAATGAAAATAAAAACATGACAACTCAAAACCTATGGGATGCAGCAAAAGCAGTGCTAAGAGGGAAGTTTATAGCAATACACGCCTACTTCAAGCAACAAGAAAAATATTAAATAAACAATCTAATTTTACACCTAAAACAACTAGAAAAATAGGAAAAAACTAAAGTTAGTAGAAGGAAAGAAATAGATGAAAAATAAATGGAGCCAATAGCAATGATCAATAACACTAAAAGATGGCTCTTTGACAAGATAAACAAAATTGACAAATTATTAGCCAAATTCAACAAGAAAAAAGGGATAAAATAAATTAATAAAATTAGAAATAACAAAGGAAAAGTTGCAACAAACAATCCAGAAATGTGAAGGATCATGAGACTACTATAAACAACTATATGTCAATAAAATGGACCCAGAAGAAATGGACAGTTCTTAGAAAAGCACAACCTTCCAAGAGTGAATCATGAAGAAATAGAAAATATGAACAGACTAATCACAATCACTGAAATAGAAATTGTGATAATTTTTTTCTCCACCAAACCAAATCCCAGGACCAGATAACTTCACAGGGAAATTCTAACAAATGTTTAGAGAACTAATACCAGACCACCTTACCTGTCACCTGCAAAACTGATGGTGACTGATGTTGAAGCTGAAGCTCCAATACTTTGGTCACCTGATGCAAAGAGCCAAGCTCTGAGTGTGGGCCAGATCCAAATTCACCAGAAAAGACTCTGATGCTGGGGAAAATTGAAGGTAGGAAGAGAAGGGGATCACAGAGGATGAGATGGTTGTATGGCATCACCGATTCAATGGGCATGTGTTTGAGTAACTCCGGGAGATGGTGAAGAACAGGAAAGACTGACATACTGCAGTCCATGGGGTCTCAAAGAGTCATACATGACTGAGCGAGTGAACAACAAAAACAAATATGTACCCTGCTTAAACTCTTTCAGAAAAGTACAGATAAAGGAAAACTTTCACATACTTTATATGAGACCATCATCACCCTGACTTCAAAACCAGACAAAGATACTAGAAAAAAAAAAAAAAAGAAAATTAAAGGCCAATATCAATAATAAAGGGCTTCTCAGGTGGCTTAGTGGTAAGGAATCTGCTTGCCAGTGCAGGAGATATAGGTTCAATCCCTGGGTCAGGAAGATCTCCAGGAGGAGGAAATGGAAACCCAATTACTATACTTGTTTCGAAAATTCCATGGACGGAGGAGCTTGGCAGGGTGCAATCCATGGGAACACAAAATATTGTACATGACTGAGTGACTAAGCATGCATCCATCACGGATGAACATAGATGGAAAAATCCTAAACAAAATTCTGGTCAACAGAATCCAACAACATTTTAAGAGGATCATACACAGTGATCAAGTGGGGTTTACCCCAGTGATGCCAGGATTCTTCAATGTATACATATCAGTAAGTGTGATACACTGTGTTAAAAAATTGAAAGATCAAAGCCATATGATAATTTCCATAGATGCAGAGACATTTTCAACAAAACCCAACACCCATTTATTAATGGACAAAAAATTATCCAGAAAGTAAGTAAAGAAAGAATATCAGTTCAGTTCAGTCACTCAGGTCTGTCTGACCCTTTGCAGCCCCATGGACTGCAGCACACCAGGTCTCCCTGTTCATCACCAACTTCTGGAGTTTGCCCAAACTCGTGTCCATTGAGTCGGTGATGCCATCCAACTATCTCATCCTCTGCCGTCCCGTTACCTTCCAGCTTTAATCTTTACCAGCATCAGGGTTGTTTTAAATGAGTCATCTCTTCATATCAGGGAGCCAAAGTATTGGAGTTTCGCCTTCAACATCAGTCCTTCCAACGAATACTCAGGACTGATCTCTTTTAGGATGGACTGGTTGGATCTCCTTGCAGTCCAAGGGACTCTCATGAGTCTTCTCCAAATCCACAGTTCAAAAGCATCAATTTTGGTGCTCAGCTTTCTTCACAGTCCAACTCTCAAATCCATACACGACCACTGGAAAAACCATAGCCTTGACTAGATGGACCTTTGTTGGAAAAGTAATGTCTCTGCTTCTCAATATGCTATCTAGGTTGGTCATAACTTTTCTTCCTAGGAGTGAGAGATTTTTTTTTTTTTAAATTTCATGGCTGCACTCACCATCTGCAGTGATTTTGGAGCCCAGAAAAATAAAGTCTGACACTGTTTCCACTGTTTCCCCACCTATTTCCCATGAAGTGATGGGACCCAGATGCCATGATCTTCATTTTCTGAATGTTGAGATTTAAACCAACTTTTTCACTCTCCACTTTCACTTTCATCAAGAGGCTTTTTAGTTCCTTTTCACTTTCTACCATAAGGGTGGTGTCATCTGCATATCTGAGGTTATTGATATTTCTCCTGGCAATCTTGATTCCAGCTTGTGCTTCATCCAGCCCAGAGTTTCTCATGATGTACTCTGCATATAAGTTAAATAAGCAGGGTGACAATATAAAGCTTTGACGTACTCCTTTTCCTATTTGGAACCAGTCTGTTATTCCATGTCCAGTTCTAACTGTTGCTTCCTGACCTGCATATAGGTTTCTCAAGTGGCAGGTCAGGTGGTCTGGTATTCCCATCTCTTTCAGAATTTTCCACAGTTTATTGTGATCCACACAGTCAAAGGCTTTGGCATAGTCAATAAAACACAAATAGAGATTTTTCTGGAACTCTCTGGCTTTTTCCATGGTGCAGCTGATTTTGGCAATTTGGTCTCTGGTTCCTCTGCCTTTTCTAAAACCAGCTTGAACATCTGGAAGGTCACGGTTCACGTTTTGTTGAAGCCTGGCTTGGAGAATTTGGAGCATTACTTTACTAGCGTGTGAGATGAGTGCAATTGTGCAGTAGCTTGAGCATTTTTTGACATTGCCTTTCTTTGGGATTGGAATGAAAACTGATCTTTTCCAGTCCTGTGGCCACTGCTGAGTTTTCCAAATTTGCTGGCATATTGAGTGCTTCACTTTCACAGCATCATCTTTCAGGATTTGAAATAGCTCAACTGGAATTCCATCACCTCCACTAGCTTTGTTCGTAGTGATGCTTTCTAAGGCCCACTTGACTTCACATTCCAGGATGTCTGGCTTTAGGTGAATGATCATACCATCGTGATTATCTTGGTCATGACGATCTTTTTTGTACAGTTCTTCTGTGTATTTTTGCCACCTTTTATTAATATCTTCTGCTTCTGTTAGGTCCATACCGTTTCTGTCCTTTATCGAGCTCATCTTTGCATGAAATGTTCCCTTTGTATCTCTAATTTTCTTGAAGAGATCTCTAGTCTTTCCCATTCTGTTCTTTTCCTCTATTTCTTTGCATTGATCGCTGAGGAAGGCTTTCTTATCTCTTCTTGCTATTCTTTGGAACTCTGCATTCATATGCTTATATCTTTCCTTTTCTCCTTTGCTTTTCCCTTCTCTTCTTTTCGCACCTGTTTTTAAGTCCTCCTCAGACAGCCATTTTGCTTTTTTGCATTTCTTTTCCATGGGGAAAGTCTCGATCCCTGTATCCTGTACAATGTCACGAACCTCCAACCACAGTTCATCAGGCACTCTATCTATCAGATCTAGTCCCTTAAATCTATTTTCACTTCCACTGTATAATCATAAGGGATTTGATTTAGGTCATACCCGAATGGTCTAGTGGTTTTCCCTACTTTCTTCAATTTAAGTCTGAATTTGGCAATAAGGAGCTCATGATCTGAGCCACAGTCAGCTCCTGGTCTTGTTTTTGCTGACTGTATAGAGCTTCTCCATCTTTGGCTGCAAAGAATATAATCAATCTGATTTCAGTGTTGACCATCTGCTGATATCCTTGTGTAGTCTTCTCTTGTGTTGTTGGAAGATGGTGTTTGCTGACCAGTGCATTTTCTTGGCAAAACTCTATTAGTCTTTGCCCTGCTTCATTCCGCATTTCAAGGCCAAATTTGCCTGTTACTCCAGGTGTTTCTTGACTTCCTACTTTTGCATTTCAGTCCCCTACCTATAATGAAAAGGACACCTTTTTTGGGTGTTAGTTCTTAAAGGTCTTGTAGGTCTTCATAGAACCGTTCAACTTCAGCTTCTTCAGCGTTACTGGTTGGGCCATAGACTTGGATTACTGTGATATTGAATGGTTTGCCTTGGAAACAAATAGAGAGCATTCTGTCGTTTTTGAGAATGCATCCAAGTACTCTATTTCGGACTCTTTTTTTGACCATGATGGCTACTCCATTTCTTCTGAGGGATTCCTGCCCACAGTAGTAGATATAATGGTTATGTGAGTTAAATTCACCCATTCCAGTCCATTTTAGTTTGCTGATTCCTAGAAAGTTGACGTTCACTCTTGCCATCTCCTGTTTGACCACTTCCAATTTTCTTTGATTCATGGACCTGACATTCCAGGTTCCTATGCAATACTGTTCTTTACAGCATTGGGCCTTTCTTCTATCACCAGTCACATCCACAACTGGGTACTGTTTTGGCTTTGGCTCTATGCCTTCATTCTTTCTGGAGTTATTTCTCCACTGATCTCCAGTAGCATATTGGCCACCTACCGACCTGGGGAGTTCCTCTTTCAGTATCCTATCATTTGCCTTTTCATACTGTTCATGGGGTTCTCAAGGCAAGAATTTGGAGTGGTTTGCCATTCCCTTCTCCAGTGGACCATATTCTATCAGACGTCTCCACCATGACTTGCCCATCTTGGGTGGCCCCACGGGCATGGATTAGTTTCATTGAGTTAGACAAGGCTGTGGTCTTAGTGTGATTAGACTGACTAGTTTCCTGTGAGTACGGTTTCAGTGTGTCTGCCCTCTGATGCCCTCTTGCAACACCTACCGTCTTACTTGGGTTTCTCTTACCTTGTACGTGAGGTATCTCTTCCTGGCTGCTCCAGCAAAGTGCAGCCGCTACTCCTTACCTTGGATGAGGTGTATTTCCTCAACACCGCCCCTCCTGATCTTGACATGGAATAGCTCCTTTAGGCCCTCCTGCACCCACGCAGCCAGGGCTCCTTTTACGTGGGGTAGCTCCTCCCTGCCACCACCTCTGGCCTCAGACATGGGGTAACTCCTCTTGGCCGCTGCCCCTCGGGCATGGGGTCCTCCCAGCTTTTGCCCCTGACCTCAGACTTTGGGTAGCTCCTCTCGGCCATGCTCTGTGCACTGTCGCAGCCGCCCATGCTCTGTGTGCCGTAGCTCCACTTGGCTGCCGCCCCTGACCTCGGATGTGGGATAGCTCCTGTTGGCCATGCTATGTGCACTCTCGCAGCCGCCTGCAGTATATAACCCATCAGTCCCACTACTGTGCATATACCCTGCTGCTGCTAAGTTGCTTTAGTCATGTCTGACTCTGTGCGACCCCATAGACAGCAGCCCACCAGGCTCCCCCATCCCTGGGATTCTCTAGGCAAGAACACTAGAGTGGGTTGCCATTTCCTTCTCCAATGCATGAAAGTGAAAAGTGAAAGTGAAGTCACTCAGTCATGTCTGACTCTTAACGACCCAATGGACTGTAGCCCACCAGTCTCCTCCGAGAAAACCACAATTCTAAAAGACACATGTACCACAATATTCAATGCAGCACTATTTACAATAGCCAGGACAAGGAAGCAACCTAGATGCACATTGACAGATGAATGGATATTAAAGAAGATGTGGTTAAAAGAAAAGAAGAAGAAGAAGATGTGGTATATATATACAATGGAATATTAGTCATAAAAACAATGAATTTGAGTCAGTTTTAGTGAGGTGGATGGACCTAGGGTCTGTTATACAGAATGAAGTAAATCAGAAATCAAATATTGTATATTACTGCATATATATGAAATCTTGAAAAATGATATTGATGAACCTATTTGCAGGTAATAGCTGTAGAGGACACAGATGTAGAGGACAGAGTTGTGGACACAGTGGGGGAAAGAGAGAGTGGGACGAATGGAGAAAGTAGCATCAACGTACATACAGTATCATGCTTAAACTAGATAGCTGGTGAGAAGTTGCTGAATAATACAGGGAGCCCAGCCTGGTGCTCTTTGATGATCTAGAGGGGTGGGATGGGGGAGCAGAGGGAGTCTCAAGAGAGGTGGGAATATATGTATCATTATGGCTGATTCCCATTTTTCTGAGACAGGAACCAATGTGACATTGTAAAGCAAGTTTCCACCAATTAAAAAATAAGTTAAAAAACACCATCCCTAACTCCTATATGAGTATAATTTCCACTAAAGAAATTATGAATCTCTAATTGTGAATTCTCATGCACTATAACACCATGGTAAGATAAATCTAGGGGGATACTTTCTGACACCTTCCAGACCACATCACAAAGGGAGAGGGTTAGTCTTCATAAAATCAGCCAACTGGGTGTAGTTGAAATAGTCTGAGAATTAGGTCAGAGAGATCCAAGTTCAAATGCTGTGTCAGCTACTTAGCAGCTATGAAAATGTGGACATGTTACTTAACTTCTCTGAGGTTTGATTCCTGCATTTACAAAATAGTACTAATAACAACTTTCACAGCAACTGTAATGATTAAATAAGATAATGTTGATAAAGGACCTAGCTAAATTCCTTGCACATTTTAAGTACTCAATATATGATGCTAACTGCTAAGTCGCTTCAGTCAGTGTCTGACTCTGTGCGACCCCATAGACGGCAGCCCACCAGGCTCCCCCGTCCCTGGGATTCTCCAGGCAAGAACACTGGAGTGGGTTGCCATTTCCTTCTCCAATGCATGAAAGTGAAAAGTGAAAGTGAAGTTTCTCAGTCGTGTCCGACTCATAGCGACCCCATGGACTGCAGCCTACCAGGCTCCTCCATCCATGGGATTTTCCAGGCAAGAGTACTGGAGTGGGGTGCCATTGCCTTCTCCACAATATATGATAGATATTATTATTCTCTCCTAGACAGTGAATTAGTCTACCTACTCAAATCAAACAGGAGTTTCAGTATACTGGAATCCTGGTGCCTGGGAAAGATGACAACTGTTATTTCTCTCACCAACACAATTTTGCTTCTGAAGAGGAAAAAAAAAAAAAAAAGTCCAAGGCATTCCTTGTTGTTCAGTCACTCAGTCATGTCCAACTATGTGTGACCCCATGGACAGCAGCACGCCAGGCTTTCCTGTATGCCATCTCCTGGAGCTTGCTGAAATTCATATCCATTAAGTCAGTGATGCCATGCAACAATCTCATCCTCTGTCATCCACTTGCACTTCTGCTTTCAATCTATCCCAGCATCAGAGTCTTTTCTAATGAGTTGGCTCTTCATATCAGGTGGCCAAAATATTGGTGTATCAGCTTCAGCATGAGTCCTTCCAATGAATATTCAGGATTGATTTCCTTTAGGATTGATTTAAATTGAAAGTAGGGAAAACCACTAGACCATTTAGGTGTGAAAGAAACTAAATGCCTTACGATTATAAAGTGGAAGCAACAAAAGATTAAAGGGACGCTACCTGATAGAGTGCCAGAAGAATTATGGATGTAGGTAGGTTCACAACATTGTATGGGAAGCCATGACCAAAACCGTCCCCAAGAAAAACAAATGCAAAGAGGCAAAATGGTTGTCTGAGAAGCCCTTACAAATAGCTGAGAAAAGAAGAAAACCAAAAGGCATAGGAGAAAAAGAAATATACACACATTTGAATGCAGAGTTCCAAAGAAGAGCAAGAAGATATATGATAGACTTTCTCACTGATAAATGCAAAGAAATAGAGGAAAACAAAAGAATGGGAAAGACTAGAGATCTCTTCAAGAAAATTAGAGATACCAAGGAACATTTCATGCAAAGATGGGCTCGATAAAGGACAGAAATGGTATGGACCTAACAGAAGCAGAAGGTATTAAGAAGAGGTGGCAAGAATACAAAGAGCTATACAATAAAGATCTTAATGACCCAAATAATCACAATGGTGTGTTCACTCATCTAGAGCCAAACATCCTGGAGTGGGAAGTCAAACGGGCCTTTGGAAGCATCACTATGAAAAAAGCTAGTGGAGATGACGAAATTCCAGCTGAGCTATTTAAAATGCTGAAAGAAGATGCTGTAAAAGTGCTGCACTCAATATGGCAATAAATATGGAAAACTAAGCAGTGGCCACAGGACTGGAAAAGGTCAGTTTTCATTCTAATCCCAAAGAAAGGTAATGCCAAAGAATGTTCAAACTACCACACAATTGCACTCATCTCACATGCAAGCAATTAATGCTCAGAATTCTCCAAGATGACTTCAAAAGTATGTTAACTGATAAATTACAAATGTATAAGCTAGATTTAGCAAAGGCCAAGGAATCAGAGCTCAAATTTCCAACATCTGTTGGATCATAGAAAAAGCAAGAGTTCAAGAAAAATATATACTTCTCCTTCTTTGACTATGCTAAATCCTTTGACTGTGTGGATCACAAAAAACTGTGGAAAATTCTTCAAGAGATGTGAAAACCAGACCATGTCGGGAGCCGGCATATTGCATATTGAGTGCATATTGCATATTGAGTGCAGCACTTTCCACAGCATCATATTTCAGGATCTGGAATAGCTCAACTGGAATTCTATCACTGCCGGGAGCCAGCGTGAGGAACTCTGCCCGTGGCAAAGGTCATGAGGAAGGAGGCTCGGCATACGCAAAGGCGGGATCGAGCCTCAGGAGTCCCCCTGGAAATTCTCGAGCATCTACCCCCATAACCAGAGTCTGCCTACTTTCTGCTTTGTGCTTTCACCTGCAACTCTGACTTTACGGGGGGCTGTCCCCCACTACCTCTCTCTGAAAAAAGAGTTAGCTTACAGCTCCAGTTAATAATTCCTGGGTGTGACAGTGTTTCAACCTACAAACTCCTTTGAAAGTCCTCTAGCCTGCCTGAATAGGTTTTTCCGGCCACATGTGATTGTTCAGAGCCTCCCAACTGTGAGAGGCAGGAGATGTTCTAAGCTGTCTAAACACAGATTCTTTTGAGTAGTTAAAAGATTGATTAGAAATTGTATTGGTGAAGGGTTTTTCACTTACTGAGCCAATGTTTGCTGCTAAGTCTCCATACTCCTTACCTACTGTGTCCTTGGCAGTGTATTGATTGATATAATGGGTGTATAGAAACGTAAGTAGTAGCCTCAATGTTTGTAACGTTGGACCCTTGAGTTAATTCTTTTCTTGATTGAGCCCACCTCACCTTTGCCCTATAGGAATGCAGCTTTGTCCAGTGCTTTTTTGGAGGCTGGTGCCTGACTTTGGAATAATCACCTTTAGAGAAAGATAAGTTTCTTAAAATGTTAACAGGCCTCCGGGCCAGAAGATGATGTAATTCACCTGAACTTTTGCATATGATAAGTTTGAAAGCCTGGCTTCGATTAGGACCAGGAACTGCTGTCCTTGCATGACTCCACCCCTTCCCCCATTATCCTCTATGCACAACTTTAGGTATAAAAACTACTTTGGAAAATAAAGTGTGGGCCTTGTTCACCAAAACTTGGTCTCCCCATGACGTTCTTTCTTTCACCTTCTGGCTGAATTTTTCCTGAGGCGGGAAAGCTCGTCAAGCCTACTAATTTTGCCTGGGCTTCTAAGATCCGACCGGGGAGGCCTTAGTGTCTCCTCTCCTTCAGGAGAATGGGAGGATGCCTGCGGCCTTCGTAGGTGACGTTAATTCCCTGCTTTGGAATTTTATTCAGCCTCTTTTCTCCACTGAATTTTCCTACTGAGCTATCCTCATTCTATTACTCTTTATATTTTTGATAAATATTTATAAATAAATAGGTCGCCGACACCATCCCCGCTTCGAATACCCTGGATCAGCCGGGGCTGGACCCCGGCAAGACCACCTTACCTGCCTCCTGAGAAATCTGGATGCTGTTCAAGAAGCAACAGTTAGAACCAGACATGGAACAATTGACTACTTCCAAATTGGGAAAGGAGTATGTCAAGGCTGTATACTGTCACCTTGATTATTTAATTTATATGCACAGTACATCATGTGAAATGCCAGGGTGGATGAAACGCAACCTGGAATCAAGGTTGCTGGGAGAAATATCAATAACGTCAGATATGCAGATGACATCACCCTTATAGCAGAAAGTGAAGAGGAACTAAAAAGCTTCTTGATGAAAATGAAAGAGGAAAGTGAAAAAGCTGGCTTAAAATTCAACAGTCAAAAAACGAAGATCATGTCATCCAGATCCATCTCTTTTCCTAAAGGAAATCAGTCCTCAATATTCATGGAAGGACTAACGCTGAAGCTGAAACTCCAATTCTTTGGCGATCTGATGCAAGAAATTACTTACTGGAAAAGGCCCTGATGCTGGGAATATTGAAGTCAGGAGGAGAAAGGGATGATAGAGGATGAGCAACTGAACTGAACTGAGGATTGTATTTTCCAATAAGTTGGCTCTTTTAGGTGGGCAAAGTATTGGAGCTTCAGCTTGGCATCAGTCCAAGGGACTCTCAAGAAACTTCTCCAACACCACAGTTCAAAAGCATCAGTTCTTTGGTTCTCAGTCTTCTTTATGGTCCAACTCTCACATCCATTCATGACTACTGGAAAAACCATAACTTTGACTATTCAGACCTTTGTTAACAGAGTAATGTCTCTGCTTTTTAATACACTGTCTGGGTTTGTTATTGCTTTTCTTCCAAGGAGCAAGGGTGTTTGTTTGTTTGTTTGTTTCCATTTTGTGGTTGCAGGAACCATATGCAGTGATTCTGGACCCCAAAAAAATAAAGTCTATCATTGTTTCCATTATTTCCCCACCTATTTGCCATGAAGTGAACAGACTGGAAGCCATCAGTTCAGTTCACTTCAGCTCAGTTTTGTTCGACTCTTTGCCACCCCATGGACTGCAGCACAGCAGGCTTACTTACCTCTCCATCACCAACTCCCAGAGCTTGTTCAAACTCATGCCCATTGAGTCAGTGATGCCATTCAACCATCTCGTCCTCTGCCATCCCCTTCTCTCCTGCCTCCAATCTTTCCCAACATCAGGGTCTTTTCCAATGAGTCAGTTCTTCACATCAGATGGCCAAAGTATTGGAGTTTTAACTTCAGCATCAGTCCTTCCAATGAATATTCAGGATTGATTTCCTTTATGATTGACTGGTTTAAGCTCCTTGCAGTCCAAGGGACTTTCAAGAGTCTTCTCCATCACCACAGTTAAAAAGCGTTCATTATTTGGCACTCAGCTTTCTTCATGGTCCAACTCTCACATCCATACATGACTGTTGAAAAAACCATAGCTTTGACTAGACAGACCTTTGTGGTTAAAGTAATGTCTCTGGTTTTGATTCTCTCTAGGTTTGTCATAGCTTTTCTTCCAAGGAGCAAGCATCTTTTAATTTTATGGTTGCAGTCACCATCTGCAGTAATTTTGGAGCCCAAGAAAATAAAGCAACAGTTAGAACTAGACATAGAAAAATGGACTGCTTACAAATTGGGAAAGGAGTTTTGTCACTGTTTCCATTGTTTCTCCATCTATTTGCCATGAAGTGATGGGACTGGATATCATGATCTTCATTTTTCGAATGTTGAGTTTTAAGCCAGTTTTTTCACTCTCCTCTTTAACCTTCATCAAGTGGTCCTTCAGTTCCTCTTCACTTTTTGCCATAAGTGTGCTGTCATCTGTATATCTGAGGTTATTGATATTTCCCCCAGCAATCTTGATTCCAGCTTGTGCTTCATCCAGCCTGGCATATTGCATGAGTACTCTGCATACAAGTTAAATAAGCAGGTTGACAATATTCAGCCTTGATGTACTCCTTTCCTAATTTGGAGGCAGTCCATTGTTCTATGTCCGATTCTAACTGTTGCTTCTTGCCTCACATACAGATTTCTCAGGAGGCAGGTAAGATGGTATGGTATTTCCAACTCTTGAAGAATTTTCTGCAATTTGTTGTGATCCACACAGTCAAAGGCTTTGGCATAGTCAATAAAGAGGAATTAGATATTTTTTTCTGGAACTCTCTTGCTTTTTCTATGATCCAACAGATGTTGGCAATTTGAGCTCTGGTTCCTCGGCCTTTTATAAATCCAGTTTGTACTTCTGGAAATTCTCGGTTCATGTATTGCTGAAGCCTAGTTTGGAGAATTTTGAGCATTACTTTGCTAGCGTGTGAGTTGAGCACAACTGTATATTAGTTTGAACAATCTTTGGCATTGTCTCTCTGGGATTGGAATGAAAACTGACCTTTTCCCATCCTCTGGGCTCTGCTGAGTTTTCCAAATTTGCTGGCATATTGCTGCAAGCACTTTCACAGCATTATCTTTTAGGATTTGAAATAGCTCAACTGGAATTCCATCAACTCTCCTACCTTTGTTCATAATGATGCTTCCTAAGGCCCACTTGACTTCCCACCCCAGGATGTCTGGCTCCAGGTGAGTAATCACACCATCATAGTTACTTGAGTCATTAAGATCTTCTTTGTATAGTTCTTCTTTGTATTCTTGTCACCTTTTCCTAATATCTTCTGCTTCTGTTAGGCCCGTACACTTTCTGTCCTTTATTGTGCTCATCTTTGAGTGAAATGTTCCCTTTGTATCTCTAATTTTCTTGAAGTGATCTCTAGTCTTTCTCATTCTAATGTTTTCTCTTATTTATTTGTATTGTTCACTTAGGAACGCATTCTTATCTCCCCTTGCTATTTGTTGGAACTCTGAAATCAGATGAATATGTCTTTCCTTTTCTCTTTTGCCTTTAGCGTCTCTTCTTTTCTCAGCTATTTGTAAGGTATACTCAGACAATCATTTTTCCTTTTTGCATTTCTTTTACTTGGAGATGGTTTTCATCATTGCCTCCTGTACAATGTTATGAACCTCCATTTGTAGTTCTTCAAGGACTCTGTCTATCAGGTCTAATCCCTGAATCTGTGTCATTTCCACTGTATAATCATAAGGGGTTTGATTTAGGTCATACCTGAATGGCTTACTGGTTTTTCCTACCTTTTTTCAATGAGGAGTTCAGGATCTGAGCCACAGTCAGCTCCCAGTCTTCTTTTTGCTGACTGTATAGAGCTTATCCATCATTGGCTGCAAAGAATATAATCAAACTGATTTTGATGACCATCTGGTGATGTCCACTTGTAGATTCACCTCTTGTGTTGTTGGAAAAGGGTGTTTGCTATGACCAGTGCATTCTCTTGGCAAAATTGTTAGCATTTACCCTTCTTCCTTTTGTACTCCAAGGCCAAATTTGCCTGTTACTCCAGGTATATTTTGTCTTCCTACTTTTGCATTCCAGTCCCCTGTGATGAAAAGACTTTTTTTTTTTTTTTTGGTGTTAGTTCCTAGGCCAATCTAATGTACATCTTTCTGCTACTGAAGAACATAACTCTTCAGAGGAATGGAAGGACTGAAAAGAAATAAATCACTGGGATAATAAATAATTTTAATCCCTTAATTTAGATTGAGGTAGAGATGGTCATGCCAGTACATCATAACAGCCCATCAGTATAAAAATTTAGGAGGCAGTAACATGCTCTTCACTAAGTCAGCCAGGTCAGGAAAAGAGTCAGCGAGCACAGAGTGAAAAGAACACAGTATTTGGCTGGTCCAGAAATCTGGTTTGGAGACCTGGAGCCATCACTTACAAGGCACATAATTTTTGACAAAGCACTTTATCTCAAAAAACCTTAGCTCAGTTTTAAAATGTGGATGTTGGACAAGATAGCAATAATAATCAGTTGTGTCTATGCATTACTTTAATGCAAAACCTCTCGTGTAATTCTAACATTTCCTGGAGATAACTTTCCATTACTTAAAAATGAAATGACACTGAATGAGGGTGGTAGGAATTAAGAGACATGCAAGGAGGGCATTCAGTGTCTGGAAACTATTGGATTAATCAGAGGAATTCATGGAATCTCCTTCCCAAAGGATCTTTATGAACAAATGAAAGACATGTAGGTCTGAAAAATCAAGGAGAATCATGCTCTGAAAAGTAGATAAAATGACTCTCTCTCTATATATATATATTTTTAATGGCTAAGGGACTGCATGATTTCACAGTTCTCTACAATGATAAGGCAGAGGCTGAAATAGCCTATCAGGATTCTTACAATGAGAAGACTACAATGAGTCTTCATTGAGACATTATCTTACAAGTAAGTAGGCTGATCTGAGACATGTCATTTCTTAAACACTGTAATATGTCATCAAGTGGGGCTGGCCAGCACCCCCCAAAAAAAAATCAGCAGGAGACTGCTCCTCAGGTCCTCCCCACAAGGAAATAGGAGAAGCTGTCTGAACACAAATGAGCTCTATTTCCTTAAGAACCATGATCTAGTTCTGAGTGAGCTTTCCCTCACACACCCTCTTGTCTTCCTTAATCCTTCCTTCTCTGAATGTTGCCAGCCAAAATTAAAGAAAAAGAAGCATCAGCTGGAGCAAACAATAGAGTCTTGAACAACAGAACTAGGTCACATCTCAGAGGCCTGTTGCAGGCGATCCTTTCTGTTCATCTGTGGGCTGACAGGGAGCACACATTGGGCATTTGCAGGACTGGAGATGCAAAATATGACCTAAGGACTAGGATTCATTTCCTTTCTCCCTCACTAACCTGACTGGTTTCTGCTTGCTTGCTCATGGTTCTGTGAAGAGACTCATCAAAGGCAAAATGAAATATGTGTTCATGCTGGACTCAATCTTTCTGGGAGTGCTTTCAGCATAGTCTTGCAAGGGGACATTCTAGTGCTGCAGCTCAAGACCAACACATGTACTTCAGAAAGGAAAAAGGAAGCCAACTCAAACTGAGATCTGCCTCATTCTTCTTCTTTGCAATTTGATATGTAGATAGAAATCCTAAACTTTCAGGGTTTGTATAAGGATTCAATGAAACAATAAATGGAAATAAAATTCCTTGCCTGGCACATGATATAGGCTCAATAAATGCTTATTCTCTCCTCTACTCATGGAACTAGGTAAACATTCTGCATGTAGCTGTAGCTGTGCTGTGATCAGTCATGTCTGACTCTTTGCAACCCCCTGGACTGTAGCCTGCCAGGCGCCCAGTCCATGGAATTTTCCAGGCAAGAATACTGGAGTGTGTTGTCATTTCTTCCTCCAGGGGATCTTCTTAATCCAAGCATCGAACCTACATCTCCTGCATTGGCAAGCAGATTCTTCACCCACTGAGCCGCCTGGGAAGCAGAAGATATAACTTCAGATAGGAAAATTGAAGACCCAGTGAGAATAAGTGCCTTGTTCAATATTACATGATAAGTTAATAGCATAACTTAGGTCAGTAAGCCAACCCATATATACTTAGTAGACACCTCTTACATATCAAGCATCATTCTAGGCCTATTCTAAGGCTGCCTGATTACAATACTGATGCTTTTGTAAATATGCCACTCTTTCTGCTCTATTGGAAATGTTCTGCATAGCTTCCAGTAAAGCAGAAAGAGTGGTATATTTACTAGAGCATCAGAGTTGGAATCAAGCAGCCTTAGAATTAGGCCTAGAATGATTCTTGGTACCTAATAGGTGCTATAAGTCTATATGAGTTGACCTTCTAACCAAAGTTCTGCTGTTAACTTATTGTGTAATCTTGAGAAAGATACTTACTCACCCTCTTTGGGGCCTCAGTTTTCCTATCTATAAAATGATGACACTAATCCTTGCAACTCTAATGACAGAAAGCAAATAGGAACTAAAGAACCTCTTGATGAAGGTGAAAGAGGAGAGTGAAAAAGCTGGCTTAAAACTCAGCATTCAAAAAACAAAGATCATGCCATCACTTCATGGCAAATAGATGGGGGAAAAGTGAAAACAGTGACAAATTTAATTTTTTTGGACTCTAAAATCACTAGAGGGTGAGTGACTGCAGCCACAAAACTGAAAGACATTCCTTGGAAGAAAAGCTATGACAAAACTAGACAGCCTACTAAGAAGCAGAGACATCACTTTGCCTATGAAGGTCCACACAGTCAAGGCTATGTTTTTTCCAGTAGTCAATTACAGATGTGAGAGCTGGGCCATAAAGAAGGCTGAGCACTGAAAAAATGATTATTTTGGATCATGGTGCTGGAGAAGACTCTTGAGAGTCCCTTGGACAGCAAGCAGATAAAACTAGTCAATCCTAAAGGAAATTAACCTTGAATATTCATTGGAAGGACTGATGTTGAAGCTGAAACTCCAGTACTTCGACCACCTGATGCAGAGGACTAACTCATTGGAAAAAACCCTGATGCTCAGAAAGATTGAGAACAGGAGGAGCAAGGGACGATAGAGGATGAAATGGTTCAGACAGCATCACAGACTCAATGGACATGAGTTTGAGCAATCTCTGGGAGATAGTGAATGGCAGGGAAGACTGACATGCTGCAGTTCATGGGGTCACAAAGAGTTGGAGACAACTTAACGACTGAACAACAATAACAACAATCCTTGCCAAATTAACTCCACAAAACTGTTGAGGACCACACAAGAAAAAGCATATGGAAATGCTATGCACTTGTTAAATGTAACTATGATAACATTTAAGAAATCTTGATTAAATAACTTCCCTGAAGAATGGTATACATTTCAGATATACTTGGTTAGCTACAATCATATGGAGGAAAATGAGGAGGAAGTGACAGTCAAGAAAATCTAATCAATAATAATCTGAAGTTCTTGGCTGCTCAATTTCATTGGGAAGGTGATGGAGGAATCCCAGACTTTATCAAGGGTTAAAAGTGCCTGAAAACAGAAATACGCTATTCTCCTTCCTCCAGAATCATTTTGCTCAAACATGAGTGACATTGTATCACAATGATAATAGCACATATTCTGGAAACAGACATTCTAAATTGAAATCTAGGCCCTGTTATGTACCTTATATGTTACTGTGGATAAATCACTTGATATTTCTTAATTTTGTTTCTTTAGTGGAAGGTGCAAGTGATAATAATAGTACTTTCCCCGTGGGTTATTTTTGTTTGCTTGCTTTTATAATTTGTATTGAAGTATAGTTGATTTACAATATTGTATCAGTTTCAGTTGTACAGCAAAGTGAATATGTTATACATATACATATATTCACTTTTTTAAGGATTATTTTCCCATATAGGCCATAGAGAGTACTGAGCAGAACTCCCTGTGCCATACATTAGGTTCTTAGTAGTTGTCTGTTTTATATGTAGTAATGTGTTTATTCAATCCCAGTCACCCAATTTATCACTATTCTTCTCTCAGTAACCATAAATTGGTTTGCTAATTAGTGATTCTATTTGTTTTGTAACTAAGTTTATTTGTTACATTTTCTTTAGATTTCACATATGAGTGATATCATATATTTTTCTGTTTGATTTATTTTGCTCAGAATGACAGCGTCTATGTCTACCCATGTTGTTGCAAATGGCATTAATTAATTTATTTTTATGGCTGAGCAATATTCCATTGTACCACATCTATATCCATTCCTCTATCGATAGACATTTAGGTTGCTTCTATGTTTTGGCTATAGTAAATCAGTTCAGTGGCTCAGTCATGTCCGACTCTATGATCCCATAGACTGCAGCATGCCAGGCTTCTCTGTCCATCACTATCTACCTGAGTTTACTCAAACTCATGTCCATTGATTTACTGATGCCATGCAACCATCTCATCCTCTTTTGCCCCTTCTCCTATTGCCCTCAATTTTTCCCAGCATCAGGGTCTTTTCCAATCAGGCAGCTCTTCACATCAGGTGGCCAAAGTATTGGAGCTTCAGCTTCAGCATCAGTCCTTCCAATGAATATTGAGGGTTGATTTCCTTTAGGATTGACTGGTTTGATCTCCTTGCAATCCAGGGGACTCTCAAGAGTATTCTTCAGCAACACAGTTTGAAAGTGTCAATTCCTTGGTGCTCAGCCTTCTTTATGGTCCAACTATCACATCCATACATGACTACTGGAAAAACCAAGGCTTTAACTATACGGACTTTTGTCAGCAAAATAATGGTGCTGCAATAAAAGCTGGAGTGCATATATCTTTCCAAATTATTGGTTTCTCTGGTTATATGCCAAGGAGTAGGATTTCTGGATTGTATGATAGCTCCATATTTAGTTTCTAAATGAGCCTCCATATTTTTCTCCACGGTGACTGTACTGCTTTACATTCTCACCGTGTAAGGGGATTCCCTTTTCTCCACACCCTCTCCAGAATTTACTGTTTGTAGATTTTTTTATTATGGCCATTCTGACTAGTGTGAGGTGATATCTCATTGCTGTTTCGATTTGTATTTTTGCAATAATTAGTAATGTTGAGCATCTTTTCATTTTTTGTTTGTTTGTTTGTTTGTTTTTGCCATCTGAATGTCTTCTTTGGAGAAATGTCTATTTAGATCTTCCTAAAAATGCTAACAGATACTATGAGAACTTGTCAATGGATTCAGAAAAGTTGCAGGATAGAAAATTCATGAAAAAAAAAAAACTTGCATTCCTATACACTAACAACTGAAGACCAGAAACAGAAATTAAGCAAATAATCCCATTTACCATCACATCAAAAAAAATTAAATACCTAGGAATAAACCTACCTAAATAGGCAAAAGAACTGTACTTTGAAAACTACAAAATACTGATGAAAGAAATCAAAGATGGCACAAACATATGGAGAGATATACCATGTTTTTGGATTAAAAGAACCAGTATGATCAAAATTACCATTTTATGCAAAATAGTCTACAGATTCAATGTAATCCCTATCAAATTAGGAATATAATTTTTCACAGAATTAGAACAAAAAAATTTACAATTTATAAGAAATACAAAAAACTGTCAAGAGTCATAGCATTCCTGAGAAAGAAAAACGGAGCTGGAGGAATCAGATTCCCTGACTTAAGGCTATACTACAAAGCTGCAATCATCAAAAGAGTATGGTATTGAAACCAAAACAGAAATATAGATAAATGGTATAGGATAGAAAGTCCAGAGGTAAACCCACACACTTAAGTTCAACTAATCTATGATAAAGGAGGAAAGAATATACAATGGAGAAAAGTTTCTTCAGTAAGTGGTGCTGGAAAAACTAGACAGTTAAATGTCAAAGAATGAAAGAAGAACACTCACTAACATCATAAACAAAATTAAATTCAAAATGGATTTAACAGCTAAATGTAAAATCTGATACTATAAAACTCTAGAGAAAACATGGGCAGAGCACTCTCTGACATAAATTGCAGCAATATATTTTTGGATCTATGTCCTAGAGTGATGAAAATAAAAATAAACACAGGGATCTAATTAAACTTAAAAGCTTTTGCACAGCAAAGGAAACCATAAACAAAATGAAAGGCGCATCACAGAATATGAGAAAATATTTGTAATTAAAGTAACTGACAGAGGATTAATCTCCAAGATATACAAACAGCTCATGCAGTTCAACGGAGAAGGCAATGGCACCCCACTCCAGTACTCTTGCCTGGAAAATCCATGGATGGAGGAGCCTGGTAGACTGCAGTCCATGGGGTCACTAAGAGTCGGACACGACTGAGCGACTTCACTTTCACTTTTCACTTTCATGCATTGGAGAAGGAAATGGCAACCCATTCCAGTACTCTTGCCTGGAGAATCCCAGGGACGGGGGAGCCTGGTGGGCTGCCGTCTATGGGGTTGCACAGAGTCGGACACAACTGAAGCGACTTAGTAGCAGCAGCAGCATGCAGTTCAATAACAACAACAAAAACCCAACCAAAAAATGGGTGGAAGATTTAAGCAGACAGTTCTCCCATAGATTGTTATTGATCTTAAAAGAATTAGGACATGAGAATATGTTATGACTTGTGTCTGAAACAGATTAAACACTATAGAAATTTAATTTTGACTTATATTACTATTTTGCAGCATTGTTATCTTTTGGTGAAGATGTCATGGGAATTCTAACAATTTTCTTAGCTTCTGCTTTTATGACTCCTTGAAAAGCCTTTTGATAAATGCTACTCCACAAATTTCAGTCCTCTTACTCTGAGGACTTTTTATGTCACTGCCTATTTGCAGTTATAAAACAAATAAGTTAAAAATAACTTTACAATGAAACCACCCATTCTTTCCTAACTTTCCTCCTTCTCCTATTCTCTGAATTAATATCAAAGTTAGTATTCAATGCAACTGCCAAGGTAAACCTCTTAGAAGGCTTTGAAATATCAACTAGTCTATCATTTACAAGAAGTTACTGAAAATTTTATCAAGACCACACAAAGTTAGTATCCCACCTCTTGCCAATTCCATTGCTTTCCTTCCTGCTTTGCAAAGCATTTTCTTTCTGCCTGCTCTAAAAATACTGGCATCCTCAGACATAATGGAGAACAAGATCAAAGTTCAAGGAGATGGAAATAGTGGATGGCAATACATCCAGCTATGACTGATTGGAAACATGACACATGATGATGGCCCACTTCAAAAAACTCTATATCTGGCCTGACATTGAACCCTGTCTGACAGCCAACAGCATGGAACTCAGTACATTTTGGAAATCATCTAGCAAGATGCCTTGTCACATTAATTGACAAAAAAGGAAACTGAGGCCCACTGAGAAGAATCTCAATGCTTAAGCAACAGAGCTGGGCTGATAGAGTTTTATGCATTTTACTCTCATTTACTGAACACCCATGTTGTCTTAGGCACTATTAGCTTTTTGGCTTATTTTGTTTTATTTCCATGATAGCTCTGTGAAGTAGGTACTAGATAGAAAAGCCAAATGATCTCCATTTTACAGATGAACAACTGAGACTCAAAAATGGTTAGAGACATGCCTCAGGTCACTCAATCATCACTCAAATCTCTTCCTTTCGAGAGAAATGTGCTCTCCATCAGACCATAATATCTCAAGAAGGAAATAATGTCAAGGTCAGTGACCAGAGCAGATATTTTCATGAGTGTCTGTAGAAGCCAATCTTCTAGATAACCCTAGAAATTCATAGCTGTGGACAGCACAATTGATATGAGCTGATACTGCACCTTCCTTCATCTATGCAGGTCCAAGGAAACTACCAGAACTGTTTTTATGGGTAGCACAATTCCTACTTAGTTCAGGGATTTTCAAGGTATGTTCCAAGGACCAACTGCATCAGAATCACCTGAGAGGGGATATAAAACATCAAATTCCTGTCCATATCCCAGACATACTGAATATGAATGAATTTCACTAGGTGTGGTGGTGAGGGGAGAGAGTCTAAGAATCTGTATGTTTAACAAGCATGCCAAGTGTTCTAATGAATATTAATGAATTTATTATAACTAAGACTGAAGTATATAACTATAATTATAACTGATTATAGCTAAAGTATATTAATTTAGCAAATATAACTCTTGCTACCTTTCCCAGGCAGTGAGTAAGAAGATGAAGTGAAAATTCAATCACATGTTACTGTGTAAAATATTTACTCACAACATAATATAGGCTCTGTGAGATAAAGAAGACATAGTACGCATTCTCAAGGGGCTCATGGTCTAAGTGGGTGAGAGAGATAGTGACAATATAGTGGGGTAAGTGCTAGTTCAGAGTTGTGGGGGGGGGGAATACTAAGCTAAACCTACAGATTGGATTATGGAATGCTTCTTGAAGGAAAATGGGCTTCCTAGGTGGCTCAGTGTTAAAGAACCTGCCTGCCAATGCAGGAGACTCAGATAGGATCCCTGGGTAGGGAAGAGTCCCTGGAATGGAAGTGGTAACCCACTCCAGTATTCTTGCCTGGAAAATTCCTAGGAGGCTACAGTCCATAGGGTTTCAAAGAATCAGACAGGAGTGAGCATGCACACATGCACGCCTGGAGGAAAATACCTGAGATTCTCTTAAAGAATGAGTAGGAGAGAAGCTAGACATATAGAGAAAGGTGTTCTACGCAAAGAGGTCACCTGTAAAGTTCTAGTACTATTATGTAGTCTGATTAGATAATATACTATGCCCAGAACGTCAACAATAAATGGTATCAGTTAGTACTAGTGTTCCTACTATTACCACATAATCAGTGTTAGAAAGAGCAGTTAACTCACTGGGAATCAGAAGATCTATATTGGAATCTTGGCTCTGCCACTTTGATTGTATCTGATCTTGAAAAACACATTTTTTTTTTGTCTCTAGTCCGCAATATGCATATCTGTAAAATAGTATTTTATTCTGTAAATTGCTAATATGTACTGATCACCTATTACATGTCAGGCACTATGCTAGGTGTTAGAGAAGCAGTGATAAACAATAAAGATCAGTAGTGATGAAGAAAAACAAGTTACAGTAACAAAGTATGATAATTAGTCTGAAAGAAAGGGATTATAAGAATAAATAGCAGTATGTGACAAGGGGCATTGTAATGGTTTGACCAAATAAGAAAACTGGATATGAAAATCCTCTAAAAGCCATAACTAGGCAAATGAAAATGGTTCTGTTAAATGTAGCTATCAGAAGAATGGAGGAGAGTTGAATCACCATGCATGTCAATTTCTTAAATTCATGTGCTCACTTTAACTTCTGGGTAATATCAGCCTCAAGGCAATTTTGCCCAAATTTCATTTTAGTAGGACTTCCCTTGTGACTCAGCTGGTAAAGAATCTGCCTGCAATGTGGGAGACCTGAGTTTGATCCCTGGATTGGGAAGATCCCCTGGAGAAGGGAAAGGGTACTCACTCCAGTATTCTGGCCTGGAGAATTCCATGGACTATATAATCCATGGGGTCGCAAAGAGTCGGACATGACTGAGCTACTTTCACTTTCACTTATTTCTTCAAACTACTTACTTCCTGTCTATTCAGATTCATCCCTCCTACTATAAAGGATGCCTGAAAGCATAGAATTATATTTGGAGAAAAAAGAAATGAACTCCTGACACTGGACTAAGGATGAGGAATCATAATTCTAATTCTGGTGCTCCTGGAAAAAATCCTTTACCCTCCTTGGGCCTCAGTTTCCTCACCAATAAGTGGAAATTAGTGTCTACTACATGATGTCCTATTTTCCTTACAGCACTTCCTTTTGGTAAAGACCACTTATTCCTCTAGCATGGTGAATAATACACAGTGATAGCTATATTTATGAAAGGATAAGATGCATGAATCTGTGCTGACTAGGAGGGGCATCAGCTCAGTATTGGACCCTGCTTTGGAATCTCCAGGCAAACCCAGACTGTTTGGCATTGATGTAAGTCCATGCTAGACTGCATCCTATGTGGTGAATCCACAGCAGAAAAAGATAGGAGGCCTGTCTCTGGGCAGATCTTCTAGTATCATATTCATCAGAGCTCAGGTACTTGGCCCTAACAGAAAAGTTCAAAAGTTTGTGGCACCCAAAACAAGTCATTTCAAAAATGCTGGGTGTGCATACCAAGAATCCAAGACCATAGAGGAATGAAAAGTATTAGGTATTTGATCCTCACTCTGTGCTAAATTCTTTATAGAAACTCAGACTTGGTTACCATTTTTTATATATAAGATTCATTTGTTCATTGATTCAACACATATTTATTCAACATCTGGTATGTGACAGAGACTGTTGGGAGTACTGAAAATACAATAGTGAATAACTCAAAAAAGTCCCTGCAGACATAAATATACACAGAAAAGGAAATAAATAACTAAACATATTCAGTTCACTCACTCGGCCATGTCCGATTCTTTGCAACTCTGTGGACTTCAACACACTAAGCTTCCCTATCCATCACCAACTCCTGGAACCTGCTCAAATTCATGTCCATAGAGTTGTTGATGCCATCCAACCATCTCATTCTTCATTGTCACCTTCTCCTGCTGCTTTCAATCATTCCCAGCATTCAGAATCTTTTCCAATGAGTCAGTTCTTTGAGTCAGGTGACCAGAGAATTGGAGTTTCAGCTTCCTCATCAGTCTTTTCAATGAACACCAAGGACTGATCTCCTTAAGGATGGGCTGGTTGAATCTCCTTGCTGTCCAAGGGACTCTCAAGGGTCTTCTCCAACACCACAGTTCAGAAGCATCAATTCTTCTGTGCTCGGCTTTCTTTACATTCCAACTCTCATATCCATACATGACCACTGGAAAAACCATAGCCTTGACTAGACGGACCTTTGTTGGCAAAGTAATGTCTCTGCTTTTCAATAGGCTATCTAGGTTGGTCATAACTTTCCTTCCAAGGAGTAAGCATCTTTTAATTTCATGGCTGAAGTCACAATCTGCAGTAATTTTGGAGTCCAGAAAAATAAAGTCAGCCACTGTTTCCACTGTTTCCCCATCTACTTATCATGAAGGGATGGGACCGGATGCCATGATCTTAGTTTTCTGAATGTTGAGCTTTAAGCCAACTTTTTCACTCTCCTCTTTCACTTTCATCAAGAGGCTCTTTAATTTTTCTTCACTTTCTGCCATAAAGGTGGTGTCTTCTGCATATCTGAGGTTTTGATATTTCTCCCAGCAATCTTGATTCCAGCTTGTGCTTCTTCCAGCCCAGCGTTTCTCATGATGTACTCTGTATATAAATTAAATAAGCAGGGTGTCAATATACAGCCTTGACGTACTCCTTTCCCAATTTGGAACCAGTCTGTTGTTCCATGTCCAGTTCTAACTGTTGCTTCCTGAGCTGCATACATATTTCTCAAGAGGCAGGTCAGGTGGTCTGGTATTCCCATCTCTTTCAGAATTTTCCACAGTTTATTGTGATCCACACAGTAAAAGGCTTTGACATAGTCAATAAAGCAGAAATAGATGTTTTTCTGGAACTCTCTTGCTTTTCGGTGATCCAACGGATGTTGGCAATTTGATCTCTTGTTCCTCTGCCTTTTCTAAAACCAGTTTGAACTTCTGGAAGTCCATGTTTCACATATTGCTGAAGCCTGGCTTGGAGAATTTTGAGCATTACTTTGCTAGTGTGTGAGATGAGTCTAACTGTGCAGTAATTTGAGCATTTATTGGCATTGCCTTTCTTTGGGATTGGAATGAAAACTGACCTTTTCCAGTCCTGTGACCACTGCTGAGTTTTCCAAATTTGCTGGCATATTGAGTGCATCACTTTAACAGCATCATCTTTTAGGATTTGAAATAGCTCAATTGGAATTCCATTACCTCCACTAGTTTTATTCATAGAAATGCTTCATAAGGCCCAGTTGACTTCCCACTCTAGAATGTCCAGTTCTAGCCACCATCGTGGTTATCTGGGTCATTAAGATCTTTTTGTATAGTTCTTCTGTGTATTTTTACTACCTCTTCTTAAGTAGCTTCCTCTTCTTTTAAGTCCATACAATTTATGTCCTTTATTGTGACCATCTTTGCATGAAATGTTCCCTTGGTATCTCTAATTTTCTTGAAGAGATCTCTAGTCTTTCCCATTCTATTGTTTTCCTCTATTTCTTTGTATTGATCACTGAGGAAGGTTTTATCTCTCTTTGATATTCTTTTGAATTCTATTCAAAGGAGTATACTTTTATTTTCTCCTTTGCCTTTCACTTCTTTTCTTTTCTCAGCTATTTGTAAGACCTCCTCAGCCAAACATTTTGACTTTTTGCATTTCTTTTTCTTGGGGATGGTTTTGATTACTGTCCCCTGTACAATGTCACAAAGCTCCATCCAGAGTTCTTCAGGCACTTTGTCTTTAAGATGTAATCCCTTGATTCTTTTTGTCACTTCTACAGTATAAGGGATTTGATTTGGGTCAGACCTGAATGGTCTAGTGGTTTTCCCTACTTTCTTTAAGTCTAAATTTGACAATAAAGAGTTCATGATCTGAGCCAAGTCAGCTCCTGGTCTTGTTTTTGCTGACTATATAGAGCTTCTCCATCTTTGGCTGCAAAGAATATAATCAATATAATTTTGGTATTTACCATCTGGTAATGTCCATGTGTAAAGTCTTGTCTTGTGTTGTTTGAAGAGGGTGTTTGCTATGATCAGTGTGTCCTCTTGGCTAAACTCTGTTAGCCTTTTCCCTACTTCATTTTGTACTCCAAGGCCCAATTTGCCTGCCACTCCAGGTATCTCTTGATTCCTATTTTTGCATTCCAGTCCCTTATGATGAATAGGACATCTTTTTGGGGTGTTAGTTCTAGGTCTTGTAGGTCTTGAAAGAACCATTTGACTTAAGCTTCTTCAGCATTACTGGTTGGGACATAGACTTGGATTACTGTGGTATTGAATGATTTGCCTTGTAAATGAACAGAGATTATTCTGTCGTTTTTGAAATTGCACCCAAGTACTGCATTTCAGATTCTTTTGTTGACTATGAGGGCTATTCCATTTCTTCTAAGGAATTCTTGCCAACAGTAGTAGATATAATGGCCATCTGAGTTATATTTGCCCATTATGGTCCATTTTAGTTCACTGATTCCTAAAATGTCAATGTTCACTCTTGCCATCCCCTGTTTGACCACTTGTCATTCACCTTCATTCAAGGATCTAATGTTCCAGATTCCTATGCAATATTGCTCTTTACAGCATCGCACTTTGCTTCCATCACAAGTCACATCCACAATTGGGCATTTTTTTTCACTTTGGCTCCATCTCTTCACTCTTTCTGGAGTTCATTGTTTCTCCACTCTTCTCCAGTAGCGTATTGGGCACCTACTGACCTGGGGACTTCATCTTTTGGTGTCATATCTTTTTGTCTTTTCATACTGTTCATGAGGTTCTTGAAGCATGAAGGCCCCTTCTCCAGTGGGCCACATTTTGTCAGAACTCTCCACCATGACCCGTCTGTCTTTCATGACTCTACATGGCATGGCTCATAGTTTCATTGAGTTAGACAAGGCTGTGATCCATGTTGGAGAAGGCAATGGCACCCCACTCCAGTACTTTTGCCTAGAAAATCCCATGGACAGAGGAGCCTGGTGGGCTGCAGTCCATGGGGTCGCTAAGAGTTGGACACGACTGAGCGACTTCACTTTCACTTTTCACTTTCATGCATTGGAGAAGGAAATGGCAACCCACTCCAGTGTTCTTGCCTGGAGAATCCCAGGGACGGGAAGCCTGGTGGGCGTCCATCTATGGGGTTGCACAGAGTCGGACACGACTGAAGCGACTTAGCAGTAGCAGTGATCCATGTTATCAGGTTGGTTAGTTTTCTGTGATTGTGATTTTCAGTCTGCCTGACCTCTGATGGAGAGGGATACGAGGCTTATGGAAACTTCCTGATGGGAGACACTGACTGAGGGGGAAACTGGGTCTTGTTCTAATGAGTGGGGCCATGCTCAGTAAATCTTTAATCCAATTTTCTGTTGATGGTGGAGCTGTGTTCCCTTCCTGTTTGATTAGTTTTCTGTGATTGTGGGTTTCATTCTGTCTGCCTCTGAGGGATAAGGATAAGAGGGTTATGGAAGCTTCCTGCTGGAAAGGACTGACTGTGGGCAAAACTGGGTCTTGTTTTAAACATATAAGTAAATGATAAAATGTCAGATAACAATAAACACTATGGAAAACACCATGAAGTAGTGCATATGAAGTAATGGTATAGAGGCCAGGATTAAATTAGGTATTTTGGTTGGAAAAGGTCTTTCAAGGGTGTGTTGAAAATAGAAGACAAAATCAGTCATGTTAAGAGTTCCTGGAAGGTGGAACTTGAAATGCACAGACCCTAAGATAATTTCATTTGTATTTAAGGATCAGAAAGAATACCAGCATATCTGGAGAGTTATCAGCAAAGGGGAGGGTGTCATGAAATTAAATCAGAAAGGCCTAGGTCATGCAGGGCTTTGTGAGCTAATGTAAAGACTCTGGTTTTTACTCCAATAGCAGTGGTAGAAAAGACACTATAAGTTTGCTTTTTCATTATAGTATAGTTGATTTACAGTATTCCAGTAGTTTTTGCTATACAACAAAATGAATTAGCTATAAATAAATATATGTCCACTCTTTCAGATTCTTTCCCATATACACCATTGTAGAGTACTGATTACAATTCCGTGTGCTATACAGGAGATCCTTATTTGTTACTATATATATATATATATATATATATATATATATATATAAAGTAACTAATATAATAATTATCAGTTCAGTCGCTTCTGACTCTTTGGGACCCCATGGACTGCAGCACGCCGTGTTTTCCTGTCCATCACCAACTCCCAGAGCTTGTTCAAACTCAGGACTATCGAGTCAGTGATGCCATCCAATCATCTCATCCTCTGTCGCCCCCTTCTCCTCCTGTCTTCAATCTTTTCCAGAAGCAGAGTCTTTTCTAATGAGTCATTTCTTCACATCAGGTGGCCAAAATATTAGAACTTCAGCTTAAGCATCAGTCCTTCCAATGAATATTTAGGACGGATTTCCTTTAGGATCAACTGGTTTGATCTCCATGAAGTCCAAGGGACTCTCAAGAGTCTTCTCCAATGCCACAGTTCAAAAACATCAATTTTTTCAGTGCTTTCTTTATGGCCCAACTCTCATATCCATAAATGACTACTGGAAAAACCATAGCTTTGACTATCATTAGCAAAGTAATGTTTCTACTTTCTAATATGCTGTCCAGGTTGGTCATAGCTTTTCTTCCAAGGAGCAAGTGTCTTCTAATTTCATAGCTGCAGTCAGCATCTGCAGTGATTTTGGAGCCCAAGAAAATAAAGTCTGTCACTTTTTCCATTGTTTCCCCATCTATTTGCCATGAAGTGATGAGACCAGATGCCATGATCTTAGTTTTGTGTTTTTTTTTTTAATTTTCTTTCCCTCTTTATTTATTTATCATATAATGATCTATTTATTTAACTATATAGCAAAAATAATCCATTTATTTAACATGTAATAATTTGGTCTTTTAAAAAAATTCCAACTAAAAAGTACATGTAATATATGTTCGGTATAGACATGAGAAAATTTGAAAAGTTTACTCAAGCCAATATCATCATCCAGAGATAAGTTTTTGAACCCTTAGTATATTTCCTTTCAGTCTTTCTTTCTAGGTCTTAGCTTTTTGAATGTTGAGTTTTAAGCCATCTTTTTCACTCTCCTCTTTCACTTTCATCAAGAAGCTCTTTAGCTCCTCTTCACTTTCTGCCACAAGGGTGGTGTCGTCTACATATCTGCATTTATTGACATTTCTCCCTACAATCTTGATTCCAGCTTGTGCTACATCCAGCCCAGTATTTTGCATGATGTACTCTGCATATAAGCAAGATGATAATATACAGTCTTGACATACTCCTTTCACCATTTGGATCCAATCTCTTGTTCCATGTCCTGTTCTAACTGTTGCTCCTTAATCTCCATACACACACACACACGTATGTACGTGTGTATATGTATGTATATATGCATGTATGTATATATATATATATGTAGTGTATTCCAATTTATCCTTACCCTTGCTTTCAACCCTGGTAATGTTAATGTTGATTTCTACTTCTGTGACTCTAATTTTGTTTTGTAAATATTGAGTTGACCAAAAAGTTCATTCACATTTTCCCACACCATCTTACAGAAAAATCTGAATGAACTTATTGGCCAACTCATAAAGTTCATTTCTACTATCTTTTTTTTAGATTCAACTTATAAGTTAATATCATATATTTGTCTTTGTCTGACTTATGTCACTCAATATGACATTTTTTTTCTCTATCCATATTATTGCAAATGACATTATTCCATTTATTTATATGGTTGAGTAGTATTCCATTGTGCATTTATATCATGTCTTCTTTATCCATTATGTTGATGGACATTTAGGTTGTTTCTATGCCCTGGTTATTGTAAATAGTGCTGTAATTAAAATTAGAGTGGATGTATTATTTTGAATTATGATTTTCTCTGGATATATGCTCAGGAATGGGATTACAGGGTCATATGGTAGGTCTAAGGCTTCCCTGGTGGCTCAGCAGTAAAGACCCTGCCTGCAATGTAGGAGACCCAGTTTCAATCCCTGAGTCAGGAAGATCCCCTGGAGGAGGGCATGGCAACCCACTCTAGTACTCTTGCCTAGAGAATCCCATGGACAGAAGACCCTGGCAGGCTGCATTCCATAGGGTCTGCATAGGGTCCACAGAGTCAGACATGACTAAAGCGACTAAGCAGCAGCAGCAGTCGATTTTTAGTTTCTTAGGAACCTCCATATGTTCTCTATAGTGGCTCTACCAATTTTGATTCCCACAAACAGTATAGGACGATTGCTTTTTCTCTACACTCTCTCCAGAATGTATTGTTTGTAGACTATTTGGTGATGGCCACTATACCTGGTATGATACTTCACTGAAATTTTGATTTGTATTTCTCTAGTAATTAATGGTGCTGAGCAAGAAGAAGTAAAATTGTCACTATTTTTAAATGACATGATATCACACATAGAAAATCTTATAGATGTTACCAGAAAAGTACTAGAGTTTATCAATTAATTTGATAAAATTGCATTATATAAAATTAATACACAGAAATCTCTTGCATTCCTGTACACTAATAACAGAAGATCAGAAAGAGAAATGAAAGAAACAATCCCATTTACCATAGCATTAAAAAGAATCAAATACCTGGAAATAAATTTACCTGAGGAGGCACTAGATTTGTACTCAGAAAACAGTAAGATACTAATGAAAGAAATTTTAAAGAATTACACAAACAGATGGAGAGATACACCATGTTTTTGGATTGGAAGAATTGGTATTGTCAAAATGATTATACTATCCAAAACAATCTATAGATTCAATGCAATTCTTATTATACTAGGAATGGCATTTTTCACAGAATTAGAACAGAAAAATTTACAATTTGTATGGAAACACAAAATGCCATGAATAGATGAAAAATTCATGAGAAAGAAAAATGGAGCTAGAGGAATCAGACTTCTTGACTTCAGACTAAACTACAGAGCTGCAGTAATCAAAACAGGATGGTATTGGCACAAAAACAGAAACATAGATCAATGAAATAGGATAGGAAGTTCAGAGATAAACCCATACACCTATGGTCAGCTAATCTATGACAAAGAAGGTAAAATATACAATGGAGAAGAAAATGTCTCTTCAAAAAGTGTTGATAGAAAAACTGTACAACTACATATAGAAAAATTAAAGTAGCACAGTCACTAACACCATACACATGATTAAATTCAAAATGGATTAAAGACTTAAATGTAAAGCAGGATACTTTCAAAATCTTAGATGAAAACCTAGGCAGAATATTCTTTGACATAAATTGCAGCAATCTTTTTGTATTCACCTCCTAGGACAATGAAAATAAACACAAAAATAAACAAATGGGGCCTAATTAAACTTTAAAGCTTTTTCACAGAAAAAGGAAACTATAAACAAAATGAGAAGACAACCCACAGATTGGGAGAAAATATTTTCAAATAAAGTGACTAGCAAAGAATTAATCTCCAATATATACAAACAGCTCATGCAGCTCAATATTAAAAAAAAAAAAACAAAAAACAGCCCAATCAAAAATTGGGCAGAAGATCTTAATGGAAATTTCTCCAAAGAAGACATACAGTTAACTAAAGACACTAAGATTTTAAACAGAGAAGTGCTAAGTTCTGAATTCCATTTATGAGAAGGCACACGTTCATGACAAAGTAAGTGATAGAGCTGGAATTCAAACTCAGATATGCCTGTCTTTAGGCATGTTCAGGTTATATCTCACAAAATCATTGCACAACCTAAACTGTGGCTCAGTGGAGGACCAAAGCAAAATGATTTGTAGACGAGGATTCAAGGAACAAGCAGAATCTTTAGCTACCTAGATTTGGAAGACTTCTTGTTTTGTATACGTGTGTAAAGATGTGTTAAGGAGGTTAGGGAAGGGATGTAAGGAGTTTCTTTATAAAAAGATGCTGGGAAGACCAAATATAAAGGCCAGTTTGAGATAAAACAAATTCCTGCTCTGCCAATCACAACCCATTTGAACTTAAGCAAATCCTTTGGCATATGTGGGCCTCAGCTCAGTGTTATCAGCAGTTAAATGGAAGTAACAATGTCAATCTTTATTTCAGAGTGTCCATACAGTCTTTTGAGAAAATATATTGATAATTCCACTGCAGAACTTTAAGCACTGTGGGTATCTGGAGTGTGTTTGTTACACTGGATTGAAAACCTTTAAATAGGGGAAAGGCGGATGAGACATGAAAGAGAAATTACAGATGAGTGAGTGTGCGTTCATTCCCAGAACCAGTCAGGTCAAGCATCTTGATAGGGACAAGATTTTCCACCACTCATCTTCCTAATATAGCTGAGGAACTAGGACAAGGGATAGAGCTTCCTCTCACTAGGTAGAAGCCCCTCTCAGGCTGTTTCTCTACATAGTATAAGTTCTGCACAGCAGCAGTGTTACCATTTTTTTTTTAAATAAAAGCTTTTTATTGGAGTATGGTTGATTTTACCATCTGAGCCAGCAGGGAAGTCCACCAGGGAAGATTCTTGAAAGTCCCTTGGACAGTAAAGAGATCAAACCACTCAATCTTAAGGGAAATCAATCCTAAATCCTTGATGGAAGGACTGATGCTGAAGCTCCAGTATTTTGGTTATCTGATGTGAACAGCTGATCCATTGGAAAAGTTCCTGATGCTGGGAAAAATGGAAGGAAGAAGGAGAAGAGGGCATCAGAGGATGAGATGGCTGGATGGCATCAGCGATGCAATGGACATGAACTTGGGCAAACGTTGAGAGATGTTCAGGAGATGTGAGGGACAGGGAGACCTAGCACGCTACAGTCCATGGGGTCATGAAGAGTCAGACATGACTGGGCAACTGAACAACAACAAGCCCAACTTTCCCACCAACACTACAAAGCTCATCATGTGGGTAGGGACTTTGCAACATGAGAAAAATAGGAGTATTAGAACCAGACATGGAACAATGAACTGGTTCCAAATTGGGAAAGGAGTATGTTAAGGCTATGTATTGATACCCTGCTTATTTAGCTTATATGCCGAGTGCCTATGCTGTGCCTGTGCTTAGTAACTCAGTCATGTTCAACTCTGCAAACCCATGGACTGTAGCTGGCCATGCTCCTTTGTCCATGGGTATTCTTCAGGCAAGAATAATGGAGTGGGTTACCATGCCCTCCTCCAGAGGATATTCCCATCCCAGGGATCAAACACAGGTCTCCAGCATTGCAGGCAGATTCTTTAATATCTGAGCCACCAGGTAAGCCATGAATACTGGAATGGATAGCCTATCCCTTCTCCAGGGGATATTTATGACCCAGGAATCAAATCGAGGAATTCTGCATTGCAGGCAGATTCTTTACCACCTGAGCTACCAGGGAAGCCCTATATGCAGAGTACAGCATGTGAAATGTTGGGCTGGATGAAGCACAAGCTGGAATCAAGATTGCTAGAGAAATATCAATAACCTCAAATATGCAGATGACACCACCTTTATGGCAGAAAGTGAAGAGGAACTAAAGAGCTTCCTTATGAAGGTGAAAGAGGAGAGTGAAAAAGTCGACTCAACCTCACTTTTTCAAGAGTGAAAAAGTTAAAACTCAACATTCAAAAAACAAAGATCATGGCATCCAGTCCCATAACTTCCTGGCAAACAGATGGGGACAAAATATAAACAGTAACAAACTTTATTTTCTTGGGCTCCAAAATCATTGCAGACAGTGACTGCAGCCATGAAATTAAGGTTTAACATGCATTCTCTCATGTTCTCTTCATCGTTCAGCTCAAAAATGTTAACCATAACAGTTCAGTTCAATCGCTCAGTCATGTCCGACTCTTTGCAACCCCATGAACCATAGCACACCAGGCCTCCCTGTCCATCACCAACTCCCAGAGTCCACCCAAACCCATGTCCATTGACTCAGTGATGCCATCCAACCATCTCATCCTCTGTCATCCCCTTCTCCTCTTGCCTTCAATCTTTCCCATCATCAGGGTCTTTTCAAATGAGTCAGCTCTTCGCATCAGGTGGCCAAAGTATTGGAGTTTCAGCTTCAGCATCAGTGCTTCCAAAGAACACCCAGGACTGATGTCCTTTATGATGAACTGGTTAGATCTCCTTGCAGTCCAAGGGACTCTCAAGAGTCTTCTCCAACACCACAGTTCAAAAGCATCAATTCTTCAGCACTCAGCTTTCTTCACAGTCCAACTTTCACATCTACACATGACCACTGGAAAAACTATAGCCTTGACTAGAAAGACCTTTGTTGACAAAGTAATGTCTCTGCTTTTGAATATGCCATCTAGGTTGGTCATAATTGTCCTTCCAAGGAGTAAGCGTCTTTTAATTTCATGGCTGCAGTCACCATCTGCAGTGATTTTGGAGCCCAGAAAAATAAAGTCAGCCACTGTTTCCCCATCTATTTGCCATGAAGTGTTGGAACTGGATGCTATGATCTTCGTTTGCTGAATGTTGAGCTTTAAGTCAACTTTTTCACTCTCCTCTTTCACTTTTATCAAGAGGCTCTTTAGTTCTTCACTTTCTGCCATAAAGATGGCATCATCTGCATATTTGAAGTTGTTGATATTTCTTCCAGCAATCTTGATTCCAGCTTGTGCTTCATCCAGCCCAGCGTTTCTCATGACGTACTCTGCATATAAGTTAAATAAGCCCAGTGACAATATACAAGCCTTGAAGTACTCCTTTTCCTATTTGGAACCAGTCTGTTGTTCCATGCCAAGTTCTAACTGTTGCTTCCTGATCTGCATACAGGTTTCTCTAGAGGCAGGTCAGGTGGTCTGGTATTCCCATCTCTTTCAGAATTTTCCACAGTTTATTGTGATCCACACAGTCAAAGGCTTTGGCATAGTCAAGAAAGCAGAAATAGATGTTTTTCTGGAACTATCTTGCTTTTTTGATGATCCAGCGGATGTTGACAATTTGATCTCTGGTTCCTCTGCCTTTTCTAAAACCAGCTTGAACATCTGGAAGATCACGGTCCACTATACATTACAATTATTTTTAAGTAGACAAATTAAGACTTTTAGTTAGACTTTCAATATCAAACTCTCAAATTCAATAGAATGAAATGTGCAGAAAAGTAGGATATAATAGACCAAAAAAGCACCATGAACAAATTCAGCATGATTAAAATGTACACAATTTACACACAACAGTAGGACACAAATTCTATTCAAATTCCCATAGTTTATAAACTAGGAGACATTGGAACATATCCAGGGACAATAAGACAAGATGCAAAAGTTTCATGGTCTAAAGGTATTGAAATCAAGCAGAGTCTATTCTCTTCTCACTGTGGAATCAATAACCAGTTCTCTTATTGGAAAAAAGTTTTTTTTATGAAGTCTAATTTATATATATATATATATTTTTTTAATTTATGGCTCATCCATCCTTTTAGTATCAATCTAAGAACTCTTTGCCTAATTCTAGATATTAAAGATTTTCTCCTGTGTTTTCTTCTAACTGTTTCATAGATTTACATTTTACATTTAAGTTCATGATCCATTTAGAGTTAATTTTTATATAAAGTGTAGGCTCACTTTTGTCTATGGATGTTCAGTTACTCAAGTGCCATGTTCATTGAATTGTTTTTGCATGTTTGTCAAAAATATAAATTTGCATATATTTACCTCTGGGTTGTCTTATCTGTTGGGTTGATCTATTTGTCTATCCTTCCATCAATACCACACAGTCTTTAACATCCAATAGAGTGATTCTTCCCTTTTATTCTTCTTTTTCAGAATTTTTTAACTATCTGTTCTAGTTCTTTTGCATTTTGATATAATCTTAAAGTAGTTTTCTACCTATAAACCAAAAAGTTATCACATCTTCATACATTGTGTTAATATGTGTATCAATTAGGTACTGTGTAAGATTGACATCTTTAGAACGTTGAGTCTTCCAATCCTTGAATATGGTATGTTGTTTCATTTATTTATATGTTTATGGATTTTTCTCTCTCTCTTTTTTTGGCCACACTTGATAGCATGTGGGATCTTACTCTGGCCAAGGATCAAACCCATGCCTTCTGCAGTGGCAGTGTGGAGTCTTAACCACTAGACTGCCATTGAAGTCCTTCACTGATTTCTTTCATAAGTATTTTGTACTTTTTAACATGTAAGTCCTGTGATTGTTTTGTTAGTTTTACATCTAATTGATTTTTTGAATGGCTATAAGTGGTATTACATTTTTTATTTTGTTAGTCACATATTCATGAGTTTGAGGAAGCTCCAGGAGTTGGTGGTGGACAGGGAAGCCTGGCGTGATGCAGCGCATGGGGTCACAAGGAGTCAGACATGACTGAGCAACTGAACTGAACTGACTCACATACTCATTTCTAGTATATAGGAATAAATTTGCTTTTCATATGTTGATCTTGTATCTTGAAACCTTGCTGCCATTTCAGGTTTGGTTTTCTGTTTATTTCCTCTGGTTTTTGTTTGTTATTCTGCATTTTTTCTTCTGCCTCCCTGTTGGTTATTTGAACATTCTGTAAAATATATACACATGCAAATTGCATTTTTTAAATCTTGTGCTGAATATTTTTATGTTAGTATGTATGCGATGTATTTGTAATTTTTTTTCTTTCTTTTGTTGTTTCCAGTTTGATTCTATTATGATCAATGAATACATCTTGTGTGATTTCATTTTTTTAACCTTTGTTAATTTAATATCATGGCCCAGGATTTGGTCTACCTTGATGAATATTTCATGGGCACTTGAAAATTATATGTATTCTGCTGCTGTTATTGATATATGAATGTTGAATAAATTTTGATAGTGTTGTTGACTTATTCTCTATCCTTACTAATTTTCTGTTTAGTATTTAGTGGCTTTTTGGTTACTAAGAGGGATAGATTTAAGTTCTTCACATATAATTGTGGATTTGCTCATTTCTCATTTCAGTTCTTTTAGGTTTTTATTTGTGTACTTTTCAATGCTATTTTATACTGCATACACATTTAAAATTGCTAAATATTTTTAGTGCATTAATAGTTTTATCATTATTTAATGTGATGGTAAAATTTTGTCACCTATAATTATTTTTGCCTTGAAATCCCCTTTATCTGATATTAATATAGCCATTTCTGATTTGTGTACTATTTTTTGCATGGTTTATGTTTTCATCCTTTTAAATTCAGTCACAAATAGTATTATGTTTGAAGTGAGTTTCTTATGCACTGCATACAGTTGGGCTTTTTTTTCATTCCCTCTGCTGCTCTTTGTCTTTAAATTGTTATATGTAGACAATTGATAATTGACATAATTTCTAATATCTTATGGCTTAGATCTGCCATTTTAGTTTTGGTTTTCTGTTTATTTCCTTGTTTTATTGTCTTTTTTCATATAAATGTATTTATTTTAATTAGAGGCTAATTACTTTACAATATTGTAGTGGTTTTGTCATACATTGATATGAATCCGCCATGGGTGTACATGTGTTCCCCATCCTGAACTCCCCTCTCACCTCCCTCCCCATCCCATCCCTCTGGGTCATCCCAATGGTTTTTGTTTGTTTTCTGTTTCCCTTTTTTTCTGTCTCCCAGTTGGTTACTTGAACTTTCTGTAGAATCCCATTTTGATTTATCTATAGTGTTTCTGTGAGTATTTCTTCCCATAGTTTTTCTGTATGGTTATAGTTTTGTTGTTCTAATTATTATAATACAAAAATAACTTATCTAAGTTTACTGGTACTAAAATTTTATTAATTAGAGTGAAATATAGATAACTTCCTTTTATGGTACTGTATAGAGTAAAGGTCCCTTTATGGTCCTTAACCCTATCCCAATTTATAATATAATTTTCCTAAATATTTCCTCTGTATACATTGAGAACTACATCAGACAGTATGAAAAATTTTGCTTCAACTCTCAAACATAATTTAGACAACTTAAAATGTAAAGAAAAGTCTATTGTATTTACCTGTATTTTTGCACTATATGCTGCTTTTTATTCATACCTAATGTTACAAGTTCTCTTGAAGACAACTTCCTTTAGCCAGTATTTTAGATCAAGTTTACTAGTGGCAAACCCTCTTAGTTTCTCTTCATCTGAGAATATCTTGTTTTCCCTTTCATTTTGAAAGATATTTCAATATATACAAATTTCTTGGTTGACAGTTATTTTTGTTGTTGTTGTCATTGTTGTTAAAGAAAGACTTATGGCCTCCATGATTTGGGGTGACAAATCCTCTCTCATTTAAATTATTTTACCCCTGAGGTTAAGATGTCGTTTCTCTCTCAAAACAACTTTCAAGATTTTTAAAATTTATCTTTAATCATCAGAATTTTGACAATAATATGCCTTGTCGTGGATTTATTTGAATTTATCCTGTTTTACTCACCTATAACAGGTGAATTTTATCTAATGAGAGTGGAAGTCTACTTGGAAGCTTCAGTACTAGAGAAAGAATAAATGGGTTCCTCATCCTGGTCACAGTTCAACAATATGTCCCAAATGACTTAAAAATAGGTATTTCTTTCCTATATAATTTTACATTAAGAAATTTATATAAGACTAAGACTTCCTTGATGGCTCAAATGGTAAAGTGTCTGCCTACAATGCGGGAGGCCTGGGTTCGATCCCTGGGTTAGGAAGATCCTCTGGAGAAGGAAATGGCAACCCAGTCGAGTACTCTTGCCTGGAAAACCCCATGGATGCAGGACCGTGGTAGCTTACATTCCATGGGTTCACAAAGATTCGTACACAAATGAGCGACTTCACTTTCTTTTCTTTCACTTTCTAAGACAAATGAAAAAATAATGTATATATAGTCATTGTCCACAGCACGTTTATACACTGAACAGAGTAGGAATAGGACCCCCTTCAACCTGATTAAGAGTATCAAGAAAAACCCACAACTAACATTATAAGCTTATTATCAGGAAAAAGACAAGGATGTTCACTCTATGCCATTTAATTCAACATTATACTGGGGATTCTATAAATTAGACAAAGGAAAAACTTGACATTAAGATTAGAAAAGAATACACAAAATAATCTCTATAGATGACCTAATTTTGTATGTTGAAATTCCTAAAACATCTACACAGAACAAAAAAATTAGGAAAACAATTAAATGATTTCAGCATGGTTTCAGGATACAAGATCAATATACAATAATCAGTTGTTTCCCTATTCATAGCAGTGAAAAATCTGAAAATAAATTTAAGAAAATATTTTCATTTATAATAATATAAAAATAATAAAATACTCTGCTTCAAACCTCTTGAAGTTTTTCCCAAAAAATAATTTTAAAATTTCCAGGTTTTTTCTGTCTTTCTCAATGACTTCTTTGTTTTTCCAAGGAGACTCAAAGTCTCTGTGCAAATAAGACTCCTGGTGTGTTCTTTTTGACATGCTTGTAAATCACCCCTACTTCATCTTTCATTCTTTTCACCATTTCACAGACACATACAAGAAGCTTCTCTAGACCTCCCTAAGTTTTAATGGCTGAGATATAATTAGCTTATGTGTCCAGGTACAAATGAACCATCTAAAAACACCCATGATTTTGGGGTGACAAATCCTCTCTCATTTAAATTGTTTTACCCCTGAGGTAAGATGTTGTTTCTCTCTCAGAACTTTCAAGATTTTAAAAAAATTTTAATATAAATTTGTTTATTTTAATTGGAGGTTAATTACTTTACAATATTGTATTGGTTTTGCTGTACATCAACATGTATAATATCATATATGAAAAGAACTTTCAAGATTTTTAAAATTTATCTTTAGTCATCAGAATTTTGACAATGATGTGCCTTGTCATAGATTTATTTTAATTTATCCTGTTTTACTCACCTATAACTCACTAATAAACAGCTGTTTACTCTTGAGATCAAGTTGATCCTGCTCATGTGTGCCCATAGACTACAAAGCCCAAAGACAAGAAGCAATGAGAATGACTTTGGTATGGAAGTCAGGAGATATAGGGTGTACTTCAAAATGTCTAAGCTAACACTGATATAAAAGATATTAGACTATAATCAGATAATTTGCTTTTAAGTTCCAGTAATCTCACCCACTTGTATTTCCCTGGGCCTTATTTTCTATAATATAAGAAGTTGAACTCAATCTGTTCTATCTCTGACAGTGCAATTTTATTATTTGGTCTCTTGTGATATTCCCTAGCAATTATAGCAATAGCCACAGATGGGGCTCAGCAGGGCATTGAGTTGATGACAATGAAGTGACTGAGTAGAGAGATCAATGAATGCATGCATAATGACCACCTCTAGTCTCTATCTTATAAGGAAAATGACATAGATCCTGTTACCTCCTCTTTTAATGGTTTTCTTCAAAACCAAGGATCACCTCTAGTCTCTATCTTATAAGGAAAATGACATAGATCCTGTTACCTCCTCTTTTAATGGTTTTCTTCAAAACCAAGGATCCGTAGATACCTGGTCAGTATTGTATCTAAAATCATAAAGAGTCTGAATACTTGGTGAACCCTGATAACAGGTAAGCCTGGGTTTAAATCCTGATTCTGCCAGATTCTGGCTGTGTGATACTGGGAAGCTTATTTTATGTTTTTGAGCCTCATCTGTCAAATCATGATCAAAATCATCTCTCTCTTATATTCTGGGGGGAAATAATTCAACAAGTTAAAGGTGGTAAATTGCCTCATATATAGTAGTTAAATAAGGTGTTTATCTTTGTCCCTTTCATGGAGGGTGTTGAGTGACTGATATAGCTTGAAGAACACTGACAGCACCTCAATTTGTTCTCAGGACGCCTTTCAACAGCAGAAAGCAGGTGATCACAAGAAACAAGCACTGAATTTAACCTCATCCACACCTCCATCATGCAGAGTAGAAATTATTAAGCATAAGACCACAGTTGCTAATGTGAAAACTCCTAAGATGTTTGATTAAGAGGCTTTCCTAGGGGGCCAACTGAGATTTGTCTCATGCCTCATTCCTGCCAGGATCACTGAGCAACAGATTAAATATTCTGACTGCTGGATATGCCCTCTGAAAGATACCCAGGAGAGTTAGTGATTCCTTGAATATCATATTGCTGCCTGCACTTCACCTTAGTGTTACGACTCTACACATGGACATTACCAGATGGTCAATACTGAAATCAGATTGGTTATATTCTTTGCAGCCAAAGATGGAGAAGCTCTATACAGTCTGCAACAAACAGAACAGGGAGCTGACTGTTGCTCAGATCATGAACTCCTTAATGCAAAATTCATACTTAAATTGAAGAAAGTAGGGAAAACCACCAGGCCATCCAGGTATGACCTAAATCAAATCTCTTACAGTGGAAGTAACAAATAGATTCAAAGGATTAGATCTGATAGACAGAGGGCCTGAAGAACTATGGATGGAGGTCCATAACATTGTACAAGAGGCAGTGATCAAAATCATCCCCAAGAAAAGAAATGCAAAAAAGCAAAATGGCTGTCTGAGGAGGCCTTACAAATAGCTGAGAAAAGAGAAGTTAAAGGCAAAAGAGAAAAGCAAAGATATACCGACTTGAATGCAGAGTTTCAAAGAATAGCAAGGAGAAATAAAAAAGTCTTCCTAAATAAACAATGCAAAGAAATAAAGGGAAATGATAGAATGGGAAAGACTAGAAATCTCTTCAAGAAAATTGGAGATATCAAGAGAATATTTCATTCAAAGATGGGCACAATAAAGGACACAAATAGCATGGAAGTAACAGAGGCAGAAAATGTTAAGAAGAGGCAGCAAGAATACACAGAAGAACTCTACAAAAAAATATTAATGTCACAGATAACCACAATGGTGTGATCACTCACTTAGAGCCAAACATTTTGGAGTGTGAAGTCAAGTGGGCCTTAGGAAACATCACTACCAACAAAGCTAGTGGTGGTGGAAATCCAGCAGAGCTATTTCAAATCTTAAAATATTATGCTGTGAAAGTGCTGTACTCAATAGGCCAGCAAATTTGGAAAACTCAGCAGTGGCCACAGGACTGAAAAATGTCAGTTTTCATTCTAGTCTCAAAGAAAGGCAATGCCAAAGAATATTCAGACTATAATACAATTGCACTCATTTCACATGCTAGCAAATTAATGCTCAAAATTCTCCAATTTAGGCTTCAACAGTATGTGAACTGAGAAATTCCAGATGCTCAAGCTGGATTTAGAAAAACCAGAGGAACCAAAGATCAAATTGCAAACAGTTGTTAGATCATAGAATATGCAAGGGAGTTCCAGAAAAACATCTATTTCTGCTTCACTGACTATGCTTAGCCTTTGACTTTGTGTATCACAACAAACTGTGAAGAATTCTTTAAGAGATGGGAATACCAGGCCACCTTACCTGCCTCCTGCAAAACCTGTATGCAGGTCAAGAAGCAATGGTTAGTACCAGCCATGGAACAATGGGCTGGTTCAAAATTGTGAAAGGAGTATGCCAAGGCTGTATATTTTCACCCTGCTTATTTAGCTTATATGCAGAGTCACATTTCACTTTATTTAAAATTGCCACCCCATCCCCCACTCTGGATCCCCTTAATTATTTTCTTTATAACACTTTTCATCTTTATATGTATCATATATATTTGTTTATTTAACTGTTTTGTTTTGTTTTGTTTTGTTTTTGCCTATCTCCCCACCATTGGCTTCCCCAAGCTCTCCAACTGACTACCCATGACCAAACCCCACCAACCAGCAGACTAGCACCAGCAACAGGACCCTCAAGGTGGCAACTAACTGCCCTAAGACACAGCCATGCCCACCAATTTTACAGCATCAACACCTGGTCACATAGGCTGTGTAGACAGCCTCCCTGGGACTCAGTCCTACATACCAGAGGACTACTAAAACAGTCCTTGAGATTGCCCCAGACCCCAATGCAAACTAACCCAGGCACCAGCCGGATTCACCAGCAGGCCAGCAGCCACTGCATGAGATAAGGCCTAGCAGTCAAATGGGCCAGAGACCAACCTTACCTACCAATACACCCAATCTTGCCACAAGAGAATTGTCCATGCAGTCCACAAAGGGCTCACTCCTAGAGTATATATCTCTGGTGACCATAGAAAAGTGTGATGCTGAGACCTATAGGACTTTCCCTACATAATGTCACTTCTCAAAAATTTGGAAATAAAGCCAACCTATCTAATACATAGAAATGAAAACAGAGAATTAGACAAAATGAGACAATAGAATAATACATTCCAAATGAAGGAACAAGATGAAATCCCCTAAAAGAACTAAGGAAAGTGTAGATAAGCAATCTATCTGATAAAGAGTTCAAGATAATTATCACAAAGCTATTCAGTGTACTCAGGAGAAGAATAAATGTACACAGTAAGAAGTTTAACAATAAGCTAGAAAACACATTTAAAAAACAGAGCTGAGCAATACAATAATTGAAATAAAAAAAATACTAGAAGGAAATATCAGTAGATTAGACACCACAAAGGAAAAAATCAGAAAACTGGGAGAGTAGTTGAAATCACCCAAGATAAACCGAAAAAATGAATTCAAGAAAATGTGGACACCTTATCTTTGACAAAGGAGGCAAGAATATATAATGGATTAAAGACAATCTCTTTAACAAGTGGTGCTGGGAAATCTGGTCAACCACTTGTAGAAGAATGAAACTATAACACTTTCTAACACCATACACAAAAATAAACTCAAAATGGATTAAAGATCTAAATGTAAGACCAGAAACTATAAAACTCCTAGAGGAGAACATAGGCAAAACACTCTCCAACATACATCACAGCAGGATCCTCTATGACCCACCTCCCAGAATATTGGAAATAAAAGCAAAAATAAACAAATGGGACCTAATTAACCTTAAAAGCTTCTGCACATCAAAGGAAACTATTAGCAAGGTGAAAAGACAGCCTTCAGAATGGGAGAAGATAATAGCAAATGAAGCAACTGACAAACAACTAATCTCGAGAATATACAAGCAACTCCTACAGCTCAACTCCAGAAAAATAAATGACCCAATCAAAAAATGGGCCAAAGAACTAAATAGACATTTCTCCAAAGAAGACATCCAGGTGGCTAACAAACACATGAAAAGATGCTCAACATCACTCATTATCAGAGAAATGCAAATCAAAACCACTATGAGGTACCATTTTACACCAGTCAGAATGGCTGCGATCCAAAAGTCTACAAGTAATAAATGCTGGAGAGGGTGTGGAGAAAAGGGAACCCTCTTACACTGTTGGTGGGAATGCAAACTAGTACAGCCACTATGGAGAACAGTGTGGAGATTCCTTAAAAAACTGGAACTAGAACTGCCTTATGATCCAGCAATCCCACTGCTGGGCATACACACTGAGGAAACCAGAAGGGAAAGAGACACATGTACCCCAATGTTCATCGCAGCACTGTTTATAATAGCCAGGACATGGAAGCTACCTAGATGTCCATCAGCAGATGAATGGATAAGAAAGCAGTGGTACATATACACAATGGAGTATTACTCAGCCATTAAAAAGAATATATTTGAATCAGTTCTAATGAGGTGGATGAAACTGGAGCCTATTATACAGAGTGAAGTAAGCCAGAAAGAAAAACAGCAATACAGTATACTAACGCATATATATGGAATTTAGAAAGATGGTAACAATAACCTTGTGTACGAGACAGCAAAAGAGACACTGATGTATAGAACAGTCTTATTGACTCTGTGAGAGAGGGAGAGGGTGGGAAGATTTGGGAGAATGGCATTGAAACATGTAAAATATCATGTATGAAACGAGTTGCCAGTCCAGGTTCGATGCACGATACTGGATGCTTGGGGCTGGTGCACTGGGACGACCCAGAGGGATGGAATGGGGAGGGAGGAAGGAGGAGGGTTCAGGATGGGGAACACATGTATACCTGTGGTGGATTCATTTTGATATTTGGCAAAACTAATACAATTATGTAAAGTTTAAAAATAAAATTAAAAAAATAAATAAATAAAAATAAAAAAATTAAAAAAAAAGAAAATGTGGAGAGCATAAGACTTCTTTTTTTTTAATTTAAATTTATTTATTTTAATTAGAGGCTAATTACTTTACAATATTGTACTGGTTTTGCCATACATCTTAGATTATATCAAACATACTAATATTTGTATTATAGAGGTCCCAAGAGAAGAAAGAGAGAGAAAGGGGAGAACTCTTATTTGAAGAAACAATAGCTGTAAACTTCTTTAACCTGGAAAAAACAGACATCCATGTTCAAGAAGTATAGAGAAACTCAAAGAAGATCAACCCAAAGAAGTATATACCAAGACACACTGTAATTAAAATGACAAAAATAAAGATAAAAAAATATTAAAAGCAGCAAAGAAAAAGCAAGTAGTTATGTACAAGGGACTTCCCTAACCATCAGGTGACTTTCAACAAATACTTTTGCATGCCAGAGGGAGTGGTATAGTATTTTTTCAAACAATTAGAGGGGAAAAATTTTACAACTAAGAATACTCTGTCCAGCAAGGGTATTATTCAGATTTGAAGGAGATATAAATAATTCTGCAGAGAAGCAAAAGCTGAAGGTATTCAGAGCCACTAAATCAGCTTTATAAGAAATGATAAAGGGGCTTCTTTAAGTAGAAAACACCACATGTAAAAATATAAAACTTAGGAAAGAAACAGTCTGATGTGTAAAGAAAAATATACAGTAAAGATAGTAGATCAACCATTTGTAAAACTATTAGAAAGGTTAAAAGACAAAAGTAGCAAAATCATCTATATCCACAATAAATAGCTAAGGAATGCACAAAATTAAAAGATGCAAAAATATGACATGAAAAACATAAAATGTGTGTAGTAAGTAAAAATGTAGAGTTGATAAAATGAGATTGAATTTGAGAGATCACCAGCTTAGTCACCTATAAATATTTGTTGTTATATATGAACCCTAGTGGAAACAACACACAATAACCTAAAATGGACAAAGATGAAAAAAAAAAAAATCCAAACATAACACTAAATATAGTCATGAAATTACAAGGGAAGGAGACGAAGAAGAAAGGAGCAAAAAAAGAAAATAGCTACAAAAAATCAGAGGAAAATGAAAATAAGTATATAACTATCAGTAATTACTTTAAATGTAAATGGACTAAATGCACCAGTCAAAAGGCATAGAGTGGCTCAATGGATTTTAAAATGAGTCATATATTTATTACTTACAAGATAATCACTTTAGATATAAAGATGTCACAGACTGAAAGTAAGGAGATGGCAAAAGATATTCTGAGCAAAATGGAAGTAAAATGAAAGCTGAAGTAGCAATACTTTGAAACAAATACTATAAAGAAGTACATCACGTAATAATCAAGGGGATGATCTGACAAGAAAATATAACAATTGTAAGTGTATATGGAGCCAACAGAGGCACAAATGGGCATAAAGTAAATATTAAAAAACAAAAAGAGAAATTAATAGTAAGACAAGAGTAGTAGGAGACATCAACACCTCACTTACATCAAAGGACAGGTCATTCAGACAGAAAATCAATAAGTAAACACTGGCTTTAAATGATGCATTAGCTCAGATGGACTATATGTGTGTGTGTGTGTGTGTATATATATATATATATATATATATATATATATATAGCATTCCATCCAGAAACAATAAAATACACATTGTTTTCAAGGGCACCTGGAACATTCTCCAGAGCAAATCACATGCTTGGCCACTAAACAAATCTCAGAAATCTGAGGTGATTGAACTCATCAAGCATCTTTTCCAGCCACAATATAATGAAAATAGAAATCAACCACAATAAAGGAAAAAACTTTAATGAACAAACTCATAGAGCTTAAGCAATATTCTATTAAATAGCTAATGAGTCACTGAAGAAATCAAAGAGGAAATCAAAAAATACCCAAAGACAAATGAAATGGAAATACAGTGACCTCAAATTTTTAATGCAGAGCAAAAGCCATTCAAAGAGGGACGTTTATAGCAATGTAAATCCACCCCAGGAAATAAGAGAAATGCCAATTAAACAACCTAAGTTTATACCTAAAACAGCCAGAAAAGAAGAATGAATAAAGCCAAAAGGTAGTAGACAGAAATAAATAATAAAGATCAAAGCAAAAATGAAAGAAATAGAAACAAAAAAAAAATTTAAAGATCAAAGAAACTATGAACAAGTTCTTTGAAAAGATCAACAGAAATACTAAACCTCTATCTGGACTCATCATCAAGATAAAAGGCCTCAAATCAATAAAATCAAATAGAAGTTATAACCAACACCACAGAAATTCAAAGGATCATAAGAGAATACAGTGAAAAATCATAAATCAACAAAATGGATACCCTAGAATAATTGGATAAATACCTAGAAATGTAAAATTTCCCCACTAAATGTGAAAGAAATTCAAAATATGGAAAGACTCATTTGCAGTAATGAAATGGAATCCATAAGAGAAACTATCCCCAAAAAAAGTCCAGGACATGAAGGCTTGACAGATAAATTCTTTATTTTTTTATTTTTATTTCTTTTATTTTTTAACTTTACAACATCGTATTGGTTTTGCCATATATCAACATGAATCCACCACAGGTATACACGTGTTCCCCATCCTGAACCCTCCTCCCTCCTCCCTCCCCGTACCATCCCTCTGGGTCATCCCAGTGCACCAGCCCCAAGCATCCAGTATCGTGCATCAAACCTGGACTGGCGACTCGTTTCATATATGATATTATACATGTTTCAATGCCATTCTCCCAAATCATCCCACCCTCTCCCTCTCCCACAGACTCCAAAAGACTGTTCTATACATCTGTGTCTCTTTTGCTGTCTCATATACAGGGTTATTGTTACCATCTTTCTAAATTCCATATATATTCGTTAGTATACTGTATTGGTGTTTTTCTTTCTGGCTTACTTCACTCTGTATACTAGGCTCCAGTTTCATCCACCTCATTAGAACTGATTCAAATGTATTCTTTTTAATGGCTGAGTAATACTCTCTTGTGTATATGTACCACAGCTTTCTTATCCATTCATCTGCTGATGGACATCTAGGTAGCTTCCATGTCCTGGCTATTATAAACAGTGCTGCGATGACCATTGGGGTACACGTGTCTCTTTCAATTCTGGATCACTCATTATCAGAGAAATGCAAATCAAAACCACAATGAGTTACCATTTCACACCAGTCAGAATGGCTGTGATCCAAAAGTCTACAAGCAATAAATTCTGGAGAGGGTGTGGAGAAAAGGGAACCCTCTTACACTGTTGGTGGGAATGCAATTAGCACAGCTACTATGGAGAACGGTGTGGAGATTCCTTAAAAAATGGAAATAGAACTGTCTTATGACCCAGCAATCCCACTGCTGGGCATACACAATGACAGATAAATTCTAAACATTTAAAGAGGAGTTAATAACTATCCTTTCCAAACTATTTCCCCAAAATGCAAAAGGAACACCTTTGAAGCCATTCTACAAAGGCAGTATCACCTGATAGGAAAATCAGACAAACTACGACAAAATATGAAAACACATGCCAATATCACTGAAGAAAATAGATACAACAATCTTCAACAAAATATCAGCAAACCAAATCAAACAATACATTAAAAGGATCACATTCCATAGTCAAGTGAATCGTATCTAAGAGATGCAAAGAAGGTTAAGTATTTGTGAATCAGTCAATGTGATATACCACATTAATGAATTGAATAATAAAAATCATATACAAATAACCTCAATATATGAAAAAAAGTTGTTTTAAAAAGTGCAGCATCCATTTATTTTTTAAATTAATTTAGTTATTTTAATTGGAGAATAACTGTTTTGCAATACTGTGATGGTTTTTGTTGTACATCAACATGAATCTTCCAAAGGTATACATGTGTACCCCCATCCCACCTCCTTCCCCACCCTATCCCTCCAGATTGCCCTAGAGCACAGGCTTTGCAATCAAAATTCTCAGAAGAATTGGTATAGAGAAAAATTATTCAAAATAATAAAGGTCAAATAAAATAAGCCCATAGCTAACATCATTCTCCATAGAAGGCAATGACACCCTACTCCAGTACTCTTGCCTAGAAAATCCCATGGACAGAGGAGCCTGGTGGGCTGCAGTCCATGGGGCTGCTAAGAGTCGGACATGACTGAACAACTTCACTTTCACGCATTGGAGAAGGAAATGGCAACCCACTCCAGTGTTCTTGCCTGGAGAATCCTAGGGACGGGGGAGCCTGGTGGGCTGCCATCTAGGAGGTCTTACAGAGTTGGACATGACTGAAGTGACTTAACAGCAGCAATATCATTCTCATCCGTGAAAAGCTGAATGAATTTCCTCTAAGTTCATGAACAGGACAAGGATGTCTATTTAACATAATTTATGGCAAAAACCACTACAATATTGTAAAGTAATTAGCCTCCAATTAAAATAAATAAATTAAGAAAAAAAAAACAAACATAGTAATGGAAGTTCTACCCACAGCAACCAGAGAAGAAAAGATATAAAGTTAATTCAAATTGGAAAGTAAGAATTAAAGTTGTTAGTATTTACTGATGATACTATGTAAAAAATTTTGTAAATGCCCCAAAAACTATAAATAAATTAGAACTAATTAATGAATTCAGTAGAGTTGTAGGACACAAAATTAATACATAGAAATATGTTTCACTTCTAGTTAAGTGTTAATTGCTCAGTCATGTCTGACTCTTTGTGACCCCATGGACAGGAGCCTGCAAGGCAAGCACACTGGAGTGGTAGCCACTCCCTTCTCCAGGGATCTTCCGACCTAGGGGTCAAACCCGGGACTCCTGCACTACAGGCAAATTCTTTACCATCTGAGCCACTGGGGAAGTCCTACACTTCTATAGACTAGCAATAAATCATCAGAAGAAATTAAGAAAACAATTCCATTTACAATTGAATTGAAAATAAATGCTTAGGAATAAATTTAACCAAGGAGGTTAAAAAACCTATACTTGGAAAATTGTAAGGCATTGATGAAAGAAATTGTAGATGACATAAATGAGTGGAAAGATATACCATGTTCAAAGATTGGGGGAATTAGTATTGTTCAAACGACCATATTACTGAAAGTAATCTAAAATTTCAATGCTACTCTTGTCAAAATACAAATGGAAATTTTCACTGAATGTGAATAACTAATTCTGAAATGTGTATGGAAACACAAAATCCCTACATAGCCAAAACAATATTGAGAAAAAGAAGAAAACAGAAGGCTGTTCCCTGATTACAGCCTATACTACAAATCTTCAATAATAAAAGGTGTATAGTACTAGCATGGATCAAGGGAAAATAATTTTAAGCCCTGAAATAAACCCACACTTCTATGGTGAGTTAATCTTGTGCAAAGAAACCAAGAATATACAATGGAGAAGACAGTGTGTTCAACAAGTGGTGCTTTAATTTTAAAATGAAATTACAAATTCCCTAAAACCATATACATCACTGACTCAATGGACGTGAGTCTCAGTGAACTCCAGGAGTTGGTGATGGACAGGGAGGCCTGGCGTGCTGCGATTCATGGGGTGGCAAAGAGTCGGACATGACTGAGCGACTGGTCTGATATGATCTGATTTACAAAAATAAATTCAAAATGGATTAAAGAATTAAATGTAAGATAATAAAACCATAAAACTCATTAGAATAAATCATAAGCAGTACACTCTTTGACATTTGTCTTAATAATATATATTTTAGGATATATATCCTCAAGAAAGGGAAACAAAAGCATAAATAAATGAGACAAAGCAGAATTCAAAGCTTTTGCACAGTGAAGGAAGCTATCAACGAAATAAAAATGCTGCCCTCTGAATTCAAAAGGGTATATCTTTCCTTTTCTTTGTTTTTCACTTCTCTTTTTTGCACAGCTATTTGTAAGGCCTCCTCAGACAACCATTTTGCTTTTTTGCATTTCTTTTTCTTGGGGATGATATTGATCACTGCCTCCTGTACAATGTCATGAACCTCCATCCATAGTTCATCAGGCACTTTGTCTATCAGTTCTAATTCCTTGAATCTATTCCTCACTTCCACTGTTTAATCGTAAGGGATTTGATTTAGGTCATACCTGAATGGTCTAGTGGTTTTCCCTACTTTCTTCAATTTAAGTCTGAATTTGGCAATAAGGAGTTCATGATCTGAGCCACAGTCAGCTCCCAGTCTCGTTTTTGCTGACTCTATACAGTTTCTCCATCTTTGGCTGCAAAGAATAGAGTCCAGCAGATTTCAGTATTGACCAACTGGTGATGTCTATGTGTAGGGTATTCTCTTGTGTTGTTGGAAGAGGGTGTTTTCTATGACTGATGCGTTCACTTTGCAAAACTCTAATACCCTTTGCCCTGTTTCATTCCATACTGTAAGGCCAAAATTGCCTGTTACTCCAGGTGTTTCTTGACTTCCTACTTTTGCATTGCAGTCCCCTAAAATGAAAAGGACATCTTTTCAAAGAAATAGAGGAAAACAATAGAATGAGAAAGACTAAAGATCTCTTCAAGAAAATTAGAGATACCAAGAGAACATTTCATGCAAAGATGGGCTCAATAAAGGACAGAAATGGTGTGGATCTACCGAAGTAGAAGATATTAAGAAAAGGCAGTAAGAATACACAGAACTAGTCAAAAAAGATCTTCACAACCCAGATAACCACGATAGTATGATCACTCACCTAGAACCAGACATCCTGGAATGTGAAGTCAAGTGGGCCTTAGGAAGCCTCACTGTGAACAAAGCTAGTGGACATGATAGAATTCCAGTTGAGCTAATTCAAATCCTAAAAGATGATGCTGTGGAAGTGCTGCACTTAATATGCCAGCAAATTTGGAAAATTCAGCAGTGGCCACAGGACTGGAAAAGTTCAGTTTTCATTCCAATCCCAAAGACAGGCAACGCCAAAGAATGTTCAAACTACCACACAATTGCCCTCATCTCACACGCTATTTTGAAAATAGTTGACTTTATTTTCTTGGGCTCCAAAATCACTGCAGATGGTGATTGACTGCAGCCATGAAATTAAAATACAGTTACTCCTTGGAAGAAAAGTTATGACCAAGCTAGACAGCATATTAAAAAGCAGAGACACTACTTTGCTCACAAAGGTCCATCTAGTCAAGGCTATGGTTTTTCCAGTAGTCATATGTGAATGTGAGAGCTGGACTATAAAGTAAGCCAAGCACAGAAGAATTGATGCTTTGAACTGTGGTGTTGGAGAAGACTCTTAAGAATCCCTTGGACTGCAAGGAGATCCAATCAGCGCATCCTAAAGGAAATCAGTCCTGAATATTCATTGGACGGACTGATGCTGAAGCTGAAACTCTGATACTTTGGCCAGCTTATAAGAAGAGCTGACTCATTTGAAAAGACCCTGATAATGGGAAAGATTGAAGGCGGGAAGAGAAGGGGATGACAGAGAATGAGATGGTTGGAAATTACAAATTCCCTAAAACCCCTAAAACTATATGCAAAAATAAACTCAAAATGGATTAAAGACTTAAATGTAAAATATTAAAACGGCTAAAGGCATATTTCAGATTCTGAGATGGAGGGAGGTGTTGATGAAAACCATCAATAAGTAATCAATACTAATATAATAAAAAATAGAAATAGCAAGTGTAGATGAGGGTGTGGAGAAAAGGGAAACCTGTGCACTGTTGGTAGGAAAGCAAATTGGTTCCTCCACTATGGGAAACAGTATGGAATTCTCTCAAAAATTTAAGAAAGAGCTACCATACAATCAAGCAATTCTGTTTCTGGCTATTTTTCTCAAGAATCAAAAAAGACTAATGAAAAAATATATGCTCTCCCTATGTTCATTGCAGCATTATTTACAATAGCCAAGATATGGAAATAGTCAGCATATCAATTAATAGATAAATGGATTAAAATGTGAAGAAGATAATGGAATACTACTCATGGATTAAAATGTGAAGAAGATAATGGAATACTACTCAACTATAAAAATAAGGAAATCTTGCCATTTGAAATAACTTGATGGGTAATATTCTAAGTGAAGTTTGCAACATAGAAAGTTTGTGTGTGTTAGTCACTCAGTCATGTCTGACTCCTTGTGACCCCATGGACTGTAGTCCACCAGCTCTTTTGTCCATAGAATCCTGCAAGCAAGAATATTGGAGTGGGTTGTCATTCCCTTCTCCAGGGGATCTTCCTGACCCAGGGATCAAAACCAGGTCTCCCGTATTGCAGGCAGATTCTCTACCATCTGAGTCACAGGGAAGCCCAGTAGAAAGTTTGCAAGTTTTATACCATATAGTTTCATTTACATGTGGAATCCTGGGGAAAAAATGAAACAAAGGAACAAATAAAAAAAAAAAAAAAAAAAAACAGATTCAGACTCATAACCACAGAGAACAAACAGATGAATGACAGAAGTTAGGGGGTTGGGTTGAAGGAGAATGAAATAGGTGAGGAGGATTAAGAGGTACACACAAAATAAATGAATCACTGTGATGAAATGTAAAACATAGGGAATATAGTAATAACATTTTATGGTGACAGATGGTAACTAGACCTCATGGTGATCATTGTAATGTGTATAAATATGAAATCACTATATTTTTAAAGTTTTGAGCAAACTCCATACATGCAAGAAGAGAGTAGAATGCAATATCTGAAGTTTGAAAGATAAAACTACAAACCTCTAGAATTTTGTATCCAATGCAATTAAATATACTGAAAAAAAAAGTAAAGGAGAAATAGACTTTCTAAGAGAAAATAAAGAAGGAATTTGTTGCTACTAGACCTGACTTGCTAAAAATATTAAAAGAAATTCTTGAGCAAAAAGAAAAATGGTGTAGGTCAGAAACTCTAATATACATATGACAAGGAAAATCATTTGAGGGGAATAAACAAAGAAAAAATATTTTATATTTCTATTATATATATATATTCTTTTATATTTTTATTTTTATATTTCTAACAGATAACAGGTTTTTTTTTTCAAAATAATAATGGCATTAATGTTTTCAGTAATTATAGCTTATGAATAAGTTAAATGAATGACAACAGTGTTATAAGGGACATGAAAGAGGAATTGGAAATATTTTCCTATAAGCTACCTTCAGTATCCATGAGGCAGTATGTTGTTATTTGAAAGCAGATGTGATTAGTTGTAAATGTAAAGTGTAAACTCTAGGGCATCCACTAATTTTTTTTTTTTTAATGTACATTTGATACAATGAGAGAAAACAGAATCATATAAAATGCTTAATTAAAATCAGAAAAGGCACAAAAAGAGTGGAAGACAAAAAAATAAATAAATAACCAGGGAAATGAATAGAAAAATATAAACAAAGATGGTAGATATTAATCCAGAGACATCAATAATCACTTTAAATGTCAATAGTCAGGCGGTCCTAAGATGGCAGAGGAATAGAACGGGGAGACCACTTTCTCCCCAACAAATTCATCAAAAGATAATTTGAACGCTGAGCAAATACCACAAAACAACTTCTTAACACTGGCAGAGGACACCAGGTACCCAGAAAACCAGCCTATTGTCTTTGGAAGGAGGTAGGACAAAATATAAAATATAAAAATAGAGACAAAGAGTTAAGGACAGAGACCCACCCCAGGGAGGGAGTTGTAAAAGAGGAGAAGTCCCAAACACCAAGAAACCCTCTCACTGGTGGGCCTGTGGGGAGTTTTGGAATCTCAGAGGGCAACATAACTGGGAGGAAAAAAATAAATAAATAAAACCCACAGATTATGCACCTAACTGCAACTGCCAGCAGAGAAGTAGCCCAGAGGCTTTCATCCACCACCAGCAAGCAGGGGCTGAACAGGGAGGCGTGGGCTGCATTGCTTAGGGTAAGGACTGGGCCTGAATGCCCTGAGAGCAATCTGAGGGAGCTAACGTGAGATAGCAACCCAAACTTTGGGGTAGCCAGAGAGAGAAAGAAAAAAAAAAAAAAAAAAAAAGAGGAAAGAGAGAGAGAGATAGAAAACAAAGGACTGAGTGAATACCAAAGGAGAGCTAGCCGGCAATGGACCAGCCCATCCCCTGCCAGAGGCAGGGAGGCAAGGGACAAACTCGTCCCCAGAGATGGCATCTTCTACCAAACTGCGAGCAGGCTCCCAGTTGCTAACCAAGTCTTCCTGGGATCCTGGATGGTTGACATCCACCAGGAGGGTTGCAGCCAGAGATCAGCTCCCCAGAGGAGACACACAGCACACCTGAGATGGCGCTCCCGCTGCACACCCAGAAAACTGAGCAGCTGGGACTTGGGAGGTGATAAGACCCACCACCCCACCTAGGGAGTGTGTGCTCACCAAGCACCTTGTCGCATGAGCTGCTCAGACCTGGGAAGGGCACAAAACTCAGCCCCAACCTAGTCTGTGCCTTTGTGGAGTACCAGAGAATGTGAACCTGAGTGGCTTAGACCTGGGAAGTGTACACAACCCAGGTCCACCTTAGACAGTTCCCCTCCAGAGCAACCTGGAGCCTGAGCAGTGTATACCAGGAAAGCACACATGCCATAAGTGGAGGCAAACCCAGTGTGGCCCAGACACTGTGAGCACTCCCCACACATGCCAGTGATATTTGTTTGCAGTGTTCCTCCCTCCCTTCAGCACAATTGAACAAGTGAGCTTAAATAAATGACCACCTTCGCCCCCTTGTGTCAGGGTAGAAGTTAGATATTGAAGAGACTTGCAAACAGTGGAAGCCAAAATAAACAAAAAAGAGGGAAACGCTTTGGAAGTGACATGTGCAATGGATTAAAACCCTGTAGTTAGCATTGGCTACATTGGAAGACACCTAAAGACCTTGAGAAGAAGTATAAGCTGGAACAAAAAAAAAACTATCTGAAACAACTGACCCCACACTGCCCTCAACAGGTCCAGAGAAATTCCTAGATATATTTTACTATTATCATTTTTAAATTTCTTTATTTTTTTTATTTTTAAGTTCTTTATTACTCCTTTAATTTTCATTTTTAAAACCTACTATAACCTTGCAAAAAAAATCCTATTTTTAAAGCAAATTTCAAACATATTTTTTTATAACTTTTGCAATTTTTTTTTAATATTGTATTTTTGAGAGTCTAACCTCTACTCTAGACATTTAATATTTGCTTTCTGGTATATGTTATCAATTCTATACTTTTAAGAATCCAATCTTCAGTACCCATTTTTACTTAGTGTGATTACTGGCTTGATTGCCCTCTCACGTTTTGACTCTGCTTTTTCTCCCCCAGGTCACCTCTATCTCCTCCCTCCCCCTTTTCTTCTCTACTTAACTCTGTGAATCTCATTGGGTGTTCTGAGCTGTGGAGAACACTTAGGGAACTGATCTCAGGCTAGATTGGTCACTCTACTTTTCACTCCCCCTCCTCTTCATCCCCCTCCTCTCCTCCTGATCACCTCTATCTCCTTCCTCTCTCTTTTCTTCTCTATGGAACTCCATGAACCACTCTGAGTGTTTCAGACTGTGGAGAGCAAATAAAGAATTGATTACTGGCTAGATTGTTCTCTCCACTTTTGATTCCCCTTTTTCTTCTTCTGGTCACCTCTATCTCCCTCCTCCTTCTTCTCTTCTTCATGTAACTCTGGAAACTCTCTTGGTGTCCCCCAGTGTGGAGAATCTTTTCACCATTAACCTAGATGTTTTATCATTGGTGCTGAATGGATGGAGAAGGCTTGAGGCTACTGTAAGAATAAGACTGAAAGCCAGAGGCAGGAGGCTTAAATCCAAAACTTGAGAATACCAGAAAACTCCTGATTCCATGGAACATTAATCAACAAGACCTCATCCAAAAGCCTCCATACCTACACTGAAACCAAGCTTCACCCCAAAGCCAACAAGTTTCAGATCAAGATATACCAAGCTAATTCTCCAACAGTGCAGGAACATAATACTGATCACAAAAATATAGACGGCCAAAAGTCACACCAAACACATAGACACCTCAAAACTCACTTCCGGACACTTCATTGCACTCCAGAGAGAAGAGATCCAGCTCCACCCACCAGAACACAGACGTAAACTTCCCTAACCAGGAAACCTTGACAAGCCACTCGTGCAAACCCACCCACAGGGAGGAACCTCCACAATAAAGAGGAAACACAAACTTACAGCATACAGAAAGGCCACCCCAAACACAACAACGTAAACAAGATGAAAAGGCAGAGAAATATTCAGCAGGTAAAGGAACATGATAAAAGCCCACCAAACCAAAAAAAAAAAAAAGAGGAGAAGATAAGCAGTCTAACTGAAAAAGAATTCAAAATTATGATAGTAAAGATGATCCAAAATCTTGAAAAGAAAATGCAGTTACAGATAAAGAGACTAGAGATGAGGATTGAGAAAATGCCTGAAATGTTAGAAGACTCTACACATGGACATCACCAGATGGTCAAAACCAAAATCAGATTGATAATATTCTTTGCAGCCAAAGATGGAGAAGCTCTATACTGTCAGCAAAAACAAGACCAGGAACTGACTGTGGCTCAGATCATGAGCTCCTTATTGCCAAATTCTGACTTAAATTGAAGACAGTAGGGAAAACCACTAGACCATTCAGGTATGACCTAAATCAAATCCCTTATGATTATACAGTGGAAGTGAGAAATAGATTTAAGGCACTAGATCGGATAGATAGAGTGCCTGGTGAACTATGGACGGATTCGTGACATTGTACATGAGACAGGGAACAAGACCATCCCCATGGAAAAGAAATGCAAAAAAGTAAAATGGCTCTCTGGGGAGGCCTTACAAATAGCTTTGAAAAGAAGAGAAGCGAAAAGCAAACGAGAAAAGAAAAAGATATAAGCATCTGAATGCAGAGTTCCAAAGAATAGCAAGAAGAGATAAGAAAGCCTTCCTCAGCGATCAATGCAAAGAAATAGAGGAAAACAACAGAACGGGAAAGACTAGAGATCTCTTCAAGAAAATTAGAGATACAAAGGGAACATTTCATGCAAAGATGAGCTCGATAAAGGACAGAAACGGTATGGACATAACAGAAGCAGAAGATATTAAGAAGAGGTGGCAAGAATACACAGAAGAACTGTACAAAAAAGATTTTCATGACCAAGATAATCATGATGGTATGATAACTCACCTAGAGCCAGACATCCTGGAATGTTAAGTCAAGTGGGCCTCAGAAAGCATCACTATGAGCAAAGCTAGTGGAAGTGATAGAATACCATTGGAGCTATTTCAAATCCTGAAAGATGATGCTGTGAAAGTGCTGCACTCAATATGTCATCAAATTTGGAAAACTCAGCAGTGGCCACAGGACTCGAAAAGGTCAGTTTTCATTCCAATCCCAAAGAAAGGCAATGCCAAAGAATGCTCTAACTACTGCACAATTGCACTCATCTCACATGCTAGTAAAGTAATGCTCAAAATTCTCCAAGCCAGGCTTCAGCAATATGTGAACCGTGAACTTCCAGATGTTCAAGCTGGTTTTAGAAAAGGCAGAGGAACCAGAGACCAAATTGCCAACATCCGCAGAATCAATGAAAAAGCAAGAGAGTTCCAGAAAAACATCTATTTCTGCTTTATTGACTATGCCAAAGCCTTTGCCTGTGTGGATCACAAGAAACTGTGGAAAATTCTGAAAGAGATGGGAATACCAGACCACCTGACCTGCCTCTTGAGAAACCTGTATGCAGGTCATGAAGCAACAGTTAGAACTCTACATGGAACAACAGACTGGTTCCAAATAGGAAAATGAGTTCCTCAAGGCTGTATATTGTCACCCTGCTTATTTAACTTATATGCAGAGTACATCATGAGAAACGCTGGGCTGGAAGAAGCACAAGCTGGAATCAAGATTGCCAGGAGAAATATCAATAACCTCAGATATGCAGATGACACCACCCTATGGCAGAAAGTGAAGAGGAACTAAAAAGCCTCTAGATGAAAGTGAAAGAGGAGAGTGAAAAAGTTGGCTTAAAGCTCAACATTCAGAAAACAAAAATCATGGCATCCGGCCCCATCACTTCATGGGAAATAGACGGGGAAACAGTGGAAACAGTGTCAGAGTTTATTTTTTTAGGCTCCAAAATCACTGCAGATGGTGAGTGCAGCCATGAAATTAAAAGATGCTTACTCCTTGGAAGGAAAGTTATGACCAACATAGATAGCATACTGAAAAGCAGAGACGTTACTTTGCCAACAAAGGTCCGTCTAGTCAAGGCTACGGTTTTTCCAGTGGTCATGTATGGATGTGAAAGTTGGACTGTGAAGAAAGCTGAGCGCCTAAGAATTGATGCTTCTGAACTGTGGTGTTGGAGAAGACTCTTGAGAGTCCCTTGGACTGCAAGGAGATCCAACCAGTCCATTCTAAAGGAGATCAGTCCTGGGTGTTCTTTGTAAGGAATGATGCTAAAGCTGAATGAAACTCCAGTATTTGGCCACCTCATGCGAAGAATTGACTCAGTGAAAAAGACTCTGATACTGAGAGGGATTGGGGGAAGGAGGAGAAGGGGATGACAAAGGATGAGATGGCTGGATGGCATCACCGACTCGATGGATGTGAGTCTGAGTGTACTCTGGGAATTGGTGATGGACAGTGAGGCCTGGCGTACTGTGATTCATGGGGTCGCAAAGAGTCAGACACGACTGAGTGACTGACCTGAACTGAGAAGAAATAAAAAAGAGTCAATCAGTAATGAATAATGCAATATCTGACATCAAAAGCACTCTGGAGGAGACCAGCAGAAGAATAACTGAGGCAGAAGATAAGATATGTGTGATGGAAGATAGAATGGTGGAAATAAATGAAGCAGAGAGGAAAAAAGAAAAACGAATTAAAATAAATAAGGACAACCTCAGAGACCTCTAGGACAATGTTATATGCCCCAATCTTCAAATCTTAGGTGTCCTGGAAGAAGAAGACAAAAAGAAAGGCCATGAGAAAATACTTGAGGAGATAATAGTTGAAAACTCCCCTAAAATGGGGAAGGAAATAGCCACCCAAGTCCAAGAAACCCAGAGAGTCCCAAATAGGATAAACCCAAGGCGAAACACCCAAGACACATATTAATCAAATTAACGAAGATCAAACACAAAGAACAAATATGAAAAGCAGCAAAGGAAAAACAACAAATAATACAAAAGGGGATCCCCATAAGTATAACAGCTGATCTTTCAATAGAAATTCTTCAGACCAGAAGGGAATGGCAACACATACTTAAAATGATGAAAGAGAAAAACCTGCAACCCAGATTACTGTACCCAGCAAAGATCTTATTCAAATATGAAGGAGAAATCAAAAGCTTTACAGACAAGCAAAAGCTGAGAGAATTCAGCACCACCAAACCAGCTCTTCAACAAATGTGAAAGGATCATGTATAGATAGGAAACCCAGAAAAGGTTTATAAATCCAAACCCAAAACCACAAAGTAAATGGCAATGGTATCATACTTATCAATAATTACTTTAAGTGTAAATGGGTTGAATGCCCCAACCAAGAGACAAAGAATGGCTGAATGGATACAAAAACAAGACCTCTATATATGCTGTCTACAAGAGACCAACCTTAAACCTAGGGACACATACAACTGAAAGTGAAGGACCGGAAAGAGATATTGCATGCAAATAGAGACCAAAAGAAAGCAGGAGTAGCGATACTCATATCAGATAAAATAGACTTTGAAATAACGGTCATGAGAAGAAACAAAGAAGGACACTACATAATGATCAAAGGATCAATCCAAGAAGAAGATATAGCAATTATAAATATATACACACCAAACATAGGAGCTCCACAATATGTAAGGCAAATGCTAACAAGTATGAAGGAGAAATTACCAATAACACAATAATAGTGGGAGACTTTAATACCCCACTCACACCTATGGTTAGATCAGCTAAACAGAAACTTAGAAAGGAAACAGAAACCTTAAATGATACAATGGACCAGTTAGACCTAATTGATATCTATAGGACATTTCACCCTAAAACAATGAATTTCACCTTTTTCTCAAGTGCACACGGAACCTTCTCCAGGACAGGTCACATCTTGGGCCATAAATCTAGCCTTGGTAAATTCAAAAAATTGAAATCAACTCAAATATCTTTTCTGATCACAATGCAGTAAGATTAGATGTCAACTACAGGAAAAAAAAAAAACATTATTAAAAATACAAACATATAGAGGCTAAACAACACGCTTCTGAATAACCAAAAAATCACAGAAAGAATTAAAAAAGAAATCAAAATACGCATAGAAACGAATGAAAATGAAAACACAACAACCAAAACCTATGGGATTAAGTAAAAGAAGTGCTAAGGGAAAGGTTCATAGCAATACAATCCTACCTCAAGAAACAGGAGAGAAATCAAATAAATAACCTAACTCTACACCTAAAGCAACAAGAAAACGAAGATATGAAGAACCCCATGGTTAGTAGGAGGAAATAAATAATTTAAAAATAGGGCAAAAATAAATGCAAAAGAAACAAAGGAGACCATAGCCAAAATCAACAAAGCTAAAAGCTGGTTCTTTGAGAAGATAAATAAAGTAGGCAAACAATTAGTCAAACTCATCAAGAACAAAATGTAGAAGAATCAAATCAATAAAAACAGAAATGAAAATGGAGAAATCACAGCAGACAACACAGAAATGCAAAGGATCATAAGAGACTACTACCAACAACTATATGCCAATAAAATGGACAACTTTGAAGAAATACACAAATTCTTAGAAAAGTATAACTTTCCAAAACTGAACCAGGAAGAAACAGAAAACCTTAACAGACCCATCACAAACACAGAAATTGAAACTGTAATCAGAAATCATCTAACAAACAAAAGCCCAGGACCAGATGGTTTCACAGCTGAATTCTCCCAAATATTTAGAGAAGAGTTAACATCTATCATATTCAAACTCTTCCAGAAAATTTCAGAGTAAGGTAAACTTCCAAACTCATTCTATGAGGCTCAGTTCAGTTCAGTTGAGTTCAGTCATTCAGTCGTGTCCAACTCTTTGTTACCCCATGAATCGCAGCACATCAGGCCACCCTGTCCATCAGCAACTCCCAGAGTTCACTCAAACTCACATCCATTGAGTTGGTGATACCATCCAGCCATCTCATCCTCTGTCGTCCTGTTTTCCTCCTGCCCCCCAATCCCTCCCAGTATCAGAGTCTTTTCCAATGAGACAACTCTTCGCATAAGGTGGCCAAAGTACTGGAATTTCAGCTTTAGCATCATTCCTTCCAAAGAACACCCAGGGCTGATCTCTTTTAAAATGGACTGGTTGGATCTCCTTGCAGTCCAAGGGACTCTCAAGAGCCTTATCCAACACCACAGTTCAAAAGCATCAATTATTCGGTGCTCAGCTTTCTTCACAGTCCAACTCTCACATCCATACATGACCACTGGAAAAACCATAGCCTTGACTAGATGGAGCTTTGTTGGCAAAGTAATGTCTCTGCTTTCGAATATGCTATCTAGGTTGGTCATAACTTTTCTTCCAAGGAATAAGCGTCTTTTAATTTCATGGCTGCACTCACCATCTGCAGTGATTTTGGAGGCCCCAAAAATAAAGTCTGACACTGTTTCCATTGTTTCCCCATCTATTTCCCATGAAGTGAGAGGACCAGATGCCATCCTCTTCGTTTTCTGAATGTTGAGCTTTAAGCCAACTTTTTCACTCTCCTCTTTCACTTTCATCGAGAGGCTTTTTAGTTCCTCTTCACTTTCTGCAATAAGCTGGTGTCATCTGCATATCTGAGATTATAGACCTACAAGACCTTTTAGAGCTAACACCCAAAAAAGATGTACTTTTCATTATAAGGGACAGGAATGCAAAAGTAGGAAGTCAGGAAACACCTGGAGTAACAGGCAAATTTGGCCTTGGAATATGGAATGAAGCAGGGCAAAGACTAATAGAGTTTTGCCAAGAGAATGCACTGGTCATAGCAAACACCCTCTTCCAACAACACAAGAGAAGACTCTACACATGGACATCACCAGATGGTCAACACCGAAATCAGATTGAGTATATTCTTTGCAGCCAAAGATGGAGAAGCTCTATACAGTCAGCAAAAACAAGACCAGGAGCTGACTGTGGCTCAGATCATGAGCTCCTTATTGCCAAATTCAGACTTAAATTGAAGAAAGTCAGGAAAACCACTAGACCATTCAGGTATGACCTAAATCAAATCCCTTATGATTATACAGTGGAAGTGAGAAATAGATTTAAGGCACTAGATCTGATAGATAGAGTGCCTGATGATCTATGGACTGAGGTTCATGACATTGTACAGGAGACAGGGATCAAGATCAGCCCCATGGAAAAGAAATCTAAAAAAGAAAAATGACTGTCTGGGAGGCCTTACAAATAGCTGTGAAAAGAAGTAAAGCAAAAATCAAAGGAGAAAAGGAAAGATAAGCATCTATGAGGCTACCACCACCCTAATACCAAAACCAGACAAAGATGCCTCAAAAAAAGAAAACTACAGACCAATATCACTGATGAACATAGATGCAAAATCCTTAACAAAATTCTAGCAAACAGAATTCAACAACATATTAAAAAGATCATACCTCATGACCAAGTGGGCTTTATCCCAGGGATGCAAGGATTTTTCAATATTCACAAATCAATCAATGTGATACACCACATTAACAAATTGAAAGATAAAAACCATACGGTTGTCTCGGTAGATGCAGAGAAAGCCTTTGACAAAATTCAACAGCCATTTATAATAAAAATCCTCCAGAAAGCAAGAATAGAAGGAACAACTCGTTTCATACATGATATTTTACATGTTTCAATGCCATTCTCCCAAATCTTCCCGCCCTCTCCCTCTCCAACAGAGTCCATAAGACTGTTCTATACATCAGTGTCTCTTTTGCTGTCTCGTACACAGGGAATGGGGAGGGAGGAGGGAGGAGGGTTCAGGATGGGGAACACATGTATACCTGTGGTGGATTCATTTTGATATTTGGCAAAACTAATACAGTTATGTAAAGTTTAAAAATAAAATAAAATTAAAAAAAAAAGAATAGAAGGAACATACCTTAACATTATAAAAGCTATATATGATCAACCCCCAGCAAACATTATCTTCAATGGTAAAAAACTGAAAGCATTTCTCCTAAAATCAGAAACAAGACAAGAGTGCCCACTCTCACCACTACTATTCAACATAGTTTTGGAAGTTTTAGCCATAACAATCAGAGCAGAAAAATAAATAAAAGGAATCCAGATGGAAAAGAAGAAGTAAAACTCTCACTCTTTGCAGATAACATGATGCTCTACATAGAAAACCCTAAAGACTCCACCAGAAAATTATGAGAGCTAATCAATGAATATAGTAAAGTTTCAGGATACAAAATCAACACACAGAAATCCCTTGCATTCCTATACACTAACAATGAGAAAACAAAAATAGAAATTAAAGAAACAATTCCATTCATCATTGCAATGAAAAGAATAAAATACTTAGGAATAAATCTACCTAAAAAAGAAAAGACCTATATATAGAAAACTATAAAACACTGATGAAAGAAATCAAAGATGACAGAAATAGATGGAGAAATATACCATGTTCATAGATAAGAAGAATCAATGTAGTGAAAATTAGTATACTACCCAAAGCAATCTACAATTCAATGCAATCCCTATCAAGCTACCAATGGTATTTTTCAGAGAACTAGAACAAATAATTTAGCAATTTGTATGGAAATACAAAAAACCTCGAATAGCCAAAGCAATCGTGAGAAAGAAGAATGGAACTGGAGGAATCAACCTGCCTGACTTCAGGCTCTACTACAAAGCAACAGTCATCAAGAGAGTATGGTACTTGCACAAAGACAGAAACAGATCAGTGTAACAAAGTAGAAAGCCCAGAGATAAATCCTCTCACCTGTGGGCACCTTACCTTTGACAAAGGAGGCAAGAATATACAATGGAGAAAAGACAATCTCTTTAACAAGTGGTGTTGGGGAAACTGGTCAACCATTTGTAAAAGAATGAAACTAGAACACTTTCTAACACCATACACAAAAGTAAACTCAGAATGGATGAAAGATCTTAATGTAAGACCAGAAATATGAAACTCTTAGAAGAAAACATAGGCAAAACACTCTCTGATGCAAATCATAGCAGGATCCTCTATGACCCACCTCCCAGCGTAATGAAAATAAAAGGAAAAATAAACAAATTGGACCTAATTAAACTTAAAAGCTTTTGCACAACGAAGGAAACTATAAGCAAGATGAAAAGACAGCCTTCAGAATGGGAAAAAATAATAGCAAATGAAGCAACTTTCAAAGAATTAATCTCAAAAACATACAAGCAATTCCTGAAGCTCAGTTCCAGAAAAATAAGTGACCCAATCAAAAACTGGGCCAAAGAACTAAACAGATATTTCTCCAAAGAAAACATACACATGGCTAACAAACACATGAAAAGATGCTCAACATCACTCATTATCAGAGAAATACAAATCAAAACCACAATGAGGTACCATCTCACATCAGTCAGAATGACTGCCGTCAAAAGTCTACAAACAATAAATTCTGGAGAGGGTGTGGAGAAAAGGGAAGCTTCTTACACTGTTGGTGGGAATGCAAACTAGTACAGCCACTATGGAGAACAGTGTGGATATTCCTAAAAAACTAGAAATAGAACTGCCATATGACCCAGCAATCCCACTGCTGGGCATATTCACTGAGGAAACCAGAATTGAAAGAGACACAAGTACCCCAGTGTTCATCACAGCACTGTTTACAATAGGTAGGACATGGAAGCAACCTAGATGTCCATCGACAGATGAATGCATAAGAATGTTGTGGTATATATACACAATGGGGTATTACTCAGCCATTAAAAAGAATACATTTGAATCAGTTCTAATGAGGTGGATGAAACTGGAGCCTATTTTACAGAGTTAAGTAAGTCAGAAAGAAAAACACCAATATAGTATATTAATGCATATATATGAAATTTACAAAGATGGTAACAATGACCCTATATGTGAAACAGCAAAAGAGACGCAGATGTAAACCAGGCTTTTGGACTCTGTGGGAGAAGGCGAGGGTTGATGATTTGAAAGAATAGCATCAAAACATGTATACTATCTCATGTGAAATAGATAGCCAGTCCAGGTTTGATGCATGAGACAGGGTGCTCAGGGCTGGTGCACTGCGATGACCTTGAAGGATGGGATGCAAATGGAGGTGAGAGGGTGGGTCAGGATGGGGAGCACATGTACACCCATGGCTGATTCATGTCAATGTATGTAAAAAACCACCACAGTATTGTAAAGTAACTAGCCTCCAATTAAAATAAATTAAAAATTAATTAATTAATTAATTAATGTCAGTATGGCACCTCACTCCAGTACTCTTGCCTGGAAAATCCATGGATGGAGGAGCCTGGTAGCCTGCAGTCCATGGGGTCACTAAGAGTCGGACACGACTGAGGGACTTCACTTTCACTTTCATGCATTGGAGAAGAAAAAGGCAACCCACTCCAGTGTTCTTACCTGGAGAATCCCAGGGATGCGGGAGCCTGGTGGGAGGCCGTCTATAGGTGGCACAAATTTGGACACAACTGAAGCGACTTAGCAGCAGCAGCAACAGTAGCAGCAGCAGGAGCAGTCTAAACATAGCAAATTGAAAGCAGAGGCTGTCAGAGTGAATTAAAAAATAAAACCTAACTTATGCCACTACAAGAAACTCATTTTAAATTTAAAGATATAAGTATATTAAAAACAAAGGGATACATAAAGTTATATCATTCCAGCATTAATCAAAAAAATAAATGCTGAAATAACTATATCAATTTAAGGAAAACCACATTTTAGATCAAGGTAAGTTACCAGGTGTAAAGACAAGCATTGCATGATAATAAAGGGGTCTGTTCTCCAAAAGACATAAGAATGCTTAATTTGTATATGCCTAACCACAGAACATCAAAATAAATGAGGCAAAAACTGATAAAGATACAAGGAGAAAAAGATGAATCCACTTTATTGCTGAAGGAAAACAAAATCAGTAAGGACATAGTTTAACTGAACAGTACTGTCAATCAACTGAATTTAATTGACAATTATAGAGTTCTTCATCCAATGACAGCAGAATACACATTATTCTCAGGCTCACATGGAACATTCACCAAATTACACCACATTCTAGGCCTTATAATGCACTTTAACAAATTAAAAGGAACAAAAGTCATACAAGATATGCTCAGACAACAAAGAAATTAAGCTAGAAGTCAATAACAGAAAGATAGCTGGAAAACTCCACAATACTTGGAGATTAAACACCACACTTTTAATAACATATGGTCAAAGAAATCTCAAGAGTTATTTTAAAATATGTTGAACTAAATAAAAATGAAAATGCAGCATATCAAAATTTGTGAGACAAGGCAAAAGCAGTGCTTAGAAGGAAATTTATCACATTGAATGTATATATTAGAAAATGAGAAAGATATAATATGAATAATCAAAACCTCCATCTCAAGAAACTAGAAAAAGGGGAGCAAATTAAATCCAAAGAAAGCAGAAATTTAATATTAAGCATTGGAACATAAACCAAATAAATTAAAAACAGAAAATTAATAGAGAAAATCAAGGAAAACAGAAACTGGTTCTTTGAAAAAAGTTAATAAACTTCTGGTCAGGTTAAGGGTAGAAGAAAAAAAGAGAAGATACAAATTACTAACATCAGAAATGTAAATGGAGCCACTATTACTGAGCCCATGGATGTTAAAGCATAATAAATAAATAATACGTAAAATTTCACATCCACAAATTTGATAACATAACTGAAAAGGACTAATTTCTTTTTAAAAAATTTATTTGTTTTAACTGGAAGATAATCACCTTACAATATTGTGATGGTTTTTGCCAATATATCAACATGAATTGGCCATAGGCATACGTGTGCTTTGTCTCTCCTGAAACCCCTTCCCATTTCCTTCCCGACCCCATCCCTCAAGGTTGTCACAGATCACTGGCTTTGGTTTCCTTGGTCATACAGCAAACCTCCACTGGCTATTTTACATACAGTAGTGTATATGTTTCAATGCTATTCTGTCAAATCATCCCACCCTCTGTTTCTCCCACTGAGTCCAAATGTCTGCTCTGTGTCTGTGTCTCCTTTGCTGCCCTGCAAGTAGGCCCGTTGGTACAGGACTGATTTCTTGAAAGACACAATCTACCAAAACTCACACAAGAAGAAATAGATGACCTTAATAGGCAAAAATCTATTTTAAAATATCAAATCAGTAATTAATAACCATCCAAAAGAGAACACGGGAAATTGAGATGAATTCACATGAATTCGACCAAACACTGAAGTGATAACTTTTACCAATTCTTTACAATATCTTTGAGAAAATAAGAGAGAATATTTCCTAACCCATTCTAAAAGGATGTTATCCTAATACCAAAACAAAACAAAACAAAAAAATTCCAAAAAAGTAGAACAATAGATCGGTACCTCTTGTAGCATAAATACAAAAGTCCTTAGTAAAATATTAACATATAAAATTGAATAATGTATAAAAATAATTATACACTATGGCTAGGCAGGATTTATTAGTTGTTCAATGTTTTAACATTTGATGATCAATTACTGTAATCTATTATATCAACAGACTAAAGAATAAAAATCATAACATCATAAAAATAGATACTGAAAAATCCTTTGGCAAAATCCAACACCCAATCATGGTAAAACATTTCAGCAAACTAGGAATAGAGGGAAATTTCTCAACTTGATAAAGAACAATTATAAACCAAGTACAGCTGAAATTATACTAAGTGGAAAGGAGCTAGTGACTTTTCTGCTAAGACCAGGAGCAAGTAAGGATGTTCCTTCCCTCTCACCACGTCTATTGCACTTCATACCTGGAAATCTAACAAATCCAGTAAGATAAGAAAGGGAAATAAAAGGCATGTATATTTGGAAGGAAGAAAGAAATCTGTCTTTTTTGGCAGATGATATAATTTTATATGTAGAAAAATCCCAAAAAATCAACCAAAAGCTTTTGGAATTAATACATGACTTCAGCAAAATTTCAAGATAGAATGTTAATATACAAAAGTTTATTACTGTCTCCCATATAGGGTCATCGTTACCACCTTCTAAAAATTATATATATATATATATATAAAATACTGTATTGGTGTTTTTCTATATGCAAGACAGCAAGAGCGACACAAATGTAAAGAACACACTTTTGGACTCTGTGGGAGAAGGCAAGGGTGGGATGATTTGAGAGAATAGCATTGAAACATGTATATTACCATATGTGAAATAGATCGCCAGTCCAGGTTCGATGTATGAGACAGGGCTCTCAGGGCCAGTGCACTGGGACAACCCTGAGGGATGGGATGGGAAGGGAGGTGGGAAGGGGGGACACACGTACACCCATGGCTGATTCATGTCAATGTATGGCAAAAAAAAAAAAAAAAAAAAACACTACAATACTGTAAAATAATTAGCTTCCAATTAAAATAAATGAATTAATTTACAAAAAAGTTCATTACTATCTTATATGCCAAGAAAGAACAATTGGAATTGGAAATTAAAAGTAAACAGTGTCTGAGCTCTGCCTCTCTAGCCTTTAATTATTTGGTTTTGAGTCACAGTGGTAAGACTTTGTACTTGTTACAGTTTCATTGTACCTTTTTAGTTTCAGGACTCTGATCCCACAATTCTCAGCCTTGTGCTTCACCAGAATAGTTTCAGGATTTATTCCAGGCAGAATCTTACATAATCTTTCCTCCAGTTCAGGAAAATATATATCTAACGTATTATTAACCATCCCTGAGAAATAAAGACCTCTACCCACTTCCCAGGAAATTCTACTTCATTTTAGGCAAGAGCCCTCAGAACAAATCAGTGGGAACACTGTCTTTAACCTAGATTATAGCTTTAACTTTAGAGTCAGTTCAAGTCTTCTATAAATTCAAGAGCTTTGTACCACAATTCCTTGGTTTCAGGCAAGAAGGCATTTCTTAAGTTCCTAGTAAATATTTGTTGACTAGAAAATATTTCTCCTTTGGAGTCAGACATACTTAGGTAAGAATTCACACTTAGGTAAGAAACATACTAGTTGTGTGCCCTTGGACAATTTATTTAACTTCTCTTACCTTAAGTTTTCTTATCTGTATTGTTGTTCAGTGACTCAGTCGTGTCCAGCTCTTTGTGACCCCATGGACTACAGCATGCCAGGCTTCCCTGTCCTTCACTACCTCCCAGAGTTTGCTCAAACTCATGTTCATTGAATCAGCGATGCCATGCAACCATCTCACACTCTGTCATCCCCTTCTCCTCCTTCCTTCAATCTTTCCCAGCATCAGAGTCTTTTCCAGTGAGTCACTTCTTCACATCAGGTGGCCAAAGTATTGGACCTTCAGCTTCAGCATCAGTCCTTCCAATGAATATTCAGGTTTGATTTCCTTTAGGATTGACTGGTTTGATCTCCTTATTGTCCAGGGGTATCTCAAGCATCACCTCCAGCACCACAGTTAGAAAGCATCAATTTTTCAGTGCTCAGCCTTCTTTAGGCTCCAACTCTGACATCCATACATGACTACTGGAAAAATCATAGCTTTGACTATATGAACCTTTGTCAGCAAAGTGATGTCTCTGCTTTTCAATACACTGTTTAGTTTTGTCATGGCTTTCCTTCCAAGGAGCAAGCATCTTTTAATTTCATGGTTGCAGTCACTGTCCACAGTGATTTTGGAGCCCAAGAAAATAGTCTGTGTCCATTGTTTTTCCATCTATTTGCCATGAAGTGATGGGACTGTATACTCTGATCTTAGTTTTTTGTCGTCCCCTTCTCCTCCTGCCCCCAATCCCTCCCAGCATCAGGGTCTGTTCCAATGAGTCAACTCTTCGCATGAGGTGGCCAAAGTATTGGAGTTTCAGCTTCAGCATCAGTCCTTCCAATAAATACCCAGGACTGATCTTCTTTAGGATGGACTGGTTGGATCTCCTTGCAGTCCAAGGGACTCTCAAGAGTCTTCTAAATTTATTTATTTTTTTATTTTTAAATTTAATTTTATTTTTAACTTTACAATATTGTATTGGTTTTGCCATATATCAACATGAATCTGCCACAGGTATACACGGGTTCCCCATCCTGGACCCTCCACCCTCCTCCCTCCCTGTACCATCCCTCTGGGTCATCCCAGTGATCTTAGTTTTTTGAATGTTGAATTTTATCTATATAGCAGAACCAATAACTCTTACCTCACAGAGCTTAAATAAGGAGTCAATGAATTAATGGAGCCAACAGATAGGAAAATGCCTATGACTTTCTATGTAAGTGCATGATCAGTCACTTCAGTCGTTTCTGACTCTTTGTGACTCTATGGACTGTAGCTCACATGGCTCCTCTGTCAATGGGATTCTCCAGGCAAGAATATTGGAGTGGGTTGCCGTGCCCTCCTCCAGAGGATCTTCCTAACTCAGGGATTGAACCCACATCTCTGCGTCTTCAGCTTAGCAGACAGACTCTTTACCCATTGAGCCACCTGGGAATCCCCATGACTTTCTACAACACATGTTAATTTCTTTCTCATGTATTATCTTAATGATGTTTCTAGTGCTGCACTAAGAACTAGAAAAATCTATGTAATCCCAAGAACCCAGAACACTTGGGGCCTTGCTGTTCTCTCCCCATAGTCATATTTCAACAATGCATTACAGAGATTGAGAGAGCCTAGAACCTAGAAAAAGACTCCCTTGGAAAAATTCCACCATAGGGCTGGACAAAGAAATTTGGCCAACAGGTAAGTTACAACCCAGCAAATCAGTTGGCAATTGTGCTAATGTAGTGTAGTTTAATAAACACTCTGGGGAGTAGGGGACATTGATTTGTCATGTTTACAAATTTCTATGTGTAAATACTTTCACAAGTGAACATGGAGTTGGGAAGAGATGTTCACAATTGATTCTCACAGCCAGTGTGAGGTAGACTATGCTGTGTTTAGTCACTCAGTCATGTCCGACTCTTTTAGACCCCATGGACTGTAGCCCACCAGGCTCCTCTGTCCATGGTGATTCCCCATTCAGGAATACTAGAGTGGCTTCCCTTGCCCTCTTCCAGAGGATCTTCACAACCCAGGGATCAAACCCAGGTTTCCCTCATTGCAGGCAGATCCTTTACTGTCTGAGCCATCAGGGAAACCCTGGTGAGGTAGTCTAGCATACCATAAAACAAGGCAAGAAATTCCTAAAAGCAGAAGAGAGAGTTTGCAGAAAGGGGGCAGGGATCTACAGCAGAGTCTAGGGAAGAAATGGCCTCACATTGACACAATAAGATACTGCTGCAAGCTTAGATCAGGATTGGTGTTTGTTACTGGAGCAGAGCTGAGTCTACAGTTGGTCATCAAGGAACTGTAGTTGTGGTGGGAAGAGACACCTCAGTTAAACTTGTAGTCATCTAACAGTGGTTCTCAAGGTGTGGTCCTAAGACACAGCATCAGCATCACCTGAGAAATTGTGACAAATGTAAATTTTTAGCCCCACCCCAGACCTACTCAATCAGAAACTCTAGGCCTACCAGACATTTATGATATAACAGCCTTCCAGGTGATTCTGCTACCCACAGAAAATGGAGAACCATTGGAATTGCTGCAGGTAGTTTTTCTATTACCAAGTCAGGCAAGGCCATGGCCCAGGGTCTTCTGGGAAGAATTCTCATATGCAATAATGACCAGACACATTTTGGCCAAGGGCCATTGGCTGTAACTATGGAGAGGACAGATGGACAGCTGGGGATAGAGAGGTGTAAGGATTAAGAATAACAGCTTCTTGTTATCTCCATTCCCTGTCACAGCCAACCTGTCTGCTACAACATTGTTAGCATTAATTCTCTATTCAGTATGACCATAAACAAGACCATTGCATTTTTGAGATCTGAAAGCTCAAGCTTCAGTTTTCAATCTGACAGTCGAGTTTCTCAGTTTCCTATTCAGTGTATCATTTTGTCACCTTATATTCTCTGAAAGTGTTAGGAAGAACATATTTAGATAGAAAAATAGCCCTAAGCAGGAGAAGGCACTGGGTCTTTCTTAAATCCTCAATTAGTTTTGTGGAGCTATGTTTCCCAAAAGCTAAAGAAAATCGCTATACTTGAAATTCAAATCAGACTCCTAAATTTAAAGAGCATGTTTCATTTTTCAAATAACTTGATTTAGTATTGAACTTGCAGTAAAATATACATAACACAGAATTTACCATAAACCATTTTACTTTTATATTTTAATGGCATTAAATGCATTTACATTGCTTTGCAACCATTACCAACATTCATCTCTAAAACACTTTTCATCTTGTAAAATCAAAACTCTGCAGCCATAAATAATAACTCCCTATCTCTCCTTGCCCTAGTGTCTAGCAACCTCTATTCTACTTTCTGCCTTTATAAATGTCATTGTACTAGGTACCTCATGTAAGTAGAGTTATACAATATTTGTATTTTTTGTGACTGTCTTATTTCACTTAGAATACTGTACTCAAGGTTCATCCATACTGTAGCATGCCAAAATGTCCTTCCTTTTTAAAACTGAACAACGTTCCATTGTGTGTATATATCACATTTGATTTCTTCATTCATTCATCCATCAATGGATATTTGTATTGCTTCCAAATTTTGGTTGTTGTGAATAATGCCACTATGAACATTATAAACATAAGGGTATATGAAAGCAGATCTCTTTAAGTTCTGTTTTCAGTACTTTGAGCTATATATCCACAAGTAGAACTTCTGGATCATATGGTAATTTTATTTTTTATTTTGTGAAACATTGCTATCCTGTTTTCCCTAGTGACTGCACTATTTTACAATCCCACCAACAATGTACAAGTTGTTGTACAAGTTGTTGTTTGTACAAGTTCCAAATTCTCCACATCCTTGACAACACTTATTATTTTCTCATTTTTTCATAGTAGCCTTCCTAATGCATGTGAAGTGGTATCTCACTTGTTTTGATTTGTATTTTCTTAATGCTTAATGATGTTAAGCATTTTTTCATGTGCTCATTGACCATTTGTATATCTTTGGAGAAATGTCAATTTGAATACTTTGATCATTTTTAAACAGTGTGTTTGTTATTTAGTTATAAGATTTAAAAATATATTCCAAATATTAATCACTGAGATATCCAAATTAATTTTAAACACTACATATTTGCTCCTTGACATAAATACTGGACGTGAGTTAGGGAATTATTTATAATTATTCTCAAGGTTATAAATTATGAAAATAAGGCTCAGAGGTCAGTAGTGATGTCTCAAGGTAACAATGAATCAAGATATATAATAAAGCCTAGGGACCAAGGTCCAAGCCTAGGTCCATTTCCTTGATAATCTTAGAATTCAGATTTTGAAGGTTCCTTCAAGACCAATGAATTTGAATATCTGTTGTTATACACAAAACACTGAGACCTAGAAAGCAGGAGGGATTTATATTTGGTCACACAGTGAGTCAGTCGCAGAATATGGTATACGATACAGATTTCTTAATTTCCAGTTTAGTAGCTTCTTCATTTCACCCTCTAGTAGAGAAATATTTGGCCATTACAAAAAGCTGTATCTGCTGTTTACCTCTTAATGAAGAACTAATTTTCTTCAAAGACCCAGTCTTCTGAAAATTATAATTGGGTTGAAAGAACTGCAGGGCCATCTGCATTTTTCAGGCTCTGAGAATGAGATCAGATCAAAAAGATCTGTTGCCAAGAGCTGGGGGACTTGACTTTTAGCCAAGTTTTAGCCAAGTTTATAAGAGTGACTAAACATTTGCAGAATCCCAGTTGGCTCCTCCATAGCCACTTGAAGATCTACTTACATGCCACATTTTGCAACAAAAGACCAGGCACCCAAGGGATCTTAAAATGCCAAGAAAGAGAGATGATCCTCAAGAACTTTGCTACTCTTTTAAAAACTTATTTCCACTGATGCAAAATTTTCTAGCCTTCAAAGGGCTTTTGCATGTCTTGACTTTGATTCACAATAGTCCTATGAAGTCACTTCATTACTATCATTTTAAAAATGAAGAAACTGAAGTTCAGAGAGATCATATTACTTGAGAACACAAAGCTAGCACAATAAGTCTGACTCTAAGGTCTATACCTCCATCACTGTTTTTGTGAGGGCCTATGGAGGAAATTAGTGTATAGCATCAACCAACTTTCACAGAGATTGCTAAGTGCCTTGAATGTCCAAGTTTTCTAAGCTGTTTTATCCTAGTGGCCTGAAAGCTTGATCAGTCATTAAATCAATGCTTTGTCTATAACATTGGTTCTCAAAGTGTGGTCCCTGAACCAGGAGCATTACTTGGGAACTTGTTGAAAATGCAAATTTCCTACCCATACTCCAAAACTACTGAATTAGAATCTTTGGGAATGTGACCCAGTAATCTGTGTTTAACAAGCACTCCAGGGAATTCTTATGCATTCTAGGATAAATCTAATCAAAGTGGGAAATTCACTTGAATTTTACTGAAAATGTGCTCAATTATCTGTCTCAATTTGTCATTACAGTTCTAGTCCAGGTGGCCTATTATTCCCCAGTCCCTTCATCTGTAAAATGGTAAATGGAAAACTTCATTGAAACTTCTTGGATTTATAATGAGGAAGATCAAAGCTTGAGTACAATTATGAGAGTATGGAATAAAGAGGCAGAAAGACTAGATTTGACTCTTGTTTAATCACTTAGTTATGACCAACACTTTTGCAACCCCATGGGCTATACCCCACCATGCTCCCCTGTTCATGGGATTTTCTGGGGAATAATATTGGAGTGGGCTGCCATTGCCTTCTCCACCAGATCTTCCTGACCCAGGGGTCAAACTTGAGCTTTCAGGTCTCCTGCACTGCAGATGGATTCTTTACCACTGAGACACCAGGGAAGCTAGATTTGACTCTTACCTTTTAGCTGTGGGATGCTTCCTTTCTTACCTTACTTTATTCACCTTTAAAGTGAAGTATTCATCCCTCTCACCGTGTTTTTTGAAGCTCCAAGAAGATAATGAAAGTGAATGGTGTTAAACATTGTTAGTCATCATGCAGTGAGGTCAGGAAATCAGTTCAGTTCAGTTCAGCTCACTCACTCAGTCGTGTTCGATTCTTTGTGACCTCATGAATCGCAGCACACTGGCATCCCTGTCCATCACCAACTCCCAGGGTACACCCAAACACATGTCCATTGTGTCAGTGATGCCATCCAACCATCTCATCCTCTGTTGTCCCCTTCTCCTCCTGCCCTCAATCTTTCCCAGCATCAGGAATTTTTCAAATGAGCCAGCTCTTCGCATCAGGTGGGCAAGTTATTGGAGTTTCAGCTTCAACATCAGTCCTGATCACCCAGGACTAATCTTTAGGATGGACTGGTTGGATCTCCTTACAGTCCAAGGGACTCCCAAGAGTCTTCTCCAACACCACAGTTCAAAAGCATCAATCCTTCTGCACTCAGCTTTCTTTATAGTCCAACTTTCACATCCATACATGACCACTGGAAAAACCATAGCCTTGACTAGACAGACCTTTGTTGGTAAAGTAACATCTCTGCTTTTGAATATGCTGTCTAGGTTGGTCATAACTCTCCTTCCAAGGAGTAAGCGTCTTTTAATTTCATGGCTGCAGTCACCATCTGCAGTGATTTTGGAGCCCAGAAAAATAAAGTCCGAAGTGGAAACACTGTTTCCACTGTTTTCCCCATCTATTTCCCATGAAGTGATGGGACCCAGATGCCATGATCTTAGTTTTCTGAATGTTGAGCTTTAAGCCAACTTTTTCACTCTCCACTTTCACTTTCATCAAGAGACTCTTTAGTTTTTCTTCACTTTCTGCCATAAGGGTGATGTCATCTGCATATCTGAAGTTATTGATATTTCTCCAGGCAATCTTGATTCCAGCTTGTGCTTCTTCCAGCCCGGTGTTTCTCATAATGTACTCTGCATATAAGTTAAATAAGCAGGGTGACAATATACAGCCTTGATATACTCCTTTTCCTATTTGGAACCAGTCTGTTGTTCCATGTCCAGTTCTGTTGCTTCCTGACCTATATACAGGTTTCTCAAGAGGCAGGTCAGGTGGTCTGGTATTCCCATCTCTTTCAGAATTTTCCACAGTTTACTGTGATCCACACAGTCAAAGGCTTTGGCATAGTGAGTAAAGTAGATGTTTTTTTGGAACTCTCAATTGTTCAACCACAGAGCACAATGTTGTTTCAGTCATATATTATAATCTCTGCCTAAACCATATCTTCTTTTAAGATAAACTGCACCTGTAACCTAGGCTGCCATGTTTTGTACCAAATGACTCCACTGTGGTTGAATTTGACTTAGTGGCAACCAATCTTTGGGCTGTTCTGGAACTTATGACTTGTTTAGCTTTTCACCAAAAATAATGAGCAACAAATAGCAGGAGCTAGAACTGAAATTCACCAGGTTGATTTGGAGTAGGATAACATATAGTGTTCAAGTTGAAGTTATAAGGGTGTCAGTTGGTAAGAGAACTGAAAAAAAGTAAAGTGTAACCAAATCATAGTGATGGAGGTCCATTTATAAACTCTAGTTGTTGAAGTTTCCTTAGCTTCTCAGGGTCACTTCTTCTGTATCAGGCTTCCTATTGTTGTTGTTCGGTCTCTCAGTGGTGTCTGACTCTTTGCAATGCATGGACAGCAAAATGCCAGGCTTCCCTGTCCTTCACCATCTCCTGGAGATTGCCCAAACTCATGTCCATTGAGTTGGTGATGCCATCCAACCATCTCGTCCTCTGTCATCACCTTTTCTTCTGGCCTTCAATCTTTCTCAGCATAAGGGTATTTTCTAATGAGGCAGCTCTTCATATCAGGTGGTCAAAGTATTGGAACTTCAGCTTCAGCATCAGTCTTTCCAATGAATACTCAGGGTTGATTTCCTTTAAGATCGACTGGTTTGATTTCTTTGCAGTCAAAGGGACTCTTAAGAGACTTCAACAACAACACAGTTCAAAACCATCATTTCATCACCATGAACAGTATGAAAAGGCCTCCTATAGTCTTGCAACAAACTCTCCTTTACTTAAAGGTCTCTGCTACTGGCTAAAAACCATCACAAAGCAGTTATTAAGATACTCCATTTTTTTACAACTTAACCCCAGGCACCATGAAGAATGAGTGACATAGATAGGATCCATTCCATCTAGGAGTTTACAGCATACCAAGCCAAAAAAAGACAGAATACACTTGAATACCTAATATATGTGATGCTCCATTGCATACACCATCCCCTTTAAACCCACAATAAGATAAAGAGGTCGAGATACCTACTTTATAGATAATAAAATGAAGATTCTGAAAAGGGAAGTAATTTGTCCTAGATGAATAGTTGAAATAGTTATGTCTGGAACCAGACTTTGTACTCTTTCCACTACACCTCACTGCCTTGATCAATCTACTAGATCACTAATTTGCAAATGTGGTTGATTGTGAGAATGACCTAGGGATTATTTTGTTTTATTTAAAAGATATGTCTTGAAAACTGTAAGATATTAATGAAAGAAATCAAAAGTGATAAAAATAAGTAGGAAATATGTGTGTTCATAGATTTCAACAATTGATAGTTGAAATGTTCCTAATACCCAAAGCAATCTACAAATTTAATTCAATTTCTATTAAGATACCCATGATAATTTTCACAGAGATAGAACAAATAATTCTATAATTTGTGTGAAACCACAAAAGACCCAAAATAGGTAAAGAAATCTTAAACACACACACACACACACACAAAGCTGGGGGTGTCAAACTCCTTGACTTCAAACTATACTGCAAAGCTAAAGTAATCAAAACAATATGCTACAGGCACAAAAACAGATAGAGCAATGGATTAGAATAGAAAGCCCAGAAATAAACCCACACATAAATAGTCAATCTATGACAAAGGAAGCAAGAATATACAATGGATAAAACAGACCTTTCAATAAGTAGTGTTGGGAAAACAGGACAGTTAATGTAAAAGAATGAAATTAGAATATCTTTCTATACCAAATATGAAAACAAACTCAAAATGGGTTTAAGACCCAAATGTAAGAACTGAAACCATAACCTTCTAGAAGAAAAAAAAAAGGCAATACAGTCTTTGAGGTGGATCTCAGCAATAATTTTTTGGATGTGTCTCCTCAGGCAAGGGTATTAAGAGGTACAAATTACTTGGAATAAAATTAGATACAAGAATTCAATTTGCATCACAGGGGATATAGCCAATATTTTTTAAAGCTTTATATGGATTATAATCTATGATGGTTTAGTAACTAAGTCATGTCCGACTCTTGTGACCACATGAACTGTAGCCTGCCAAGCTCCTCTTTCCATGGGGATTCTTCAGGCAAGATCCTTCTCCAGGGGATCTTACCAACCCAGGAATCGAACCTAGGTCTCCTGCATTTCAGGTAGATTATTTACCAACTGAAACACGAGGGAAGCCCCATTATAATCTGTAAAAATATCAAATCACTATGTTGTACACCTGAAACTAATATAATATTGTGTTTCACCTATGCTTCAATAAAAATAAATAAGTTAAAAATAAAATTACAAAAAAAAATCAGATTTCCTGGGATGAAATATGAGATGGAATCATAGGAAGTTTGTGAACTCACTTCTTCCCATGGACACACCAAATCTAAAGCTACCTAAGGATCATTTCCCTTGAGAAAGATCTGTAAACTAGATGAACTGTTCTTCACAACAAAGGTCAAAAAGACCACACTGAGATGGGTAAAAGAATCAGAGAAATGATCTCACAAAACAACCCACTCCTGTTGCAGTGACATACAATAGGGAGGGAATCTCACCAGATAGGCATTTCTCCTGGCAAAGCAAGGGATTGATGTCCCACAGCAGGCACTCCAAGCCCCAGCCTCTGCATCGGAGACACAAGCCCTCAAAATGCCTGGCTTAGAAAACCAACAGGGCTGATGTACATGTGTCCCAAATGCTATAGAAAATTTCGACTTCCCCTCTTAAAGGGCCCTAAGACCCAGCAAAATACCAGCTGTTGGAAAAGTGCCTAGACTATATGTGAAGGGGACACATTTACTAATCTAATGATATTAGCTAGAGGCGTAGGGGCAGCTGACAGTCTCCCTGGAGACAGAGACACCGGCAGAAGACACTTGCACTCTCCACTTAACCTGATTACACAGGCAGGCAATCTTAGATGTGACACCCTCCCACTGCCTTGCTAAAACAGGCAGGAGCAAGTACTCATAGCATTATCCCACTGCCTTTCTGACCAGATAGTAGTGAATGTTTGTAGCTCATCCTTTATTCCAAACTCCTCGGATAAAGCATGTAAACAATAAGAGCCCTAGATAAAGGGTCCCTAAATAAAGTCTGTAAGCATGGATGATTATAATGTTCCCCTACCTCCTGGTTGGGACTAGGGAGTGTGAGCAGTTGGGACATTCTCCCACTTTTAGGCTATAGGAAGTGTACATCCATAGTCAGTACATTTTCCTGCTGCTTTTCCGAACCCAGTGAGTATGTCCTTCCCCCATACACTCTACAACCTCCTTGCTAAAACCAGTGAGAGCACCCAATCCACACAAGAGACACCTCTTGATTGCCTCACCCCGCTGGCCAGGGCTGTTGGCATTCCTGAGCTCCATAGGACTGTAACAATTGGAGAGACAGTTATTGTCAGGCCATCACCCTCAAGGCACTGCATAGATAGCAAATTGAAACACAACCACAGTCTTCCAGTGAAAAAGTCCTATTTACTTACTCTGGATTTTCTATCTTAGGGAAGGACTCTAGGTTCCCCCATATCTTGAGGCTAAGGAGATGCTCCTATGATACATAAGAAGTGAGAAAACACCCTTGTGCACTCTTTTGGCCTCACTACAGCTGGACAAGACTTCTCAGAAAGGAGCTTATACATTTACTTGGAGCCCCAATTTTTGCAACTGTCACCCAGAGAAGACCTTTATATCTCCTTGTTTGGAGGCCAGCAGGGATTACAATTACAGCCCCACAGGACTACACATATTTGCATACTTTAAAAGTTGCTACATTAGGCTCTGCCTTCCAATAAACATGAAACTATGTGATAAATGAGATTCTTCCCTTTAGGATAATGACAGGTCTTGGCACACTCTAAAAAAAAAATAAATCAGGCAGTTTAGATAATCACAGGGGTTCAAGAGACAACCAAGAGCTATGGCAAGGTAGGATAAGAAAGGTCAGCACCTAAATATGGCCATTTCTATGAGACTAATAGAGGTAGCCATTTCACCTAATACATGAAAGTGAAAACAGTCAACAAAATGAGAAAACAGAGAAAAGTGTTCCAAAAAATAAGAGAACAAGACAAAACCTCAGAAAAAGACTTTAATAATATGGAGATAAACAGCATAACTGAGAAGGAATTCAAAATGTCATCAAGATACTCACTCTCACTGAGCTCAGGAGAAGAGTGAATAAATACACTGAGAACTTCAACAAAAAGAAAACATAAGAAAGTACCAAAAAGAAGTCACAAAGCTGAAGATTACAATAGCTGAACTGAAATATACACTAGATAGGTTCAGCAGCTGACTAGATGAAATAGAATGAATCAGTAAACATAAGAGAAAGCAATGGAACTTACCCAGACAAAGCACAAAAAGAAAAAAAAATGGTTCTTTAGTAATAGTTAAGAAAAACTAATTCTTAAAAAATGAAGAAAACTTAAGAGACCTTTGGTACAATATCAACTGGAATAACATTTACATTATATAGGTTTCAGAAGAAGAAGATAGAAAGAAAGGCAGCAAAAAAAATGTATTTGAAACATAATGGTCGTAAAACTCCCTAGCCCAGAGAAGGAAGCAGATATTCAGATCCAGGTATCTCAGGGAGTCCCAAATAAGATAAATCCAAAGTGAACCACACCAAGACACATTATAATTAAAATGTCAAAAATTAATGATAAAGAGAAAATTTTAAAACAGCCAAAGGGAAAAAAAATTGTTACATAAAAGAGAAACCCCATAAGCTTATCAACAGATTTCTCAGCAAAACTTTGTGGGATAGTGCATGACATAGTCAAAGTGCTGAAAGGAAAAAAAAAAGTTCCCAACTGAGAATATTCTACAAGGAAATGTTATCATTCACATTTGAGAGAGAAATAATTTTCCAGACAATCAAATTTAAAGGAGTTCATCACTACTAACACAGGCTTATAAGAAATATTAAACACATTTTTTAAGCTGAAAAGGAACTTGTTAATAACAAAAGCATATAAAAGTAAAAATCTCACTGGAAAAGGTAAATACATAGTAAAAGTAGTGGACTTAACACTTCAAATGCTTCTAAGACCATCAAAAGAAAAAAATAGTAAAGTTAAAGCTATTATAAGCAGTTAAGGAATACATAAAAATAAAAAGATCTAAAAAGTGATATCAAAACATAAAATGTGAGGTAGGGGTGGTAAAATGTAAACTTGGGGAGTGTGTTCAAATTTAAGTTGCTATCGATTTAAAATAGGCTGTTTTATACATAGACTGATACATGCTAACCTCACAGAATAACAAGCCAAAAAATTACAAAAAATACACAAAAGAGAACAAGAAATAAATCTAAACATAAAAACAAACTCATCCAACTACAAGGGAAGAGAGAAAGAGAAAAAGAAAAGGACAGAGGAAAACTAAAAAAGCAGTCATAAAACAAAGAACAAAATGGCAATAACCCATCTTGAGGGCTGCACAAGATATGCATGTGTACATGCATGCTAAATTGCTTCAGTCATGCCTGACTCTGTGTGATCCTATGGTCTATGCTTCAGTCATGCCTGACTCTGTGTGATCCTATGGTCTATAGCCTGTCAGGATCCTCTGTCCATAGGATTCTCCAGGCAAGAATAATGGAGTGGGTTGCCATACCCTCCTCCAGGGAATCATAACAGCTCAGGGATCGAATCCACATCTCTTATGTCTCCTGCATTGGCAGGCAGATTCTTTACCACTAGCATCACCTGGGAAGCCCAAGATGGCTGAATAGAAACATGCTGAGCTCAACTGTTCTCATAAACACATTCAATACCAAAACCATTTGCAAAATAACCATTGATTTAAAAGATCAGAACCTACCAGAAAAGATCTACAAATAAAGATATAAAGAAAGAACCAAAATATGACAGTTAAGAGTGGTGGAGTCATGATAGATATAGTTAAATTCAATACCCCCAGGTAGGCAATTCATAAATGGGTGAATAATTATAACTGTGGGGATTCTTCCAAAGAACTCAGAAGTCTGAGCCTGGGGATTCTTCACTAGGAAGACAAGCCCTGAAAGAATTTGAAAACCAGTAGGTTTACTTTTTGAGTCTCAGAGAGCCAGGGATAATAAAGATTTCACTCTTAAAAGATGCACATAAAATCCCACATACACCAGAACCCAGAGCAGTGGCAGTAATTTGACAAGAAACTAAAACCAACTGCTGATTCTAGAGAACCTCCCAGGACGATGGGAGGTAACTGCCACTCACCCTAAAGACATGGACACTGCCAGCAGCCATTTTTGAGAGTTCCTATCACATGGGCACTGATTCTGGCAAGTATAATTTTGGAATCTTCCTTCTAGCTTATAACCCCCAGGACCAAGCCTTACCCTGATCAGACCTCTGAAAGCATCAGTGCTAGGATGTTTCAGGCCAAACAACTAACTGGGCTCAGACATAGTGGTCTATGTCTACCAGAAGACAGGCTGCCTTAAGACCTTTAGAGTCCACAGTGCCCTCTGGACATGTCCCTGCCCACTAGAGGACTCAGGACCTGTCCCCACAGACCAGTTCACAGGCACTGGACTGGAGGCCCCCAGGCCTTTCCAACCAGAGACCGTCAGGATGAAGCTTAACCCACCAGTATGTAGGTACCAGGCTCAAAATCTCCAGGCCTCCAGCACCAATAAGCAAGCCTGCTGTAGCCTTGACCCATTTCCACCCACCAGCAAGCAGACACCAGCCACAAGAACATTTTAGCCTCACAGTTTGTGGGCCATCCTATACACTAGTAGGCTAGATTCTACTCTGGGACTGTTCGGAACCAGGACCCACCCACTATCAAGCTAATAAAAATTTCAAGATGCCCTGGGCTCAGAATTCAATGTTGTCAGGAACTAGCTCCACCCATCGGCATTCCAAAACCTGCTCTGGGGCCTCTAGGCCTTGCAAACAGACAACAGGAAGTGGCTCTGCCCATCAATAGGTTGACACTAGCCTGAGGATTTGACTTCAACAACCAGTGGTAAAGCAACTAACCTAGGAACTCCTGAATGCAGACTCTGCTTACCAATAATTCATTACACCCAGGGTTGCTGAGGGTTCCACAGTGAGATGCCTCATGACACAATCCCAACAACAGTGGCTGGCAGCCTCCAAAAAAGGTGGCCTGACAACCAAATGGACCAGAGGCCAACCAAACCTATCAAATTACCCATATAATCAACCTGCCACAACAGAAGGACTCACAGAGGCAGCACTTCTAGCACATATAGCTCTGGTGATGAGAGGGAAGTGCACTGTTGGGACATATAGGACATTACCTAAAAAGACCACTTCTTCAATGTCAGAATATTTAACCAACATACCAGATTGGCAAAAATGAAAATAGCAAGTTAGGCAAAATGAGGCAACACAGGAACATGTTCTAAACAAAGGAACAAGATAAAACTCCAAAGAGGAACTAAGAGATAGGCAATCTTCCAGAGAAAGAGTTTGAGTAAAGATGATCAAACAACGAGGGAGAAGAATGTATGCACAGAGAGAGAAGTTAGAAATTTTTAACAAAGAGTTAGAAATTTTAAGGAACAACCAGAGATGAAAAATACAGTAACTGAAAATATAAACTGGAAGGAATCAACAGAATAAATGATACAGAGGAATGGATCAGTAAGCAGGAAGATAGACTAGCACAAATCACTGATGATGAACAAAAAAATAAAAAAGGATGAAAAGAAATGAGGACCCTTTAAGAGACTCTGGGATAACATTAAGCACACCAGTATTTGCCTTTTAGGGGTCCCAGAAGAAGAGAGAGAAAAGGACTGAGAAAGTAACAACAACATCAAATAAAACATAATGGCTATAAACTTGGGAAAAAGATATCAGAGTCCAGAAAGTATAAGAAGACACATCCAGGATTAACTAAAAAATGAAAATATTCACATATATTGTAAATAAAATGGGAAAAAATTAAAGAGAAAATATTAAAAGCAGCAAGGGAAAAGCAACAGGCTATGTACAAGGTAAATCCAATAAGGCTATCAGGTGACTTCTCAGCAGAAACACTGCAGGCCATAGGGTAGTGACACCAGATATTTAAAGTGATAAAAGAACAAAACCTGCAACCAAAAATACTCTACTTAACATTACTTTCATTCAGATTTGAGAGAGAAATGAAAAAGCCTCAGTTCAGTTCAGTTGCTCAGTCGTGTCTGACTCTTTGCAACCCCATGAATTGCAGCACACCAGGCCTCCCTGTCCATCACCAACTCCCGGAGTTCGCTCAAACTCATGTCCATTGAGTCGGTGATGCCATCCAGCCAACTCATCCTCTGTCATCCCCTTCTCCTCCTGCCTCCAATCCCTCCCAGCATCAGGGTCTTTTCCAATGAGTCAGCTCTTCACATGAGGTGGCCAAAGTATTCGAGTTTCAGCCTCAGCATCAGTCCTTCCAAAGAACACCCAGGACTGATCTCTTTTAGAATGGACTGGTTGGATTTCCTTGCAATCCAAGTGACTCCCAAGTGTCTTCTCCAACACTACAGTTCAAAAGCATCAATTCTTCTGCACTCAGCTTTCTTCACAGTCCAACTTTCACATCCATACATGACCACTGGAAAAACCATAGACTTGACTAGACGGAGCTTTGTTGGCAAAGTAATGTCTCTGCTTTTGAATATGCTATCTAGGCTGGTCATGACTTTCCTTCCAAGAAGTAAGCGTCTTTTAATTTCATGGCTGCAATCACCATCTGCAGTGATTTTGGAGCCCAGAAAAATAAAGTCTGACACTGTTTCCACTGTTTCCCATCTATTTGCCATGAAGTGATGGGACCAGATGCTATGATCTTAGTTTTCTAAATGTTGAGCTTTAAGCCAACTTTTTCACTCTCCACTTTCACTTTCATCAAGAGGCTCTTTAGTTCTTCTTCACTTTCTTTCATAAGGGTGGTAAAGATAATACCTTTATTGAGATTTTTAAAGTACATACATTCTTCCTAACTCATACTTACTCCTCTCTTTACTTCTGAATCTCAGGTCATGGAATTTTTAAACCACTTACTAGTGATGCTTATCCGGAGAAGGCAGTGGCACCCCACTTCAGTACTCTTGCCTGGAAAATCCCATGGACGGAGGAGCCTGGTAGGCTGCAGTCCATGGGGTCGTTAAGAGTCGGACGTGACTGAGCGATTTCACTTTCACTTTTCATTTTCATGCATTGGAGAAGGAAATCGCAACCCACTCCAGTGTTCTTGCCTGGAGAATCCCAGGGACGGGGGAGCCTGGTGGGCTGCCATCTATGGGGTCACACAGAGTTGGACACGACTGAAGTGACTTAGCAGCAGCAGCAGCAATGATGCTTATCAGTTAGTGTGAAAACCAGTATGTTTGAATACCACTGCTTTGGACTATATGTATGTTTAATAGAAGCCAAAATTACTTTAACCATTTTGTACTTTTCTTTCCTACATTTATTTGATTAAAAGTATTGGTATCTTCTACTGTAAGTACTTTCTGCAAATTAATGAAAAAGTCCAGGTCAGTCTGATCACAAAGATTTTTTCATAATACCATTACTATCAAACAACTTTCATAATTCCATTAAAATAATTGAACCTCATCTAACTATTGTCATTTATAAAAGAAAACCAAAGTCAGAGAGGTTAAGTGACTTGATTAGGGACAGCCAACACAGACAAAACCAAGATTAGAAATGTAGGTCCTGGAAGCCATATGCTCTAATTAGTTGTTCTAAGGCCTTTTTCCTCATCTGTAATTACAATTATTTTTTCCCATAGTCTGATTTCTTCTCAGCCTGGCCTCATTTCTTCTCAGTCCAGAATCTATGAACCCTAGATACTCTGTGTAACTTTGCTAACATGTATTTGTCCTGTGACCTCTGTTCCAACAAAATGCATGGGAGAGAATGCTGTGCAAACATGCTCTAGCACATCTGGCTTAGGTTAGTGGGGGAAGGAAACAGGGCATAGTGGTTCTGGCTCTTGCTGGAGCACACCAGCAACACATTCTGGGACAAAGTTAACCTAGAGTTTGCAGTTCTCAAAAGTAGCAGAGGCCCTTTTTTCCCCTGTCCACGTGGTATTTCCATTCCAGGGAACTGCATTCTTAAGCCCTACAGGGGTAGTGGTACAAGTCCTAGGTAGAATTGATCAAGACCAAAAGTCAAAAAATAGTATGGTGTCTTTCTAAGAACGCCAGCCACTTTTGGGGTCTCAGTGTCCCAACTATATTAAAAGGAAAAAGTTGATCTGTGCCATCTCTAAAGTTCTTTTTCAGCTTTGATACATTATCATGTTATGCAATCAACTCTTTAAAGAATGTTTTGTATGCCTGAAAGACTTGGCTAGATAATAGAGCAAACTTCAAGTCTGTGTCACTAAGCTTTGGGCAGGAAATCTGGAGAATGTGGGAAAGCCCTGAAGCAAAATTTCAGGACATTTTTTTCTGATGTATTTTCCTCCTGTTTGATGTTTTAGAAGAAAAAAAAAAGTAAGTGAACATTGGAGATTTTTTTTTTTTTTCCACCAGCTGGAAATTTGGACTCTGCAAATAATCTAATTAACTATCTGAAATATTCTGAGTTGAACTCCACTATGACCCACCTAAACCTACTTCCAGCCCTATACATGAGTCCTCTCTTCTTTGAGGTAAATAGATGGGAAGAATTTGTCACATGAAAGGTTGAGGTATAAGTTAGGAAGTTATTTTGAGAAAAAATTGATCTTTTGTCCTTGGTAGAGACAGTGCTAAGAAATATTTATTTAAGCATTTATTTACTGAGTAAACATTTCCTGAGCACCTACTATATGTCAGGGACTATTCTATGCACTTGGAATAGAGAGTTGCATGACACACATAATGTTTCAGAATAATCATGTGAGCTTCCTGTTCTCCTGCCCTGGGTTACACTACTCAAGCTTGGCATGGCCAAATACTGGTGTTAGCCAAGATTCTAACCTTCAAGAGAAGGACAGACAAATGATGAAGACAAAAATTTTAGTTATTTTTTGTATGCTACCAATTGGCTGTTAAAGCTTAGAGCCCAAACGGACTAAGAACACATTAACTGTACACCATCTTCAAAATTCTATGTGACGAACCACTTCTATCTCCCTCATCCTAAAGCAAATTAGTCTTAAGAGCTCAAATATATCCCTATCTCTTGATTTGTCTATTCTACTGCCTTGATAAAGTTTCCTTACCACAATCCCCTCAATTTTCCGGATAAAAAGGAAACTATCTTTCTATAAGACAAAAACCTGAGCATCTCCCAGGTTTAAGCTGAGAAGAGCTCAGAATGAATAAATAAAATGAAAATACCAACTCCTCAGAAAGCACTGTTCCAAATGCTGGAACTGCTGTTTCTTCCCATCTAAAGACTCCTTCCCTCCGAGCACCCTACACAAAGGAATTTTTAGTTTCTGGTTACTCTTGTGTTGCTCTTGGTTACTCTTTTAATGAAGACGGGGGCTGAGAGCACTAGGGCATTTGGACTTTGAAGACTTTTCCTACATCCTCTCCATAAAATGGATGATGGATTTTCTGTTCTGGGATGGGGAAGTAAGATAGTCCAAGATTTCTCCAGGTAATATAAATCCTAGGCTCAAGGTTAGAACCATGACCTATTAATACTGATCTCAATTCATGTAATAGAAGCCAATAATCAGATACCCTTCTGAGAAATGTTGGCCAATGTGATTTGTCTACAAGTGTCATGCCTAGCTGGCAAAAGAATAAGAAATTTGGTGAATTTAAAGCAAGTGAAGCCTTCGTAATTAAGCTCAGTGGGATGATCATTCCTGCTCTTGATCCATCATTGTATTAGGAAGTCAAAAATATTGGTTCTTCTTGTCTTGACTAAATCTTTAGTAGGCTTATAAATGAGAGTCTAGACTAAGCAGAAGGATGGCCAAGACATGAGGGGAAACTTTAATGCTACAGTTAAAAGACTAGCTGAGCTCTCTATCCTTGTGTATTTATTATACAACTTTAATTCTTATGGAGCCACCAGATGATTGACTTTGCTCTGCATGACCATCCCAAGAGACTGGGAACTTCCTGAGTTCTGAGTTTAGCTTCTGGCAAAAGCCAACACACAGGTCTTTCTTAATAATGGAGACTTAGAGGCATGCCCATGGCCAAAAGCAAAGTCAAGATTCCCTACCACACCAAGAAGCCTCCTTCTAGGAAGGAGAAGCTGGTTTGTATAAGACTAATTGTACAAGACGAAGCATTCTGCAGTATCCCACTAGTTTGTGGCCTGACCTGTTAGACACAGGCTCAAGTTCACTGAGTGTCAGTTAGAAGGTAGGAGAAGGATGTGACTTGTTCCTGCTTTGGGGTCTTTGTCTAAAAGATGTGTAAAGGCTTCCTGTGACTCTTAATCTGCCAAAGCAACATAATTGTGTGCAGGTATTAGCTCAGCTCCCTCAATTTTTCCAGGAAATTATACCTGAACCTGAAATACCAATGCAATACAATTTGGGAAAATAATACAGAGTTGGATGGAATATGAAGCTGCTGATAATATAGCTGGAGAAACAAAGGCTGAGAAAGGGAATGAGGCTTTCCCTATGCCTTGCCAAGATTCCATCACCCATCCATTGATTCCACCAAGGGTGGATAATCAGTTTTAGCTGCTCTAAGTTTTGATCTTTTCTGTAGTCTGTATCTTATTATCTGCAGAGACATATCTCACATTTCACACTTACTTCTTCACTCAAAACCCTTCTACTCTTCAAAAATTATAAATAAAAGAAAGTAACTTATTTTCTGGTTTGATTCTGGTCTAAATGGCAAAGTTCAAACCTTCCTTGCTACCAAGCTTAGAGCAGGTATTTACTTTTTCTCTCTATCAAACTCCACTCTCCTATACACATATATGTACATAACAAGGCCCACTTGATATGTTAAGGGTCAAAAACAGTTCAGTTCACTTGCTCAGTCATGTCCGAATCTTTGTGATGCAATGAATCACAGCAGGCCAAGCCTCCCTGTCCATCACCAACTCCCAGAGTTCACCCAGACTCACGTTCATCGAGTCAGTGATGCCATCCAGCCATCTCATCCTGTCGTCCCCTTCTCCTCCTGCCCCAATCCCTTCCAGCATCAGGGTCTTTTACAATGAGTCAACTCTTTGCATGAGGTGGCCAAAGTATTGGAGTTTTAGCCTCAGCATCAGTCCTTCCAAAGAAAACCCAGGACAGATCTCCTTTAGAATGGACTGGTTGGATCTCCTTGCAGTCCAAGGGACTCTCAAGAGTCTTCTCTAACACCACAGTTCAAAAGCATCAATTCTTCGGTGCTCAGCTTTCTTCACAGTCCAACTTTCACATCCATGCATGACCACTGGAAAAACCAGACTTGACTAGATGGAGCTTTGTTGGCAAAGTAATGTCTCTGCTTTTGAATATGCTATCTAGGTTGGTCATAACTTTCCTTCCAAGGAGTAAGCATCTTTTAATTTCATGGCTGCAGTCAACATCTGCAGTGATTTTGGAGCCCAGAAAAATAAAGTCTGACACTGTTTTCACTGTTTCCGCATCTATTTCCCATGAAGTGATGGGACCAGATGCCATGATCTTCGTTTTCTGAATGTTGAGCTTTAAGCCAACTTTTTCACTCTCCACTTTCACTTTCATCAAGAGGCTTTTTAGTTCCTCCTCATTTTCTGCCATAAGGGTGGTGTCATCTGCATATCTGAGGTTATTGATATTTCTCCCAGCAATCTTGATTCAAGCTTGTGCTTCATCCAGCCCAGAATTTCTCATGATGTACCCTGCATTTCAATTAAATAAGCAGGGTGACAATATACAGCCTTGACGTACTACTTTTCCTATTTGGAACCAGTCTGTTGTTCCATGTCCATTTCTAACTGTTGCTTCCTGACCTGCACATAGGTTTCTCAAGAGGCAGGTCAGGTGGTCTGGTATTCCCATCTCTTTCAGAATTTTCCACAGTTTATTGTGATCCACACAGTCAAAGGCTTTGGCATAGGCAATAAACAGAAATAGATGTTTTTCTGTAACTCTTGCTTTTTCGATGATCCAGCTGATGTTGGCAATTTGATCTCTGGTTCCTCTGTCTTTTCTAAAACCAGCTTGAACATCTGGAAGTTCATGGTTCACCTATTGCTGAAGCCTGGCTTGGAGAATTTTGACCATTACTTTACTAGCATCTGAGATGAGTGCCTTTGTGCGGTAGTTTGAGCATTCTTTGGTATTGGAATGAAAACTGACCTTTTCCAGTCCTGTGGCCACTGCTGAGTTTTCCAAATTTGCTGGCACATTGAGTGCAGCACTTTCAAAGCATCATCTTTCAAGATTTGAAATAGCTCAACTGGAATTCCATCACCTCCACTAGTTTTGTTCATAGTGATGTTTTCTAAGGCCCACTTGACTTCACATTCCAGGATATCTGGCTCTAGGTGAGTGATCACACCATCATGATTATCTGGGTCATAAAGATCTTTTTTGTACAGTTCTGTGTATTATTGGTACCTCTTCTTAATATCTTCTGCTTCTGTTAGGTCCATAGCATTTCTGTCCTTTATCAAGTTCATCTTTGCATGAAATGTTCCCTTGGTGTCTCTAATTTTCTTGAAGAGACCTCTAGTCTTTCCCATTCTGTTGTTTTCCTGTATTTCTTTGCATTGATCACTGAGGAAGGCTTTATTATCTCTCCTTGCTATTCTTTGGAGCTCTGCATCCAGATGCTTATATCTTTCCTTTTCTTCTTTGCTTTTCACTTCTCTTCTTTTCACAGCTATTTGTAAGGCCTCCTCAGACAGCCATTCTGCTTTTTCACATTTCTGTTCCATTCTGACAGAATGTGGTCCCCTGGAGGAGGGAATGGCAAACCACTTCAGTATTCTTGCCTTGAGAACCCCATGAAGAGTATGAAAATGCAAAATGATAGGATACTGAAAGTGGAACTCCCAAGGTCGATAAGTGCCCAATATGCTACTGGAGATCAGTGGAGAAATAACTCCAGAAAGAATGAAGGGATGGAGCTAAAGCAAAATCAATACCCAGTTGTGGATGTGACTCATGATAGAAGCAAGGCCCGAAGCTGTAAAGAGCAATATTGCATAGGAACCTGGAATGTTAGGTCCATGAATCAAGGCAAATTGAAAGTGGTCAAACAGGCGATGACAAGAGTGAACGTCGACATTCTAGGAATCAGTGAACTAAAATGGACTGGAATGGGTGAATTTAACTCACATGACCATTATATCTACTACTGTGGGCAGGAATCCCTTAGAAGAAATGGAGTAGTCATCACGGTCAACAAAAGAGTTCAAAATGCAGTGCATGGATGCAATCTCAAAAACGACAGAATGGTCTCTGTTCATTTCCAAGGCCAACCTTTCATTATCATGGTAATCCAAGCCTATGCCCCAACCAGTAACGTTAAAGAAGCTGAAGTTGAACAGTTTTATGAAGACATACAAGACCTTTTAGAACTAACACCCAAGAAAGATGTCCTTTTCATTATAGGGGACTGAAATGCAAAAGTAGGAAGTCAAGAAACACCTGGTGTAACAAGCAAATTTGGCCTTGGAGTACAGAATGAAGCAGGGCAAAGGGTAATAGAGTTTTGCCAAGAGAACACACTGGTCATAGGAAACACCCTCTTCCAACAACACAAGAGAAGACTCTACACATGGACATCACCAGATGGTCAACATCGAAATCAGATTGATTATATTCTTTGAAGCCCAAAATGGAGAAGCTCTATACAGTCAGCAAAATAAGACTGGGAGCTGACTGTGGCTCAGATCATGAATTCTTTATTGCCAAATTCAGACTTAAATTGAAGAAAGTAGGGAAAACCAGTAAACCATTCAGGTATGACCTAAATCAAATACGTTATGATTATACAGTGGAAGTGAGAAATAGATTTAAGGGACTAGATCTGATAGACAGAGTGCCTGATGAACTATGGATGGAGGTTTGTGACATTGTACAGGAGACAGGGATCAAGATCATCCCCATGGAAAAGGGTCAAAATTAATCTTTCATTTAAAGCTAGGGTATTTAGCCAGAGTCCTATAGGGGAAAGATTATTAAACTGCAGTCAGAATATCTGAGTTTAAGTGTTACTTTTGCTACTAAAATGCTGTATTCACTTTACTTCTATGAGCTTCTATTTTTCATTTGTAAAACAGGAGTACCTATCTCTGACAATCCTACAGCCCAGTGTTTCAAACCCAGATTAGATAATGGAGATGAAGAGACTTTGTAAATAGTAGAACACTTTGGAAATAGGAATTATTTAAGGTTGAGGCCTGATAAGTACATTAGGAACTGCTCAGAGTTGAACAATCACAATAATCATCTAACTCAAAACTGTGAAAAATATTTCCCACCTTCAGTCATCTGGGGAATGAGTCACCAGGGAGTAACTGTGGATACTTGTTGTGAGGTATCCCTCAGGATAAAAATCATAGTACCAGGATTTAAACTCATGTGTTTGAGAATTGTCTCTGTGAACAAGTCACTATTATAACCTTGGACATAACAGCAATTAAAAATAGACACAGTGGGGGAAGGAGAGCATGAGATCAAGAGAGTAGCATTGAAACATACACATTACCAAATGTAAAATAGATAGCTTGTGGGAATTTGCTATAAGACACAAGGAGTTCAAACCTGGTGCTTTGTGACTATCTAGAGGGATGGAATGTAGAAGGCAATGGCAACCCACTCCAGTACTCTTGCCTGGAAAATCCCATGGGCAGAGGAGCCTGGTAGGCTGCAGTCCATGGGGTCACTAAGAGTTGGACACAACTGAGCGACTTCACTTTCACTTTTCACTTTCATGCATTGGAGAAGGAAATGGCAACCCACTCCAGTGTTCTTGCCTGGAGAATCCCAGGGACTGGGGGGCCTGGTGGGCTGCTGTCTATGGGGTCGCACAGAGTCGGACATGACTGAAGCGACTTAGCAGCAGCAGAGGGATGGGATGCAGTGGCAGGTGGGAGGGAAGTTCAAGAGGGAGGGTGCATATGTATACCTATTGATGATTAATATTGATGTATGGCAGAAACCAACACAATATTATAAAGCAATTATCCTCCAAGTAAAAGAAAATTAACTTAAAAAATGATAGTTACCATTTACCAAGCTCTTCTGATAGGGCAAGGAGGAACTAAGCGCTGCTATTATGTGCATTTTAACATTTAATCTTCATAACACCCTATGAGTAAGAATGTTTTTATAAACAGGGAAACCAAGGCACAAGGAGGTTACATCGTGCATAGAAGAGCTGGAATTTGAACCTTGGTCATTTTAACATAAAAATCATTGTCTTAAGCCTATATAAAACCATATCTTACCTATCTGGACCAGAGAGCTTGAAAGGGTTCCTAAGCCTCTAGTTCTACTGCACTGAAGTTTCATTCTTCTCTATTTAAGACCAGAGAGGGAATCAAAGTACTATAGTCATTGGAAACAGAGATAAGGTGGAACTGTTCTGTGATTTCCCTTTAAAACTCATCTGCTGCATTGTAGCGATAGTAGAAAGGGTAAAAACTTACAATATGTATTTGTTTATCAGATATTTACTAGTATTTTTATGTGTCAAATATCTAAACACCTAACAGATACTGAATAATGTAATCCTCGTAAGAACCTTCAAACTGAGGTACAGTAAGTACCCAGGGTCATACAGAAAGTGACAGAGCCAGGATTCAAATCCAAGAAGTTTGGCTTTAGAATCTGTGCTCTTAACCACTATGTGAGCCAACTGTCTACTTAGTAACTAAGTGCTAAGCACTCTGCTAGATGCCAGTTCAAAAACAGATTCTTACAGGAAGTCTTTAAGCCCTCCCTGACTACCCTGTGCTAGATGATTTCCGTAAGTAATACTTAACAATATTATACTTCCCACACATTGTTCATTCATAGAATCTCCAAGCCTGAAAAGTTTATTCAGAAGACATGGGTTCTAGTGTTAGCTCTGTTTCAGAGCTGCTGTGTCACATTGGGCAATTACTTTGCTGCTCTGAGCCTCAGCCAAATGGACAGACCGAATCAGACAGTCTGTGCTTTTGTAGCCTTCTTAGTATGATTGTAGAGTTTATACTCATTTGGTTTGGAAAATAGAGTTCTCATCTTCATGGCTATCTTAGGATCTCACCTTTTGGGCAGGGGTACTCCCTGATCAAAGGAGGAAGTCAAAACCTGGCTAGCCTTCTTAAAATGACCATTTTTTCCCACTCATCAGGCCTCTTGGGCATAGTCACTAACATCTGGGGTGAACTGTACCCACTATTACCTCAGCAACTCCGCTCTCACCATTTCTTGTATCTTTCCCCCAAATATAAATATTAAGTCATCCTTTAAGATCCAGCTCAAAAACAGCTTCCTACAGAAAGTTGTTAAGCCCTCCCTGACTACCCTCTTCCCAGATTCAGCCAGAATTTGATCCTCAATTGCATATTTCCTTGTATGAGGTCCCTGAGGTACAGTATCCTTTCCATCTGTTATTTCCCCACCAAAGTGACTAGCATATTGCATGGTAGCTTCTTCAATAATGATTTGTTTTAAAAAATAAAACAAAATAAAACCTCAGAAGAGCCTTCTGAAGGTCACTGAGTCCCTCATGGCCTGACAGGGTCTATCAGAGACAGACAGCATCTTCCCTGCCCTCCATTTAGTGAGTTCCTCAGGTCTCCATTCATGTTTTATCTGGTCTTCTGAGATGAGAGACACCTCATTACTTGCCTTACTTATGATATTTGCATGGCCTGGGCTCAAGCAGTCAAGTTCATTCCTACCATTCCTACACAATATTGCATTCCTTTCTATTAGGGAAATTGATGTGGTCTATCACTGCAGATGGTGACTGCAGCCATGAAATTAAAAGACGCTTACTTCTTGGAAAGAAAGTTATGACCAACCTAGATAGCATATTCAAAAGCAGAGACATTACTTTGCCAATAAAGGTCCGTCTAGTCAAGGCTATGGTTTTTCCTGTGGTCATGTGTGGATGTGAGACTTGGACTGTGAAGAAGGCTGAGCGCCAAAGAATTGATACTTTTGAACTGTGGTGTTGGAAAAGACTCTTGAGAGTCCCTTGGACTGCAAGGAGATCCAACCAGTCCATTCTGAAGGAGATCAGCCCTGGGATTTCTTTGGAAGGAATGATGCTAAAGCTGAAACTCCAGTACTTTGGCCACCTCATGCAAAGAGTTGACTCATTGGAAAAGACTCTGATGCTGGGAGGAATTGGGGGCAGGAGGAGAAGGGGACGACAGAGGATGATATGGCTGGATGGCATCACTGACTCGATGGACGTGAGTCTGAGTGAACTCAGGGAGTTGGTGATGGACAGGGAGGCCTGGTGTGCTGCGATTCATGGGGTCGCGAAGAGTCGGACACGACTGAGCGACTGAACTGAATTGAACTGATTTTGACAAGGTTTATGTCTAGAGCATCTCCAAGGCCTTGGGGCTTGTTTGAAAGATTCACTTTAGCTGGCTGAATTTCCTATGACTCTGGACTCCACATTCAGAGCAGTAAAGCTGTCTGCATAGTTTTTCTATAGTCAATGAATATAAGTTGCCAAGTATTTGGTACACAGATATTTAATTGATTTATTAATACTAATGCAAAGAAATTGGGACTATTACACAGATTATATGAATGGAGATAATGTTGAGAAAGTCTAATTCCCTACACTGTTAGTGAAAAATATTATGTGGAAAAAAAAAAAGAACACTCAAATTCTTACTCTCCAGCTAAGTCCAAATATTTGACATATTTAAGCAACTCATATTAAGCACTTACTATGCAGCAGGCACTTCATTATGAACTCTGAAGAGGATGAGGCTGAATAAGTCTCAGCCTCAACCCTCAAGTGGTCTAGTAGAATCCTTTTGTGTCTCCTCTCTCAGATGGTGGTGTCAGACTTGCCTGTCCCCTTCAGTCATGCTGCCTACTTACCAAGCAATGTGATGTACTACAATCCTCCAAAATAACAAGTTAAAAGTTAAATCCATCCTGGGACCCATTTCAGCCTTTTAAACCTCTCATTTTTCCTATAGCTTGGTCATCTTAATTTTTTCCATATAAAATTGAATGAGTTTGAGCTTCTATAAGCAATCTAGATGTGTTTTATCATTCCATGATATCTTTGTTAGTGTTTAGATAAAGACAATGTGGTATGGTGGAAAGAGCATGGGGTGCTGGAATCAGAAAATCAAGAGATCAGATTCTTATTCTGTCACTTAACAACTGTGCAACCTTAAGTAGGTCACTTAACCACACTGAATTTGAGTCTTCATCTCTGTAAAATAAGGATGTGGTGTCTAACTCTACATAGGTAATTCAAAGAGCTTGTTCTCGTAAAGCACCTAATTTAGATGCTGTAGCATAATATAGGTGTATTTTTAATTAATTAGTCTTAATTGGAGGATAATTTCTTTACAATATTGTGGTTATTGCCATACATCAACATGAATTGGCCACAGGTATACATGTGTGCTACCCATCCTTAAGCCCCCTCCCTCCTCCTTCCCCACCCTATCCCTCTGAGTTGTCCCAGAGCACAAATTTTGGGTACCCCTTCTTCTCATCTGCTTAATCTCCTTTCCTATTACATTTCTTAAACTTTAAATTTTGTATTGAGGTATAGCTGATTAATAATATTATTATAGTTTCAGTCAAACAGCAAATGGACTCAGTCATATATATACATGTATCCATTCTCCCCCAAACTCCCCTCCCCTCCAGGGTGCCACATAACATTGAGCAGAATTCCATGTGCCATACAGTAATTCTTTGTTTTAGATGGGTAACAAAAGTTATCTATTTTTGAGGGCAAACTTGAGGTTCAAATGGAAAGCACTTTATAAGCTCTAAGGTGCTATATAGAAAAGAGTAACTACATGGACATGATTCCCTGACACAAAATTTATTTTTTTCCCCCTGGTACCTCTTGGACTATTACTTTTAAAGCTCATTTAGCTTTACTGTTTTCAACATTCTCCCACTCGACACCATGATTGTGCCTGTTTCTCAAGTTTCTGTTTTTTTGTTTTGTTTTGTTTTGTTTTCTCCCTCAGTGAGCTGATTTTGTCTTTCAGACTCAACTATCATGGTCAGCAGTTATAAATCAGGACAGAAACCTACCTCATGAGGGTGTTGAGAGAAGTCAAATATCCTGAATACCAAGCTCTCAGAAAATGGAAAACTACTCTAAGTGTCTTAATTGTTAACACTAACACAAGTATACTTGGAAAAGATGGGTGAAGTTGCCCAAATACCATGTGGAAAGAAAGGTCAGGATGTGGAGTCAGAAGTCATGAGTTCAGTTCAGTTGTTGCTCATTCGTGTCCAACTCTTTTCGACTGCATGGACTACAGCAGGTCAGGCTTCCCTGTCCATCACCAAATCCCAGAGCTTGCTCAAACTCATTTCCATTGCGTCAGTGATGTCATCCAACAATTTCATCCCCTCTTGTCCCCTTCTCTCCTGCCCTCAATCTTTCCCAGAATTAGGGTCTTTTCCAATGAGTCAGTTCTTCGCATCAGGTGGCCAAAGTATTGGAACTGCAGCTTCAGCATCAGTCCTTCCAATGAATATTCAGGACTGATTTCCTTCAGGGTTGATTGGTTTGATCTCCTTGCAGTCCAAGGGACTTGCAAGAGTCTTCTCCAACACCACAGTCCAAAAACATCAATTCTTCAGCACTCAGCTTTCTTATGGTCCAACTCTCACATCCACACATGACTACTGGAAAAATCATAGCTTTGACTAGGTGGAACTTTGTTGGCAAAGTAATGTCTCTGCTTTTTAACATGCTGTCTAGGTTTGTCATTGTTTTTCTTCCAAGGAGAAAGCTTCTTTTAATTTCATGGCTGCAGTCACCATCTACACTGATTTTGGAACCCAAGAAAAGAAAGTCTGTTACTCTTTCTATTGTTTCCTCATCTATTTGCCATGAAGTGATGGGACTGGATGCCAGGATCTTAGTTTTTTGAATGTTGAGTGTTAAGCCAGCTTTTTCACTCTCCTCTTTTGCTTTCTTCAAGAGGCTCTTTAGTTCCTTTTTGCTTTCTGCCATAAGGGTGTTGTTATCTGCATACCTGAGGTTATTGATATTTCTCCTGACAAACTTGATTCCAGCTTGTGCTTCATCCAGCCTGGCATTTTCCATGATATACTCTGCATATAACTTAAATAAGCAAAGTGACAATATACAGCCTTGATATACTCCTTTCCCAATTTGGAAACAGTCCATTGTTCCATGTCCTGTTCTAACTGTTGTTTCTTGATCTGCATACAGATTTCTCAAGAGGCAGATAAGGTGGTCTGATATTCCCATCTCTTGAAGAATTTTCCAGTTATTGTGATACACACAGTCAAAGGCTTTGGCATAGTGAAGCAGAAGTAAATGTTTTTCTGGACTTTTCTTTCTTTTTCTATGATCCAATGAATGTTGGCAATTTGATCTCTGGTTCCTCTGTCTTTTCTAAATCCAGCATGAACATCTGGAAGTTCTTTCAGGTACTGTTGAAGCCTATCTGGGAGAATTTTGAGCATTACTTCTCTAGTGTGTGAGATGAGTGCAATTGTGCAGTAGTTTGAATGTTACTTGGCATTGCCTTTCTTTGGGATTAGAATGAAAACTGACCTTTTCCAGTCCTGTGGCCACTGCTGAGTTTTCCAGATTTGCTGGAATATTGAGTGCAAAACTTTAACAGCATCTTTTTAATACTAACATGAGTTATAGCCAGAATAACACAGATTTATATATGTGTCACAGTTGAAAACTGCTTTCATATGTATTCTCTCATTGAAACTCTTAATTGTGTTTTTCTATTTAATGCTCCAATCCAGTTTAAGCTTCTTAGAACATAGGCCCAATCATGTCACATCCATAGTCGAAACCCTTCAAGGGCACACTACTACTTAAATAATTATGGTATATCCATATTGTATATGCATATATGTATATACATATCCATATGATATATCCATAACAAAAAGTATACAGCCATGAAAATGAAGGAAACAACTGTATATGTACTGATTTGGCACAATCTTCAAGATGTGGTACACAGTAGAAATTTACGTCAAAGAGTATAGAGTGCAGCAGTTTACATTTCTATTTTTAAAGAGCTGGAATTAAATATCTTATTGTATTAGTAAGGAAACCGGCAGATTTGAGAGTTAAGAATTTTCTGTTAAGATTTTCTTTTTACTGTTTATTACCACAGTATGTTATCTTGACAAAAGAAAAGAAAAAAATTCAATAGATTTTCACCATCTATATTCTTAGGGTCCTAACACTTTGGCCTGACTTTTACAGACCTCCATAACCTGCTACTAAAAGACCTTTTTCAAGTATTTTTCAAATATTGTCAGGCTTTCCAGGTGGTGCTAGTGATAAAGAAACCACCTGCCAATTCAGGAGACACAGAGATGCAGGGTCAATCCCTGGGTAGGGAAGATCCCCCAGAGGTGGACATGGCAAACCACTTCTGTATTCTTGCCATAGACAGAGGAGGCTGGCAGGCTACATTGCATAGGGTCACAAAGAGTCAGACATGACTGAAACAACTTAGCATGCATGCATACACCCTATTTATGTTACTCTTAGCCATGGTTTCTTTTACACACCCATCAAATTCTAGCCTATATTCCTCTGTTCTTGTGTAATAGTCCTTTATGTATCAAAAAATACTGAGCATGACTTGAGTATTCTTTTAAAGTGATTCTGTCTCTGTCAACCATTGCTGCTGCTACTGCTCCTAAGTCGCTTCAGTCGTGTCCGACTCTGTGCGACCCCAGAGACGGCAGCCCACCAGGCTCCCCCGTCCCTGGGATTCTCCAGGCAAGAACACTGGAGTGGGTTGCCATTTCCTTCTCCAGTGCATGAAAGTGAAAAGTGAAAGTGAAGTCGCTCAGTTGTGTCCGACTCCTAGCGACCCCATGGACTGCAGCCTACCAGGCTCCTCCATCCATGGGATTCTCCAAGCAAGAGTGCTGGAGTGGCTTGCCATTGCCTTTACTTATGCCTAAAATCTGAACGCCAACACCTTCACAACAGCCAATTCCTCATGTAATGCTCCAGTGGGCTTTTGTTGTTGTTGTTGTTCAGTCGCTAAGTCATATCTGATTCTTTGTAATCCCATGGACTGTAGATTGCCAAGCTCTGCTGTCTTCTACTACCTTCTGGAGTTTGCTCAAATTCGTGTCCATTGAGTCAGTGATGCTAAGCGTCTCATCCTCTGCTGCAACCTTCTCTTTTATCTCTCTTAAAATGCAGATTTAAGAGCTGTAACACTATATTCTATCAATGCAGTTTAATATTAATAGCATAGTAGGTTTTTATTTTATGCATATGCATGATTTTGACTTGGACTATCTTACAATTAAACAAATCCTTCTTCCCCCAACCAAGTTGCTTTTTTTTTTTTTTTCATATGTGCTGGTTGTTATTCACATCTCTCATAGGTTGTATGGATGAGTTGTGGGACCCAAGTAAGATCTTTATTCTATTTTTATAAATTCCATGTTGTTAGAATTAATCATTGCTCCAAACTGCTGATATGTTTGTGGTACATTCTGGTTCTGTTATTCAATATGTCTTCTGATCCTCCCAAATTTCTGGTGTTCACATAATTCACTGTTCATCATTATTTCTTCTTTCAGTTCAGTTCAGTCACTCAGTTGTGTCTGACTCTTTGTGGTCCCATGGACTGCAGCACATCAGGCTTCCCTGTCCATCACCAACTCCCTAGGCACATACAAACACATATCAAATTAGTAGAACAAATATTAGTAAAAGTTTACTGCATTGTGTTTGAAGGTTAGCTTTCGTTAATCTCTCTAGAAGGGGTCAAGGGAAAATTTAAAGGCAAGTTTAGTAAAACTCATCACACTGTGCTAGAATTTTACATCAAATACAAAAAAAAGCATGAGGTAAATCATTGAATCATACACCTTTGAAAAATATACATACTTATTTTAGCATAACAAAATAGTGTGTAGTCATAGTCAAATATATGGTAAATATGCCAACTCTAAATAAATGCTATGCAGTAGAGGTTGAATAAATGCTTGGAAGAACTGGTATATTTATGCTTCTATAGTCTGTAACAGAAAACTATCATCAAACAATATTAATCAGTGTTCTAATTATACATAGTGCTCTGTTGGTCCTTGTGAAAAAAAATAAACAAAAATCCAACAATTAGCTACGACCAACTTCTCAGGCACGTACTCACCAATAAACAAACAAACAAACAAAATGAACAAAGCACCAAGAGATCAAAGAACAAAAGCATCAATCAATATATGAGTGGACAGCAAATGGTTAGTTAGCATCATCTATAGGTTACAGGAAGTTTGTGGTTTTACCTCTTGCCTTTAAGATCTGGATAGAATGGGTTGAATTACTGTTCAATATTCTATGCACAATCCAAGGCAATTATTAAGATTTCTGTGTCTTGGTGGGGAATTTAAATTCTCATGGTCACTTCTGTCCTGGATTCATGCCTCTAATGAATTCCATTTTGCTCCTCTACATGTTTCAGGATTCTCTTATTTTCTCAGGGACACTTGGCTTTATTCTTGATTTCCAGAAAGGAAAAACAAACTAAATTTTTAGTATGTGATGCATTTTAATGAAGGACTGAAAAAATGATAGAGATTTGTATTCTAATCAAACAATTTCAATTGAATATTAGTCATCCTTCTTTAAAAGTCCCTAGACTATTTCAGCTAACTCAAATGTTTCCTCAATCCATTTCATTTCTCTCTTCCTTTTCTTGTTCTCCTTGCCCTCTCACCATACCCAGAAATTCAATATAAAACAATTCTTTGAGCATGTTCTGTCCAAACAATGGAGAGTTTCTTACATGGACTCCCAACCTATGTTTAGATCTTCTTTGTATATATAAAGATTCATTAAAACAATCTGCTTAATAGTGGATTATATGTACAAGATCTATCATTTTTTCTACCCCATGAAGGGCTTCAAATTTTTTTATTTTATTTTATTTTTTTTTAATTTTATTTTATTTTTAAACTTTACATAATTGTATTAGTTTTGCCAAATATCAAAATGAATCCGCCACAGAGCTTCAAATTTAAATGTTATTCAACATGATTTATATTAACAAATCCTCAAACCGAATCGCATCTCTCTTTATATTAGCTATCCACTGCTGCAGAAAAAAAATTAATATAGCGGTTTAAAACAACACACATTTATTATCTCAGAGTTTCTACAGGTCAGGAATCCATTTGCACTTAAATTTCTAGCTCAGAATCTCTCATAAAGTTGTAATCAAAATGTCGATAGGGAGGAATTTCAAGATGGCTGAGGAATAAGATAGGAGATCACTTGCCCCTCCAAAAATAAATAAAAGTCATGTGCATGCAGAACAACTCCTACAGAATACCTTTGAACACTGACAGAAGATCCTGGAATTTGAAAAAGGCAAGTCAGTCTCCTCAGAATGCATGTGTGAGATTCTTTGGGTGTTCTGGGCTGTTGAGTGTTGCTTTCACCATTAGTCTTGGGGTGTTGTCTTCTGTGTTGTGTGACCTTTGAAATCTGGGTGCTACAGTTAGGGCTTGGGCCTGCACCCCTGAGGTGGAGATCTGAGTCCAGGACTTTGGACTACCAGAGAACTCCCATCCCCAATGGAACATTAATCAATGAGAGATATCCCAAAGGCCTCCATCTCAATACTAAAGCCAAGTCTCACCCAAAGGCCAGCAAGCTTTAGTGCCAGGCACCTCACAACAAATCACCAGCAAAACAGGAATACAATGCTGTCCATTAGCAGACAAGGTGCCCAAAGCCATACCAAGTTCATAGACACCTCAAAACATGCTACTGGATATGGCACTGCACTTCAGAGAGACAAGATCTAACTCCATCCACCAGAACACAGGCACAAGTACCCTCAACCAGGAAATCTTCACAAGGCATTGATCCAACTCCACTCATGGGGGATAAATCCCACACTTAAAAGGAAAAACACCTTCCAGCCTACTGAAATGTGACCCCCAAACAGTAAATTAAATTAAATGAAAAGACAGAGAAACACACAGCAGATGAAGTAACATGGTACAACCCCACAAGACCAGATGAATGAAGTGAAAATAGTCAGTCTACTGGAAAAACAATTCAGAGTAATGATAGTAAAGATGATCCAAAATTTTGGAAATAAATGGAGGCACAAATAAATAGACTGGAAGCATGGATTGAGAAGACACAAGAAATGTTAAAGAAGAAACTAGAAATAAAGAATAGACAATTGGCAAAGAAAAACACAATAATTGAGATTAAAAATACACTAGAGGGAACCAATGGCAGAATAACTAAGAAGTGAGTAGAATGGTGGAAATAGCTGAAGCAGATCAGATTAAGGATAAAGAATAAAAAGAAATGAGCACAATCTCAGTGACCTCTGGAACAACATTAAGCACATGAACAGTTGAATTATGGGGGTCCTAGAGATGGAGAAGGCAATGGCAACCCACTCCAGTACTCTTGCCTGGAAAATCCCATGGACAGCGGAGCCTGGTAAGCCGCAGTCCATGGGGTCGCTAAGAGTCAGGCATGACTGAGCAACTTCAGTTTCACTTTTCACTTTCATGCATTGGAGAAGGAAATGGCAACCCACTCCAGTATTCTTGCCTGGAGAATCTCAGGGATGGGGGAGCCTAGTGGGCTGCCATCTATGGGGTTGCACAGAGTCAGACATGACTAAAGCAACTTAGCAGCAGCAGAAGAGGAAGAAAAAGAAGAGAAAAAGAAAGGTAATGAGAAAATATTTGAGGAGATTATTGTCAAAAACTTTCCTAACAAGGGAAAGGAAATAGCCACCTAAGTCCAGGAAGCCCAGAGAGTCCCATACAGGATAGGCCTAAGGAGAAACACACCAAGATACATATTAATCAAACTAATAAAAATTAAACACAAAGAAAAAAATATTAAAATCAGCAAGGGAAAAGCAGCAAATAACATACACTGGGATCCCCATAAGGCTAGCAGGTAATATTTCAACACAAACTCTGCAGGCCAGAAGAGAGTGGCAGGATATACTCAAAATGATGAAAGGAAAAAAAAAAAAAAAAACCTACAACCAAGATAACTCTATTCAGCAAGGATATAATTCAGATTTGAAGGAGAAATCAATAGCTTTACAGACAAGCAAAAATTAAGAGAATTCAGCACTGCCAAATCAACATTACAACAAAAGCTAAAGAAACTTCTCTAGACAGGAAACACAAGAGAAAGAAAATGCTTACAAAAACAAGCCCCAAATAATAAAGTAAATGGAAATAGGATCATACATATCAATAATTGCCTTAAGTGTGAATGGATTAAATGATCCAACCAAAAGACACAGATTGGCTGAATGGATACAAAAACAAGACCTCAATATATGCTGTCTACAAGAGACCCACCTCAGACCTAAGGACACATAGACTGAAATTGAGGGGCTGGCAAAATATATTCCATATTCCATGCAAATGGAAATGAAAAGAAAGTGGGAGTAACAATACTCATATCAGATAAAAGAGACATTAAAATAAGACCATTACAGGAGACAAGGAAGGGCATTACATAATCATCAAGGGATCAATTCAAGAAGTTATATCACTTATACGTATATATGTACCCAACATAAGAGCACCTCAATACATAAGGCAAATGATAACAACTGTTAAAGGGGAAACTGAAAGTAACACAATAGTGAGGAAATGTAACATTCCACTCATACCAATGGGCATAGCATCCACACACAAAAAAAAAAAATTAATAAGAAACAAAAGCTATAGATGATACACTGGACCAGTTAAACCTAAATAATATCTACAGGGAATTTCATCCAAAAACAGTAGATTTCACCTTTTTCTCAAGTCCACATGGAGCACTCTCCAGGATGGATCACATCTTGGGTGATAAAGACTTGGTAAGTTCTTAAAATTTGAAATAATTTGAAGCACACTTTCTGATCACAATGTTATAAGATTAGATTATGGAATACAGAAAAAAAAAACTATAAAATAAAAAAAAAACACATTGAAGCTAAACAATATACTTTTGAATTAACTAGAATCACTGAAAAGCAAAGAAGAAAAGGGAAGATATAAACATCTGAATGCAGAGTTCCAAAGAATAGCAAGAAGAGATAAGAAAACTTTCTTCAGCGATCAATGCAAAGAAATAGAGGAAAACAACAGAATGGGAAAGACTAGAGATCTCTTTAAGAAAATCAAAGATACCAAAGGAATATTTCATGCAAAGATGGGCTCGATAAAGGACAGAAATGATATGGACCTAACAGAAGCAGAAGATATTAAGAAGAGGTGGCAAGAATACATAGAAGAACTGTACAAAAAAGATCTTCACGACCCAGATAATCACGATGGTATGATCACTGCCTAGAGCCAGACATCCTGGAATGTGAAGTCAAGGGGGCCTTAGAAAGCATCACTATGAACAAAGCTAGTGGAGGTGATAGAATTCCAGTTGAGCTATTCCAAATCCTGAAAGCTGTGAAAGTGCTGCACTCAATATGCATTCAAATTTGGAAAACTCAGCAGTGGCCACAGGACTGGAAAAGATTAGTTTTCAATCCAATCCCAAAGAAAGGCAATGCCAAAGAATGCTCAAACTACTGCACAGTTGCACTCATCTCACACACCAGTAAAGTAATGCTCAAAATTCTCCAAGCCAGGCTTCAGCAATATGTGAACCGTGAACTTCCTGATGTTCAAGCTGGTTTTTGAAAAGGCAGAGGAACCAGAGATCAAATTGCCAATATCTGCTGGATCATAGAAAAAGCAAGAGAGTTCCAGAAAAACATCTATTTCTGCTTTATTGACTATGCCAAAGCCTTTGACTGTGTGGATCTCAATAAACTGGGGAAAATTCTGAAAGAGATGGGAATACCAGACCACCTGATCTGTCTCTTGAGAAATTTGTATGCAGGTCAGGAAGCAACAGTTAGAACTGGACATGGAACAACAGACTGGTTCCAAATAGGAAAAGGAGTACATCAAGGCTGTATATTGTCACCCTGTTTATTTAGCTTATATGCAGAGTACATCATGAGAAACGCTGGACTGGAAGAAACACACGCTGGAATCAAGCTTGCCAGGAGAAATATCAATAACCTCAGATATGCAGATGATACCACCCTTATGGCAGAAAGTGAAGAGGAACTAAAAAGCCTCTTGATGAAAGTGAAAGTGGAGAGTGAAAAAGTTGGCTTAAAGCTCAACATTCAGAAAACGAAGATCATGGCATCTGGTCCCATCACTTCATGGGAAGTAGATGGGGAAACAGTGGAAACAGTGTCAGACTTTATTGTTCTGGGCTCCAAAATCACTGCAGGTGGTGACTGCAGCCATGAAATTAAAAGACGCTTACTCCTTGGAAGGAAAGTTATGACCAACCTAGATAGCATATTCAAAAGCAGAGACACTTTGCCAATAAAGCTCCGTCTAGTCAAGGCTATGGTTTTTCCTGTGGATCATGTATGGATGTGAGAGTTGGACTGTGAAGAAGGCTGAGCGCCAAAGAATTGGTGCTTTTGAACTGTGGTGTTCGAGAAGACTCTTGAGAGTCCCTTGGACTGCAAGGAGATCCAACCAGTCCATTCTAAAGGAGATCAGCCCTGGGTGTTCTTTGGAAGGAATGATGCTAAAGCTGAAACTCCAGTACTTTGGCCACCTCATGCAAAGAGTTGACTCATTGGAAAAGACTCTGATGATGGGAGGGATTGGGGGCAGGAGGAGAAGGGGACAACAGAGGATGAGATGGCTGGGTGGCATCACTGACTCGATGGACGTGAGTCTGAGTGAACTCCGGGAGTTGGTGATAGACAGGGAGGCCTGGCGTGCTGCGATTCATGGGGTGGCAAAGAGTCATACATGACTGAGCGACTGATCTGATCTCATCTGATCTGAGAGTCACTGAAGAAATTTATGAGGAAATCAAACAATACTTAGAAGTAATTCAAAAAAGTAATGAAGAAATAAAAAAAAAATACTTAGAAGTAAATGACAATGAAAACATGGCAACTCAAAACCTATGGGATGAAGTAAAAGCAGTGCTAAGACAAAAGTGCATGCAATATAAGGCTACCTCAAGAAACACGGAAAAACATTGAATAAACAACTACACCTAGAGCAAGTCGAAAATGAATAACAAAACCTCCCAAAGTTAGTAGAAGAAAAGAAATCATAAGGATTAAAGCAGAAATAAATAAAAAAGAAATGAAGGAAATATTACCAAAGATCAATAAAACTAAAAGCTGGTTTTTGGAGAAGATTAAAAAAAAATTTAAAAAAAAAACTGAAAAAAACATTAGCCAGTCTCATCAGGAAAAAGAAGAAAAAGAAGAAGACTCAAATCAATAAAATTTAAAATTAAAGAGAAGTTACAATAGACAACGCAGAAATACAGAGCATCATAAGGGACTCAGTTCAGTTCAGTTCAGTTCAGTTGCTAGTCATGTCCGACTCTTTGCAATCCCATGGACTTCGGCACACTAGGGCTCCCTATCCACCACCAACTTCCAGAGTTTACTCAAACTCCTGTCCATTGAGTCAGTGATGCCATCTAAGCATCTCATCCTCTGTCATCCCCTTCTCCTCCTGCCTTCAAACTTTCCCAGCATCAGGGTCTTTTCAAATGAGTCAGCTCTTCACATCAGATGGCTAAAATATTGGAGTTTCAGCTACAACATCAGTCCTTCCAATGAATATTCAGGACTGATTTCCTTTAGGATGGACTGGTTGGATCTCCTTGCAGACCAAGGGGCTCTCAAGAGTCTTCTCCAACACCATAGTTCAAAAGCATCAATTCTTTGGTGCTCAGCTTTCTTTATAGTCCAACTCTTACATCCATACATGACTACTGGAAAAACCATAGCCTTGACTAGACAGGCCTTTGTCAGCAAATTAACGTCTCTGCTTTTTAATATGCTGTCTTGGGTTGTCATAACTTTTCTCCCAAGGAGCAAGCATCTTAATTTCATGGCTTCAGTCACCATATGCAGTGATTTTGGAGCCCCCCAAAAATGTAGTCTGCCACTGTTTCCACTGTTTCTCCATCTATTTGCCATGAAGTGATGGGACCAGATGCCATGATCTTTGTTTTCTGAATGTTAAGCTTTCAGCCAACTTTTTCACTCACCTCTTTCACTTTTATCAAGAGGCTTTTTAGTTCCTCTTCACTTTCTGCCATAAGGGTGGTGTCATCTGCATATCTGAGATTATTTATATTTCTCCCAGCAATCTTGATTCCAGCTTCTGTTCATTCAGTCCAGCGTTTCTCATGATGTACTCTGCATATAAGTTAAATAAGCAGGGTGACAATATACAGACTTGATGTGCTCCTTTTCCTATTTGGAACCAGTCTATTGTTCCATGTCCAGTTCTAACTCTTGCTTCCTGACCTGTATACAGGTTTATCAAGAGGCAGGTCAGGTGGTCTAATATTCCTAACTCTTTCAGAATTTTCCACAGTTTATTGTGATCCACACAGTCAAAGGTTTTGGCATGGTCAACAAAGCAGAAATAGAGGTTTTTCTCGAACTCTCTTGCTTTTTTGATGATCCATTGGATGTTGGCAATTTCATCTCTGGTTCCTCTGTCTTTTCTAAATCCAGCTTAAGGATCTGTAAGTTCACGGTTCACATATTGTTGAAGCCTGGCTTGGAGAATTTTGAACATTACTTTACTAGAGTGTGAGATGAGTGCAATTGTGTGGTAGTTTGAGCATTCTTTGGCATGGCTTTTCTTTGGGATTTGAATGAAAACTGACTTTTTCCAGCCCTGTGGCCACTGCTGAGTCTTTCAAATTTGCTGACATATTAAGTGCAACTATTTTCACAGCATCATCTTTTAGGATTTGAAATAGCTCAACTGGAATTCTATCAATTCCACTAGTTTTGTTCTTAGGTACAAAGGGACTACTATGAGCAAATATATTCCAAAAAACTGGACAACCTCGAAGAAATAGACAAATACTTAGAAACATAGCCTTCCAAAACTGAACCAGGAAAAACAGAAAACATAAACATACCAATCAAAAGCACAGAAATGGAAACTGTATTAAAAAATCTTCCAGGGAGTTTGGGTCAAGATGGTGGAGTAGAAGGACATGAAAGCACCAAAATCACAACTAACTTTTGAACAGTCACAGACAGGAGGAAGCTGGAACCCACCAAAAACAGATACCCCACATCAAATACAAAAAAAAAAAAAAAAAAAAAAAAAAACCTCAGGGAGACAGTAGGAGGTGTGCAATCATGATATAATCAAATCCAATACCTGCTGAGTGGATTACCCAAAAATTGGAGGAAAATAGTACTATAGAAGTTCTACCACTGTTGTGAAGGCTCTGAGCCCCACATCTGGCTTCCCAGACTGGGGATACAGCAAAGGGAATGAGAACGCCTAGGAAATCTGACTTTGAAGGCCAAGGGGATTTTATCATAGGACTTCCACAGAACTGGGGGAAACAGAGATTCCACTCTCAGAGGGCACAAACAAATCTTTCATGTACCAAGACCCAGGGGGAAAGAGCAGTGACCCCACAGGACACTGAACCAGAACTATATGCTAGTGTTGGAGGGTCTCCTTTGCAGTCATGTGTCAGCAAAACCTCACTTTGGGAATGAGGGCCCTGGCAGTAGCAATCCTGGAAGATGTCCCTTTGGCCTAAGTCCACTTGGAGATTGCCATTAACCCTACCACAGACCCCATACACCCTGAGGCTGTGTCATCTCAGACCAAACAACTAACAGAGAGGGAGCCCAATGCCATCCATTGGTAGATAATTGGATTAAAGTTTTATTGAGCATGGCCATGCCCACCAGAGCAAGACCCAACTTTTCCCACTGTCAGTACCTCTCACCAGGAAGATTACATAAGCCTCTTAGCTTCATATGCCAGAGAGGTGAAACAATAAGGAAGAAGAACCACAATCCCATGGGAGCAGCTAAAACAAAAACCACATCAAATAAAATTAATCAGAATGAAAAAGTAGAGGGTTATATCTCAGATGAAGAGACAAGGTAAAACCTAGAAAAACAACTAAATGAATTGGAGATAGACAAACTTCCAGAAAAAGAATTCAGAATAGTGATAGTGAAGATCATCCAGGAACTCAGAGAAAGAATGGAGAAGATGCAAGGAATATTTATTAAAGACCTCAAAGAACTAAAGAACAAATCATAGATGAATAATACATTAGAAGGAATCAACAGCAGAATAACTGAGGCAGAAGAACGAATAAATGACCTGTAACACACAATGATGGAAATCACTGCCACAGGCAAGAAAATAGAAAAAACAATGAAATATTTGACAGTCTGAGAGACCTCTGGGACATCATTAAACACATCAACATTTGCATTATAGGGGCCCCAGAAGGAGAAGAGAGATAGAAAGGACTTGAAAATATATTTAAGGAGTTAATAGCTGAAAAGTCCCCTAACATGGGAAAGGATGCACATGCCAGCCATGTCCAGGAAGAACAGAGAGTCCCAGGCATGATAAACCCAAGGAGGAACACACCAAGACACATAGTAATCAAATTGACAAAAATTAAAGACAGAGATAAAATATTAAAAGCAACAAGGGGAAAATGGCAAATAATGTACAAGGGAAATCCCATCAGACCATCAGCTGACTTCTCAACAGAAAATCTACAAGCCAGAAGAGAACAGCACAATATACTTAAAGTGATGTAAGGGAAGAACCTACAACCAAGAATAATCTACCCTTCAAGACTCTTCTTCAGATCTGAAAGAGGAACCAAAAGTTTTCAGACACGTAAGTTAAGAGAATTCAGCACCACAAAACCAGCTTTACAATAAATACTAAAGGAACTTCTCTAGGCAAGAAATATAAAAGAAAGAAAAGACCTACATGAAATAAACACAAAACAATTAAGAAAATGGTAAAAAAAAAAAAAAAAAAGGATCATACATATTGATAATTACCTTAACTGTAAATGGACTAAATGCATGAACCGAAAGATATAGACTGGTTGATGCATTTCCACTTAACATTAAACTCTCAAATTGTATGTGATAATTTTATATTGTTAGGTTAATCTTGTTTCCAAAATGGCTTGCAAATGTAACTACCTTTTAATTTTTCTCTGACTATTGATTTTGAAAACTGATAAACATCTTTTACTATTGTGATTATGTAACCATTATTAAATTAATACCATTGTATTATGATTGGTCAACAGAAAACAATGGAATTGTGCATCATTAAAACTACCATTTAATAGGAGAACCTGTAATCACTCTCTAAAATCCAGATGCATTTCATAAAAAGCTTGGGATTTTTGGAAAAATACAAATGCCCAGGTATTGCTTTTATGCCTCCAAAGTTCAAGATATATTTCCTATAAGCATCTGTGTTTAAAACGAAATGGACTATATGATGATATTTTTACTTTCATCTAGCTTGTTTCACTTTTTCTATTCTGTATTCAGTAATCCCATTTCATTTAGTTTATGTATACAATTTTGCATTCCAGTCTTCTATAATAAAAAGGACCTTCTAGAACTAACATCCAAAAAAGATGTCCTTTTCATTATAGGGGACTGGAACACAAAAGTAGGAAATCAAGAAACACCTGGAGTAACAGGCAAATCTGGCCTTGGAGAACAGAATGAAGCAGGGCAAAGGCTAATAGAGTTTTGCCAAGAGAATGCAGTGGTCATAGCAAACACCCTCTTCCAACAACACGAGAGGACTCTACACATGGACATAACTAAATAGTCAACACTGAAATCAGATTAATTATATCCTTTGCAGCCAAAGATGGAGAAGCTCTATACAGTCAGCAAAAACAAGACTGGGAGCTGACTGTGGCTCAGATCATGAACTCTTTATTACCAAATTCAGACTTAAATTGAATAAAGTAGGGAAAAACACTAGACCATTCAGGGACCTAAATCAAATCCCTTACGATTATACAGTGGAAGTGACAAATAGATTCAAGGGATTAGATCTGATAGACACAGTGCCTGAAGAACTATGGATGGAAGATTGTGACACTGTACAGGAGACAGGAATCAAGATCATCCCCAAGGAAAAGAAATGAAAAGAAAAATGATTGTCTGAGGAGGCCTTACAAATAGCTGTGAATAGAAGAGAAGCAAAAGGCAAAGGAGAAAAGGAAAGATATACCTATTTGAATGCAGAGTTCTAAAGAATAGCAAGGAGAGACAAGAAAGCCTTCCTCAGGGATCAGTGCAAAGAAATAGAGGAAAACAGAATGGGAAAGTCTAGAGATCTCTTCAAGAAAATCAGAGATACCAAGGGAACATCTCATGCAAAGATGGGCACAATACAAGACAGAAATTGTATAGACCTAACAGAAGCAGAGGATATTCAGAAGAGGTGGCAAGAATACACAGAAGAATTATACAAAAAAGATCTTCACAACCCAGATAATCACAATGGGGTGATCATTAACCTAGAGCCAGCCATCTTGGAATGCAAGGTCAAGCGGGCCTTAGGAAGCATCACTACAAACAAAGGTACTGGAGGTGATGGAATTCCAGTTGAGCTATTTCAAATCCTAAAAGATGATGCTGTGAAAGTGCTGCATTCAATATGCCAGCAAATTTGGAAAACTAAGCAGCGGCCACAGGACTGGCAAAGGTCAGTTTTCATTGCAATCCCAAAGAAAGGTCATGCCAAAGAATGCTCAAAGTCCCACACAATTGCACTCATCTCACACTCTAGTAATGTTCAAAATTCTCCAAGCCAGGCTTCAACAATATGTGAACTGTGAACTTACAGATGCTCAAGCTGGATTTAGAAAAGACAGAGGAACCAGAGAGCAAATTTCCAACATCCATTGGACAATCGAAAAAGCAAGAGAGTTCCAGAAAACCATCTATTTCTGCTTTATTAACTATGCCAAAACCTTTAACTGTGTGGACCACAACAAACTCTGGAAAATTCTGAAAGAGGTGGATATACCAGACCACCTGACCTGTCTCTTGAGAAATCTGTATACGGGTCAGTAAGCAACAGTTAGAACTGGACATGGAACAGCAGATTAGTTCCAAATAAGGAAAGGATTATGTCAAGGCTGTATATTGTCACCCTGCTTATTTAGCTTATATGCAGAGTGCATCATGAAAAATGCTGGTCTGGATGAACACAAGCTGGAATGAAGATTGCTGGGGGAATTAATGATAACCTCAAATATGCAGATGACACCACCCTTATGGCAGAAAGCAAAGAAAAACTAAAGAGCTTCTTGATGAAAGTGAAAGAGGAGAGTGAAAAAGGTGGCTGAAAGCTCAGCATTCAGAAAACTAAGATCACGGCATCCGGTCCCATCACTTCATGTCAAATAGATGGAGAAACAGTGACAGACTTTATTTTCTTGGGCTCCAGAATCACCACAGATAGTGACTGCGACCATGAAAATAAAAGACACTTACTCCTTGCAAGGAAAGTTATGACCAACCTAGACAGCAATCTAAAAAGAAGAGAGATTATTTCACCAACAGAGGTCCATCTAGTCAAAGCTATGTTTTTTTCAGTAGTCAGGTATGGATGTGAGAGTTGGACCATATAGAAAGCTGAACAGAGAAGAATTGATGCTTTTGAACTGTGGTGTTGGAGAAGACTCTTGAGAGTCCCTTGGACTGCAAGGAGATCCAGGCAGTCCGTCCTAAATGAAATCAGTCCTGAATATTCACTGGAAGGACTGATGCTGAAGATGAACATCCAATACTTTGGCCACCTGATGTGAATAAATGACTCCTTTCAAAAGACCCTGATGCTGAAAAGATTGAAGGCAGGAAGAGACGGGGACAACAGAGGATGAGATGGCTGGATGGCATCACTGACTCAGTGGACATGAGTTTGAGTAAACTCTTGGAGTTGGCGATGGACAGGGAGGTCTGGCTTGCTGCAGTCCATGGGGTCACAAAGATTCAGACATGACTGAGTGACGGAACTGAACTGAACTGATGTATACAATTTCACCATCATTTTTTGTTGTTGTTTCTCAAGTCTTTGTCAAGCATAGTAGAAATGGTTTTGTACACCCATGAATATAAATAGCATGTATGATATAACTTATATGTTAGAAATCTTGTACATTTTTGCCTAGCTTAAAACTTTATGGCATTTTGATTCTACTTGTTTGATTTAGTATTAATAGAATGCTAGATTTCTAACTTATATTCCCTCAAAATTTGATATAGTTTCATGCATCCAATATTAGTGCTAAAAGGCTATATATTTAATTAGTTATTTAAAAAATGACTGAGGCTTGAAACTACTAATCTAATTCAGGTAAGATAAAAAAAAATACTACATTGCTTATAAAAAGGAAATTAACATGTAATACAGTAAGTATTATTTCAGCTTCCCAGGTGGTATTAGTGGTAAAGAAGCTACCTGCCAATGCAGAAAATTTCAGAGACTCGGGTTCAATTTCTAGATTGGGAAGATCCCCTGCAACAGGGCACGGTAATCCACTCCAGTATTATTGCCTAGAAAACCCCATGGACAGAGGAGCCTGGTAAGCTATGGCTCATAGGGTTGCAGAGTCAGACATAATTGAAGCATCTTATCATGCATGCACACACAATATTATTAATTAAAATACAAATTTTGTTCAAATTTCACAAAATTTTGTGCTAGTGTCCATTATTTGTTTTCATATCTTATTCAAGATTCCAAATTGTATCCTCAGCAGAATTCCAGCAAACAGAATACAACAACACATGAAAGTGATCATACACATGATCAAGCAGGCTTTATCCCAAGGATTCTTCAATATATGCAAAGCAATGTGATCCATCATATTAACAAACTGAAAGATAACAACCATATGATCATCTCAATAGCCACAGAGAAAAATTTCAACAAACTTCAACACCCATTTAAAAAAAAATAGCTCTCCAGAAAGTAAGCTTACAAGAAACATACTTCAATATTAAAAAAAGGCCATATATAATAAAAGCCGTATATGACAAACCTATAGCCATCATTATTCTCAATGGTGAAAAATTGAATTAATTACCCATGGTCATCTAGTTGGTGGTTCAGAGTGAGAACTAGAACATATGTAGTCAGGATCTATATTCAGGACTCCTTTTCTAGCCACTACTTTTAATTTGATCTCCTAGTTAAGGCTCTTGTCACTTTTCTCATTACCACTGCTTGGTTGTGAAATAATGAGAATTTGGCTAAAAATGGTCTTCATTTTCTGATTTAGTGACAAAGAGTGGTTGAAATATTTGGTTCCTATGTGAACATTGTTTTGGGGCATTTCTTCTTTGTGCTCACTCATAACAGAGGCTTTGCATCTCAGTTCTCTCTGGCATAAGGTTAAAAGGATTATTCTCTCCATAAAAATAAGAAATATGTGGGGAGTGGAAGAAATAAAGTACATTCAGGGCTCAAAGGACAGATTGTCTATGTGATGGTTATACATTGTACCAACTTTGATTGATCAGTCATCACTATTTTTCAAACAAATGTGACTTATTCCATAGTCATAAAATTCTGCTTTTCTCTGTCTTCAGCATTGTCTCTAAGGTTATCCACCCTGAACAGAGGCTTGGTAGAATAACAAAGCCTACCCTATGGGAGTCCCAGTGAACCCCTGGATGGTTGTAGTGATATTGGGAAAAGGGGTCAGGGAAACTAAGATGTACTGAACATCTCCTATGGTTTGATAATTTTCCAGTCACTTTACATTATAATTTATACTTATAGAAAATGCTATTCTTTAGTGCTTATAGTATGAAAGGCACTTTACAATGTTCATTATCTCATTTAATCCTCACAGAAACTACACGGTAGTAATTATTCTTATAATGTCCATTTACAGGTAAAAAAACTGAAGTTCAAAACAGAGAAATTGTCTGATTTTGAGATCACTTGACCAATAATGGGCAGAGTTTGACTTTAATCCTAGATTTGTTTAATTCTTGTTAACTCATGCATTTTCCCCTGTAAACTGGATGTTTGGTCATAACAAAGCTTCCAAGAGTGCTTTTCAGACCAACACCTGTTGAGAGAGGAATTAGAAATGAGTTTTACTGACTTTAATTAATACTGATGTCATGAAAGGGAAAAGGCCACATAGGTAGTACATTCTCATTGCACAGAAAGGAAAGAAAGACATAATTTGAAGATCCTGTGATTATAAAGGACTCCAAGAAGGAAACAAGATCCAATGAGGCTAAACTCTGTAAGCCAAATGCACTTTCCTTCTGACTGACTCACTGCTCTTCTTGTTGCCTCTGTAAACGATCCAAACTGTCTCTTAAATTCTTTCCGTATGTGATCCAGCTCTTTCAAATGCCTCCTGGGACAATATATGATCTGGATCTCCATCTTACATAAGTACACTTCTTTGAGATAGTGGATAATGTATGTAGAGAATACTGAGAATAATTCAACTCACAGAATCTTAAGGTGTATTTTTCTTTGTGAATTGTTAAAATTTATGTTAACAAAAAGTACCATTTACAAGAGTGACAATAAGTACATTCACAAAGATGTGCAAGCATTCAGTTCAATTCAGTTCAGTAGCTCAGTCATGTCAAATGGTTTGCAAATCCACGGACTCCAGCACGCCAGGCTTCCCTGTCCATCGCCAACTCCTGGAGTTCACTCAAACTCAAGTCCATTGAGTCAGTGATGCCATCCAAATATCTCATCCTCTGTCGTCCCTTACTCCTCCCACCTTCAGTCTCTCCAAGCATCAGGGTCTTTTCCAGTGAGTCAGTACTTCGTATCAGGTGTCCAAAGTATTGGAGCTTCAGCTTCAGCATCAGTCCTTCCAATGATTATTCAGGACTGATTTCCTTTAGGATGGACTGTTTGGATTTCCTGGCAGTCCAAGGGACTCTCAAGAGTCTTCTCCAACACCGCAGTTTAAAAGCGTCAATTCTTTGGTGCTCAGCTTTCTTTATAGTCCAACTCTCACATCCATACATGACTACTGGAAAAACCATAGCTTTGACTAGATGGACCTTTGTTGGCAAAGTAATGTCTCTGCTTTTTAATATGCTGTCTAGGTTGGACATAACTTTTCTTCCCAGGAGCAAGCGTATTTTGATTTCATGATTGCAGTCACCATCTGTTGTGATTTTGGAGCCCCCCCCCCCAAAAAAAAAGTAAAGTCTGTCACTGTTTCCACTGTTTGCCCATCTATTTGCCATGAAGTGGTGGAACGGGATGCCATGATCTTACTTTTCCGAATGTTGAGTTTTAAGCCAATGTTTTCACTATCCTCTTTCAATTTCATCAAGAGGCTCTGTAGCTCTTCTTCACTTTCTGCCATAAAGACAGTGTCATCTGCTTATCTGAGGTTATTGATATTTCTCCCAACAATCCTGATTCCAACTTGTGCTTCATGCAGCCCAGCGTTTCTCATGATGTACTCTGCATATAAGTTAAGTAAGCAGGGTGACAATATACAGCCTTGATATAATCTTCTCCCTATTTGGAACCAGTCTGCTGTTCCATGTCCAGTTCTAACTATTGCTTCCTGAACTGCATACAGATTTCTCAAGAGGCAGGTTAGGTGGTCTGGCATTCCCAACTCTTGAAGAATTTTCCACAGTTTGTTGTGGTTCATACAGTCAAAGGCTTTGGCATAGTCAATAAAGCAGAAATAGATGTTTTTTGGAACTCTCTGCCTTTTTTGATGATCCAACAGATGTTGGCAATTTGATCTCTTGTTCCTGTAACTTTTCTAAAACAAGTTTGAACATGTGGAATTTCACGGTTCACATACTGTTGAAGCCTGGCTTGGAGAATTTTGAGTATTACTTTACTAGAGTGTGAGATGAGTGCAACTGTGCAGTCGTTTGAGCATTCTTTGGCATTGCCTTTCTTTGGGATTGGAATGAAACCTGACCTTTTCCAGTCCTGTGGCCACTGCTGAGTTTTCCAAATTTTCTGGCATATTGAGGGCAACACTTTCACAGCATCATCTTTCAGGATTTGAAATAGCTCAGCTGGGATTCTACCATGTCCATTAGCTTTGTCCATAGTGATGCTTCCTAAGGCAGACTTGACTTCACTTTTCAGGATGTCTGGCTCTAGGTGAGTGATTATCTGAGTTGTGAAAATCTTTTTTGTGTAGTTCTTCTGTGTATTCTTGCCACCACTTCTTAATATCTTCTGCTACTCTGTTAGATCCACACAATTTCTCTCCTTTATTGTGCCCATCTTTGCATAAAATCCCTTGATATCTCTAATTTTCATGAAGAGATCTCTAATCTTTACCATTCTATTCTTTTCCTCTATTTTTTTGCAATGATCACTGAGGAAGGCTTTCTTATCTCTCCTTGCTATTCTTTGGAACACTGCATTCACAAGAGTGTATCTTTCTTTTTCTCCTTTGATTTTTGCTTCTCTTCTTTTCACAGCTATTTGTAAGACCTCCTCAGACAGCTACTTTGCTTTTTTGTGTTTCTTTTTCTTGATGGTGGTCTTGATCCCTGTCTCCTGTACAATGTCACAAACCTCTGTCCATAATTCTTCAGGCACTTTGTCTATCAGATCTAATCATTTGAATCTATTTCTCACTTCTACTGTATAATCATAAGGGATTTTATTTAGGTCATACTTGAAAGGTCTAGTGGTTTTCCCTACTTTCTTCAATTTAAGTCTGAATTTGGCAATAAGGGGTTCATGATCTGAGCCAGTCAGCTCCCAGTCTTGTTTTTGCTGACTGTATAGAGCTTCTCTTTGGTGGCAAAGAATATAATTAGTCTGATTTCAGTATTGACCATCTGGTGATGTCCATGTGTAGAATCTCCTCTTGTGTGTTGGAAGTGGGTGTTTGCTATGACCAGTGCATTCTCTTGGCAAAACTCTATTAGCCTTTGCTCTGCTTCATTCTGTACTCCAAGGCCAAATTTGCCTTTTACTCCAGGTGTTTCTTGGCTTCTTACTTTTGCATTCTAGTGCCCTATAATGAAAAGGACATCTTTTGGGGGCGTTAGTTCCAGAATGTCTTGTAGGTCTTCATAGAACTATTCAACTTCAGCTTCTTCAGGATTACTGGTTGGGGCATAGAGTTGGATTATTGTACTATTGAATGGTTTGCCTTGGAAACGAACAGAGATCATTCTATCGTTTTTGAGACTGCATCCAAGTACTGCATTTCGGACTGTTTTGTTGACTATGATGGCTACTTCATTTCTTCTAAGGGATTCTTGCCCACAATAGTAGATATAATGGTCATCTGAGTTAAATTCATCCATTCCAGTCCGTTTTAATTTGCTGATTCCTAAAGTGTCAGTGTTCACTCTTGTCATCTCCTGTTTGACCACTTCCAATTTGCCTTGATTCATGAACCTAACATTCCAGTTTCCTATGCAATATTGCTCTTTACAGTATTGGACTTTGCTTCTATCACCAGTCACATCCACAACTAGGTGTTGCTTTTGCTTTGGCTCCATCTCTTCATTCTTTGGAAGTTATTCTCCACTAAACACCAGTAGCATACTGGGGACCTACCAACCTGGGGAGTTCATCTTTCAGTATTCTATCTTTTTGCCTTTTCATACTGTTCATGGGATTCTCAAAGCAAGAATACTGAAGTGATTTGCCATTCCCTTCTCCAGTGGACCACGTTTTGTCAGAACTCTCCACAATGACCCATCCGTCTTGGGTGCCCCTACAAGGCATGGCTCATAGTTTCATTGAATTAGACAAGGCTGTGGTCCATGTGATCAGATTGGTTAGTTTTCTGTGATTGTGGTTTTCAGTTTGTCTGCCCTCTAATGGATAACAATAAGAGACTTATGGAAGCCTCCTGATGGGAGAGACTGACTGAGCGTGAAACTGCAAGCATTACTTCTATTTCCAGAAGCTTTTCATCATCCCCAACAAATTCTTTATGCATCAAATAATAATCCCTTATTCCTCTATTCCCAAGCCCTGGTAACCTCTTTTCTATTTTTAGTCCCTATTAATTTTCATACATTATGTACCTTATATAAGTAGAATTGTACACTATTTGTTCTTTTGTGTCTGGCTTGTTTCACTATGGATTGTGTTTACAAGCATCATCCATGCTGCCCATGTATCTGAATTTGCTTCCTTTTTAAGGTTGAATAATGTTCCATTTTATGTAGTTGCACATTTTGTTTATCAACTCATGTGTTTATAGAAATTTGAATTTTTTTCTATTTTTTGGCAATTCTGAATATTGCTATTAAGAACGTTTTTGTACAAGTATCTGTGTCCCTGATTTCAATTCTTTTGGGTATACACCCAAAGAAGATTCATAGGACCATATGGTAATTTTATGTTTGAATTCTTGAGGAAATGCCATACTGTTGTACACAGTAGTTGCCCCATTTTAGATTCCTAACAGCAAGACCCAGGCGTTCTAATTTTTTTTCAAATCCTGACCAGAATTCTTATTTTTTTTTTCTAAAAAAATAATAGCCATCCTGCTGTGTGTGAAATGGTATCTGTTTATAGTTTTGAATAGCATCCCCCTAACGGAAAAGGAAATGGCAACCCACTCCAGTATTCTTGCCTGGAGAATCCCAGGGACAGAGGAGCCTGGTGGGATGCCGTCTATGGGGTTGCAGAGAGTCGGACACAACTGAGGCAACTTAGCAGCAGCAGCAGCAACAATTAATGAAATTGAGCAGCTTTTCATGAATTTACTGTACACTGATATTCTTTTTAGGAGAATTATGTATTCCAGTTATTTGCTTACTTATGAATTAAGTTGTTTGCATTTTATTTTGAATTTTAGGGGTCATTTATATTTTGGATATTAACCCCTTCTGAGATATATGATTTGCAAATATTTTTTTCTCAATCTGCAAGTTGTCACTGTGTTGATAGATGCTTTCATTTGATATGACAGAACTTTTAAATTTGATGAAGTCCAATTTTTCCATTTTTTTTTGTTACTTGTGTGTTTCATGCCATAGCCTAGAAACTGTTTGCCAAATCTAATGTCATAAAAATTTACCCTATATTTTCTGCTCAGAATTTTAGTTTTTATGTTTAGCTATTTCTACTTCATCCATTTTGAGTTAATGCTTGTACATGGGTTAAGGTAAGGGTCCAATTTCATAGATTGTGTGTGTGTGTCTGTGGATAACAACTTTTCATTTTTCCATACAGGGTTCTAACTGTTTTTTCTTGACCCACATACAGGTTTCCCAGTATATCAAATTTCCAAGCACCATTTGTAGAAAAGACTCTGCTTTCCCCATTGAATAGTCTTAGCTCACTTGTCTAAAATCACTTAGCTATATATGCGTGTAAATATGTTGGGGCTCTCTATTCTATTCCATTAGTCTATATGTCTATTCTTATGCCACAACCATACTATTCTGATTATGTTAAATTTACAGTAAGATTTTAAACCAGGAATCTTGAGTTCTCCAACTTTGGTTTTCTTTTTCAAGAGTTTTTGTGGTGTCTTGAGATTACATATGAAATTGTGTATGAATTTTTCTACTTCTGCAAAAAATGTCATTGGGATTTTTACAAGGATTGCATTATACCTACAGATCACTTTGTTTAATTCTTCCATTTAACAAAATTGTCATTTAACAATATTAAGTCTTCCAATCCATTGCTATAAGATGTCTTTCCATTTATTTATGTCTTCTTTAATCTCTTTCAGAAATGTTTTGTAGTTTTCAGTATACAAGTCTTTTGCATCTTCAGTTAAATTTATTCCTAAGTATTTTATCCATTTTGATGCTATTGTAAGTGGAATTTTTTACCTTAATTCCTTTTAGGATAGTCACAATATTATATTCATTTCAGGTATACAACACAATGATTCAGTATTTTTACAGATTATATACCATTAAAAGATATTTTGTGTTCATTTTTTTATCCTGGAACTTGCTGAATTCATTTATTGGTGCTGTCTTTTTGTGTGTGGGTATGTAGGATTTCTATATATAAGATAGCACCATCTTCTAACAAGTTGGATTATTTTATTTCTTTTCCTTGCCTAAGTGCTCTGGATAGAATTTCTAGTAATATGCTGAATAGAAGTGGCTAAATAGGGCATCCTCACTTTGATACTGATCCTAGAAGAAAAACTTTCATTCTTTTACCGAGTATAATCTTAGTTATTTTCACATGTAGCCTTAATCATGTTGAGGCGGTTTCCTTCAACTCTCAGTTTATCGTGGGGTTTTATCTTGAAATGGTGTTTACTTTTGCCAAATGAATTTTTTGCATCAATTGAAATGATCATGTCTTTTATTTTCTCTTCATTCTATTAATGTGGTGTATTACATTGTTTGACATTCATATGTTGAAACATTCTCTTATCTTTGACTAGACTTGACATCAGGGTACTAGCCTCATAGAAGGAGTTTGGACGTGTTGTATTCCTTTTTTTTGTTTGTTTTTTTGTTTTTTTTGAGAGTTTGACAATTGATTTAATTCATTGAATGCTTGATATAATTCAACAGGGAAGCCATCTGGTCCTGGGCATTTTGTTATTGTTAAGACTTTTGAAATTACTGATCCAACCTTCTTACTATTACAGATAAATTCTGACTTTATATTTCTTTATGATTCAGTTTGGTAGATTATATGTTTCTAGGACTTTGTACATTTCCACTAGGCTGTCCAATTTGTTGGTTTACAATTGTCTATATAATTATAATCCCTTTTTCTGTAATATTAGTATTAATGTTCCCAGTATCATATCTGATTTGAGCTCTTTTTTCCCCTTAGTCAATCTAACTAAATCTTTGTCCATTGTATCAATATTTTCAAATAAAACACATTTTATTTTATTGATATTTCTCTATTATCTTCTATTCTCATTTTCTTCCCCCCTACTCTAATCTATATTGTTTCCTTCCTCTCTAGCTTTAGCTTTAGTTGTTCTTCTTTATCACATTTCTTAATATTCAAAGTTAGGTATTGATTTGAGGTCTATTTACATTTTTTAAATTTTATTAAAAACTATTTTTTAGAGCAGTTATAGGTTTACAATTGTAAATCTATTGAAAGTATTGTAAGATTATTGTGAAGATTTACCACATACCCCTGGTCCAGCACATGCATACACTTCTCTATTATCAACAGTACTCACCAGAATTGTACATTTTTAAATTGATGATTAACTTATATTGACACATCAGAATCACAAAAACTCTTAGTTTAGCTTAGGGTTCACTCTTGGTTTTGTACATTCTGCAGATTTAGAAGATGACATATACCTATTATTTTATTTTATTTTTGCTTTATTTTTTGAAAGAACAGTTTGCTCTATTCTGGATGGCAACAACTGAGTAGGGTGGCAGTGTGTGTGAGGACAGACTCCTGTCCAAAGGCTGACTCCTCCAGTGACCATTAGTGGGCAAGAACATTTTTAGAGAAAGGGAAGGGACTATATGTAGAAATAGCGCACTCAGCTCTGATTGTCATCTTGAAATTAGTCATGCAGTGGTCTGATCAGCATCATCTTGATTTTTTTTTAATTCATTATTATCTAATTTTATTAGATTATAGTTACTTTAAATACTGTGTTATTTTCTGCTGTACAGCAAAATGAAGAAGCTATATGTTTACCTATGTGCTCTCTTTTTCGGATTTCTTTCCCATTTAGACCATCACAGAGCATTGAGTAGACTTTCGCTGTACAGTAGGTTCTCATTATTTATCTATATCAGTAGTATATATATATATATGTATGTATGTATATTAATCTCAATCTCCCAATTCATCCCACCTTTCTTTTTTCCCTTAGTATGGTATCCATACATTTATTCTCTATGTCTGTTTCTATTTCTGCTTTGCAAATAAGATCATCTAAACCATTTTTATAGATTCCACATATATGTTTAAATATACAGTATTTGTTTTTCTCTTTCTGATTTACTTCACTGTTTATGATACACTCTATGTCCATCCATGTCTCTGAAAATGGCACAATTTTGTTCCATTTTGTACTGAGTAATATCCCACTATATATATATATATATGTACCATATATCCATTACCTTGTTAATGGACATTTATGTTGCTTACATGCCTTAGTTATTTAAAATAGTGATTCAATAAATATTGAGGTGTATGTATCTTTTCAAATTATGGTTTTCTCTGGATATATTCCAAGGAATGTGATTGCAGGATCATATGGTAAATTTATATTTTTAATGTGTGTACTTTCAACTATAAATTTCTCCCCAGCACTACTTTTCTGAACCCATAACTTTAGGTATGCTGCAGCTTCATTTTTATTTGTTTCACAGTGTTTTCTAATTTCTATTTTATTTTTTCCTTTAGCTTATCTTTTGTTTAATAATTCATGAATTAATTTCCAAATAGTTGTTAATTTTCTATTTTTCTTTCTACTGTTGATTTTTGCTTCAATCCATTATGATCAGATAAGATATATTGTATACTTGCAATCTTTTCCAGTTGATTAAGTCATTCTGTGGCCCAACATGTTGCCTATCCTGAAGAATGTTCCATATGTATTATAGAAAGATACTTTTTGCGGTGGAGTGTTCTGAATGTGTTTTAGGCTTGATTAATTTATGTTGTTGTCCAAGTTCACCATTTCCTTAATGAACTTCTGATTTTCTATCCATTACTGAAAGTGATGTATTGATATCTCCTTCTACATTGCCTTTCCTTGTGGCTCAGATGGTTAAGAATATGCCTGCAATGTGGGAGACTTGGGTTTGTTTCTCGGATCAGGAAGATCCCTGAGGAAGGGAATGGCTACCCACTGCAGTATTCTTGCCTGGAGAAATCCATGGACAGACAAGCCTGGCCAGCTATAGTCCATGGGGTTGCAAAGAGTAGGACACAACTGAGCAACTAGCACTAGTATTGTTGAACTATTTCTCCCTTCAATATTGTCAATGTTAGCTTCATATATTTTGTAGTGCATAAAGTGGGGTGTGTGTGTGTGTGTGTGTGTGTGTGTGTGTGTGTAGATATAGATATATTTACAATTGTTATATCTTTTTGATGAATTGATGGAGGTATTGATATACAATGTCCTTCTTTGTCTCGTAGCAGGTTGTTTTACTTAAAGTTTGTCTGATATTAGTATAGCCAATTATTTTTTATTGTTATTGTTTATGTGGAATATCTTCTCCCATCCTCTCACATTCAACCATTTTATTGTTACATATAAAATGTGACTCTTGTATATAACATATAATTGGATCATGTTTTTTCTTTAAATCAGTTCTGCTAGTTTATTCCTTCTGAATGGAGAAATTTTAAACCATTTATGTTTAAAGCAATTACTGATAAAGGAAGTTTCCTCTGTCATTTTGCTATCTTTTCATATATCTCATAGCTTTTTGTCTCTCATGTCATCCATTATTGCTTTTGTTTGTGTTCAGTTGTTTTTTTTTTTGTAGTGACATGTTTGATTCCCTTCTCATTTCCTTGTGTGTATATTCTATAGATATCTTCTTTGTGGTTACCATGGGGATTGGATACCACATACTAAAGCTGTAAGTATCTAATTTTATATCAATATAATTTTATTTCCATACAAACCTTCTATTCCCACATAGTCCCATCCCTTTTTAAGTTGTTGGTGTCATGAATTGCATTTGTATGCAATATGTGGCCAATAATATAGACTTATAATTGTTTGTAAGAATTTGTCCTTTAAATACTGTAGAAAAAATAAAAGTGAAGTTATAAGTAAAGAGTAATTATACTGTACAAGAGAATTTTATATCTTCATATGGCCTTAAGTTGTTCTGTGAGAAGTGAAAATGTTAGCTACTCAGTTGTGTCTGACTCTTTGTGATCACATGGACTGTAGCCTGCAGGCTCCTCTGTCCATGGAATTGTCCAGGCAAGAAAATTGGAGTGGGCAGCCATTCCCTCCTCCAGGGGATCTTCCCAACCTAGGGATCAAACTCGCTCTACCATCCTTTTATTTCACCCTAAAGGAACATCATTAGCCATTTTTGTAGGGTCATCCTAGCGGTAATAAAATCACTCAGATTTTGTCTATCTAGGAATATTTGAGTCTCTCCCTTTTAAAAAAAAATGTGACAAAAGATAAATGACAAAAATTTATCATTTTTAACATTTTAAGTGTAGAGTCCCATGGCATTAAGTACATTCACATTATTATGCAACCATCATCACCATCCATCTCTAGAAACTTCACATTCTCAATGCAAAATTCTGTACCTATTAGATAGTAACTGCCATTTCTTCCCATCCAATCCCTGGGAGCCACCATCCTACTTACTGTCTCTGAATTTGACTACTTGAAGTTACCTGAGGTAAGTGGAAGCATGTAATAGTTGTTCTTTTCTGATTGGCTTACTTAATTATCATATCTTCAAGTTTCTTCCATGTTGTAACATGATTTTTTTTGTGGTGACATGTTTTGATTCCCTTTTTATTTCCTTTTGTTTATATTATGCTGATATTTTGCTTGTGGTTACCTTGGGAATTATATATAACATCCTAAAGTTATATGTTTTGTCAGATATACTACTCCCAGCTGACACATTTTTTAGCTCTTTAGATATATCATCCATCTACCTTCTGATGAGAAATTGGCTGATAATTTTATTGAGAATCACTTGTATAAAATGAGTCATTAGTTGTTGTTCTCATGATTCTTTTTGATTTTGCTTATCAAAAGTTTTTAATGTATCTTTGTGTGTCTGTCCTTGGTTTATCCTACTTGGAATTTACTAAGCATCTTGAACTTATACATTCATGTATTTACTAAAATTTGGGAAGTTTTTCAGGCATTATATATTTTTTTAATAATCTGTCTTCCCTCTACTCTTTCCTTTTCTGTGACTGTCATATTATATTATATACTTTTTTCTGCTTGATGATGTCCCACAAGTCTCTTTGGCTCTTTTCCATTTTCTTAATTCCTTTATTCTCTGCTCTTCCAACTTGATCATTTCAACTGTCTTTTCTTCTTATTTGCTGATTCTTTTTTTCTGCCTCCTCAGATCTGCTGTCAAATTTCTCTAGTGAAGATTTTATTTCGGTTTTATAATATTGGAATTTCCATTAGGTCCATTATGAAAACTTCTATCTCTTGATATTCTTATTTTATTAATCAATCATTTTGGATTTTCTTTAAGTTTTGCCTCTGTTTTCCCTTAGTACTTTAGGTATATTTAAGACAATAGTTTTTAATTTTTTCGTTTAGTAAGTCAATTATCTGGGCTTCCATGCAGATGGCTTTTGCCAATTTAACTTTTCTGTTTGACTGTGCCATGCTTACCTTGTTTGTTTTTGTGTCTTGTAATTTTTGTTGAAAACTGGGCATTTGAATATTATAACAAAATAACTGAAAATTAGATTCCCTTCTCATCATTTTTTTAATTATTTAATTCTACAGTACATTTATTTTGAGACTTTTTCAAACTATTTTAATAAAAGCTTTCTTGTCATGTGTACTCACCAATATCTTTGTTATTTTTATTTTTTTTTACTTTTTAATTGATTTATTTATTTTAATTGGAGTTTAATTACTTTATAATATTTTGATGGTTTTTGCCATACAATAACGTGAATCAATCACGGGTATACATGTGTCCCCCCATCCTGAATCCGCCTCCCACCTCCCTCCCCACCCTGTCCCTCTGGATTGTCCCAGAGCACAGACTTTGAGTGCCCTGCTTCATGAATCAAACTTGCACTGGTCATCTATTTTACATATGGTAATATACATGTTTCAATGCTATCCTCTCAGATCATTCCACCCTCACCTCCCAGAGTCCAAAAGTCTGTTCTTTACATCCATGTCTCTTTTGCTGCCCTACATGTAGGATCGTCATTACCATCTTTCTAAATTCCACATATATGCATTAATATACAGTATTTGTCTTCTCTTTCTGACTTACTTTACTGTGTATATTAGGCTCCAGGTTCATCCACCTCATTAGAACTGATTCAAGTGTGCTCCATTTTATAGCTAAGTAATATTCTATTCTGTATATGTACCACAACTTCCTTATCCATTCATCTGCTGATGAATATCTAGGTTGCTTTAATATCCTAGATATTGTAAATAGTGCTGCAATGAATATTGGGGTACATGTGGTTTTCTAGGGGTGTATGCCCAGTAGTGGGATTGTTGGGTCATATGACAGTTTTATTCCCAGTTTTTTTAAGGAATCTCCACACTGTTCTTCATAGTGGCTGTGCTAGTTTGCATTCTCACCAACAGTGTAAGAGGGTTCCCTTTTGTTCACATCCTCTAACATTTATTGTTTGTAGAGTTCTTGATGATGGCCATTCTGACAGGTGTGAGATTGATTTGCATTTCTCTAAAAATGAGTGATGTTGAGCATCTTTTCATGTGCTTATTAGCCATCTGTATGTCTTCGGAGAAATGTCTGTTAAGTTCTTTTGCACAGTTTTTCATTGGCCTGTTTGCATGTTAAACTGGTGTTTTGGCAGAGATTTACTTGCAAGGTAAAAGCGCAAACAAGCTAAAACAAAACACCAAAAAAAAAAAAAAAATAGAAAACACTGATATATCCCAGTCTTTGCAGACTGACTCTGTTCTGAGTCGTCCCTTCAGCAAATAACTAAACTTTCTCTGAACTCAGGGGTTCAGGGATCAGTCCGAGGTAGAAGGTTAAGGTCTTTTCATCTTATCTGAGCATGTGTCTTCTCTGGACCTGCACATACTTTCTAAAGTTCCACATATACATGGTTGCTTTTGAATGTCTTAAATTTTTAGGCTCATCTCAGTTTCTCCTCTAGGCCTTTGATATTCTATTGTATTTCTCCACTTGTAACTCTTTGCCACAAATGTCAGTGGATTTGTAATACCATTACAGCTTTTAAAAGCAGTGTCTGCCAGTTCTCACCCATGTTTCAGTTTTGCAAGATAGAAACCAAAAGCTTAGTCCTTCAGTTAGCTCAGGCAGGGTAGAAGAGTTGTACACTGTAATTTGCAAATTAGACCTCTCTTTTGAGGTGGGGAACTAGAAATTGACCAACTGCTTATCAAGACCACAATCTTCATCACAAAAGGGAGAGTATGGGGGGACGGTATTACTCAGCCATTAAAAAGAATACATTTGAATCAGTTCTAATGAGGTGGATGAAACTGGAACCTATTATACAGAGTGAAGTAAGCCAGAAAGAAAAACACCAATACAGTATACTAACGCATATATATGGAATTTAGAAAGATGGTAATGATAACCCTGTAAGTGAGACAGCAAAAGAGACACAGATGTATAAAACAGTCTTTTGGACTCTGTGGGAAAGGGAGAGTGTGGGATGATTAGGAAGAATGACATTGAAACATGTATAATATCATATATGAAACAAATCACCAGTCCAGGTTCAATGCATGATACTGGATGCTTGGGGCTGGTGCACTGGGACGACCCAGAGGGATAGTACAGGGAGGGAGGAGGGAGGAGGGAGGAGGGTTCAGAATGGGGAACACGTGTATACCTGTGGCGGATTCATGTTGATGTATGGCAAAACCAATACAATATTGTAAAGTAATTAACCTCCAAAAAAAAAAAAAAAACCTAAGATTTTCCTACTGTTTTGAAGATATTTTTTTTTGGTTTGAGAATTTTCTTCATTGCTGTAATTTTTTAATTAATACTTCTGAAACTTTTACTACCACATGTTAAACATTTTTTTAATTTATTTATTTTTAATTGATGGATACTGGCTTTATAATACTGTGTTGATTTCTACCATACATCAACATGAATCAGCCATAAGTATACATTTCTCCACTCTCTCTTGAGATTCCCTTCCACCTCCTACCCATTTCCACCCATCTAAATTGTTACAGAGCATTGGTTTGGGTTTCCTGAGTCATAGAGCAAATTCCCATGGTCTCTCTAATTAATATATTGCAGTGTATATGTTTCCATGCTACTCTCTCCATTCGTCCCACACTCTCCTTCCTCTCCCCAGCCCATGTCCATAAATATATTCCCTATATCTGCATCTCTGATGCTTCCCTGCAAATAGGTTCATCAGCACAATCTTTCTGGATTAATATATAGCATGGATGTCACAACGTTAGACAACACCTGTTTTTCTCTTTTTAAATTAAGTCCCTCTGCATAATAAGCTCTAGGTTCATCCACCTCTTAGAACTGATTCAAATGCATTATTTTTTATGCTTGAGTAATATTGCATTGTATATATGTCCATAGCTTCTTTATCCATTCACCTGTTGATGGACATCTAGGTTGCTTCCATGTCCTCGCTATTATAAATAATGTTGCAATGAACATTGAGGTACATGAGATTTTTTGATTTGTGGTTTCTTCAAGGTATATGCCAATAGTGAGATTGCTGTGTCAAATAGTAGTTTCATTCCCAGCTTTTTTTTTTTTTTTTTTTAAGGAATCTCTGTACTGTCTTCCATAGTGGCTGTATCAATTTACATTCCCACCAACAGTGCAAGAGGGCTCCCTTTTCTCTGCACCTTCTTCAGCATTTATTGTTTGTGGCTTTTTTGAAGTAGGTCACTGTGACCAGTGTGAGGTAATATCTCATTGCAGGTTTGATTTGCATTTCTCTGCTAATGAGTGATGTCAGGCATCTTTTCATGTGTTTATTAACTATCTGTATGTCTTCTTAGGAGAAATATCTGTTCAGTCTTTTGCCCAATTTTTGATTGAGTTGTTTGTTTTTCTGGTATTAAGTTGGATGAGCTGCTTGCATGTTTTGGAAATTAATCTCTGTCAGTTGTTTCATTTGCTATTATTTTCTCCCATTCTGAGGGTTGTCTTTTCACCTTCTTTATAGTTTCCTTTGCTATGTAAAGCTTTTAAGTTTAATTATGTCCCACTTGTTTATTTTTGTTTTTATTTCCATTACTATAGGAGATGTACAATAGAGGATCTTGCTATGATTTATGTAATCGAGTGTTCCTCTTATGTTTTCCTCTAAGAGTTTTATAGTTTCTGGTCTTACATTTAGGTCTTTAATCCATTTTGAGTTTATCTTGAAGTATGGTGTTAGGAAGTGACCTAATTTCGTCCTTGTACACATAGCTCTCCAGTTCTCCCAGCACTGCTTGTTAAAGAGATTATCTTTTCCCCATTGTATATTCTTGCCTCCTTTGTCAAAGATAAGGTGCTCATATATGTGTGGATTTATGTATGGGTTTTCTATCTTTTACCATTTCTATATTTCTGTTTTTGTGACAGTACCATACTGTCTTGATGACTGTAATTATGTAGTATAATCTGACATCAGGAAGGTTGATTCTTTCAACTCCATTCTTCTTTCTCAAGATTCCTTTGGCAAAACAATTAAGAAAGAACATATATATCAATAATTACTTTACATGAAAATGGATTAAATGCTCCAACAAAAAGATACAGGTTGGCTGAAAGGATAAAAAAAAAAAAATCCACATATATATGCTGCCTACAAGAGACCCACTTCAGACCTAGGGACACATGCAGACTGAGCTGATGGAAAGTGAGAAGATGGAAAAAGATATTCCATGAAAATACAAATCAAAAAAATGCCCTAGTAACAATTGTTGTATCAGACAATATAGACTGCAAAATAACAAACATTAGAAGAGACAAGTAAGAACACTATATAATGATCTGGGAATCAATTACAGAAGATGTAAGCATTGCAAATATTTATGTACCCAATATAAGAGCACCTCAATACATGAAGCAAACAGTAACAGACATAAAAGGGGAAATTGACAGGTTAAATAATAATAATAGTAGTAGGGGACTTTAACATCATGCTTACATCAAAGGGCAGATCATAAAAGGTAAAAGTAATGAGGAAACACAAGCTTTAAAATGACACATTAGGCCAGATAAATCTAACTGATATCTTCAGGACATTCCATCCAAATGCAGAAGAATACAGTTTATCCTCAAGTGCATATGGAACAATCTCCAAGATAGATCACATCTTGAGTCACAAATCAAGCCTTGGTAAATTTAAGAAAATTGAAATCTTATCAAGCATCTTTTCTGACCACAGTGCTATGAGACTAGTTATCAATTACAGGGAGAAAAGCTGTAAAAAACACAACCATATTAAAATTAAACAATATATTTCTAAATAACCAACAGGATACTGAAGGAAAAAAAAAAGAGGAAATTAAAAATACCTAGAAACAAATGACAATGAAAATATAATGATTCAAAATCTGTGCAGGCAGTAAGAGCAGTTGTAAGAGAGCAGTTTATTGCAAGACAATACTACCTCAATAACAAAAAAGAAAAAAGCATCAAATAGTCAATCAAACCTTACACCTAAAGCAACTGGAAAGAGAAGAACAAAAATCACCAATGTTAGCTGAAGGAAAGAAATCATAAAGAGCAGAAATAAAGGGAAAAGAGATGAAGGAACAACAATAAAAATCAATAAAATTAAAAGCTGTTTATCTTCTAGAAGATAAACAAAATTGACAATCCATTAGCCAAATTTATCAAGAAAAATCTTCAGAAGACTCAAATCAACAAAATTAGAAATGAAAAAAGAGAGGTTACAACTGACAATGGAGAATTTCAAAGAACCATATACTATCATGAGCAACTATATGCCAATAAAATGGACAACCTGGAAGAAATGGACAGATAATTAGCAAAGTTCAACCTTCCAGGAATGAATCAGGAAGAAATAGAAATTTTGAATAAGCCAATCACAAGAACTGAAGTCAAAACTGTGATTTTAAAAAATCCCCCAATAACAAAAGCTCAGGGCCAGATGGCTTCAAAGGTGAAATATATTAAACATTTAAAGGAGAGTTAAGCCTATTCTTCTCAAGCTCTTACAAAAAGTTGCAGAAGAAGGAACACTTCCAAACTCATTCTACAAGCCCATCATCACCCTGGTACCAAAACTAGAAAAACATGCCACAAAAAAAGAAAATTACAGGCTTATATCACTGATGATCATAGGTGCAAATATCCTCAACAAAATTCTAGTGAACAGAATCCAAAAACACATTTAAAAGGATCATACACTATGATCGTCAAGTTTATCCAAGGGATACAGGAATTCCTCAATATACATAAATCAATCATTGTGATAATCATATTTACAAATTAAAAGATAAAAATCATATGATCATCTCAATCGATAGAGAAAAAGCCTTTGACAAAATTCAGTACCCATTTATGACAAAAACTCTTCAGAAAGTGGGCTTAGAAGGAACCTAATTCAACATAATAAAGTTCATATGTGATAAACCCACAGCAAACATTATTTTCAACAGTGGAAAACTGAAAATACCTCATCTAAGATCAAGAACAAGACAAGGGTGCTCACTCTTGTCACTATAATTCAACAAAGTTTTGGAAGTCCTAGGCAGAGTAATATGACAATATAAAGAATAAAAGGCATCCAGTTTGGAAAAAAAGAAGTAAAACTCTCACTCTTTGCAGACAACATGATACTATATATATAAAACCCTAAAATAATATCAAAAAATATTTAGAGCTAATCAGTGAATTTAGTAAATCACAGGATACAAAATCAATACATGGAAATCCATTTCATTCAGAAATGAAAATTCTGAAAGAGATATTAAAGAATCAATCTCATTCACCATTGCAACAAAAAGAATAAAATACCTAGAAATAAACTAACCTAAGCAGAAAAAAGAGCTATATACCAAAAACTATAAGACATTGATGCAAGAAATCAAAGACAACATATATTGTGAAAATAACTAAACAACCCAAAGCAATCTACAGATTCAATGCAATCTCTATCAAATTATCAATGGCATTTTTCACAGAACCAGAAAAAAAGAATTCAAAATTTGTATGGAAACACAAAAGATCCCTTTCACCCAAAGAAATCTTGAGAAAGAAGAAGGAGGCCAGAGGAATCAACCTTCCTGACTTCAGATAATACTACAAAGCTACCCCACGTCCAAGGTAAGAGAAACCCAAGTAAGATGGTAGGTGTTCGGAGAGGCATCAGAGGGCAGACACACAAACCATAATCACAGGAAACTAGTCAATCTAATCACACGGACCACAGCCTTGTATAACACAGTGAAACTAAGCCATGCCATGTGGGGCCACACAAGATGGGCGGGTCAAGGTGGAGAGGTCTGACAAAATGTGGTCCACTGGAAAAGGGAATAGCAAACCACTTAAGTATTCTTGCCTTGAGAACCCCATGAACAGTATGAAAAGGCAAAATGATAGGATACTGAAAGAGGAAATCCCCAGGTCGGTAGGTGACCAAATTGCTACAGGAGATCAGAGGAGAAATAACTCCAGAAAGAATGAAGGGATGGAGCCAAAGCAAAACCAATACCCAGTTGTGGATGTGACTCGTAATAGAAGCAAGGTCCAATGCTGTAAAGAGCAATATTACATAGGAACCTGGAATATTAGGTCCATGAATCAAGGCAAATCGGAAGTAGTAAAACAGGAGATGGCAAGAGTGAACGTCGACATTCTAGGAATCAGTGAACTAAAATGGACTGGAATGGGTGAATTTAACTCAGATGATCATTATATCTATTACTGTGGGCAGGAATCCCTTAGAAGAAACGGAGTAGCCATCACAGTCAACAAAAGAGTCCAAAATGCAGTACTTGGATGAAATCTCATAAACGACAGAATGGTCTCTGTTCATTTTCAAGGCAAACCATTCAATATCACAGTAATCCAAGTCTATGCCCCAACCAGTGAGGCTGAAGAAGCTGAAGTTGAACGGTTCTATGAAGACCTACAAGACCTTTTAGAACTAACACCCAAAAAAGATTCCTTTTCATTATAGGGGACTGGAATGCAAAAGTAGGAAGTCAAGAAACACCTGAGGTACCAGGCAAATTTGGCCTTGGAATACGGAATGAAGCAGGGCAAAGGTTAATAGAGTTTGCCAAGAGAATGCACTGGTCATAGGAAACACCCTCCTCCAACAACACAAGAGAAGACTCTACACATGGAAATTACCATATGGTCAACACCGGAATCAGATTGATTATATTCTTTGCAGCCAAAGACAGACAAGCTCTTTACAGTCAGCAAAAACAAGACCAGGAGCTGACTGTGGCTCAGATCATGAACTCCTTATTGCCAAATTCAGACTTAATATGAAGAAAGTAGGGAAAATCACTAGACAATTCAGGTATGGCATAAATCAAATCCCTTATGATTATACAGTGAAAGTGAGAAACAGATTTAAGCGACTGGATCTGAAAGAGTGCCTGATGAACTATGGACTGAGGTTCATGACATTGTACAGAAGACAGGGATCAAGACCATCTCCATGGAAAAGAAATGCAAAAAAGCAAAATGGCTGTCTGGGGAAGCCTTACAAATAGCTGTGAATAGAAGAGAAGTGAAAAGTAAAGGCGAAAAGGCAAGATATAAACATCTGAATGTAGAGTTCCAAAGAATAGCAAAGAAAGATAAGAAAGTTTTCCTCAGCGATCAATGCAAAGAAACAGAGGAAAACAACAGAATGGGAAAGACTAGAAATCTCTTCAAGAAAATTAGTTACCAAGGGAACATTTCATGCAAAGATGGGCTCAATAAAGGACAGAAAAGGTATGGACCTAACAGAAGCAGAAGATACTAAGAAGAGGTGGCAAGAATACACAGAAGAACTGTACAAAAAAGATCTTCATGACCAAGATAATGAATCACAATGGTGTGATCACTCACCTAGAGCCAGACATCCTGGAATGTGAAGTCAAGTGGGCCTTAGAAAGCATCACTACAAACAAAGCTAGTGGAGGTGATGGAATTCCAGTTGAGCTATTTCAAATCCTGGAAGATGATGCTGTGAAAATGCTGCACTCAATATGCCAGCAAATTTGGAAAACTCTGCAGTGGCCACAGGACAGGAAAAGATCAGTTTTCATTCCAATCCCAAATAAAGACAATGCCAAAGAATGCTCAAACTACCGCACAATTGCACTCATCTCACATGCTAGTAAAGTAATGCTCAAAATTCTCCAAGCCAGGCTTCAGCAATATGTGAACCGTGAACTTCCAGATGTTCCAGCTGGTTTTAGAAAAGGCAGAGGAACCAGAGACCAAATTGCCAACATCTGCTGGATCATCAAAAAAAGCAAGAGAGTTCCAGATAAATATCTACTTCTGCTTTATTGACTATGCCAAAGCCTTTGACTGTGTGGATCTCAATAAACTGTGGAAAATTCTGAAAAAGATGGAAATACCAGACCTGCCTTTTGAGAAACCTGTATGCAGGTGAGGAAGCAACAGTTAGAACTGGACATGGAACAACGGACTGGTTCCAAATAGGAAAAGTAGTAGGCGAAGGTTGTACATTGTCACCCTGTTTATTTAACTTATATGCAGAGTACATCATGAGAAATGCTGAGCTGGAAGAAGCACAAGCTGGAATCAAGATTGCCGGGAGAACTAGCAATAACTTCAGATATACAGATGACACCACCCTTATGGCAGAAAGTGAAGAGGAACTAAAAAGCCTCTTGATGAAAGTGAAAGTGGAGAGTGAAAAAGTTGGCTTACAGCTCAACATTCAGAAAACGAGGATCATGGCATCTGATCCCATCACTTCAGGGGAAATAGATGGGGAAACAGTGGAAACAGTCTCAGACTTTATTTTTTGGGGCTCCAAAATCATGGCAGATGGTGATTGCAGCCATGAAATTAAAAGAGGCTTATCCTTGGAAGGAAAGTTATGACCAATCTAGATAGCATATTCAAAAGCAGAGACATTACATTATGAACAAAGGTCCAGCTAGTCAAGGCTATGGTTTTTCCAGTGGTCATGTATGGATGTGAGAGTTGGACTCTAAAGAAAGCTGAGCACCGAAGAATTGATGCTTTTGAACTGTGGTGTTGGAGAAGACTCTTGAGAGTCCCTTGGACTGCAAGGAGATCCAACCAGTGCATTCTAAAGGAGATCAGTCCTGGGTGTTCTTTGGAAGGATTGATGCTGAGGCTGAAACTCCAATACTTTGGCCACCTTATGCTAAGTGTTGACTCATTGGAAAAGACTGTTGCTGGAAGGAATTGGGGACAGGAGGAAAAGGGGACGACAGAGGATGAGATGGCTGGATGGCATCACCGACTTGATGACGTGAGTTTGAGTGAACTCTGGGAGTTGGTGATGGACAGGGAGGCCTGGCATGCTGCAATTCATGGGGTTGCAAATAGTTGGACATGACTGAGCGACTGAACTGAACTGACTGACAGTTATCAAGACAGTATGGCACTGGCAGCAAAACAGAAATATGGACCAATGGAACAAGATAGAAAGCCCAGAGATAAAGCCATACACTTATGGCTACCTTACCTTTGATAAAGGAGGCAAGAATATAAAATGGATAAAAGATATTCTCTTCAAGAAATGGTGCTGGGAAAACTGGCCAGATACATGTAAATGAGTGAAACTACAACACTTCCTAATACCATGCACCAAGATAAACTCAAAATGTGTTAAAAACCTAAATTTAAGACCAGAAACTGTAAAATTCTTAGAGGAAAACGTAGGCAGAAGACTCTTTAATATAAATCACAGTAAGATCCACTATGACCCACCTCCTAGAGTAATGTAAATAAAAAGAAAAATAAGTGGGGCCAAATTAAACTTAAACACTTTTGCAAAGCAAAGGAAATGCAAATTACAGAAATGCAAATGAAAACTACAATAAAGTGTCACCTCATACCAGTCAGAATGGCCATCATCAAAACATCTACAAGCAATAAATGCTGGAGAGGATGGGAAAAAAAGGGGACCACTCTTGCACTGTTGGTAGGAATGTAAATTGGTACAGCCACCAAGGAGATGGAGACTTATTTAAAATCTAGGAGTAAAACTACCTTGCTGCTGCTGCTGCTAAGTTGCTTGTCATGTCCGACTCTGTGCGACCCCATATACGGCAGCCCACCAGGCTCCCCCATCCCTGGGATTCTCTAGGCAAGAACACTGGAGTGAGTTGCCATTTCTTTCTCCAATGCATGAAAGTGAAAGTGAAGTTTCTCAGTCATGACCGACTCTTAATGACCCCATGGATTGCAGCCTACCAGGCTCCTCTGCCCATGGGATTTTCCAGGCAAGAGTACTGGAGTGGGTTGCCATTGCCTTCTCCGTAAAACTACCGTAAGACCCAGCAATCCCACTACTGGGCATATATCCTGAGAAAATCATAATTGAAAGACATGTATGCCAATGTTCATTGCAGCACTATTTACAATAGCCAGGAAATGAAAGAAACTTAGACATCCATTGACAGATGAATAAAGAAGTTGTGGTGCATATATATAATATTATTGAATATTACTCAGCCATAAAAAGGAATGAATTTGAGTCAGTTCTAGTGAAATGGATGAACATAGAGCCTGTTATACAAGGTGTAGTAAGTCAGAACATAAGTCAGAAAGAAAACCAAACACTGTATATTAAAGCACATATATGAAATCTTGAAAATGGTACTAATGAACCTATTTACAGGGCAGGGATAAAGACTCACACATAGAGAACAGATTTATGGACACAGCAGGGGCAGGAGAGCATGAGACAAATTGAAGAGTTAGAAACTCTTGAAAGAGTACCATTGAAATATATACATTGAAAGAGTGGCATTGAAATATACACATTATCATATGTAAAACAGATAGCTAATGGGAAGTTGCTGTGTAACACAGGGAGCTCAACATGCTGTGCTCTGAAAACCTCAATGGTTGGGGTACGGTGGGAGGTGGGAGGGAGGTTTAAGAGGGAGGGAATATATGTATACCTATGGCTGATTCATGTTGATGTATGGCAGAAACAAACACAACATTGCAAAGCCATTATCCTGAAGTTATAATTAAGTAAATTAAAAAAAACATCAGATGGACTTGAGTTCAATTTGCAGTTCTATTCTTTACTAACTGTCTATCCTTGGCCAAGGTGCCAAATCTTTCTAAGCCTCAGTTTTCTTATCTGTAACATTAGTTTCCTTATGTGTAGCTATCTTACAGTATTGTTTTAAGGATTAAATAAGACAGTATAGGTGATATTACTAATACAGTGTCTGGTTAAATAGTTTTCTTTTTTGGTCACATATTCACATGAACAGGAGGAATTTTTGAAGTATGGCATACTGTATGAAATGTGATGTATGGCATGTTGTTACCTTTTGCATTACTACACATGAAGGATGTGCCATAGGCATTTCTAGTAAGGTTCCCAAGGTGGTAGGGAGCTAAGTGTTGCCACTGGTTTACTGTGGATGGACTTGTATCTCCTCAATAACTCTTCTCAGTCTTTCTCCCATTGCCCTATGGCAAAGAAACTACAAAGTATTGAGCCTTGCACTGAGAGTTTTATATGTTTACCTTGTCTTAATAACACCTTCCATTTTCCTCTATTGTGATAAGTAAGTGGAAAAACAGGGCAATAATGTAATTCATACTAGTCACACAGCTTGTAAGTTGCAGAGCCTGGATTCTAAAGATATCCTGATAGGCAGAGACTAGATATAGGTATAGGTAAAGATTTATGTATAAGGTAGAGATGCAGATGGGCCCTACTGCTGTCCCTATGGCAAATAATTCCAGTCTTTGGTTCCAGTAACCAGGGCGGCCAGATGGCAATATTAGAGAATCAAAGAATATCAAGGCAGAAAATAATATTACAGGTTCTTGAGTTTGATCTCATCATTGAAGCCTAGAGAAGAAAGAGATATACAAATAAGTGATCAAGCTAAGATACCAATCCAGGACTTCTAACAAAGTTCAGTATCCTTTTCAATTCCAGCTTTCCTCACTCTGCATTATTTAAGTAGACAACAGAGTAGCTTGGGTATGGGAGAAAGCCAGGCTGACTTTGAGACCCAAGGGAAGGCTTTCTTGTTGGTGCACCATTATGGTGCACATCAGGTTCTGTGTTTCCTACAAGGGAACTGACCATAGTGACTTGACCACACACTCTTACTCAGTCCATCTTGTAGCTAACACCTCCACAGCCTGGCTTGACTGCTAGAGATATTCATTCCTGGGGTGCAGGTGAAGGGAATTATGGGTAAATGTCCTGTTGAGGGAAGAAACTCACCACTATAGTTTCAGTGCTTAAATCATCTAAACAATTCCTCATTAATTATTTTTTCTGTTGCTTGACACTAATGGAGTGATTGTTTGAATGGATTTTGGTGTCTCATTTCAGTACCATTTACCAACAATGTGTCCTCGGGCAATTTACTTAATCTCTCCAAGCCTCAGCATCCTCCCTCTTCAAATGTGGATCATGATGATTATCTTGGAAAAAATTTTGTGAGGATTAAATAAGAGACGGCAAGCAAAGCATTTGTAATGTTACCAGGCACTTAGTAAACACTCAGTATATGAAAGTTACTATAATTGTAGCATTACCATTAACCACTGGCACTGAAGAAAAGGTTCTGCTTTATATAAAATTTTAATATGCTTTGCTATATATCAAGGTATGTCACCTTCACTTTTCACTGAAGATCAGTGGAGAGATACATCTTGCCTTTATCATAATGATCTCATTATATTGTAAGTGAAATGAAAGTTGCTCAGTTGTGTCCAGCTCTTTGTGATCCCATGGACTATATAGTCCATGGAATTCTCCAAGCCAGAATACTGGAGTGGGTTGCTGTTTCCTTCTCCAGGGGATCTTCCCAACCCAGGGATCGAACCCAGGTCTCCTGCATTGCAGGCAGATTCTTTATTAGCTGCGCCACCAGGGAAGAAGCCTGATACCAAATCCCTCTCTCATCTTTGTCTTTCTCAGGATGAATTTTGAAGCAATTCTAAGTCCCATTTTCCATTACATTAAACTTCCTTAGAGGTGACAACTTTTACAAAGCAAGTAGTATCTTTATAAGACTTTTAGAAGTCCCGAGTAAATGTCTCCCTCTGTGTCAATAGTCAATTTTGTTATGAGCTGAATAAACAGGCAGACAGTTACAAGACTTAAATCTACCAGTCCTCCTGAAACACTAGATTCTTATTTATTAATGTGAGCCATTTTGCACCACAAGGGTGACTCTGTATGAATCTGGGCCAATTGCTTCACCTTTATGAGCCTCAGCTTTTCTTATTTAAAATATTAAGATGCAAGATGTAGATGGCTCATTCAAACTGGGTAATTGAGGGGAGTTTAGTGGAAGTTCTGTTTATAAAGTTGTGAGCAGGGTAAAGAGAAGCAATTAGGAATGGTGAAACACTCTGGGCCTAAAGACAGCTGGTTGGTTTCACTACTTCTAAAGGAACACACACACACACACACACACACACAAAATCAAAGAGAGTCAGAAATAGATGGGGAGGAGGAGAGAAAAACTAGGAAAAAGGGACATCCCATAGAGCTGTGTCTTCGTTAGATGAATGTAATCACTGCCAACCTGCAGCCTGGCAGAGAGAAAACTGAAGGAATAAAGATGATCTCTCTATCCTCCCACCCTTCTACTATTGTCTCCTATTAATGACTCCTAGGGTTTCCCTTGGAGAAGGCAATGGCACCCCACTCCAGTACTCTTGCCTGGAAAATCCCATGGATGGAGGAGCCTGGTAGGCTGCAGTCCATGGGGTTGCTAAGAGTTGGACACGACTGAGTGACTTCACTTTCACTTTTCACTTTCATGCATTGGAGAAGGAAATGGCAACCCACTCCAGTGTTCTTGCCTGGAGAATCCCATGGACGGGGGAGCCTGGTGGGCTGCCGTCTATGGGGTCTCACAGAGTCGAACACGACTGAAGTGATTTAGCAGTAACAGCAGCAGCAGGGTTTTCCTGGTAGCTCAGCTGGTAAAGAATCTGCCTGCAATGCAAGAGATCCTGGTTCATTTCCTGGGTCAGGAAGATCCCCTGGAGAAGGGATAGATTACCCACTCCAGTATTCTTGGGCTTCCCTGGTGGCTCAGATGTTAAAGAATCTGCCTACAATGCAGGAGACCTGAGTTCGATTGCTGGGTTGGGAAGATCTCCTGGAGGAAGGCATGGCAACTCACGCCAGTATTCTTGCCTGGAGAATTCCCTTGGAAAGAGGAGCCTGGTGGACTATGGTCCATGGGTTCACAAAGACTCAGACATGACTGAGCAACTAAACACAGCACAATGACTCTTAAAAGAAGCCAAAAGTCAAGGGAGTTCAGTTGACCTAGTACATATTTGTCAGTTTTGCAAGGCACAGGAAAGTGTGCAGAAGAGTGAGAGTGAACATAGATGAGTAAAGGAAAATAACCATCATGAGAACTAGTATTTATTAAGTGGCTGTTTTGTGTCTAGAACCATCTCATCTGGTCCTCATGGCAGACTTGCAAGTTGGGGATTATATCTTTATTTCATAGATAAGGAAACTTAATTGCAGAAATTAAAATTCTCATATTGGATGGTTGCATAAATTGAGACAACCAGTGGACAGCACCTATGATTCTTAGATTCATATTGTGTTGCTGATCATCCTGTTCATGGCACCAATTGTCTGTCACACTGTTCACTGAACCCAGTGTAGGCAAGACATGGGCTAAGTGGCTGGAAGAAGATTCAAGGAGCTGTAGGAACTACAGACACATTTATTCTCTCCTGGCTGGCATGGTAGCCATAACACAGCCTCTCTCCTGACTGACACAGCAGCTGTAGCAACACCCATAACATAACCATAATATAGCCATCAGTTCAATTCAGTTAGTCAATTGTGTCTGACTTTTTGCAACCCCATGGACTGCAGCACGCCAGGCCTCCCTGTCCATCACCAACTCCCGGAGTTTAATCAAACTCATGTCCATTGAGTCAGTGACGCCATCCAACAATGTCATCCCCTGTTATCCCCTTCTCCTCCTGCCTTCAGTCTTTCCCAGCATCAGGGTCTTTTCCAGTGAGCCAGTTCTTTGCATCATGTGACCAAAGTATTGGAGCTTCAGCATCAGTCTCTCCAGTGAATATTCAGGACTGATTTCCTTTAGGATTGACTGGTTTGATCTCCTTGCAGTCCAAAGGACTTGCAAGAGTCTTTTCCAACACCGCAGCTCAAAACCATCAATTCTTTGGTGCTCAGCCTTCTTTATGGTCCACTTCTCACATCCATACATGACTACTGGAAAAACCATAGCTTTGACTAGATGGACCTTTGTTGGCAAATTAATGTCTCTGCTTTTTAATATGCTGTCTATGTTGGTCATTGCTTTTCTTCCAAGGAGCAAGGGTCTTTTAATTTCATGGCTGCAATCACCATCTGCAGTGATTTTGGAGCCCAAGAAAAGAAAGTCTGTCACTGTTTCCATTGTTTTCCCATCTATTTGCCATGAAGTGATGGGACTGGATGCCATAAGGTAGCCATAACATAACCTCATATAACCATGGTATCACTCCAGTGTAGCCCCAGTGAAGCAGCAGCCAGGGCTTTCATGGTGAAGCTCATACAGGTGTACCACATAAAGTAGCCCATAACCAAGCAAGTACCTTGTGATGTGTATGCATAGTGCCATAAGAAATCTCAGCTTTTACACAACTGTGCAAAGTCAATATTTACAGAACATGGGCTGAGAGAGTATGACAGTATGGGGAGAGACAGCCTGATTGGCACCATCTTGTTCATTTCCCCACACATACATACAGCCATTTATTCAATATTAGAGATAAATGCAGAGATGAATAAGAATAAACACCTGCCCTCCAGATATCCACAGAACCAGACACTGAACAAGGAAAGTGTGAAATAGCAATATGATGAGGAAGAAGACATAATATTTTGCAACAAAATCTTTTGAGAAGGACCCACTTAGCAAGTTTTCTCACATAACTAACTATATCTATACCACACTTTATCATGCACCAAGCACACTATAGTATTTCTTTATCCTCATTGCAACTTTGTGAAACAGACATTGCTGTTATTCCCATTTTGCCATTGAGAAAACTGAGGTTCAATTCACGGTCTTGAAGCAAATAAAAGGCTGAGCTAAGCTAGGAAGCTAGGTTTTTCAAATACAACTTGCATTTGTCTTTTCTAACTTTGCAGGACAACGTTTTTACTCTTAAGATAAAATCATTTTAGGTTAAAAAAGAAAACTTCAAATGGCCTTAATGTACCAATGTTTTTTTTGTTTGTTTGTTTTTGCTTTTGTTTTTTTAACAGACACTTTAAGATTTCCTTCTCTGAAACTTTAAATGCACAATCCACATTCAACATTCAGAGACACGTTTCATTCTCACATTCACCAGGGCTTGGCCCCAACTTTATTCTGATTCAATTTAACTACAAAAGCTTAAATGGAACTTGGGACAAGGGAATGAAGTGAGAGTCCAAGACAATATACAAGAAGAGAGAAAAGAGGTGTTTGTCTTTCACAAGGTGCCAAAGTTGGAAGGAACCAACCCTATCTGAGGCTTGAAGCCCTTCTTTTACACCACCTCCAGGTAACAAGTTATGCTCTGTTCCCTTCTCACTTCTTCTTGAAGCCACTTCTGTCTTATCAGATCTGAGTTTTCAGAACTTCTCTCTTCTTCTGGCCTGAAATTTGTCTCCCTGTAGCTTTCTCCCACTGGTCTCGTCTCTATCTCCAACCATAGGCCTTGCTTACAGCTTTACTCTGTGAAAGACCTTCAGAGGTCTGAAGACACAAACCACTTTAGTTTTGTATTCTCTAGGCTTACAATTATACCCTTAACTAAAAGGGGAAAGGTAGCAAAGGCTGGGGCCCTCTACATGCATATGTGCAATCTAGATTCAGGTCCAATCCCAGGTCCCAGCCTACATTTCAGCGTAGTCAACCCCACCCTTTTCTATTATTACCTGGTGGTTCAACCATTCCCTCAGAATTGTGGTCTTTAGTTCATATGGAATAGTGACAAAAGATAGAAATTTCAAAACCATTCAGACTAGGGTTAGAATCCCAAATTTACCACTTACTAGCCAAGAGACTGATCGATGGACGTGAGTCTCAGTGAACTCCGGGAGTTGGTGATGGACAGGGAGGCCTGGTGTGTTGCGATTCATGGGGTCACAAAGAGTCGGACACGACTGAGCGACTGATCTGATCTGATCTGAGCCAAGAGACTTTGGGCAATCATTTCAATTCTCTGAACTTGTTTCCACATCCATGAAATAGACTAATGTCACTAACCTTTCAGAATCTGCTAACTGTCTGATTTTATAGTAATAGAAATTGTATTGGGTACATATTCACTTGACTAACTTCTAGATTTTCCATCCTTTCTTGGATGTAGGTGTGGCTATATGGCTAATATCTAGCAAATAAATATGAACAGAAATTACACAAGTAGCTTCTAGGTAGTACTACCTTCTGCTGGCCGAAATGCCTACATGATGAAGGAACTGAAGAAGCTGCCTTAAATCATGATTGAAGTCCTTACTCTACAAAGCACATGGCAAGTCATCACCGAGTTTCTGAATATGTAAATTGGAGACAACAATGTTGACCTTTAAGAGATGTCAGGAATATTTAATGACAAAATAAATTTTGACATATTTTGGAAATGGACAATTTTTAGGGATGTGGTATAACATGGATATAATGAAAGAGGCTTTAGATTTGGGGGATAACAGTTTCTAATCTCATTTCAGTTATTTTTAAATTTTAAATTTATTTATTTTTAAATGGAGGATAATTCCTTTACAATATTGTATTAGTTTCTGCCATACACCAAGAATCTTTCCAATCATTTTAGTAGCTGTGTGATATTGTACATAATTCATAAAATTTCTCAACCCCAGTTTCTTCAACTGTAAAATGGGGGGAAAACTCCTCTCAGAGATGTTGAGAATATTAAGTGACATAGTATCTGAAACTGTTTGGTACATAGTAGGTGCTCAATAAATGCCTTTTTAAACATTTTTCCTCTTTTCTTCCATAACATCTAGTATATACAACTATGTCTGGCTGAAGACATCTGTGGGCATCATGAAGACAATTAGGTACTGATAGAGAAAGGAGAAAGTTTAGAGGATAAACTAAAAGCAAATTTAACATAAGCCTATTCTGTTTTATTACCTATCATTTCTTTTGAGCACTTTTTTTGTTCTCCTCAATATAAACTGGTAGGTAACTTCCTTATTTATTTGATGCCATAGACACTTTCAGAAGTCTGGTGAAACATATTGATTCTTCTTAGAATAATATTTAAAATGTACAAAATAAAACATAGAAGATTGTGATGGAATTCAATTATATTTAAATGCATTGATCAATCATATCAAAATTGTGGTATAGAAATACACATATTTAATAATGCATTAGGTAACAAGATCTAATGGAAAGTTTAATAACTATCATATTTTCAAGTAGTGATAAACATAAATGATATTCCAAGATGTGTACAACAATTGTAATTTCTAGTGGCTGTAAGATCCAAATACTGTTAAAAGTACTATAGATTTTTTTTTCATTTGGCATGGTTTTTATTAAAGAGAAAGAATAAAGAAAAAATTTTTAAAAAGCTTAATGAAAGAAATAGACTAATTGAAATTGAAAAGATATCCTCTCCCACTCTTGCCCTTGTAAACATTTTATATTATCTTTAGTCTGAGCCACAAGAGAAGCCTACATATGCTAATCTGTCTGATTTAAAGTAGACATAAGGGTGGGAGGGGAGGGTGGAATGAGTTTTGAGAGTAGCACTGATATATATGCACTGCTGCTGCTGCTGTTAAGTCGCTTCAGTCGTGTCCGACTCTGTGCGACCCCATAGACGGCAGCCCAGCAGGCTTCCCTGTCCCTGGGATTCTCCAGGCAAGAACACTGGAGTGGGTTGCCATTTCCTTCTCCAATGCATGAAAGTGAAAAGTGAAAGTGAAGTTTCTCAGTCGTGCCCAACTTTTAGCGACCCCATGGACTGCAGCCTACCAGGCTTCTCCGCCCATGGATTTTCCAGGCAAGGGTACTGGAGTGGGGTGCCATTGCCTTCTCTGATATATGCACCACCATGCATAAATAGCTAGCTAATGGGGAGGAACATGATAACAGAAGAGTAGGTGGAGGTAGAGTACATCTGTCTCCACAGATACATCAGGAAAACTGCTTCAAACACAGAAGTGCTTGCAGAATACCAGCTGAGAGCTGACAGGAGTACATGACCATCAGAAAAGAATATGTAGAACCACACAAAATTAGGTAGGATGAAGAGACTAAGGGGGAAAAACAGTAGTGTTAGTAGGAATGGACCTGCTCTTTGTGGGTGGGGTAACTAAAGCAGGGGGTCAGATTCCCATGTCGGGGCAATTGTCTTGGTCAGAAGGAAACATTTAAAGCTGAGGATGAAGCAGTTGATCCATGGCAGCATAAATGGAATGAGAATCAGACAGTACTTGCTGAAGCCATATGTACCCCAGACAGGGATGCAGGGCCCCTAGAAGGTGCAGTGGTTGGGAGCTAGAGCATAAGGATTGTGGAGGAAACCCAGGGCAAGAGCTTCTGGCCACTGCAGACAGACAGACCGAGGGGGTGTCAGGAAGGAGATTGTGGTGGGAAATGCCTGTCGAGGGAGCCAGGCAGCCATGGAAGCAAGGTGATACTGCTGAGTCATGCCTAGGAGGTAAAGCCATAACCATAGCCTCTCTCTCCCCACATGCCAGCATCAGCAGCTGAACAATAGAGACGGTGGCCCCATCAAGTGCCTGACACATGGAACAACAGAGTAGGACCCCACCCCCGGGTGCCTCTTTAGGTGCCTGATGCACTAAACTACAGAGTAGGACCCCAGCCAAGGGAGCCCCTCTATGTGCCTGACACACTGAATAACATAGGAGGACCCCAGGCAAAGGAGCCCTCTAAGTGCCTGAACAGGCAGAGCTACGGAGAAAGACTAGCCAAGGAGACCATCTGAGAACAAGCTACCAAAGGCTTGAAAAAAGACTCTGATAGGGCCATAACTCCTGGGGCTGAGGTAGTCTGTGTCCCTGCACACATGGTGCCACCAGGGTCCCTGAAACCCAAGCAGCTGTGCCATCTTCATGCTCAACCCTCACTGGGGCAGAACTGTCACAGGCAAAAAAGGCTTGTATCTATGCATGCGGAGTCACTTTGGTCGTGTCCAACTGTTTGCGACCCTGAGAGTCCCTTGGACTGCAAAGAGATCCAACAAGTCCACCTTAAAGGAGACCAGTCCTGGGTGTTCATTGGAAGGACTGATGCTGAGGCTGAAACTCTAATGCTTTGGCCACCTCATGCCAAGAGTTGACTCATTGGAAAAGACCCTGATGCTTGGAAGGATTGGGGGCAGGAGGAGAAGGGGACGACAGAGGATGAGATGGCTGGATGGCATCACCGACTCGATGCACATGAGTTTGGGTGAACTCGGGGAGTTGGTGATGGACAGGGAGGCCTGATGTGTTGTGATTCATGGGGTCACAAAGAATCAGACATGACTGAGTGACTGAACTAAACTGAATTGGACTGTGGCCTGCCAGGCTTCTCTGTCAATGGAGTTCTTCAGGCATGAATACAAGAATGGGTTGACATGCAATTCTAGAGCACTATATTTCCTGCTGCCTTAGTTGCCAATTCCCCTGAGTACCTGGTGCTGCCAGAGCCCCTGTGACCCAAGCAGCTGCACCACCTCCACACCCAAATCCTCCAGGGCAGCCTCAGGAGCAAATCCCATTGTACAACCCACATGCAGAAGTGGAAACAAAACCATAATTGAAACCCAAGGTCAATGTGGCTAATGAAGAAGACCCAAAACCTTCCCAACAGCTGTACAAGCTTCAGATTAAATACCCATGATCAACTAGGCAGACTCTGTGTCTATGAAAGATATAAAAGCACATTGAGAGCTCCAACAAAAGAAAATACACTAGTTCTGATAGCTGTGGACATTGGAGGCAAGAACACAGAGGAGTGTAACCAAATTAGAGCCTGAGCTGCTTCCACAGCAGGTCCAGGCTGTGTTGGACCAGTGCAGTGTTGGAGGGCATCTTAGGGAAGTAAAGTATACTGTGTCTACCAGTGAGGGAAAGGACATTGACAGCAGAGACTCAAGAAAAACATTTATTATTCTTACATTTTGCCTTGCTCTGTAGTTTCTTTTGGATTCCTCCCCCCTCTGTTGTATTTGTTGATTTTATTAACACTGTGAAAACTAAGCTTTTGATTTTTTTTTTTTTCAATCGCACTTTTTATTGCTGTTATACACCTCTGCCTCTACATTGGCCTTTTGCAGTTCTGTGGAGTTTACTTTTTTTTTTTCCTTTTTTATCTCTCTCTTTTCTTTTAATGTTCAAATTTTAAAAATGTGTTATTATTTTTCTACATTTATTCCTTTGTTTTCTTTTCCTACTTTTCTTTTACCCTTGCAGATAATCACTAATATAATATGTGTTCTTTATCTACCTTTATTTAACTTTGCATTTCCATTCTATCATCCTTTTCTTTCTTTGCTTGCTTAGTTTTGTCTTCCAATCTGCACTTTATTTAGCTTTATTCTGAACTGGTGGATATAGCTTTTGGTTTCCTTTGTTTCCCAGGTCAATCTATCATACTTTATTTCTGTTGGACTGCTTTGATTTTGCTTCTGGGTATATATGTATATGTGTACATTTCATTATTTTAATTATTATTTGCATGATATTGTAACTATGTCTTGTCTGTGGGTCATCTTTGATTTCTTGTTTTTGGGTATTTATTTTAACCCTATTACTTTGGCAACAAAGGTTCATCTAGTGAAGGCTATGGTTTTTCCTATGGGCATGTATGGATGTGAGAGTTGGACTGTGAAGAAGGCTGAGCACCAAAGAACTGATGCTTTTGAACTGTGGTGTTGGAGAAGACTCTTGAGAGTCCCTTGGACTGCAAGGAGATCCAACCAGTCCATTCTGAAGATCAGCCCTGGGATTTCTTTGGAAAGAATGATGCTAAAGCTGAAACTCCAGTACTTTGGCCACCTCATGCTAAGAGTTGACTCATTGGAAAAGACTCTGATGCTGGGAGGGATTGGGGGCAGGAGGAGAAGGGGACGACAGAGGATGAGATGGTTCGATGGCACCACTGACTCGATGGATGTGAGTCTGAGTGAACTCCAGGAGTTTGTGATGGACAGGGAGGCCTGGTGTGCTGCGATTCATGGGGTCGCAAAGAGTCGGACATGACTGAGCGACTGAACTGAACTGAACTGAACTGAACTGAATGCCATTAAAAAAAAATCTGTGGAATTTCAATTCCTGGCCAGAGATCAAGCCCTGAGCTTTTGGATTGGGAGCACTAACTCCAAAATACCTGACTACAAGAGAACTCCTAACCCTAGAGAGTATCAAATAGTGAGAACTCCCACAAAGGCAACCACTTGTGTACAAGATCCTGCATCACACAACTTCGAGTAGCATCCTGTGCAGGATGTCACATCCAAACAACAAACAAAACAAAAATACAAACCCAATCATCAGCTAATAGGATTACCACCTCACTCAGTCCTGCCCATCAAAGAAAAAAAAAAAAAAAAAAAAAAAAACTCAGCACAAATCTCACCCTACATGAAGCCTACACAAACCACTGGACCAACCTTATGAGGGCAGAAACCACAATGAAGAAACAATTAGACCTTGACGTCTGAGAAAAGGAGACTTCAAACACAATAAATTAAAAAAAAAAAAAAGGCAAAGAAATACTGCACAAATTAAGGAACAAACTACAAACAAACAAGCCCAAATAAATGAAGAGGAAATAGGCAAAGTTCCTGAAAAAGAATTCATAATAATGATAGCAAAGATGATCAAAAACCTTGAAAAAAAATGGAGAAAACACAAGAATCAGTTAACAAACACCTAGAAGACTTAAAGAATAAACATACAGAGACAAACAACAAAATTACTGAAATTAAAAATAGTCAAGAAGGAATCAATAACAGAATATCTGAAGCAGAAGAATGAAACAGTGAGTTGGAAGATAAAATTGTGGAAATAACTTCTGAAGAGCAGAGTAAAGTAAAAAGAATAAAAAGAACTAAGGATCATCTCAGACATCTCTGGGACAATATCAAATGCACCAGCATTCAAATTATAGGGGTCCCAGGAGAAGAAGAGAAAAAGAAAGAGTATGAGAAAAAATTTGAAGAGATTATAGTTGAAAAATTTAATTTCCCCAACATGGAAAATAAAATAGTCAATCAAGCCCAAGAGATGCAAAGAGTCCCGTACAGGATAAACCCAGAGAGAAACATGCCAGGACACATACTAATCAAGCTAACAAAGACTAAACACAAAGAAAGAATATTAAAAGCAGCAAGGGGGAAGCAGCAAGTAACATACAAGGGCAACCCCATACGTTGAACAGCTGATCTTTCACAAGAAACTCTGCAGGCCAGAAGGGAATGGCATGATATACTTAAAATACTGAAAGGAAAAAATCTACAGCAAAGATTACTCTAACCAGCAGGGATCTCATTCAAAATTGATGTAGAAATAAAAAGCTTTTGAGACAAGCAAAAGTTAAGAGAATTCAGTAACACCAAAACAGTTTTATAAGAAATGTTAAAAGGACTTATATATTCAGGAAATTCAAGAGAAGAAAGAGATCTATAAAAACAAACCCCAAACAATTAAGAAAATGGCGATAGGAGCATTAGTTCAGTTCAGTTCAGGTCAGTCACTCAGTCGTGTCTGACTCTTTGCGACCCCATGAATTGCAGCACACCAGGCCTCCCTGTCCATCACCAACTCCCAGAGTTCACTCAGACTCATGTCCATCGAGTCAGTGATGCCATCCAGCCATCTCATCCTCTGTCGTCCCCTTCCCTTCCTGCTCCCAATTCCTCGCAGCATCAGAGTCTTTTCCAATGGGTCAACTCTTTGCATGAGGTGGCCAAAGTACTGGAGTTTCAGCCTCAGCATCAGTCCTTCCAAAGAAATCCCAGGACTGATCTCTTTTAGAATGGACTGGTTGGATCTCCTTGCAGTCCAAGGGATTCTCAAGAGTCTTCTCCAACACCACAGTTTAAAAGCATCAATTCTTTGGTGCTCATCTTTCTCCACAGTCCAACTCTCACATCCATACATGACCACTGGAAAAACCATAGCCTTGACTAGACGGACATTTGTTCATAAAGTAATGTCTCTGCTTTTGAATATGCTATCTAGGTTGGTCATAACTTTCCTTCCAAGGAGTAAGCGTCTTTTAATTTCATGGCTGCAGTCACCATCTGCAGTGATTTTGGAGCCCCCAAAAGTAAAGTCTGACACTGTTTCCACTGTTTCCCCATCTATTTCCCATGAAGTGATGGGACCAGATGCCATGATCTTCATTTGCTGAATGTTGAGCTTTAAGCCAAAATTTTCACTCTCCTCTTTCACTTTCATCAAGAGGCTTAGGAACATATATATCAATAATTACTTTAAATGCAAATGGATTAAATGCTGCAACCAAAAGATACAGACTGGCTGAATGGATACAAAAACAAGACCCATATATATGCAGTCTACAAGAAAGCCACCTCAGGCCTAAAGACACATATAGACTGAAAGTGAGAGAATGGAGAAAGATATTCCATGAAAAAGGAAAGCAAAAGAAAGCAGGAGTAGCAATCCTCATATCAGACAAAGTAGATCTTAAAATAAAGAGTATTACAATAGAGAAGGAATGGCACTACATAATGACCAAAGGATCAATCCAGGAAGAAGACATAACAATTGTAAATATATATGCATCCAACATAGGAGCACCTCAATACATAAGACAAAAAATAACAGATACAAAAGGAGAAATTTTGAAAGTAACACAGTAATACACCAATGAGCAGATCATCAAATCAGAAAATTAATAAGGAA